>NW_017729034.1:82672270-82679404 GCF_001723915.1 Gavialis gangeticus
AAGGATTGTTAACATACACTCAAGAGATCCAAAGAGGGCCATGGACTCTGCTGCAGAAGCCCATCTACCCACCCCAGCCTGTACCAATCTGACCATGGGGTAAAATTCCTTCCTGACCCCAAATGTGGTGATTGAGCCAATCCTGAGTAAAAGGGCAAGACCCTCAGGATCACTGGCACACCCTAGTGTCATTTTTGATGATTTTTTCCCCAAATCTTTGCACAATGGAAATGAATGTACAGTGGATTATTGTCAGTTCTAGCAAGTAATTGAAACTCAACACCACCTCAGATTCCAACTCACTCCTCTTCCTATTTCTTTCTCTGGTATTAATAATGTTTCTTAGGAAATATTACACATTACATACCTATAGTTTATGGTATCTGTTATCACCTAAGCAATACCTAAGTGCATGTTGAGATTCCAGAACAAGACAGGCAGGAGGGTCACTAAGAGTACTTGCTAAGCTCAGTAAGCATGGTAAGCTTCTGATATGGACTCTAGGTATGGACTGATGTTTGACTCAAGAAGGAAACTGGTACCTTGAGTTTCAGAGAGTCGGTATCATATGGGCTAGGTGTGAAATCTGTGTGAACCCTGGCACGTCCACAAAAAGGTCCCCTGTATGGAAGCTCTTCATCATCCCCATCTTCAGACTTGACGCTCTCTCTGTTGCTGGCCGAAGAATCTGTTGTACTCACAGTCTGACCACCTGTGTGCATTGGGTGGAAGAGCAGTTTATAAAAAAGTACAATACTTGAGGGAAAAGCTTAATTGACAGCCAGAGCTGGGAAAAGCACCAGTTAGAGCCAGCCAGCGACCATGTCCCTTTTCTGCAAAAAATTTTGACAAAATGAACACACAGCAGAAAGGCACCAGAGACGTGAAATTCAGGTACCTCATTCACCCAGGTACCCAATTCACCCTCTCTAGACTAGGGATCCTTGGCTGGACTGCATTTCTCAAGATGGACTCCTGTGACAGCGAGGGGAAGTGGCTGCATAACGGTGATTATCATATACCACTGGAGATGCATCTGACTGGGAAACTGAACTGTGACTCATAGAATAATAGGGTTGGAAGAGACCTTAAGAGGTTGTCTAGTCCAACCCTCTGCATGAATGCAGGATGTGTTATTCATATACAATCCCTGGAACATGCTTAATCAGCCTCTCCTTGAAAACCACCAGTGAAGGAGATACCACAATTACCTGGGGAATTTATTCTACTGCCTTACTATTTTTACTGCTTTTCAGAGAATCTGAGACTAAATCTGCTTTTCGGCAGTTTAAAGCCCTTGCTTTGTGCCCTCTGTAGCAAGGCAGAACAGTTGTTCCCCCCTCTTCTTTATGGCAATCTTCCTAATATTTGAAAAACTACTGTCATGCATGTCCTTTATCTTCCTTTCTCCCACCTCAATGTGTCTAACTCTCTCAACCTTTCACTGTATAACTTACATTCCAACACCTTTATCACCTTTATCTCCTGCCTCTAAATTCTCTCCAATTCCCACCCACCCTTCTCAAAATTTGGTGCTGAGAACTTCACACAATACTCCACCTGAGGCCTAACCTGCATTGAGCAGAATATTACATTCAATATTCCAATGAATGCAGGCCCCACATTGCATCTCCTTTTTCTACTGTAATCATATCACATTGCTGAATTATGTGGAGTCCACCACAACTCCTAGATCCTCCTCGGCATGGGTAGTCAACCCAGTTATTTTCCACTCTGAATTGGTCACTTTGTTTTTCTTCCTAGGTGTAAAACTTTAATTGGCCTTTGTTGGATTCCATTCTGTTGTCTAGGGCAGTGGTCTCGAAACATTTTTGATCGCACACCCCTATCAGTAAAAACTTTTTGAGCACACACCCCCAATATATGTATATTTATTTATTTGACATACGGACTGAGTGAGGGCACCAGTGTCAATCCATATATTAAATATTAGTAAAGCTTAATTTCTTTCTTATTTTTTTAGATAAAAAATAAATATATATAGAAGTTCTAATATTTTCTTACCGCACCCCAATGGATCATCTTGCACATCCCACTTTGGAGACCACTGATCTAGGACCCAGTTCTCCAAACCATCAAGATCCTTTTGAATTCTAATCCTATGCTCCAAAGTGTTTGCAAGCCCTCCCAGTTTTGTGTCATATGAGGGAATGTGGTGAGATTGTTTTTTAACGAAAAACCAATTTTCAGGTTGTAATTTGTTTACTCCAAAAACCCATTTCCATTAAAAATAATGTGCATGGAAATGTTTCAACCAGACTTAAACATTTGTGCCTCCCATTAAGTGCTTCGGGATGCACAGGCCTTTTACTGTTACAAAAATGCAACAGCTTTTCCTAAGACTGCCAAAAACTCCCACACAGGGATTATTACCACATCATCTCCAGCATTCTCTTGGCCTTTACTAGTTACTAGCTTCTGGTAGGTGAAATTCACTCTACTTGGAAGGCCAGCACTATATACAGGGCCTACTTACACCCTGTTTTTAAGTTAGAGACATTTGACGCAATCCTTTCTTGAAGTAGACCAAGGTCTCACAGGAGCAGGTTATGTATCTTTTGTCCCTCAGACAATGAAGGATGTTCTGGGGGAGAATCCAATGAAAAGATCTGATTAGTCTCTGACATCCTTTGATCCCAAATGAACCAAGCAGTCATACCCTGGTTCTGGAAAAGCTACTGGTGAAACATTGTAGTTGTCTTTGGTATTATTTACTTTTGTTATAGTAGAGCCTGGGAGCCCAATTCATGGAAGCAGGATCCCCATTTTTCTAAATTCTGTTTAAAACACAGAACAGAAAAAGATGGTCCCTGCTCCAAAGAGCTTTGCAGCAGTTCTGAGAGAAAAGCTGCTACTTATAAGTGCTTAATGATTTGCCCAGCAGCACTTCTGCTTGTGACTCTTCTTGTTTGGCTATGCTCTATTTTATTTACTCTGGAAACCTCTATGCCCTGCAGCAACAAAACAAAATGATGCAATTACAATTGAACTTACTCATTGAGCTCTGACCACTTAAGGAGCTCCTTAAGCTTTCCACTGAACCACCAGCTTTCAGCTTGGGCTTATCCAGAGAATCAGTGTCTGGCTGTGGTGACTGTGGAGAACCTGGCAATACATCAGGGATGGAGTCCTGAAAGAGATTTGAACCAGTTCAGATGGCAGATTCTCAAAGATGTTGCATACATCTGAGAGGTACTTATTTGAATTGGTACATATTCTACTGCATAGTATCAGGAAGGGAGAAGTTTTTATATTTGTTATTTATGGGCTACATTATGATGTTCCCAGATGACATCATTGGTATCCCATCATGTGAGGGGCTATATAAACACAAAGCAGGAGACAGTCCTGTCCCACTGAACTTAAAATCATAAGTAGAGAAGACAAAATAAAGATAGCACACAGGAAACATTATTACTCCCAATTTACAGATGGGGATTGAGGACACGAGAGATTAAATAACTGTCCAGGATGTCTGGGACATAGCTGCGCACTGAACTTCCTGACTTCCAGTCTAGTGGCCTGGTATAAAACCATCCTTCATTTATTTGTTTGTTTGCTCTCATAGATGTACTAAGGCTTAGGCAACCATTTTACATACTATTTAAAAAAAAGAAATAGAAGTATCTTGTCTTATTCACCAGAAACACATTTGAAAAACCAGCAGGGAATATTTAATCTTTACACAAAGCTCCCAACTCAGAAACTGCAAAATAAAGATACTTAATATTCACAGTGACCATGTTTACCAAACTGTTAACTGAATCAGGAATTTACATATGATTCATACAGATTAGTAGTACCATGTATAACGGACAGGATTGGAAATTAAGTTTCCTGCAACAAGGAACTAACTTTCGTTTTTGTTCATATACCTAAAGAGAAAAACAAATAGGCATAAAGAAAGTACAGAGAAAGCAAAAACATTTTGCTATGTATAAAGTAGGAGAGAAAATTTAAGTTTTCATTCACTCAAGCAATATAGCGAATCTGAAAGTCTCTTTATCCAGGCTGGAGTTGTGACAGCCTTTCTGAAGAATGGCTAAAGTAATCTGGTAGCTATTTGCTGTCAGAGCAGGATTTGCTTGTTTTGAAACACAGGCTAGTGGTACAGAGGCACTTAGTTTGAGAAATGATGCCACAAAGATGGATAGTTCAGTGTTCAAAACTGTTTGCACTAAGAAATTAAAACATAAAAACAACCAACCCTTACTGATTTACAAGTCTAGTTAGCATTTTCCACAGATATGCGGTCACAAAACCATCTAAATGAAGCCTATTATTTTTATGCTGCAGAATCATCAGAAAATATCTTTCCAGCATGCGACTCCACAGGTCAAGGGGAACTCTGGAGCACAAGTCACGCACTGCTAATCTAATATGCACACATTTTTTCCTCATTTTTCTTTATCTTTAGCATAGCCAAAGTGCCATTCTAAGGGTTTCTCGGCCTCAAATCATACATTTCAACTTCCATAATGCAGCAGGAAATGTTTTATTACTGCAGCTCAATATTATTTTTTTAATTGAAATGCTCATTTCTAAAATGAAAATTAAAAAAAAAAAAATCTCATTCATGAATAACATTGGCTTCATGTATCTGTTGGAAGGGGACTCCCTCCATGCCCTTATATTGTGTATGATTGGGAAGAACATCATTCTCAATTCAATAACTGTAATATTTTTATTATTGCTACCATTTAACATTTATACTGTGGTAGTCCCGAAAGGTTGGGCCATTTTGTGCTAAAGTAACAATACATGATATGAGCTACCGGTCTGCACTCTATACAGGTACACAAAGAGTATGAGTTACTAGTCTTGTTTCTTCAGCTTAAGCTTTTATCTCTAGAGGTCTTCCACACAGTTCCCCTATACATTACCAAGTTGGCAACTGTCATACTAATGTATAAGATATCAGTCACTGCCATATAAGAAGTTGCAACCCAAAATACAAATGAGGTACTAGTCAGGCTGGGTCAAGATACAGAGAAGATCCATTCACAGGGATTGCCAAATAACTCTGCTTAGAGGTACTGTTTCTTCAGCTCCACTCTGAACCTCACATTGATTTTTTTCTCTCTCTCTCTCTCTTTCTTGGTAAGCGTTGAGCCAAGTGTGTGGACTGTTCTCCGGAACTTCAGAAAAAATGAAGTAACTTTGGGAAGCACCGGACTGAGTGACTCAAACAGGACAGAAAGCAACATGCTGTTTCCTTGCCCAAAGGACATAAGAAGAAAAGGAGGACAACAATTAAAATACTCAGCTCTGCTCCTGTTTTGTACCACGTTTTCAAAAAAGGATGCTACAAAACTGTTATAAAGGCATATTTGTTCCTTCTCTCCAAGTGTTTTCCTTTGTAACCTCAAGGCTAGGCTACTGCATTGTGCTCTACAGAAGGCTACCTTTGAAAATGGTATGGAGGCTACTGCTGATGCATAATGCAGTGGCCTGCCTTCTGACAGGCTGCATTACCAGAAGCATGTAACTCCATTTCTTCAGTGTTTGCACTGGCTCCCAGTAGTTTTCCAGGTGCAATTCAAGGTGCTGATTTTGACCTACATGGCTCTAAATGGTCTCGGCCTTACACACCTAAGGCACCACCTTCTCCCTTGAGCTACAGCATGATCCCTAAGGTCAGTTGGAGGAATTTCTTGTGAGAGCAACCTGTTGAACTCCCTCCTTTTGAAGCCTGCCAGACTGTAAGCTTGGACATCTTTTGGAAATGCTGCCAGAACTTCCTATTTGGACAGGTATTTAGCAAACAAAGCTAGGCTGAGATGTTTAGTGGGTCTTTTTTACTTTGATATCCCAGATGTCCTTTTAAGTTATTTTGTTCTCTCACCCTCAGTCACCCTACGGCTTTGTTAGGATGGACAGCATATACATTGCATAAATAAAAATAAATAACTACATTTCTCTAGTCCTGCCAAAGATGTTTCATGGACTGCTGATTATTAAATGAACACTAGAGGGAGATATTTGTTAGACTTTGGTTTCCCAGCAGCTTTGTAAACTATTACACATTTTAAGTGGAAACAGTGATTTTTTTTCTAGCTGTTCTGGATATTTTGACAATCCACCAAACCAAAGAATGCAAAGTCTGCCAAAAAGGACTTTCTTGAAAAAACAACAGATTTATTTTGGCCAGAGTAAATTCAAAAAGCACAGCTGTACAACTACATGTACTAATGAACTATAGAAAACTGTGGTGAAGAATGATAGTAGGATCTTCTACAACAGTGGTTCTCAACCTCAGGGTTGCAACCTATTTGGGGGCTGTAGCACTTCCAGTTGGATTACAGGTCCCACAGCCATTCAATTACCAAAGACGGGCTTGGACTGGAAGTAGAACAGTTGCTTGCCAGCCAGGAGTTTGATCATGAACCCAAAAATGAGGTCACAGTCCAAAAGAGACTGGGAAGCTTTTCTATGGAAATATCTATTCATGGCTACAGAGTGCATCAATTTGCTTAGGCTATGCTGGGAGGAGCGGGGGGACAGAAGTTAGATCTGTAGAGGGGGCACGTGTTGTTTATGTTGATTTTTGTTAAGGAGGAAGGCAGGGTATATTCGCACCTTACAGACTAACCAAAGTAGACATATATCTACAAGCTTTTGTGAGCTGAATCTCACTTCATCGGAAGTTATAAAAGAACATGTAGATTATAAGAAGGAGAGAGAAACTGAAATACAAAAGACAAAGGAGGGGGAGAGAGGGAGAGGAAGAATTCAGTTTTAATCAGGCGTTCAGAGGGGAAGTGGGCAGCGGAGTCCCCCAGGGCTCGGTCCTGGGGCCTGCGCTGTTCAATTTCTTCATCAGCGATTTGGACGACGGGGTGAAATGCAACCTGTTTAAATTTGCTGATGATACCAAAATTTGGGGTGAGGTGAGCACGCTAGTAGGGAGGGAAAGACTAGAACAAGACCTGGATAGGTTACAGGAGTGGGCTGACATGAACAGGATGCATTTTAATACTGACAAGTGCAGGGTGCTGCACTTCGGCAGTAGAAACCAGCAGCACACTTATAGAATGGGAAACTCCCTTCTTGAGAGCACGGAGGCAGAAAGGGATCTTGGAGTCATTACTGACTCCAAGATGAACATGGGCC
>NW_017729034.1:82684404-82708786 GCF_001723915.1 Gavialis gangeticus
CATGACAAGGAACAATGGACACAAATTATTAGAGAGTAGGTTTAGATTAGACATCCGCAAGAACTACTTCACAGTTAGGGCGGCTAGGAGCTGGAACCAACTTCCTAGGGAAGTGGTGCTGGCTCCTACCCTGGGGATCTTTAAGAAGAGGCTTGATGCCTACCTGGCTGGACTCATTTGAGTCCAGTCTTTTCTCCCACCCAGGCGGGGGGTCGGACTTGAAGATCTACAAGGTCCCTTCCGACCCTACTTCTATGATTCAGGTTAGGAAGTAAACTGCAGTTTAATTTTAATTTAGTGCCAGGAGCCTGTGCTCTTTTTTCTGTAGAAATCCAAAGATATCATAATAATGATAAATAGAGAGAGGTACAAATACACATAGAATGGGTAAAACAATTAATCATATACCTTTACTGAATAGTTACTTAAAAGGTACTTAGATCACACCTTTATGGTTACATTTCTATAAGACATTTTACATTCAGGTATTCTTTAAGAACATACGAATTGCTATACCATGCTATACCCTGGGGAAAAATTTCTTCCTGACCACACCAGGCTTTCAGAGGATGCCTTGAAGCGTGAGGATCAATATTCCTTATAATTTTTATCACAGTTAATACAATTTGCTACAAATCTTGCCTACCTGCTCTGAGAGAGAACTGCTATATTTTTTAGACATCCTTTTCTTCATGGTTTCCTTTACAGACTTCACTTTTTTGCCAAGGGATATGCGGGAGGCAGAGGGCGATTTGATCACTTCTTTGTAAACAAAATCTCCTTCTTTGCCCTGCAAAATACAATATGAAGTTATGTCTATAATTTAAAAGAGCAAACTCTTTCCTGTCTTCTACTTCTCACTCCAGCCTTCATGGAAAGGTATCCAGGGGAGACCCTGAAAGACAGTATAGTGGTCAGTTCATTGCTGTAAGCTTCACCAGGTAAACTTCTTCCACCCTAACCCTGATAATAAACAGAGAAAGATATGCTAGGGTAGTAGGCAGTATTTGGATACATTCTTCCCTTTGAATTTCTACTGAGCATTCAATCAGTTGGGGAAAGCTATTGCTGGATGTCAGATCCTTCTGATAAAACATACCACTGTAATCCTGTCTCCAAAGCCCTCTTTTCAACAGCAGGCACAGTAATCATGGTCTGGGCCAACTAATTATCTGGCTAATTCTGTTCTGGCTGCCTGAATTTTATTTTCAGCTGGATGTGGTGCATTTAACTTCCCTCTCTATGCTATGCAGTTTTAAAGTAAGTTGTTAAAGCAGCAGCTGCATCCACCCAACATGTGAGGTGGCTGCACTGAAACAGTAGACAAAATAAATCTTGTATAGACAATTTGTCTATAAAGCAGATTATTTCTTTACATGGCTCTCAAAACTATATTACAGAGGCATCAGTAGCAACTCCATTGCTAGGGCTGCCCTGAGACTTGCACTTGAAGCAGGACTAAAATTCATTTCATTCCATAATGATAAAATGTAATGTCAAATTTGATTCACTGACCCTTTGGAGGATAATTGAATGCATCTTAGAACTAAAAACACCACACATAGGTAAAATACTAAACAAAGCCAGTTGAGAAAAAACTACCTTTTTCTTCAAAACTGAGTCTATAAGGCTTACACTCCTTTGACCTTTATTTCCTTTTGTGAAAATTCTCTTTAAAATGTTGTGAAATCTAATGGATAGTTAACAGCACTACCTTTTCCCCCTTATAGGGTAATTTATAAAGATAACCTCACTACTGGATTTATTTCTTCTTTTGGCCAGTTTAAAAATCTTTTTTCTTTGCCTTCTGTGTCCTGAAAAAACATTCAACTAATGCTATTAAGATTTTTCAGCAAATCCACTTGATCTGCATGCATTATTATGGTGTATTATGTCTCTCTCACTGTTGGTGGGAGAGGAAGCATAACATCCAGATTTCACAGTTTCCCAGAGCAAAGTACAATCTGTATGAAACATACAAAACCAGCTGAAAGATACACATCATGTGTTTATAAATCAAGGGTAAAGAAGAAATAATTGCAGACATATTAGGCTAATCCTAAAGAATCTAATCCTTTTTATTTAGCAAACATGGCTGTAACAAGTTGTTTTATGATTTAGACCTGATTAAAATTTTTAACAGACAAAGACCATTACATCAGTAATTTCATACAGGACACTGAATCATTCTGTTTTTATACAATTGTTACTTCTTGGCTACAAATGTCATAAGAACAAGTTTGGGATCAAAGCAAGAAGCTTGACTGGACTAATTCTTGTAGTGGTTTTACTGTTTATTATGGCTGGACCCTGATCCATGACTGAAGCTCCTAGACACTTTGATAATACAAATATTAAATAACACTAGCAGTTCTTATCTAAACTAAAATCAAAGCTCATCACAAGTACTAACAAATGTAAGTTTTCTGCACCATTATGAGATGTAAGCGACTGTAACTGTTGTAGAGATGAAGCACACCTATCATGTGACTAGCTGGAAGTGACACTATGAGTGAACGGGAGGGCTAGGAGCAGAGTACAGATCTGTCCCTTACTCCTATGCTTGGAGCCCTGATGCAGTAGCTAAACAAATGCATACATACATGGATATGGGTGGATATATTATTCATGGGACTGAGAAAGCTTCTGGTTAACGCAAATACAAAAATACTGTGCGCTGTGGGCTTCTTGGCTCGTCAAACTGCTATTGTGGAGCTACACTACTTTTAAAAGCAGCATAAATACCCACTGTGCTTTATCTCTTCTACAAGACGAGCTTTCTGTTATTTCAGGCCTGGCCCTTCCTGCCTCATACTCACCATATGGTCAGTATTGTTTCCAATATGCAGGGATCGATTTGTCAAGTCAAATCCTCCAAAGCTGCAGGTTCTCTGTGGAAAGGACAGGTTGGTATAGAAACAGTCTCAGGATAAACAATTAATCACTCATGCATCTTCTCCCACTTGGAAAAACACTACTGAAAACACAAACATGTGCAAAAATGGAAACTTAAAAGGAAGGATGAGAAACCAAAAGTACGCACATTACTACCGTGGATCGTGAGTAAAGAGTAAAGAATCAGTTATCTTTGCACAGGCCTTTTGGGCCTGGGCCTGCTTCCTCTGAGTTGTCTAGTTTAGACTCTATTAAACAAAATTTTGGGCATCAGAAAACTGCTCCTTTTTTACAGCTAGTGCTCCAATTTGCTAGCAACTTCACCCTTACATTCCAACAGCCCCTCAAAACCAGCCCAGAAAGATACTGGGAATCTGAGGGGAATCCAATCCTCTTGACACAAGTCGTGAGCACCTTCTGGAGGTAGCTCAAACCCATTAACTTCTACCAGAATCAATGGAGAAACTAACCTACTGCAGACTCAAGCCCTTGGTAGGCTCTACCAACAAACCCTGCCTAGCAGTCAAAGAAGGATTATGCACCCCACCAGCATTATTCTTGGAAAGCACTGACTTCAGTTTAGACATCTCTCACCACCTCCTTAGTGGTACAAGGCAGCTTTGTTACTTCTGGGAGAGAAAGTAGTTTATATTTACAATGGCACAATCAACTCAAAGGGATGATTCACTCCCCTCCTCCCCAGTGTTGGCCAAAATCACTGGTGCATTTATCATAATCATCCTGTCTACGAATGTCAGCATTATGACACCACTACTCTCCCCACAAGACAAAGCAATGGACTGACCATCCAAACTAAGTCAAGTCACATTTCCACAGCAAGAATCAAAGTGCTCAGGTCTGGTGGGTGGGCCCTGCATCAGCTAGCTCCTTAAAAGTCAGTGGGGATCCAACCGCTGCCTTTCAATCCACAGAGGTCAAGCTGTTAAGCTATTTTGTCCCTAAATGACTAGATGCACAGTACAGTAATTACCTTGCCTTATTCTAATGAATTTGTGCTTTTAGATGCTCTTCGTTGACAGAAGCCTTATGAGACAATCCATGAAAACAAGCATGCACCTATCAGTATTTATTTATACAGCATTCATAGAGAGCTTTGATAGGGGATGTGCAGACAGGTTTAAAATGATTTATTTATAGTTGGATATAAAGAAATGGGAAGAATATCTGAAGAACAATGATAGAAGCCAGTGGACTGTGTATTTTTAAGGGTTGATGTACACTTTTGTGAATTCAGTAGGCATTAGATTAGGTCCACAGCAGCTGGTATAGAGTTGCCCAGTGTACACTCGGGACTAGTTAAAAGCCCTTATAATAAAGTAGCACTTACAATCACCTACATGACCCAGTGAGAGGCACAGAGACTGTACCGCCCAGAAACAAGAACCACATACTACCTGACCCAGTAAGCAATTAAGTTAATGGGTCTAATTAGAAAAAAACCTCAGCTTCATTTCTAATCAGCACACACAGTAATAATAGCTTATTTTTTTTCCTAAAATCATGCTTTGCTCCTTAATTTTTGTTCTCTTGTGCATATTCAGTGTTTGTTTACATCTTTTTCTTCACTGTTCAGACTTTTACATGCAAGGAAGGTGGTGGCAGTAGCCTATCCCGTGAGTCTTTTAGAACCCAGAGGCAATGAATACTTTCCCTAGATCCCTGGAAACAGTGCTACTGAAAAAACTAAAGACGCAATAAATGAGAGATTTGTTTATTTTCAGGACCCTCACCCACTACAGAAAGATACCACAACGTGGAATATCTTCTTTGCAGATATTGCTAGCTGCATCTTGATGGCAGTGAGTAATGTGTAACTTAAAAAATCTAGTTGCTGAAAGCATCTTAAATCACTATTTAGTCCAGAGTTTTTCCATCTGAAGGATATTGGGAACCCTAGACTTCTTCAGTGGAAGAGTGACACAGTAGAACAACAATTATGGAGAACCCCTTAAAAAAAGGGTGGCAGACTGAGACATAAACCCAAAGGACCAAGGCTTTGCTCCTCTCCTCCCATGGCATTCAGTGTCAAGACCTAGCCCCACAGGACCACTAGCAAATGCTTTTTCCTTCAAGCCATACACTGCCTTCTGGTGAACTAGGAGAAAGGGAACAACAACAAAAAATCTAAGGAAGAGGTTCCCAAACTTTTTCTTACTGCATACCTCATTGCAAATTTACCAGCTGCCTGCATACCCCTACCAGCATATGTTTTATATTTTAATCCAGCAGTTTCCAAACTCTGACAGATTGTGTACCACCAGTTTTAAATGATACAACCTTAAATATCACCAGCAAACTTTTGTCATATAAAGTAATTATAATAAATCTGTTAATGCATACCACTGACAGGCTGCCTACATACCACTGGTGGTACCCATACCACAGATTGGGAAATTGCTGTTTTAACCCTGTAAACGCCAAATATTATTATAATGAAAATTAAATCTGCCATTACGTAATTTCTCCTGTAAAAGTACCCTCTAGACATGTTTTGTGTAACCCCAGGAGTACACGTTCCACAGTTTGGGAACTCCTGATCTAGGGTGCAAAGGAAATAAGGAGAATAGAAGACACATCAGGGAGACTCAGAGCAGAAGCCCAAACAAACTAAGACAACTTTTTTGCTCCTGAGGCACTCAGCTGCAAAAAGCAAAGGGGACTTCACCAGAAAAAAAATCTTAGAAACAGATGATTGTCCCACTGGTAACAAAAATCAGCTCAGAACCTAAGTCATGAGAATGGCTTTCAAGCACTATGTATAAAAAGCAATGTCCCAGTCCTACTAGCACCAGTAAGATCTGTTTAAGAACAGCACATTTCACCATGTGTATGGGAACCTTCCATAATAAGGCCATTCAAACTAGTCCTACACTGCAACACCAGCACATGAACAAAGGACAAGAATGACAAGACGTGCTCTGAGCCAATGGTTTTTAAACAAGCCAGAAAATCTGCTGTAGGAATCTTCCCTGAGAAAAAACAGTCCTTTGGTTACACAGTATTTGAGCAGTTGCATCACGTTAAACATTCTGATTGTTCCAATATGAAAAAAAGACACATATCCTTGTAAATCTGGAATAGTCAACTTGCACTTCCTGGTTTCTTTGATAACCATAAAGTGGACCAAATGAAAAAGTCTGTGGATGAAGAGAGGACTATTCAATGGAATGGCCATGCACTCAAAAAATATACCAGCATTTTGGGAGGAAAGAAAAACTGACACGATTTAAAATTTCCACGTGTGACCAGATCACTGAAACAAATGTAAATGATGAAAAAAAACTGCAAGACAACACAGAGTGACCATTTCCACTGAATACAAAAGCACGGCAATTTCTCTGAGGTTGCAGCAAGTGTTATGTTGTTATTAAGAAGGAGAGAAAGTGTGTGAAGAGAAAGAAAAGTTTATTAGCAGTCTTAAAAAATAGTTTCTTTAAAGCTAAGGTAAGCAGTCACTCCCTCCTTCCACAATTTTCCTCTTTTAAAGAACTCAGCAAAGTAGTTAATTGGTGAGCTCTCCCTTTAAACTCAGAAGACCTCTTTTTTCCTTCTCTAACTGTATTTGTGTGAACAAGTTCAAGTCAGATAGTTCCCATAGAGCTTCCAGAGAAATTACCATAGGGAGACTACTCTCAAGTTGCTAAAATACTAAACAGCTGATCCAATAGAGGTAGTATCTGTATTTACCAGAATATACTTTGCATCAAAGGGTGTTTCTAATGAATGGCTTTGGTTCTTGTTTAGAAGGTATGAGGAACCAGTGGATCTATCTTGCTCATCTCCTGACACCCCTCAAAGATTCAATTCACAGATGAATATCACCAATCAAAATGTCATTACAGAAAAGAATTTGAAAACAGTATTTCAGAGAATAACATAGAAAAAATATCTGTTAGTCTATACAGAAGCACTAGTGGGATAGCCAGCAAAAACTGTTACTTGTACCTGGCAGAAATAAAGTATCGCATCACTGAAGTGGGCATCAACCAGATGTAAGTATGGAATATCAATCCGGATCAACTCCTACTAGTGACTAACAATTTGTCAGACACCAAGGATATAACTATGCAGTTGTTATACCAAAACAACTCATGCCTTAAAAATTTAACTTCATGAGAAGTCTACCAAAATATTCTATAAAATCTATAACTGGAGGGAATATGTTGCTTTAATGTATGGGCCTAGACGTTACCAGCCACCACTCCTTTCCTTCAGAACAAGAACATATATCTAGACTGTCAGGACAACAAGCTGGCTAAGACTGAGACTATGGACGGTGCTGATAGAAAGTTTTTAGGGAATTTAAGACTGTCTACACTAAGTGAAGAGGGTTCAGTCACTCCGCTGAGATCCACCCACCTGTACATATTAACCTCAGAAATGAGGTGGTAAGGACATCTTTATGGGGATACCCAACACTGTATTCTAGACCTGGGCTTCTGGTGACCACAAGAACAGTGACTTGGTGCATCCCCATGGTGTCCTGGGGATGCATGAAGCTTATTTCCTTGGCATCACAACCAAACGTCTTTTTGTCTATACTGCTCATAGTTCACATATTCTAGGAGTTTTGCAGCCAAAAAGAGCAATGGCTGGTTTGGGGATTTGGAACACAGCTTAACTCACTTTACTTATTTCCTGTTGTACTTGGCTGACCAACCTTTCTTCTCTTCTCCATATCACTATGTTCCCTGCATGTCATGCTCAGGAAGTAGAAGCAGCAACCAGGCATGGTGCAGAAAGGACCCAGAGCACTATCAGGCTGAAAAGACAAGTTTGGGCAGGGGGAAGCAGCAGGCAGGGGTGGACTCCCTGCTTCTCCAAGTGCTTTGCATGTAGGAGGTAAGCTACTGAGCTGAGTGAGCTGTGTTAGCAGCTGAGAAGAAAAACTGGGGGAGGGTGGGGAGAGCAGGAATGAGGGCAGTACAGAAAGCAGAAGGAAGCAGAGAGATAGAAGCAGGGTACTAAGAGTTTTCCATGCCTCTGAAGGGTTTACTGGAGGGAATATGTTGCTTTAACGTATGAGCCTAGACGTTACCACAATCATCTGACCCCAGCACACTTTCCTTGGCAGGGGGTCGGATTCGATGATCTGTTGAGGTCCCTTCCGACCCTAGCATCTCTGACTCTATGACAATATTTTCTTTAAAAGAACGCAAGACTAATTTTCAGGACAGTGGGGGAACACTGTTGTATTGCTTCTCTTTTCTCCCCCCTCAAAATTTCCATTTCTGAGTTTTAAGAAAAACCTTTTCTTGTCACATTTGCTATTTCTCATTGAGATGCTCCTGGCAGATGGGAGCTCAAGGAGACTTTTACATTGGGGACTGGAATACCCTCCCCTCCCACCCCCTCCACGTCTCTCTCATGTTTAAAATCTTCTGCCGGTAAGTAAGAAGTGAAAGCATTGAACCAAAGGGCATAGATTAGGGTAGAAAGCAGCAACGTGGCTGACTGCAACCTCAAAGAAATTGGAAGGCCTCTGTCATGACAGCTCTTTGACTCACAGACTTTTGGTGGATTCTCAAGAGAACCCTTTTAGTACAGCGGTCCACTGTGGCAGCCCACTTCCTCTTGGCCTCCTCATCTTCTTCCAGCAGGCATCTCCTCAGGTCCTGTTTGTCAGCCTTGCTCAGGGTCCTATCAGTGACAGGGCGCACCAGCTGTGATAGGTTGAGGTGGCTGTATAGGCTTCTCTCCACCACATAGGTGATATTGAACTCGCTGACGGAAGTACGACCCCGTAGCCTTCTGTTTGGGAAGCCACAACCACCTCCTCCTTTGGCTTTGTGCCGGAGCAGCTGGAGGTCACAAGTTGTGGGACATGCTCCTTTCCTAGCAGGACGCTGGCAAAGAAAAGCTCTGGAACAGGAATAGTTAGCATCCATTTTCTTCAGTCGGATCTGCTTCCTGACACTCTGAACCTCCTCCAAGGACACCAAGAGATGGTGTTTGTGCCTGTTGTCATAAAAGCAAACACTTTCAGTACTTACCCCATGGCTCAGGGAGCCAAGGCTCTTCTTCATTTCCCCATCTGTCAAGGAGCGACAAACTTTCTGGGTCTTTTCTTCTTCCGGGTAAGAGAAAAATGTCCCAAGTTTCTTGGGGGGCTTAATAAGGCCACGGCTGTCATTTTTGCTGAAGGTCTTCACCAGCTTCCGGTTAGCACCCCAGGTATCTAGACTGCTAGATGAAGGGGAAGTAGTGAGCGAGTCTGAATCATCCTCTGGCTGCTTCTCACAGGAGCCATCATAATAGAATTGCTTCTTGTGAACTCCAGAATAAAGTGCCGATCTGTCATCCAGTATAGGAGAGCTGTCGAGTGAACGCTCTTCCACACCTAGAGGGGACAAAGGCAGCATAATGCATGTCATCTTTCACACTTATCTTCTAATTTACTCGTACATTAATGTCTCTTTCCCTGCAGCTTGACATAGGAACATTCATTTCCTTTAATTAAAACAACAACAGACATGCTTTTAAATTGAAAATAATTATTATAAGAATAAATCCTACCTATCGGCTGTGATGCACAGGAGGAGCCCTTACTGCATTTGCCGATAGAGTGTGTTGTAATCATTTCACCCTCCTCCTACTTGCTAAGCTAAAATTCTGGGATAACTTAATTAAAAAGAGTGGTATGGACTATTTTCAAAAGGACCCAATTTAGGCCTTTTCAGCATTTAACACACTGCTTTTCCTCCAAGTAGTGTCACTACTAAAACCCTTGAAAAGCTGAAACCAATATTCATTGCCTAGCACAAAATATTATCTCTCTAAATGCCTACAAACATTGTTTATATATATTAATAAGATATAATAATAGTGACAAAATACTTTAGCATTTACACAGTAGTTCTCATCCATCATTTTCCCCATTCTCATGAAGATACAGGAGGTATCTTCTCTATCTTAAAGATGTCGTAGATGAACAGAAATGCAATATTTGCTCAAAGTGCACAGCAAATCAGTGGCAGGGCTGGGATCAGCACTTCAATCTCTAAGACGTTCCCTGTTTGCCAGAACTCGTTGCTCCTATGCTGGCTTGTTTTTGCTTCTCCATCTACTACATTATTAGCAAAGGGCCAAAATATGCAATAGCCTAAGTGCAGGGGTGCTCAAACTTTTGGCCCTATGGGTCAGGACCAATCTGTGGGCCAGATCAGGCTCTGTGTGCCAAAATTGGGCCCTGTGCCACCTCTGCCTAGCCCTGCACACCACGATTGGGCCCCATGCAGCCCCAACTGTGGCTCCCCATGGGTCCAGAAATTGGGCAGCAGGGCAACGGCAACTAGCTGTTAATATCCCGTTGCTACCTAACTTTCAGGTCATGGGAAGCTCCGTGGGCTGCATCTGGTCCAAAAGCCAGTGGTTGAACACCCATATCCTAGTGAATTCCTACAGATGTCTGTTCAGTTAAAGATGGCAGATTTTGATAAATTTCTTTCTTTTTTTTTTTTTTAAAGAAAACAGCAGCCCTGAAGCACAGAGTGTGGAGGAAGTCTCATCAAAAGTCATATTTACTCTGAAGATTAAAAGAGTAGAACAGACTAGAGAAGAATAAAATAAA
This sequence comes from Gavialis gangeticus, assembly GCF_001723915.1. Lineage (NCBI taxonomy): Eukaryota > Metazoa > Chordata > Crocodylia > Gavialidae > Gavialis > Gavialis gangeticus. The sequence continues at coordinate 82,694,891 of NW_017729034.1, forward strand.
GTAGAATAGAATAGAGTAGAATAGAATAGAAAAGAAATGTTCCCCTGTTCACCCTTGCAAAGCACACTATAGGGGAGAAGTGCTCTCATACCAATTTGGTTGGTCCCTAGAGCTCAGATCCCATCGATGCAATGGGAACACTAAGGACTACAACTGCATTCAGGAGTCTAAAAAAGCAAAATACTCCACAACACATTTCAGATTTCCAGTACCCAGCACTACCACAAATACTAGTGTTAGTTCCTGCAAGGTATGCAGCTGAGGTCCAGGAGCAAATGGAAATGCTTGGGCTTCCTGGTGGAAACACTGAGTTCTATTTACATTGTGTTTACTTAAAAGCAGATGCAAGAAAAAAAGTAGGTCACAATGTGGGCGTTGCATCTCTTTTGTGTCCCTTTAATGATAGGAATGCGTGTTTTTCAGCTGCTCTCCATCAGCTACATTGCAAGCAGTAAGAGAAAAGAGATGTCCTGAAACTGAAATATTACTTTACAGTAACGGCTTGAACAAAACATGGGACTGCTTTGGGGGTAAATGAAGGCAAGCAGAAACCTAAAGACCTTTTCCTATGTAAGGAACAGAGGAAACACTTTCCTAAGTTTTCCTTCCAAGCATCTTTTAAGCCAGATGTCAGATGCAGAGAAAAGGAAAATGTCAAAAAGGAGCATACACACACTGTACAGGCCTCTCTGCTATACCGGTACACATGTGCAAGAGAGAGAGAGATCCATCGTCCTCAAAAAATAGTTCCACCCATTCTTAGCGAGTGCGCAATCACTTGCAAGCTGTAGCTTACACTGTCCTATACCCATCCCTAGTGCAACTTGATTAGCCACCACAGTGTTCAGATAGGGTCTCACTGATTTTAATTACTATGTAGCTTCATCAGTAAACTATCCTATAAAATAATAAGGTATAAATCCTAAAATGATTGGAATAACACATGTTTAACGTGAAAATTCTGTGTTATCTTTAGTTCATTTTGTTGGCAAAAGACGTTTGTTGTACACCAGTGGTAGGTAAGCTTTTCCTGATGTGGGCTTGCATTAGAGGTAGGTGCATGAGCAGATGGTAGGACCTCCCTACAACTGGCACATCTCCCCACAGTGGCACAGGGAGAGCATCTTCAGCAGAAGCCCCCCACAATCAAATACCACCAAAGCTTCATGTCCACAGACCAGATTCAATGGCTCATGGGCCAGAGGTCGCCAATTCCTGCTGTACCAATACTAGTCAAAACCCCAGACTCTATTCTACCAACATATAGGAAGCTAAGATGAGGAAGGGCAACAAACCCAGCACACTACATTTTCTGGGGTTTGCTGTTCTAATCCAGATTCTTAAGGACACTTTCACTGATCTGTTCTGTGGTTAAATTAATTTCTTTTCTAACGTAACAGAAAATAAAAGTTCTCACGGGAGCGAGGAAATGTTGGCAAATTACACTAGTCTACAGAGCTAGCCATATGTTTTAAACGACTTGGAAAATATATAATGTGCATCATATGCCTCAGCAAAGCCACCCCATACTGCAGAGCCATAATGACAATTATATAAATATGAATTCTTCAAAAATACTACTGAGAAAAGATAGCTGAGAACTAGTGGGCATCAATGATTTCACTGTGAAGAGAAAATTAAGATAAAATACCTGTAGATTCAGTCATCAACACACACTAGTGACCACCCAAATTTAAACTGAATAGGATGGAAGAGTCTATGTTAGAAGCATAAGAAGCAGCATCTGGAATTGCACTGTGCTTTTCTTTAGAAAAACAGAAACGTGTTGGGAAAAATTGGCAAAATTATCTCCGACCTAGGCATGGAAAATTTCTCTGGGGAATTGTATTTCTTATTTTAACTGAACATATGCTTCAACAAAGGTCATTAAATGTTAACTAATTTCTTAAATCTGATTTTGTTGTTACTGGACCAAATCTAAGAAGTTAGCCATGCTTATACTCTTTAAAAAAAAATAGCAAATGTCTCACCTCACGAGCAAACATTATTCAATCAAATTTAAGTACTTGCTGACAAAGGCATAAGCAGAGTAGCTCTGTGCCTGGGACAGTTGAGATGCATGGGACAGCACTGGCTGCCACGGTGCTGATGGCAGCAGCAGCAGCTCTTTGTTGCTCCCATCAGACTACTGCTTCCTAAAAGAAGGACTGGTCTAACTGGTTAGGGCCAAAAGATTTTATTTCTATTCCCAGCTCTCACAATGGTATCTTTTTTGGTCTTGGTCTTGGACAAGTCACTTAACACTTTCCCTAGGGATCCCCCAGTGGTTCTCAACTGTTTTGACTTGAGCCACCCCTGGTTTGACTCAAGGCACCCCTACATAACCTTTGTGAATTGAGCAATACTCCATTTAAAGAAGTGATATATTTATGACAGTATTTGTCTCCTTGCAGAGGGGCTTGGCAATGGGGGTAGGGCAGCAGCCAGGCAGGTATAAATCTGAGCCTGCACTTATCTCCTTACAGCTTGCAGACCCTTCAAAAGATCTCATGGCACCCTGACTGAGAATCATTGTCCCACACTGCAGGATGCTGCAGTGATCCTTGGACAGTGTTCATAAAGTGCTCTGCATTTTAAAATTTTATTCTGCCACAAAATACTTGAGGAAGAAAGCAAAACTTCCTGAGAGAAGGAACAGCTTTTCAGCGCTTTTGGGGAGGGGCTCTAGAATAAGGCAAATCTACTGTTTTATCAATCTTGTTTATTACAATAGTCCAAAGGACCAACCTTGAAAGACAGCCCATTATGCATTGCACTGTACAAGTGCAAAGCAGCAAAGTGTCCCTCTCCAGAACATTTTACAATCAAAGTGGACAGGTAAGACAAATGTGGGGAGAGAAAAGTGGTGACATAAAGAGAGAGCAAACAATATGACAGTAGCAAACTTCATATGAATTCCAGGACTCTTGGGGAAGTGGGTTTAAATAGTAAGTCTACCTCCAGTTCCCTGGGAAAGAATCTTTTAGTGGCCCTGTGTACTTCAGCAAAAACAGCCATGGGCCCAGAAGTCCTTGAGACACTTATAGGCGACTACAGCACCCATACAGAACTACAGTCCAACTATAGTCCACAGTACCAGGAATATGGCTTTGCACTACAGCTGCTTGGACCCAGGCAAGTTTATCCAGAATGTGCAGACTGGAGTTGTGAGTTAAGCATGTCTTCCCTGAAGAGTTAAGGATAAGCGCCTTTGCACTTTCTGCAGGCTTTCCCACTAGCAGCAGTATGGCCCATTGTGAAGCCACGTTGCAAACTCTTCCCCATGCATTCCCCACCAGGACTGCAGAAAGCACAGAAAAAGGAGTTAACTACATGAAGCAGCAATTATCCCCCACACAAGAATGTCTGATAGAAATCCCGTAGCTTTGCTAAGGGATGATGCCATGTAGAGCAGCTGCTCCACCTCCACCAACCAGCGGCTCCCCTCCCAATTCCCTAGAGCCTCAACTGTGCAATGTTTGTATTGAGGCATCTCCCAGGATTCAGAAGGAGGGAACAAAGCGCAGTGATTCTGGTCCCATCTTTGTGATACGTTTGGGGCAGCAGAATGGGATTTCTTCTATCTTCATTTCCTCTGCAATGTGCAACACGGGCTGAAAACACAAAGCCAAGTTCTAACCACCGGATAAGGGTCACTCCAGGCTCTTTCTGAGGATATTAGCAGACCTTCAGCTCCAGCAGTGACCACATCTGAGATGGCCACTTCCTTCACATTAGAGTCTTAATAGGGCTTGGATAATTCAGCCTTTAGGAAAAACAGCACCCAAATTCACAGAAATGCAGATCTGTGGTAACAAGCACAATACTTCTCATTATCCCTTACCCAGAGTTTCCCTCCCTTCCTCTCCTCCCCCTCTCCCTCACATTTTTCCACTCAACAGAAAAAGTAAATTTACATACTCAGTTATAGTGTGAATAACTATATATACTTTGCTTTTACCTTCCATGCTGGGTTTTTTCATTTCTTCCACCCTAATTAGTTTCTTTCGGACTCTGCGAGTAGAATTTACCAGCTTGTGCAATCTCTTAAACTTCACCGACTCCTCTGTTTCATCATCCGATTGTTCTCTTGACTGGCAAAGAAACAAAGGGAATGTTAATAAAGTAATTGTTCCATGGCTTGCTTGTTGAAGTCAAGGTTACCCAGCTCAGCTGCTGCTCAGAATCAAGGCAGCTCCTGTAACTGGGGTTATATTTTCATCCCGGGTCAGAGCTTAAATTATTGAGGGCTTTTAGAAAAGCGTGACATACCATTTTGACTTCTAAATCTGTTCAACGTAAAGTCCTAGGCACCAAAATGCATTCCTGCCCTTGTCTTCCTTCCCATGCATTGTATAATAACTACTTCCACGTCCCCTTTCAGAACACTTCAGGCAGGGCTCTTTTCCCAGAGCTCTTCTTACCACACCAGTTATGCTTCTGTGGTTTGGGTCAGGCACTGGTCTGTCTGGCCTCTCAAAACGTGCTGTTTAAACCGGGTTATAAACAGCTTCTCCAAAATGAAACTCTATCATTGACTCTTTTTTCCAGTCCTTCCCAGAAAATCAAAAACAGCAGCACAAGGAAAGGGAAGGGAAGGAGGAGACCTCATCCTCTCCTCTTTCATTCGTTACACAATGCCACAGCTACAAAATACTCTTTTCCTCCTCCCCCCTCCCCACGCTCTTTCTGAAGGCTCTCAAGGCTAGGATTAAGATGGACACAGCATTCCTCTGACACTGACCAAGGGAAAACTCTGACCTTTTCAGATATACAGTACAGTCCATATTCCCCAACATCCCGTTTCATTTTGCATCTGATCCAGTATGTTCAGTTCCAGCTGTTTTCCCTCAAGTATCAAACATTACAGAGACAAAAAAAAATTCCCTCTCTCTAGCAGCAGTGACACAACAAGCTGAAACAATCCATTCCTTGTGAACAAGATGAGTGCTTCAATTTTCGAGCCAGATCCAATGTTCAATATGCTACTTCCTCTGTTTTAATCTGTTTAGAATGTAAAAAAAAAAGTGGGGGGGAGAGGAGGAAAGACTCCAACTCGTACAGTACAGCACTGGCACTGTACACAGCGCATTCCAGAGAGCAGCGCTGACTCCAGCTGGAGTGCTGCGCGGATTGTATACCTTACTTTGTCTGCATTCGCAGCCCAGCCAATTCATCACGTTCTAAGGTCCTGCACAAAAATCTTAATGTAACTTCCTGTCAATGAACTTCACAGCATCTGAGCTCCCATGCCAGACAGCATCAATATTTTCTTCTCATATTTTAGATTTAAAAAAAAGCAACTGACCTGCCTTCACTTAAACCAGAGCGTGTTTATAAAAGCTTACTGGCTTATGTATTAGAAAGAAGTAACAGAACATATGATGGGAAAGGATGTCAATGAGCAGCTATGGGTACACAAGTACATTTTCAAAGGCACAAAGGAGTTGCCTCAAAGGGATTCATTCTTTTTAAAAGTCACGAGGAACGAGGCAGAGCTTTGACAAATCTACTTCATGGTGTCAAATTTTTCAGCTGGTGCAACAGATGACACTGCCTGCCAAAATTATTGGGAAATATTTGTCATGTGTACCAAAAATGTAATTTTCCCAGGAGGTCCAGGGAAACCAGTGGAGCTATACGAGCAGAGAATTTGCCCCACATTGGCCAATTTACTTATTTGCAATGAAATTCACACCACTGCCAAGCAAAAAGGAGGAGGGGGACCACAGGTCTGATCTCGCATGGCAATTCCAATGGTCCTAAAACCAAGGATAAAATTAGAACGCAAGAATTATCATGAGTACAACTATGTTTGTACTGATGAATGATGACTGGTGCCTCCTGAGACCGAGGGGGTACCATGGCAGCGAGCAGGGATCTCCTGCAGCCGCTGGCATCAGTGTTGTCAAGTAGCGACCGCCCGCAGCCGCCAGCATTGGTGTTGGGGGAGGGAGAGGGTGGTGAGCAGGGACTGCTGTACAGGGGAGGGTGGGGGTGTGTGCAAGCGGCAACTGCCCACAGAAGCTGGTGGCAGCTTTGGCAGCAGCCAATCTCAGGGGGGGCATGTCCCACCCTCCATGCTTCCCCTACATGTTACCTATTTCTGTACTAATTACCCCGAGCTGAAGTTTATTATTTTAACACAATAATGTAGCACAGCACCAAACTGGTTAAATCAGGATAAATTGTCCTATAAGACAAAACTTCAGGTCAAAAACTGGAGCTGGCAGGAGTTACTGAGGGTTGAACAAAACAAACATACCTTATCAAACATCTTTGGTTTGGAGGAAAAAAGGAGATTGGGGTTGAAGCAAGAGCAAAAGACAGGACCTTCTATTCTAAGAGGCACATCCTAGCATGTGACCACCACCAAACTTTCCATGAGTGATACATTTATTTTAAAACAAATTAGACAGACATTTAAATGCAATGAACTTCTAAAAAAAGTCATTGCCTTTATTATTATTTCAAATACTCATCAATTCTTTTCATACACTTTTGCTTTCATATACTTTTACTTAAAAAAAAATGTGATCTCAGAAAAACTCAGAGGCCCATTTACAACCATACTTTCTTGGGAAAAGATACGGAGGTCCAAAACAACAAACCTTACCAACATCACTGGTGTCAATTAAATAGCTGTCCTTTCATCATCTTAGGAAGCACAGATTTAATAGATAAGGATGACATTTCTCAAATGCCTGACAACTATATTAGTTATTGATGTTTTCTAGTAACACTCAGAATGGTTGGCATGGAATAAATAAGTGTGATCCCTGGCACCGCGAGTTTACCCGATCAATTAAACAAGGGAGAAAAAAACCCCAAGTCCTCTATTGGACAGCATCTTCTGCAGTTTCAGCATCATGCCATATTTCTTTCCTTCAAACCTAGGTTCTTTTATGGATAGTGAAGGAACACTTCCAAACCTTACTCAGCTGAAAGTTATCAGCTCATATAAACAACAGAAGCCACTGGATAATGCTTTGACTAAAAGTACAGCAAATTCTGAAATCAAGTAGAAGACCATGCAGCATGGAGATACATACGTACATACACACACACACACATATATTATATATGATATACTATATATAATACACACGCACGTGCATACACACGCACACACATCTATCCGCACGTATATGTATGCATCTCCACACTGCATGGTCTTCTGCTTGATTTCAGAGTTTGCTGTCACTTAGTCAAAAGATTATCCAGTGGCTTCGTACATCTATATCTATATATGTGGGGAAGAAAGATAGTTAAAGAGAGCAGACAGGAGAATGATGGATTCCAAAATGTATGTCATTTATACCACTAGTTAGGAAATGCCAATTTGCCGAAACAGAAACTACTTGTGAGGAGGAGTTGGTTGTGATTAATTTCCTATTAAAAAAAATTGGAAAAAACCCAGAAAGTCAAAACATCATATTTTGGCATTTTAAAAATGGATATTTCTAGTTTTGGTTCCAAGTGATTTTTTGTGGCTTTTAAAACCTAATATTAAAAAAAAATTGAAATTAAAATGATGTGTGTTGAAATTATCTAACCAAAACATTCTGATTAACTCCAAACCATTCTTTTTTGGAGGATTTTCAGTAAATAGACATTTCTGAGATTCAGACTTTTTGTGCCTATTTAGGTGGAAAAATATTTTTGAATTCTTAAAATGTCATCAATGTTCATATAGGCTGAAAAAACAGCTTCCTTCCAGCTCCAGTTGTAAGATGTTTTGCAGAAGGTATCAATTGAGTTTGCTATTGAAGTCAAATATATCCTCTCAAGTCTTTCAGTGTAGTGTATGTAGCACTACAAACGCACAGGTATAGCCTCTCTGGAGATGCAAGGAAGACCTTTTCAAAGGGGTGCCCTGAGTAGAATGACTGATAGGAAATGAAGAAAATCTGCATTAGGCTAAATGGTTTCCTGCATGGAAGGGTCCCACAGCAATCAGAAAAAAAGGGCACTTTCTAGCATTCAGCATAGTAGGTGTCCCACTCAGGGGTCAGAGAGCACTTACAGTGTAGTGACTCCATAAATACTTTATTGCTACATGCATAAGGCTATCTTATTACACTACATTTCAGCATAGCTAACTCTCTCTGTATAGCAAATAGAGTCCAGTAATATGCAGAACACCCTGACTCTCAAGTAGCTGCATGAAGAGGCCTCTTTTAATATTCTTCAGGGAAAACAAATGGATTTACAGTACTGTAAATAGGAACAGCTTCATTTCCATCTTCTCTGATGCAAATTTTTTCCATCCAAAAGCCCATATGGCTCAACTTTTAATTATTTTGGCTAATGCTGTATGTAGTAATTCTGTGGTGAATGCTTAAGTGTTTCATTTCTAGTTTCCATGGCAACATTACATCAGATTGCAGACAGCTGGCTCCACAGTTTTAAACCATAACAAATTGACCAAGCCAATACACAAAATTATACTTGCTTTAAAGAGATAGCGCACCATTCAGCTGCCAGTGGAATATAGCAAAGCCTGTGGGGCCTATTTGGCACAAAAGTTAGGGCGGAGCCTCCTTTCCCAGCTTCTTTTGGAACAAGTGCATCCTTGACACATCTGCAATGTTCTAATAGTGAAGAAATCAGGCCAGCTTGGAGAACTCTATTACACAGACGCACGAAGGACTATAGGGAAACGGGAACTAAATTAACAGCATCTGTAAATACTGAGGACTGTATACAAAAGACACATCGGAGGGTTGGAAAAAATACAAGCAGTCTCAACCTTGCTCAGCTCCTTCATCAATAACAAATGTGATCATGAAAGCATGGAAATGTTCTCAGAGCACTAACGGAGCCATCCCCCGCCTGTCCCCTGGTACCAGAAATATCCTCCTTTATTCCATACCCCACGCAACTCCCCACTCCAAAACACCACCCTCAGAACTTCCCCCCCCCACAATCCCTCAACTAAATCAGAACAACTGGGGGAAAAAAAGAGAAAGGAACCATGCAAACTCAAATCAAGGAACTAACAAGAGCTTATTGCACTCAAGCAGCCCTATAACTTAACTAGCTAACATTTCACAGGGCTATGCTATACTTGGGATCATGTCAGAGCTTCAGCAGTGTTCTTTGTAAAACACACAATGTGCAAACATGCAAATTTAAGTGTTTAAAAAAAATAAATATTAAGACAGTGTCCACATCAAGTCAGTTTAATTGATTATTTTGCTTCAGCTCTGTACACAAACACATACACAATGTTTTATTCAAGTTGTATGAAGCCATTTGGAAAGCTGTCAAGCTTTTAAAATTAATTTCACGCCCCGGTAATAGTTTATTTCTGCACTGAACCAGGATACCTCTGAACATCTGATTGAGCCCCAAATTGCAATTGTGTTTGGACAGTCAGACAATTCTTGAGGAACAAAGTGGGGCAAATGCACAAGTTGATTAACAGGCAGATTGCAACATTTCTTGTTTGGTCATTACAGAGCTCTGAGCCCCACAGCATAGCAAAGAGATTTGCTGCTCCCTTTAGGAGATGTGGCTACACGTGTCCTTTTCTCCTTTTCTCTCTTTACATCCATCAACACTTGGATGAATGGACTTTACAGCTATCAAAACCCTCCAGCTATTCTACTTCAAAAAACCAAAAAAAAATGCCTGGAAGACAGGAAAACAGAACCAAAATAATTCAAAATCCCAGAGAAAGGAAAAGAGGAGACAAGAAAAGCTCATCATGCTGTACTTTGGCTAAGAATAACCACAAAAGCCTTTTCTCTCTGTCTGAGATAGAAGTACATCCCCTTTGCACATCACACCACACACTCAATGACTTACCAGCTTCGGCATTTATAGGCCTAAAGCTCAGTTTCAAAAGATTCCCCAAGTGCTCAACTCCTGCTCCGTCAGCTTTGTAACTCTAAAATTCAGGTTTAGATACCTCTTCTTAACTATTATAGTTGATTCGTATCCTGTGCACACGATGCCTCTTCTCTGGAGTTACATTATCAGACACCAAACTAGCTCCAGTTCCACTGCTTAATACGCAAGGAAGGAAAAAAGCACGATGCTGGACTCAATTAGCTGTTTTCTGCTCACTGATTGATTCTCCCAGTTACTTGCTAGCTGCATAACTTTCAAGAAAGGCATAAGTCATCAGCTCTAAGCAAATCTTCTATTCACCACAAGGAAAAAAGGGAGTGTTGTACATGGCAAACAATCCCTGTTTTCACTGACGGAGGCTTGCTGACCTCTTACTGGCCTCCAGTTCCTTAATTACTGTCTACGGAATTTCAGTGAAAGAAAAAAAATACAGAGAATCTGTGCAAAGCCAGGATGAGGACTGACCCTCAAACACTACCACTAGAGTGGAGGCGGTGTTTCTAGGAAATACAATTCAAAACCCTTTACCCAGGCTTTTCATTTTAATAGTTTTCAAAATCCTTTTAAGAATACAAATACACCCTTTTATAAAAAGCTAATTCTACTGCAAATTAAGCCTCATATAAATGTTGGGTTTTTTAAACATTGATTTTAAGCCTATGCATTTGTTGTTCTGCAGTACTGTTATTCATTGTGTCAAAATCATCATTTCTTAGGGATGCGTATATCACTTCCTCACTAGCCACCACCTTAGGTTCCCTCTAAAATCCTACTAATTAAAATTTCTGCTTGGCCTGGGCTACCGCTTACCCTAGGCTCCTCTATGAGACACTCTGTTATGAACTTGTAAAATGAGATCTTCCTCTAAAGTTTTGAACTCAAACCCCATGTCCAATTTCCACACTTCCTGGGATATGGAATCTGAGGTTCACTAAATTGGCTTTAATTTACAGTGAACTGCTCACCACCGAACAGGCTAAGCAGTTCCAGAAGCCAGGGACTACCAGACTGTTGGGATAACCTAGCCAAATCCCATCCCCAATAGGAACTTTCCTATGCCAATGGCTGTGTGGGGCAGGAAGAAAGTATGGAGGAATTACATTCACTCAGGGCTTTACCTTGCACAAAAATTACCCCTCAGTAGCTAATTACAGTAGTTTAACACCATGTCAGCGACACATAGCAGAAAGTCTAAAAATCGGGGTGGGGGGGGTTCTGGTGAATGGGGCTGTTTTTTTCATGGCCAGTTTACTCACTTGAATACTTTTTTCAACTTCTCCATTGTACCAGAAAACAAGAGGGCAAAGCTGTACCTATGCATGGCACTTTCCAGGATGGATTTGATTTAAATCACTGGTCAGGAAACCTCAATTATCACTGTTTTCTACAAAAAGTGAACCCTTGTTGTTTGATATCCTCTATTCATTTAACTTATTGAAACTTTGCACTTGTAGAGAAACATAAGGCTTGATTCTGTACACAAACTTGTAGAGATGCAATAGGGCTGATGGGTGGGTAATCAGGTCTGTTGTCTCTCATCTTCATATACTGCTTTTAACACGGATATTATCTCTGGAGACACAAATCCAGTTTGAGAACTGAAACTAAGTATCACAGTGATGCTTAATGGGATCTTCTAGACTGACCACTGAGCCCCATTGGGTAGAGTAGTTTTATTCAATCTTTTCTACCCTATAGAGAAGCCTCTGGGAACCCCATAAGGTTGGGTTCCTAATATAGTCCATGGCCTGTTATGACTTATTTATAAAACTTTTTGAAAAAGACTACATGAATATATTGTCTCAAATAGCATATAATTAGATGTTATAATCCCTGTTCCATGATAATGTCCTTGAGCTTTAACAAATCTTAAATTAAAACTATCTTTATATATGTTTATTTTTTAAAAGCATCTTGACAAAAAATACAATTAAATCAAAACAATCCTGACAAATAAAAAATATCAATTTTTTTAATTTAAAAAAATTGTTGGTTTTTATCCACCCTGGCACTTTCCATTCCCTATGAATCATACAAACATTTTTTCATGTCTTTCTTCTGTTAGTTTCTACTCCTTCTCTCAATATTTGGCTTTTCATTGGAACCATAAAACTGTAAGGTAAAATGCCAATGAGACCTTGAGGATTTGGTAAACCACTAAGTTTGCTATGGTTTCACTTGGACATGGGTCAGTTTTACTTGAAACACACCAAAGACTTCTTTGAAATTTGTCCCATATTCTTTAAAGGGTGCATGGACACCTTTAAGGGAGACCCAAGTTTTGGGTTACCAACTTGAGTGTTGCCTGGTTTCAGATTTCATCTTCTCAAAGCTCTAATCACCGCAGGAGTTGTGTATGTACTAGTGGTTGTGTCTACAAGAGCCGTTTACTGCAGATCTGCTTAATCCGCTCCACAGTAAATGACTTGGTGTCTATACATGCGGCCCTATTAGGCCACAGTAAATTAATAAACTCCACCACAGGTTAGTTCTTATAAATACTAGTACCATCCTGCAGTGGAGCTTTTTCATGTGCAGCAACACACATGTAGATGCTGATGGGACTGGCTGGGGCAAGAGGGTGCTTCAGTGCGGGGGCTGCCTTCCGGCTAGCTCTGCACTGGAGTACCCTTGTACCCCAGCCAGCCCCTCAACAGTACATTGATCCAAGTCAGAGCAGCCCAGGCTGGCAGGCTGAGCCCCCAGGCCCTGCCAGCTGAGGCTGCTCTGACCCATTTCAAAATGCTGCGGTCCTGGGAGCACATTCAAATGCAGTGCCTGGGAGCAATAAACTCCAGCGTGATATGTGCCAGAGTTTATTGCTTCAAATTAATTTCACATGTAGATGCACCCAGTATAGAGTGTGTAGATGTGAGAACATGGACTGTATAATGAGGTTAGAAACAAATTGCTTCCAAAGCATTAAAGAACTGTAAGAGGTCAAAAATGCATCTACTACCTAAAAAAGTAACTGTGGATAAATAAAACACATTGTACACAATATATCCCTGGTGTCACCCCTCTGAAGTAAACCAAAGAATGTGAATATATCAGAACTGTGACTGGGCCAGTGCTGCTAATGAACAAATCCAAAGAGCTCTCCCTTGGCTAGTCTAGTAAAAGATATATTACACATTAGCTGGTGATGACATCGCCTACTGAAATTACTGGGAAATATTTGTCATATAGACCAAAACATTTAATTTTCCCAGGAGGTCTGTCTTAGTTTCAAGATGCTCACTATTTGCAGGTTTTCAACTAAAATAACTTCATAGGACACCTCTCCAACTTCTGCATATAGAAGCCAGACACACTTTCTTATGGGGAAGAATACTTCATTCTGTAATTAATCTAACTGGTTTTAATGGGATGACAACCACACCGATGTACCACTCAAATGGGACTTGAGCACCAAGCTCTATAGTGTGCAAGTTATTTCAAATCCGTTATAGTACAGTATCCTCTCAGTTTCCTTGTGCCATACTAATTCTGAAAACAGGGCTGCTAGCAAGGGTTTAACTGTTTGTTCCATTTTGGCAAAGCTGAGGAGGCCTGGGGACAACAACCCCTATTCTTTGGACTATACCAGGCTAAGAATGAATGGAGCGTAATGTCATTGTCCATGGGAACCAAATTCCTGACACATAATAAAAATCAAGGGTTAGAACAGTGAGCGATTAAATGGAGCTAAACTCATATCACAGAAAGTTTATAGTAACAGAGATCCCAGTAATGAGGGGTGGGGTAATTTAAATTCCATCATTGCAATATTTTTCAAACAGTAAAACCAATAAAAGGCACCACCATAAGCTAAAAGGAAGGAAACACCAATCCCAGGGTGAGGCAAGTGGCAAACAACAGGAGTTCAATTAAAATTCCCTATTGTGCCACGGGAAAAGATTATTCAGCATGGGGCTGCCAAGTAGGGCAGTGAAACACATGGGTTTTGAGACTCTTGCTTTCTGAACTGAGCAAGGCTTTGTTCCAGAAGTAACGTGCTTGGTCTCTGAAGGGACCGGGGGGGGGGGGGGGGGAACC
>NW_017729034.1:82708935-82747378 GCF_001723915.1 Gavialis gangeticus
GAAGTAACGTGTTTGGTCTCTGAAGGGGCCGGGGGGGGGGGGGAGGGAAACCACATTATGATTACAGCAACTCCTGCTGGCTAATTCAAACAGGGAGAAAGGCATTTTCCACAGAAGAAACTGTTAACCATAATCTCCCAGATGAATATTAAGTAGGGGAAACAGACAGCTGCCAGATGGAGAAAAGTATAAATGAACAAAGTAATATGTTACCCATATAACCTCCAAAAGAAATATTAATGAACTCCAGCTCCTCCACTCCCTCTTCATCTCACGGCCTAATATTGTGTGGCAAATGCAGGTAACAAGGCCTTGTCTGCATGCGGACAGAACTGTGCTGGTTAGTATGATCTTTAAATACAGTTGTTACTTCACATTTCTAATCTGTTTTCTTTGAGCTACGTGAGCAGAGGTAATTTTTCTGAGTCTTATTACAAGCTAACTGCTCAGGGCAGAAGTAGGCAACCTTTTCTGGCTGCAGGCTGGAATAACCCACCTGCACTCAGAGGTGTGTGTGTGAACACAGATGCTACTGTCCCCTGCAGTCAGAGGCAGGAGTTAGGACACAGATGCTACTGCCACTTGTCTCCACCATGGCATGCAGAGAGCTACCACAGCTGGTGCCCATCCCCACAGTGGGTACACTGGGAGGATGCCTGCTGCCAAAGCTGCCTGCTGCTAACCCTGCTGAAGGCACACATCCATGGGCTGGATCCAATGGTTCCATTGGCTGGATCCAGCCTGTGGGCTGTTGACTGCTGACCTATGATATAGGGCCAAAACCAGCCCTTGCAGGTAGAAACTTCCAAGTCAACAGGAATTTTAGAGAGCCAAAGGGCTGAATTAGCTCGCACCCAATAATTCAATACAATATGGTTGTTCAGAAAACAAAACAAAACATTTCTTTAACCAGAGCCATCCCTAGGGTGTGCAGAGCCCAAGGGGTTGGGATGGTGACCACCCACTGCAGAAGCCGGCGGCAGTGGCAGCAGCAGGGAGAGGGAGTGGTAAATGCCCGCTTTTGGCAGCAGGGGCACAGCAGGGCCTGCACAGCACTATCTGCAGGGCCCCCCAAAGCATGGGGCCTGGGGCAGTTGCCCTGATTCGGCCCCCACCCGAGGGACAGCCCTGGCTTTAACTAATGACAATGAAAACTGATGCAGAGTTCTGCTAGCAGCAATTAAGTGTAAACATACACCTAGGTGAAGCTGTTTCTGTACACAGTATGGACAGGTCCTCCATGGTAATCCATAATGGCAATAAAACTAGTTTAGTTTTATTCTTAACTTTACCACCAAAATGTTTTTCTTGAAAACTTTAAAAATGCTCTGAACAATTTCCCTGGATATGAAAAAAGAAAAGAAAAGAAAAAAGAAACCCAATGGATTGTAAAGAGTTTCTGGAAGCCAAGTACAAACACATTTTGGAATATCTGTTGTAATGTGTTATCATCTGTGCACAGCATCTCCAGCAAAACCAAGGAGGTGATTCTTCTGCTCTATTCGGCATTGGTGAGGCCGCAGCTGGAGTACTGCGTCCAGTTCTGGGTGCCGCACTTCAGCAAGGACATGGACAAGCTTGAGAGAGTCCAAAGAAGAGCCACCCATATGATCAGAGTCTTACGTGGCAAGCCATAAAGGGAAAGGCTGAGGGATCTGGGACTCTTCAGCCTGAAGAAAAGAAGGCTGAGAGGGGACCTGGTACCAGCTTACCACTACACTAGGAGAATACCTCAAGGGTTTGGTGAGCAACCGTTCACCAGGGCACCTGAGGGGAAAACCAGAAGTAATGGCCAAACTCCTGGAAGACCAATTCAGGCTCAACATTAGGAAAAACTTCTTCACCATCAGGGCGTCCAGGCTGTGGAATAATCACCTACCCTGGAAATCTTCAAGAGGAGACTAGGCAGTCACCTTGTTGGGGTCCCCTGACCCCCAGTTATCTTTTCTGCTTGGTGCAAGGGGGCTGGACCCGATGATCTTCCAAGGTCCCTTCCAGCCTTAGAATGTATGAAGGAATCTATGAATCTATGGGGTTTACATTATGGTTTATGACAACTACCAAATAGCTCTCGTTCTCTTCTTCATTTATGTTAAATGCTAATTCCAATATTCTTTAGTTCTTAATTCCCATTAGTTGAGCTAGCTATATTAAAATAATCTTAAAAGGGTTTCCCTGGTCACTATAATGCAGATTCTCATATGATTAGCAATAAAATAATTTGCATAACTGGTTGAAGGTTTCAAGAATCCAGCTATAATGAGACTAAAAGAAATAGAAGTTTTTTAAAACTGTACATTTGGAAAGCTTCAGCAGTCTAAACCACTACAGTTTTACAAAGCAGTATTGCATAATACAGTTACACTTCTTGGATGTTCTGAGATAACTGGTTTTAAGGAAGTTTTTCTGTATTTTTTTCAAGCTCTTTGTACTTATGGGACAACATAAATGGCAGCTTTAGTTGCAAAAGTCAATTCAAATAGTAATCTTTGATCTGACCCAGCTTTGTACCAATAGCTTGATAAAGCTGGTTGTGGATACATGAATGATACCTTACTGATTTAATCATTAGAGTATCTTTATATAATAATGTAATTAGACATACGGAAAAGCTACACAGAAAAGGGCAGACTTGTGGTCCACCCCATTCAGTAGTTCCTCTCTAACAAGACCCAGCACCAGATAAGTCAATACCAAAGACAAGACCAATGCTTGACTTTTTTAAAATGTTAGTCCAATTAAACAATAAATTAAATTTTAAAAAGCATGAAGAATGAAAACAACAAAATAGCTATTTTGCACTTATCCAAGCTATTTTCTGTGGGGACTTGATTTCTGGTCTCTGATTAAGATATGTGTCAACATGAGATGGAAAAGAGCAGAAGTGAAGCTGGAAGCTTTCCTACACAGCGTCGTTAAAGTAAGTGATGATTCCCATTGCATAACTTGGGATTTACCCAGGATGGCTCTCATGCTTTACAAAGACAATTAAATGTGTGAATTAAGTTCTAGAGAGCAATGCTGAGTTGACAGTCTTAGAGAATGAAGACTATCTTTTGCAAAAGGTAGGTACAGAGGCAGGGTTGGATCTTCATTTTTGTGCTAAGTTCTGCATCCCTAGGACTTCCTGAGGGAATAAGAGGGTCATGTATTTTCCAGGCAAGCTTTCATTCCACTTGGGCTCTTTGCTGAGACTGATAAGGCCATCAGGCCAAATAGGTTCCGTAAGAACATGGTCAGGATAACTGATGATCTTTTCAAACTGAGTCATATTATCCAATCTGACGTCTGTGGTAGCAAGAGAGGTTTCTAGATGGCTGACAGTTACGACAACTATAGGCTAGTTAGTTTTACCTCGATCCTGGGTAAGCCTTTTGAGAAAATTATCCTGGTGCATGTCCGTGAGGGGCCAGCAGGGGAGATTATGATTAGGGGCAATGAACATGGGATCATTAGAGGCAGGTCCCATCAGACCAACCTGGTGACCTTCTATGACCAGGTCACAAAATCCTTGGACGCAGGGGAGCAGTGGACATAGTCTTTCTGGACTTCAGGAAGGCCTTCGACACTCTCTCTCACCCCGTTCTCATTAAAAAACTAGGGGACTGCGGTGTCGACACCTACATAGTTAAATGGGTCACCAACTGGTTGGAGGGCCACACCCAGAGTGTGGTGGTGGATGGGTCTTATTTGACCTAGAGGGATGTGGGCAGTGGGGTCCCCCAGGGCTCGGTCCTCGGGCCTGCACTGCTCAACATCTTCATCAGCAACTTGGATGAGGGGGTAAAAAGCACCCTGTTCAAATTCACAGATGACACTAAGATGTGGGAAGAAGTGGGCACACTAGAAGGGAGGAATAGGCTGCAATCGGACCTGGACAGGTTACAGGGGTGGGCGGATGAGAACAGGATGGGTTTAAACACTGACAAGTGCAAGGTGATGCACCGGGGGGGAAGAACGAGCACCATACCTACAGGCTGGGGAACTCCCTTCTCATCAGTGCAGAGGCAGAAAAGGATCTTGGAGTCATTATTGATGCCAAAATGAACATGGGCCCACACTGTGGGGACACGGTCAGGAAGCCCAACTATACCTTGTCATGCATCCACAGATGCATCTCAAGCAGGTCCAAGTTGGTGATCCTCCCCCTCTATGCGACACTGGTCAGACCACAGCTGGAGTACTGCTTCCAGTTCTGGGTGCCGCACTTCAAGAAGGATGTAGACAATGTGGAGAGGGTCCAGAGGAGGGCCACCCATATGATCAGGTGTCAGCAGGGCAGGCTCTACAAGGAGAGGCTATGGGACCTGAACCTGTTCAGCCTCCACAAGAGAAGACTGAGGGGGGATCTAGTGGCCTGTTACAAGCTCGTCAGGGGGGACCAGCAGGGAAAGTCCCTGTTCCCCCCCGAGCACTACCAGGAGTAACAAGAAATAACGGTCACAAGCTGGCAGAGGGTAGATTCAGGCTAGACATCAGGAGGCACTACTTCACTGTCAGGGCGGCTAGGATCTGGAACCAACTTCCAAGCAAAGTGGTGCTGGCTCCTACCCTGGGGGTCTTTAAGAGGAGGCTAAGTGAACACCTTGCTGGGGTCGTTTGGCCATGGCAGGGGGTCGGACTTGATGATCTGCTCAGGTCCCTTCTGACCCTACCAACTATGAAACGATGAAACTTCCTGACCATGGATGAAACAAACTGCAAAAAATATATAGCTCCGGCCAATAATAATTATGACTTAATTTAACTTATACCTAGGGAAAAGGTCAGAAGTTGGAGCTGCGACACTGCTAACCCTCAAGAATGTCGTGGAGCTGAGGTCACCGTGCAAGGGGCCAGAAGAGACTCTTCTGACCCAATGCCACATGCTCCAGCTGCCACAGCACCTTCTAGATTCGAGCCAGCTGTGTACTCAACCCTGCTTCAGGGCTGAGCCAGGCTCCAGTGCCATTGACAGGAGGGAGAAGGATGCAGTGCAGGTGGTGGAGTTCACTCCTCTGGGACTGAACCCCTGGTTCACCCATGTTGAGCTGGGGAAGGCCAGGCCCAGCAGTGCAGAGAAGCCTTCCAGGATTGGGCTGTAGCAGCACCAGCGCAGTGGGAGATGCAGGGAGCCTGCTGTCCTGCCCAGGTCCTGTTGCTGCAGGGGGGGCGGGCAGACCCACTGTGAGCTGAGAGTCTCACTGCTGTGGCAGAAAGGCTCTGCCTGACCCCTGTGGGGGGCCTGGCACCTCACACTCTCCCATCCTCATGGTGGTGGGATCAGGACCTGGGAATGGGAGGACCACACCCCAGCTCCTGCCTGTGGGGGTGAAGGGGAAGCCATGGCTCCACAGCTGGGCAGCACTCTCTACTGGCTTAGCTGTGCCCACCACCCCTGCCCACAGTTCACTCCCTGCCAGCAACCTGGGACTTATGTAGCTCTGGGAGCACAGTGAAGATGTAAGGGGCTGTGGCCATTCCTCCCAGAGGTCATGAACTATTGGTTAACTGTTTAACCAGTATCACTGGAAGAGTTTAAACAGAGCAGTGTATGGAGACTGGCCTTGCTACCATCACAGTTTTTTGGATTAGGAGGTTAGAGTCTCAAGTTATCCAATAAACTGCTACCTTGAATACAGCATAACGATCACATCAGTTGGCATGAAAAGGAAAGTAATGTGATTGATTGTGAAACTCCCCTCTTTCTCCCTGGACTTTCCAACTCTGAAGAGAAGACAAACAAGCACTTATCTAAAATCTAGAAAGAGACTTCCTTGTAATCTGCACCTGCTTTACATCCCAGTGCTTGGCACGAGGCAATGAAAGCCTGTCTCAGTTTAATGCGAGCTTTGATTCCAGCAGAGAGGAAAAACAAACAAATATTAAAATAGATGTAAGTAAATGATTAGAAATGTTACACTCGAGATCCCCCCACCCCATCTGACTGAAAAGACAGCAAGCCTCCTTGGCTTTCTGTGCAAGTAAACAGCAATAAATACACTCCCCACAGAACACACTGGACATATAGAAGTGAGATTGTAAACTAAACTGCATGAACCTGGCAGACAGCCAAGTAGCTACCGATTTGGCAAATCTTAAAAAAAAAAAAAAGGAAGAGATAGAACATATAATTAACAACATGGAAACAACTGACGGCAGCCTCCCTCCAGCCCCAGGAGAGATGACCCTTCTGTTCTTTGTTGATTGTCTTCAGGATATAACTCCACAGAGGTTTGAGTAAAAGCCTCCATTTGTTCTTAGACAAATTTAAATGAGAAGTATTTTGGAAGAAGAGGACAAATTAAATCTTTAAAGCAAAATGAGTGTCGACACCTGCAGCTTATACACGAGTGATACTCAAGCTGTGCAAGTATCAAGCTAATCATAGTCTTCTTCTTCAAAAAAAACCTCAGCTAATTTTGTTTTGGTACTCAAATATTGCTTCTAGACCTAGCCATCTAATTCTGTGCTTTGGGACAGAACAGACCTCAAACTCCAAAGTGCTTAAACTCCCGAAGGTCCCCTTTCCTCCTGTTCTTTCTCTCTAGACTCTCCCTATTGATCAGGATCTCTCTTTGGAAGTCTTCAAGAGGAGACTGGACAGACACCTTGCTGGGATCATTTGATCTCAGCAGTATTCCTTCCCAGAGCAGGAGGATTGGACTCGATCTCTTGAGGTCCCTTCTAGCCCTTTATTTCTATAATTCTATGATTTTAACTTCCTGCAACCTTTTCCTATCTCTATCTTTATCTTGAGATACATTGATGCCTTAGGCCCCCCCTCTACATGTTGCACTTAAGGCGTGATTAACCAGCAAATCACACCTTAAATTGTGACCCAGCTACATGGTCAACCAATGGATGGTGTGATGAAACAAGCAACAAGCCACAAAGTTATTCTACAAAAAATGTGTAACAACTTTGTAGCTTGTTCTAATCACACCATTAATTGAATGTGTAGTTAGGTGTTCCCCTGTAGCTGGGAGGCCCTTCAACTGAGGACTCAAAGCCACAGGGATGTACCACCTACTACCAGCCCAACAGTTGACAAGGCTTGCAGTGGGAGTAGTATTCCTGGGGCTGTCCTACTGTAAGCCTCATCAGCTGCAGGGCTGGCAGCAGGGAGAACGCTGCTCCCACTGTGAACCTTGTAAGGTTTGAGGCTTGCAGCAGGAGCAGCGCTGGAAATGCTGCCACCTCCATGAGCCTCATCAACTGTGGGGCTCATAGTAGGGGTAGCATCGTTGGCTGTGGGGCTCATAGTGGGGAGAATGCTGCCACCACTGCAAGCCTTGTCAGCTTTGGGGCTCGCAGAGGCAGCAGCATTCTTCCTGCTGTGAGCCCTACCATGGACGAGGCTCACAGCAGTCACACAGGTCTCCCTGCTGCCCCCGCTGCAGCTGACACTGCTGCCCACAATGTGTTGCCCTACAGCTGACAAGGCTTGTAGCAGCAGCAGTGTTCCCAGCGCTGACCCTACTGCGAGTCCTGCAGCTGACAATGCTGGTCCGGCTGCAAGTCACTTAATGTATTAAGTGACATTTTGCTGCTGGAGAGTCTTTAAGTGTGATATAATGGCCCCACATGTACATGGCAGGAGGTGCAATTGTGGGATTGCACATTACATTTCCATTGTGCCTTACTTCTGGTGCAGGGGAAGCCCAGGACAATAATGATCCCAGGCTCCCCCTGCACCAGTTCTCATGGCTGCAAGGCCTTACGCTCATATGAATTGTAGCACAGGCACTGCTAGGACTTCTGCCACAGCTGCAAGCCTCATCGACTGTGAGGCCTGCAGTGGGAGACTTCCATTTTAGGGTCATGTTGCCTCTGTGCCTCTGCTTGTGGGTTCTGTATAGTACAAGATGGGCACTCATGTGTGGGCCACAGAAGAAGCCACTTCAGAACATCCCCACAAAGGCAACATTTTGTACACTGATGGAAAATGTAGGAGAGACTAGGAAGACAACGCAGAAACCAGGCTTCTGTCTCTCACCTTTTGCTAAGCCTTTCCCACCATCAGATGATGACATGTAACATAGAGGGGAGGCAAGTTGCTTGATAACTTCCTACACTGACACTATGTATTCATGGAGCGCTACTTTTCAGATCACAATGGCATTAGAAAGCAACAGGCTTCCCTGTACATAGGAAACGCATATGCCTGGCTCAGAGAAATTCCCTTGTAATTCACTGGGAATTATTAGGATTTCTGTAGGTGAAGAGCACCTGTGCTGTCCCTCCTGTCTACACAGAGTACTGGTAGACATTTTGACTCCTGAGTTAGAGTGCCATGAGTTAGTGAACATCTGTTGGGTTGTGGGGCACTCTGTTGGGTTGGGGTTGGGGGTGGGGAGGAGAAAAATCAAACTTGCCTGCAGGTGAGCATTGAACTGAGCAGCCACTCCTCTTCTAAGCCCCACCACCTGCCTACCCTGCTCCAGGGGTTGTCAGCAGAGAAGGAGGGAAGAGGGAGAAGCCAGTAGCAGTGAGCTGCCAGCTGGACTTTGCTTGGCCCGAGCAGGAAGTGGGGTGGAGATCAGAGCCACCTACCTTGTGTGTGTGTGTGTGTCCCGAAGCCTCCTTGGCTGGGGTACTGTGGGGAGCTGGGCCCACACAATGAGGGAGGAACTGATCCGTTCCCCATCCTCCAGCTCAGGATAGGCAAAGCCTAGCTGGCAGAGCTCTGCTGCTGGCTTCCCTCCCTCTCCCTGCATCAGCCCAGCCCCAAACATGCAATACATCCACCCTAAGGGTTACAAGTTTCCCAAGGTGCTCTAAAGCAGAGCATCTTCATCTGATACTACATTTTTCACATGATCGACCAGTTTAAAAGTGCTCTACAGACATGCACATGTGTCATGGCATGGCTGTAGACCACTTCAGGGGCCCGATTATACAAAAAATGTAACTTCTATCTGCACCCAAAGAGTCTGCGAGTTGAACCAACAGTAAAGAATTGTGTTCTTTTTAATCTCTGCTCAAAGTGAAGATTTAAAAGGGACCCTGTTACCTTGAAAGTTGTCACTTTCACTAAACTCTTCAACTGCCGTATAAGAGCCCGAAATAGTTTCTCAATAGGTTGCCGTGTTTGCTCCTGAATTTACAGGTAGGGGGTACCTTGGGGACTCTGAACATTATGGCACCGTCCATGATACCCTGGGGCTAAGTAAATAGTGCCTCCATCCCCAAGTTACAACCCAGATACTTTTTTGGCCTTATACTGGTTAAGGGTAGCTGTTTTCTCTGTGTACTAGTATTGGCTGTGCTAGTGTGGGGTGTAAAGAGTCGCATACACATGAGCATCTTCAAAGCCATGCATGGGAGCAATATAGCGAAACAATCACTGCCAAGCACCAATGCCGGCTACGTGCAAAGCTCTGACTATAAAGCAAAGACACAGAAAACAGGGAGAAAAATGATAGCTTTCTTTAATTTCTTTCCCCTTCACTAATCTCATCCTGCATATGTAGCAATAGTTCGTATCAAATGTTCAGATGGAAATGAGAACTTCAAGTTCATGATGCCCACTCAAAACTGCTTCGTAACACTTTGGCTATGACTAAAGCAAAAAGGGATTACAAAATCTTTAGAGCCACAGCCCAAAGAGTTTTAATGAAAACCAGGAATTCCAGTTTGAGTGACTCATATTAAAAATAATTTCCTGAGGTTTTATTCCTGTCATAAAAAGCTGGGAGAAAAGTGGGCTTTTATTTAAACAACAAGGCTCCTGTATTGAGAAATCCCCTTCTTTGATGGCATCCATGAAATGAGTTTCGTGAGTTTGGTTCAGTCCATCCACTTTAACTGCCATTTCATCAGGGTCCCAATCATAAACCTTATCAGCATGAACAGACATTGGATGCAAGTGGCCTGAACAGCCCAGAGCCTTACGTCTGTCAAAAGGTGGCTGGCCTCTGGGCTATGTTGAAACAACGGCCCATTAGTAAAGCAGTCACTGGTCTTGTCCATGCTTTCCCTGTAGACAGACTTGCCTGCAGATCTCAAACCAGACAATTTTAGCATGCTAGGCAACTTCTCTACCCAGACCTCTCTTTGAAGATATCAGGAGCGGGCTTTTGGGCCTGATCCCCACAGATAGGCACTTGGAGCAGTTTTCACTTTGGGGTTTCTCCACTTGGTTTAACTCACCTGAAGTCTCTTACACCTCTACCTCCGATTACAACCTCTTCCTTTTACCTCATTTTGTCCTAGTATCCTTTTAGCCCAGAAGCATGGTGGCCCAGCTCTTGTTTGGGGCTCTCCAACTTCTGAGCAGCTGGGAGCTGCAGGCCACATGGACCATGGGCCCCTCGGGCAACACACAATGCAGAAGCCCCTCTTGCATTGCTACACACTGCATGAAGCCTCAGAGCCCCCCCTAAGCAGTGTTGCCCCAATCCAGGGACAGGGCAGAAGCAGGGGTAGGAAGCAGAAGTTGGAAGAATAAGGGGGAGCTCAGAGACCCTAGCAGCAGCAGCACCTGGAGCAATATGCAAGGCAGTGGGCACTGGGCATTTGTCATGGGCTGTGAGTCAGATGGCCCTACTCTAGGTGAAGCCCAGTTAATTAGCCTCTTTTATTTCTCACTTCAGGGTAAATAGATTGCCAGCAGAATCCATTTGAAATAAAATTATGAGAGGGGGCAAAAATCTGGACAGCCACTTTGAAACTGGCTACAGGGGTCCCACAAATAATTTAGCAGGAAGATGGTTACTAGAAAAGCAGAGAGAAGCTACACCAGTCTGACCTCTGAATAGAGACATCCGGGGAAACCAAGTTTAAGGAAAAGGTGCTAGTTAATGAGGGAGTGGGGAGCAGGAGAGGGAAACACTGGCCCCAAACTCTATCCTCAAAGGTTTGCCCTTGGGTAGATTTGGCAAAGAGGACTGGTGGGAGCAGCAACCCAAGCAACAGAGGTGGTTACATCTCTTCTCACAGCATCCTTGCCTTTCTCCTTCCACTCTTCAGGCAGATCATGTGGCGGGAACCTCTGGGGACTTTTTACAGTCCCCAGAGCAGGTAAGAATCCCCCACCCCTCCCCTCCATGCTCAGTCAAGTCCTGCCCCCCTCCCCGTTCCACACTCACAGCTGCCACTTGCCCTGCTTCACCACCACTCCTCCCTGCTGCTGCAGACTTCTCAGCTGCAGATACCATATCTGATAGTCACGCACCTCAGTGGGAAATAGCCCAGACTTTGTTACGAGAGCACTGTAATTGTAATTTGTTGGGTCATAAGCCTAAAAGGTGTGTTATAGGAAGCTTACATCTTGAAACCTGTGGATAAGGGACCCAAAAGAGCCATTTAAACATATGGTCTTTCTTTGTTTGAGTACCACACTGTCCAGGGACATGGAGACAGCTAATCTAATTCATATTTACTATTATAAATGGTCACATCTGAGACTCTTTTGGGTGGCATAAAGCAAGGCTGACTGTTAATAACTCTTCTTTTGGAGCAGTGACTGAACAAAGTGGTGTAACTGGGTATAAAGAAGGAAAGGGAGGATGGAAATACACTTACAGCACACATACTCATTCTGCAAGCACAAAGGAGGGAAAGACAGCTGGATTAGAAAATGCCTTGGAGGAAAGGAAGGTCTACCAGCAAAACGGAGAAGTTTGTCCTCCAGCTAGATGTCAGGAAGAGCACCCGAAATTATCAGCCACTCTCAGTTCCCATTTACTTGAAGATGAGCAAATTCTATTTTCAAGAATGCTCAAAGGCTAATCTTTCCCTGCTACCAAATACTTTAAATCCCCAAGTAACATGACATAGCTTTTCTTTCTTCACTCAGCGATGAGAAGCTAACCTCCCACTGTGTTTAGTAAGAGATTCCATTTGTGGTAAAAAAATATAAATGGACTCAAGGGCCTATGATTTAATTATGTGGGCTACAAAGAGTCTGGGTCTGACAGCCAAATTTGCTTGGCTGTAAGATTTATCTATGAACTTTCAATTAGTAAAATGGAAGGGAATAAACAACTCAATAAAAATAAAGATATTTGGAAGGAAAAATTAATTGACTCAGTCTCATGTGATACAAAGACTATCCAGCATCCATAAAAGCAAGGAAACTCATTAGAATCTGCGAAGCTCAGATGTAAAAAAAAAGAAGGAAAGAAAAGAAAAAAGAAAAAAAACAGGGAAGAAAGCTGCTTGTTTATTGGTTTGGCATAAACTGCAAACTTTCTGGACTGATTGTTAGCAAATGGAGGGTTGGAACGGTTTGACTTGGGAGCAGCAGGCATTCAAGTCCTAGCCAGATCTTTAGCTAGTGGAAATGAGCAAGCTCTTCAGAACCTGCAGAGTCTTGCTGCTTTCTACCTGCTGAGGAGCTGGACTTGAGTCTGGCAAAGTGCTATGGTTGCTCCAAAATATTCAGAACATCTTTTCTATACATTTTTAGCAGTTGGGTATTTTATGTATTGAGTTATTCAGTAATGAAAAAAAAGGAGTATTGTATTCAAAGCTTGCTCAAAACAATGAACCCTGAGGATTTTCCATCACTGCTGCAGACTCCCTGAGGGCTAGGAAGTAGCAGCATTTGGGCTGCCATTGAGGAAAACATTTCAGTAAAACATCAGTAGAAACTCTGGCAGTATTAAATTATCAGGAAGCTATATCCTAGAGAAAGGCACTTACATTGCAATTAGAAGACCCATCAAATGTTGGATAAGAACTGTCAGGCCAGTCTGCAGAATCTACAGTGCTTGATTGCCTGTGCTGGGCTTCATATTCCTTCAGCTGAAATAAAAAAAAAGAAAATGTTATCTGATATATGCTAAACTATGAGATCTCCATAAACCCACATATCAGCAGTCCATACAGCAAATATCTCCAATTTCTGTTCACACAATCAAGAGCAAGAAAAAAAATTTCTGCAGTGCGTATCCTTCTATTTCCTCTTTTTTAGATTTAAACTTAGACTTAAAAATACTTCTGATGACAAGACACAAAAATAACAAAAAGGAAACAATCTGAAAACACTCTGGTAAACTGAGACTCACACGTTGCAAATTATATATCCCCTTTTCAGAGGGATACTTTGCAAGAGAAATTGCAAAGAATACCTTGACTAAGGATATGTAGTGCAAAGAAAACAATCTTAGGATGGGAGGCTGAGGATCAGCTCTTTTATATTCAAAACCAAAGATTCTATTTTACATTTTTCAATTTTAATATATAGAAAGAAAATCAAGTCCTATGGGGCCAAATTATCAAGGAGGACACAGAAGTAGATGACCAAAATTTTACTTCCGTTTATTGCACTGAGAACATTCAAAGGCATGTATATATATTTAAACTGGGAAACTGCATTCTTCAATAAACATTTGTGTGATCAAGTAGGGGATTTGTAGATACAACAGAAATACATAACAATTTGGCAAGCCAGACCAAGGTCTAAAAGGTAGATCTCTAAATGCTTTCAATTCCAAATTTAAAGCTTTGGATAAAACCCAGATATCCATGAAAACACTGTCTTTAACTCTGATGGGATTAGGATCGAGTCTTATAGTTACTAAGGGTAACACATATTACTGAAATCACTGAAATACATTTTGTTGGTGGTAATTTGTACCACTATAGGGAAACAGTATAACTACATAAGGGTAGGGGGGGATCAGCAGGCGCTGGGGGAGTCTCTGTTCCCCCGAGCGCCGCAAGGAGTGACCAGGAACAATGGTCACAAGCTGGCGGAGGGAAGATTTAAGTTGGACATCAGGAGGCGCTACTTCACGGTCAGGGTGGCTAGGGTCTGGAACCAGCTTCCAAGTGAGGTGGTGCAGGCTCCCACCCTGGGGGTTTTTAAGAGGAGGTTGGACGACCACCTTACTGGGGTCATTTGACCCCAGTGCTCTTCCTGCCATGGCAGGGGGTCGGACTAGATGATCTGCTCAGGTCCCTTCCGACCCTAGAAACTATGAAACTATGAAACATGCATTTGAATTGTATAATGGAATTGTATTGATAGCATAAAATTAAATGGTATTATTAAATATAATGGGTAAAATTTTAATTGCACAAAAGTTGAGAAACAGATTAAAGTTCCCACAGTAACCTTAAAACTAACCATGCACTTTCATTATATGATTCAGTATAGCATTTTAGAGACAGAACTGTCAGCAAAATACTTCATATAAAAACTGGAACTTTTGCTTTTATGACATTCTACCGTAAGAAACTGTATACAGAGATACAGAATTTGAATGTCATTTTATCAGTAAATTCAGTGCTTTCCTATGATCTCAGCTTCTTATACTGTATATTGTATGATCACTTGCATAAGACT
Organism: Gavialis gangeticus; assembly: GCF_001723915.1. Classification (NCBI taxonomy): domain Eukaryota; kingdom Metazoa; phylum Chordata; order Crocodylia; family Gavialidae; genus Gavialis; species Gavialis gangeticus. The sequence continues at coordinate 82,723,214 of NW_017729034.1, forward strand.
GATGCAAAAAACCTTAAAACTGAACTTCTTGGCTCTTGCACAACTAAAATTTCAGACTTATTGCTGCACTAACACACTATTATTCATTTAAATTACTTGGGGTTTCTTATCTTTTAAAAATTACACAGAAATACTCATGTCAGCCACTGCGCTTTGTGAAGAAATGCAGCTGCCTGCACTTCTCCAAAAACTGCAAGTCTCCACAAGGAGTGAATAGATTTCCTTGAAATTTAAAGCAAAAACAGCATCTTATGGCTAAGAATAAGCAAGAAATAACAGCCTAACAGTGAATTGTTTTAGAATGTTTTAAACCACTGAAAATTGAGGCTTGCAATCAAATTTCATCTCAGCCATAAACAGCATGAAAGCAGTAAAAAGGAAAAGCATTCTTTGAATAATAAACAGAAGCTGCAAAACCTGAAGTTAACCAAAACTCTGAAGGTGAGAAAATGTCACACAAATGGATTATTCTTTTATGAGCAATTGATCCTAGAAAGATGTTAAAGCAGATAACTGCAGTGGTGGCCTAAACTGGCTTAATTTTACCTGGTGTTAATAAAGACTGGACTAACTCGGTATCTAGACAGGAGAACTAATTGGGAAAAGACAATTAGTCTTTTGCAGAATTCTACACCAAAATATGTTGTACTGCCCTGTCACAGACAGAAAAAACTTTCTGAGTGATGCCAAGAGTATAATTACTTCAGGATGCACTGACACATTTACTCGTCTCCGTTTCTATGTGATAAAACTATGAGCTATTATAATTGTATGCAATGCTGAATAGGCTATATTATTATTCATACAAACCCACAATGTACACCTGCTTTTATACACAAATAAAAGACACTGCATCATTTCTCCAATCAAAGAGTGTGGATAGGTGTTCATTTCTGGTATTGCAAATTCCTGGGAAATTTGCAGCGTTAGAAATCTTTCCAAGAGAGGGACTAAACAGGTGTTTCAGTCTGCAGCCACCTCGTGTCCCATGCTCCCTATGCCTTCTCTAGACTAGGATCACCACCAGTCTGGGGCAGGTATGAAAGGCAGCTGCTGCTTGAGCCCTCCCAGTCCCCAGGAGAGTGGAGGAAGAGAAAAGCACCTTCCCTAAGGCAGCGTGACTCCAGTCCTGGGAACACACAAGGCAGCATAGCCCTGCTGTTTGACTCCTAGTCTACGGCAAGCATCAAACAGTGAGGAAGAGTATATGTATTCATTCCTGCATGAGAAACCCTGGAGCAGAAGAGACTTTCCTCATTGAAAGGGGAGACTTTTTCTTCCAGATATGACATGTTTCCTGTGGGAGAAACTGTCAATGCCTGTACACTCCCAGTTTCTATTGAGAGAGCAGCATTTCTCCAACTATGAATGTAATGCTTGTCCATACCTTAAGTTTGATACTACTTAATGAGTGGATATAATGGAGGGTAAGACAAGAATGAGGACTCAAGCATGTGATTTCTTTTACATTATATAGCAAGGGGCACATACCTTCTTCAGCTGTTACATAGGATTGTTTTAGAATGCCACAGCAAGACAGCCAAGTCTAAACTGATCGTTGCCTTTTCCTTCTCTTTATGAGTAAAAACGCAAACCTTTGAAGGTGTCAGACTGGTTCAGACAGCGATGCTCTTGCCTTGAACAGGGGATCTAGCTCATCTACTGAGGTCCCTTCCAGCCCCATTTTGTACCCATCATTTCATTTCATCTAATGTCCTAGTGCATTTTTTCTAAAGTCTGTGGACTTTGCTGCACTGCACATTCTTCGCATTACAACTGATGTTGCCAGGCCTAATACTCTTCCAAACCTGGCTAAGGCACCAATTCTCATTCAGGACTACATATTTGTCACGCTTGAAGGCATAAGAAATTTTGTACCCAAAGGAATACTTGTTTACTGGACAATGTAAAAGTGGGGTTTTGGTTGAAAATATAAAATCAGCCTTTATTACAGAGCCAGCACCGCCAGAACAAGAAGTCATTTGCATACTCCTATCACACTCAGAGATACCGTGGACTACTGCTTTACTCTTTGAGTAATAGTACAGTGATCTGAAAAGCCCCATTCCAGGTCAACATATGATATACAGGCTACAGCACATACTCTTCAGAGTGAGGAGGTAATAAAAGATGGGTAACTATTTGCATTTCATACCCTAGCAAGGGCTTCCTCAATGGTGATCATCTTCTCTTTGACCATCATCATCAGCTGGATCCGTTCTTCATCACTCATCGTGATCTCACTGGCCACATAACCAACATCCTCTCCTGGAGGACAAAAGGAAGAGATGAAAAGCATTAAAAAAAGGACACAGCACTGACAGGAAAGGGTATGGAAATGACACTTTCTCAATACTGCTTCCGCTCCAGAAGGTGGTTCCCGTGGGCCTATGTGCCACACGTATGTCTGGGAAGGGGAAAAAGGTTCTTGTCACAGCCTCTTGATGGTTACTGCATCAGGGCAAAGAGTCTAAATGCAGGTTCTCATTTTTTCTGCACAAGGGAAATATAACTATTTTTCCCCAGCAATCAAAATTATGGCTTCCTGCCAACAACAGGCAACTGGATTTGGGCACCGAAAGCAAGACGGCGCAATATGTAGAAAGCAACTACAGCACATCCTGGGTCATCTAAATCCTTGATTATCCCAGGGCAACCTTACTTGAGTAACTCGTAACTCCTGCTATTGTGTAACAAACTGTTCTCTTTTTAAGCTTTATTTAATACAGCACTGTATCTCTATTCTTAAGTTTCATACAGTGCTGTAACTTTCAACTGTTGGGATTATATATTGTTCTCCTTTAAGCTTTATTTAATACAGTACTGTATCTCTCTACTCTTAACAGTTTGATTCAGTAACTTGTAGCTCGTGGTACTGTATAACAAACCGATCTTTTAAGTTTAAGTTTACTGTATTTAGTATCTGTACCATTAAGTTTGGTACGGTTTTGCATTATGTCCTATGTGTTGGCCTATATCACTCCTCATGAGATCCTGCTGTTTCATTTATCTGAAAGTATTCAGCTCATCTGAATGGATTTTTGGCAGGTGCTTTCCACAGGGGTCAGATAACTGTGCACAAACTGCATGATGTAAATTGCAACACAGTGGGCGCATCTACACATATATTTACACCTCATTAAATTTACTGTTCAGTAAATGGAAATAGGCTGGCATCTACATTTGCAGGCATTAAGGTGCATTAATGCTGTGTGGGGACTGTGGACCGTGCAGTACGGGCACGCATCTACACGTGCATGCCTGTACTGCACAGTAACTATGGTGATTTACACCAACGTAGGTGTAAATTTGGTACCTGTATGATGCAGATATCAAATTTATGCCTGATTAGTTACTGAGCAGTAACGGATGTAACACTGTGTGGACTGACTTGGGACCTTTTTATTGTTCTCCTGATTCGATTTGGATTCAGAGATTTGGCCGCTGAATTGGGCCAAATCTCCTACAAATTGAATCAGCACCCGAAGCTTCGCACAGCCCTAATAGGTAGCTATGTGCAATGGTAGCAACAGTCTGAGCCTCTAATTGTGAACTGCAACATGGAGACTATACAGAACCACAGCCTAGCTTTAAAAAAGCAATCCTCACTCTCAAATGAGTTCTGACCCAGTAAAAAAGAATCAAATTGCATATATATGTCCATGTACATATGGAAAGGCATGTCTTTTCCTATTCACCAGGGATTCACAGTGGTTTTCAAAGCAATGTAGAGCAGTAGTTCTCAACCTTGTTTTTCTTCATGTGTGACCAAACTTTAAAATCAGAAATGGCCCAAGGGCTGCAGAGAAAAAGAGCTTGGCATCTACACTCACCAGTTGTGTATATACAGGCTCTGGCCAGAGCCACTCTCTCTCTTCTCTTCTTTTCCCTGCCACTGAACTCATTGCTCAAAACAGCTCAGTGTATATGCAGAACTCCAGCAGGAACCATGCTGACATGTCAGTGAGGTCAGACAGGGACACTTTATTAGGTGACAGGCCATTCACACCCGCTTTATGGGCTGCAGGTTGAACACCACTAGTGCAGAGAATCTGAACATGTATCATCCACTAATGGAGTTCCCTCATTTCCTATTGTCTTCAGTGAGAATAGGTCTCCAGTATTGCAGTCTAACAGCTTATGAATCCTCATTCTGATACAATTTAAGTCACAAAGAATTAAATATGCCATCTGCTGCTTGTCCAGCTGCTTAGACATATTTGCCACGCTACCAATATTCATTTTATTTTCTATTTTGTTATACTTGTTTCTTAGATTTTACAGTTACGGAGACTAATTCACTCATAGGACACTGTCCCCTTAAAGGCTTTACCTTTTGAAGTCTGTCTCATTATTCCTTTCTGGTTCTTTCGGAAATTCTGCCAAAAATACTTATTTTTCTTTTTCCAGTCTGCTTTCCCTACACGGAACAGGACAAAAAGTACAGATAAGGAATGTTAACAAGCAAATTTAAATGTTTCCTTAAAAACTTCTTCATCATACATTTACCAAGGAAAAAAAATCCCCAAATTGGTTCTTTTTCTTATTTTCTCTTTAAGAAACTGAAATAACTATACTTAGCACTAACCAAAATAAACACACATGCTTTATAATGTGTTAATCACGGATGGCATGGCTGATTGAGATAAGCCAGTAAGAGGCATTTTTTGAATTATAAACATAGGAAGTTTTGCATGAATTTTGATATTTAACTGTTAACAATCAAGCATTCCTGTGTTTTTACAGTGTTTTGTTTTTTTATTCCATTTTGATGAGCCACAATTATTTAGATTAAAATCCCAAGTCAGATAAGAACTATTATTTTTTTCATACTCTTTTTCCTAATCTGCATAAGAAATTCTATGAGTCCATCAACTATAACCATGTTCCCCACCATGAATTCATTTGTTAGTTAACTCAGATGAAATTGGGGAGAAGGAAAGGAGAGAGGAAGGGTGACCCTAGACAGATCAAAAGCAAAAACAATGCCCTCACCCTCCAGAAGTCCCCTGGGGATTTTATTAAAATAGCTAAAGAGTATTATAGCAGGTAAAAGGCATGAAAAGACACTGAAAATCATCTCTTTGACATATAAATATAGCCTCTCAAAACATCATAAACAGTTTGATAAAATAGGGAGAGAGCCTGGTAAGTGATGCCAAATGATTTAAAATATCATGTAGTGAGTTATTCACCATGAGAGGTAGTTTTGAGGAAGCAATAGATAGAAAGCAACAATGTTCTACCATTCAGGCCTCTGCTGCACAGTGGACAAAGCAGACACCTAGAGATGCATCACTTAATTTTAAAGGATGTAAAAGTCCTATCAATCCCACCCCCAACCCACTTTAGTGAGGCTGGGGATACTCATCCCTTCCAATACTTGTACCCTTGAAAAACCAAAACTTAACTATTTCACAGATTTCATAGACATTAGGGCTGGAAGGGACCTCGTAAGATCATCGAGTCCATCCCCCTTCCCAAGGGGCAGAAATTAAATATATTTTATTTGTGGATAAAACAGAAGTAGCAAATACAATGAAATATACTGACCTACAGAGCCATCTTCAGAACTTGATTTATGAATGGAGAGTCTAGAATGGAAAACAGAAAAGGACTTATTGACTTTTCACATTGCATAAGAACTGTACAGTAAATTGTGGTTTCAAACAAATGCATCAGCAAATCTTTTTTCTTCCTTTTCTTGTCTGTAAGCTCCAGACAGTAGATAAACCAGTCACAGTAAACCAAGTTCCTCTCTGAAAGTTCTGAAAAAAACTTATGACTGACCTGAGAACACAGACATTAAAAAGACTACATATTACCCCTTGCTTCCTACTTTGTCTGTCTAAAAAAGTAGCATTTGGTTTTAGAAACCATAACACAGAGATATTTTGTTTAGCTGACAATAGAAACATGTTTTGCACTTCTACAGCATCTTATGTCCAGGGTGCGAAAAGAGGTTTGTAAATATTCATCAATCAGACCCTTGGGATCCCACTGTGAGAGAGACAGCAATTATTTCACTCTCTCCATAAAGAGGCAAACCAAGGCTTGGCCAAGGCTATGCAGAATGTCTGTGGAAAAGCAGAGCACATGAGCCTGTTCTTCTGATTCCCATCCACATGCTGTGATGCTTCCTTACTGCAAAGCTAACAGAACATGCTGCTGTTAATAAAATAAAATAATAGTATTTTTTTAAAAATCAGCCATGTGTTAAATACCATATTTTCTCGCATATAAGAGGTCCCCAGATAGAACACACACTCTATTTTTGGAAGACCCCAAGAATGGGAAAAAAGTCTTACTATAGAGTAAGGGTCCACAGGTCTGAAAAGTACCAGAGGTCTGGGGTCTCTGCAGCTGGGGACTGTGTGCCAGGGCCCAATCCACCATAGTGACTGTGGGACTGCAGGGCAGAGCCCAGTCCAACATGCTGGCACTGACACCATGTGGCAGGGCCGGATCTAGCATGGTGAGTACTGGGGTTGTGTGCCAGCCCAGTCCTGAGATCCACGTGGAGTCTGTGACCTCATACTGGCTCCAGAACCATGTGCCAGGTCAGACAGCTGGCCCAATTCAGCACACAGGGAGAAGGGCTCCCCATAGGTCTAAAAATTTGGTGGTAGGGGAGGGGAAGGGAAAGAGCTGTGGCACATTAACTGCCTTGGTTCCTGGTGCCATGGCAATTAATAATGCCACCACTAGACCCCTCCTCCCACACCCCCAAATTCAGAGCCATTGGGAGCACTTTTTCTCACCTATCATGTGCACCCCAATTTTTCCCAGCTGGTCTGGGGGAAATGATGTAATTTATATGCAAGAAAATATGCTAAATCTTATTTGCTCAGTTTTTAAGCTCACTCATTTCCCTTGCAGTACAGGGCCTTACTCGTCATCGCTCATGGCTCACTGCGTGATCTTGAGCAAGTCACCAGTTCCTCTGTGTTTGGGGCTAATGGTAATTATGAAATTCTGTAAAGTTCTCTGAAGTCCTCACAGAAAAATTTCTGTCTATCCAATATTTCTACTGGCTTCAATCAACTTTAGCTCGGGGTCCAAATACAGGTCCTTATTACTATTATTGCTGTGTGCATATTGCTCTATATTATGTGGTTGCACAAGATTTATGTTGAACCTATATGAAATTAAAACAAGCACAGTTTAAACTACAACATATTTCATAAAACAGATAAAACAGTCTTTAAATTTTGCATAGAACATGCAGCATAGGCTGATTATTTCATAAGGGGTTTTTTTGTTTTCTTGCCAATATTCCCTAGACTCTTCTGCATTTTCTTCAGCTCCCAGAAGAGGGCAATGAAGAATTTTTGATCCATTCAGAAAACCTTTAAAAGAAGAACTTTTTATTTTGGACCAGTTCACAGTGTAAAAGATGCAAGCAATTACTGGCCAACATTTTATAAGCATGAAAAACACGCTCATCAATTTGCAAAGACATCATTAACCGGGAAATGAGACAGTGTGAAGTTTAGTTTTGATTTAGTAATTCATTCAGGCAAACAGAGGCTGGCACAGCAAAGCTGTGAAATGCCATCTCCTTTCTACTTCAGTCTGATTAGAAATTTAATACGGCACAAGCAGCAAATGAACTGATACAACCAAATTCCAGATTTGGACTGCACCAGGTGCAAGGAGGCATTTGCTAATCTCCTGGCTGATGAAGTTTACACTTGGAAAGGATGGCTTATAAGGAGAAAATTAATGACCTAGGTGGTTCACAGCCTTTGCTGCCAAACTCTTGGTTCTCATGAAGGAGCTGAGTAAGAAGCATGGGAGGAAAGTTCTCAGTTCTGACAGCTTTTGTGGTGAAGTCAGTGCCCAAACTCCTATAGACTTCAATAGGGCTAGGATTTCACCCTGCAGTTCTAAGATAATCAGAACAGTAGCATTTCCTAAATGGGAGAAAGGAATGAATGACACCAGATAAGAAGGACATGGAACTTTGTATGAAGACAATAATGTAACTTGGCTTTCGGCCCTCGAAACTAAAGAACTAATCCTATTAACATTATGCCCTCTTGCCCAGCCTTTCCCTGAAAACAAATGTGATTATTTTACCTATTTTAAGCTATTTTGGTTCTTATAAAGGGTGCCAAATTGAGAACCCAGGAAAATGAAGCCTATTTATCATAGGAACACTACCTCACCAGTACACATAGGCCTTGAACCTGTGCCTGAAAGCTTGTTCAACATCTCTCCCAATGATAAAGTTAGTCCAATAGAAGATACCACCAAAAATTTCTTACTTTTTGAACTGGAGAGGCAGCTTCTTATAACAAGAAGCTTGTTCAGCGTTCAGTACCATTTTAGTCCTTTTCTTCTTGCCAGACTTGTCAACAGGGATGTAACAATATATCAGATGTGGTGGTAATGTCTGTGATGTGGAACTGGCCTCACATCCCTAAGAAATGGCCTCAGACCATCAACCCATTTATTTTTGCCTTCCACAGAGGAGCAGAAGCAGGAGAAGGAGCAAAATTTGTAGGCTTCCGTGGTAGACATGGTGTTGGTGGAGGGGTTGTTCACAGGAAGTGGGCCACCAAATACTTTGTAATTCTGATTTACAAAGTAAATGAACTTTTTGCCACAGAATGCAAATTCCAATTGTCATTTCATGCATTCTCTAATTATGAAGTTTCACATTCCTGGGCTGACTTTGAAAATGCTAACAGCTGGTCTCAAAAGATAGAAAAGCTGACAAAAATCTAGCATGCAAGTTCTGATAAGACAAGGCACTTGCCTCCAAGGTCCTCCAGACAACTTTGATGTTTTAAAATCCATGGTGAAATCAGTCAAGTGTTTTACTTCTGAGATGTCTGGCAAAAGATTCCATGGTGCCTCTAAGTTGCTTTATGTTCAATTTGCCCATTACCCTCCCTTACTGTGTGAAATCTGCAGCTCCCCTGTGAACGTGCACTGAAAGTGATTTGTGTTCTTCCATTCACAGACTGATAACTTGTACTGAAAGTTAATGATGCAGTGACACTTGGCAGAAATTTCAGCACTGCAGGTCTGAAAGGGAGCCAAATGCCATTACTCCACTGTGGAGGCTTTCATTTTTGTTGTGGTCTGATGTACAACTTCATTAGAAGGCTTTCACATGAAATGCACTCTGTCATAGCGTAGAACTGAAGAAATCTACGAATATAGGTTCAGAAGAGAAGGAAAAAAACCCATGATATATGGCCATGTATAGCACAGGAAGAGAAGTACTTTTCTATCCACTCAGCATAAGTAGGATGTGACTTTTAAAATGTCCAAAACTTTATTACTGAACCTCACAATTTCAAAACCATGCCTAGGCTTGTGCTTGTAAGTCTGAGACCTAAAAACAAGAAATAAAAACAAGAAGTAAAAACTGTGTCATGACAGACTTTCTAAATATGAAGGTTACTTTAGGGATCCAAAGATCCTGTTTAGTATATGCCTGCTTTAGAAAGACAATGTGCTCCAATGCAGCTGGAAGCTTGGGTGCATTAGTTTTTATACAATATGATGGCAAAAACAGTTGTATCAAAGACTTCTGGGACTTAACTTTCCATGAATTTGCAGCAACTGGCAATGCCTGTGCTACATGACCTGTTTCTTACTCCCATAATTTCTTGCATGTCCAGGACACCCTAAAGCCAAAGATCACTACACATGTACTCAATACAGGCCAACAGAACAAAGCACACAGTTATAAAACAGGCTCTTAGCAAAAGCTGTATCAAACAAGTTAGACTAGACTAGCTTTCCCTATTAAGCATGTGATGATTCTGGTCTCAGACAGGAAAGCACTGGGGCTCATCTTGCATATACAAGGTCTGATTTTACAAGACACAGAGTCCAATGTGCCCTGAGATACAAAAATAGCCCTGAGCTGATACATTACAGACTTGGAAAGAGAAACAAATGGCACCATGTGCTGCTTTTATGAATGTGCCTGTTGGCTTTAGAAAGCCTATCATTCGCAAAACAAAACATAAACACCAGAGCAGGGAATGAGGCCATTTCAATTGGCTTTTATTTTCCCGTTAAGTATTATAAATGCAGATGTGCTTTAAAACATGGCCACATCTCAGTCGTAGGGTATAAAATCCACAGGTGTAAAGCACAGTCCAAAAATGAAACCACTACTGTTATGATCTTCAATAAACTGATACTGGCTCTCATTCCTTCTGAATGGCTATTTACACCTTATTGGATGTGAACGGTGTGGAATGTCATTTTGATCCTACAAATATTATTTGCTTTCGGAGTGGTGAATAAACAAAATACAAAAGCTTTTGCTGGCTCTTTTGGAAGGCCACTTGGTTATCTGTATGCATTATATAAGGCCCAGTCACATAATTAGCGTGAAAACAGACAGACCTATAAATGTTACTGACTGAATACAAGATAATTTATCTACTGGGGGCTGGCAGAGTGGGGAAAATAGGCCTTTAGTATTCTTATCAAATTTGCATGAACCTGAAGGGAAACATGTCTGCAAGGTTCTGACCTTGCTGGCATCAGTGTGAGAAAGAGATGCAAGGCAAAGAGGTTCCATTCAATTATTTTCTCATTATGTTTCCATAGAGATGGCTCTTTAAGCAGGTCAAAACTTTCTCAGTGGAAACAAACACTGAACTGTTTCTTTTTTTTCCACCACCGACAACGTGGAAGCAGCCGTGTTGGTTCCACTAGTGCAGTCCAAGCACGGCAACCCTCAAGGGATGCGCTGTCAGCCTTTCATGTTCAGCAAGTGGCAAGAGCAAGCACAGAGGGATCCACGCAGAGGCCAGTAATCATCTGCTAAAATTCTTCTACAGCACAGAGCAGGGCCTTCTCTGATGAATGCACTATATTTACGAGGCGTGCTGATCCTTACGTGCTGTGCTGACTGGCTGTCACGAGTTTGGCATTCTTTTGAAGAGTCCTTCGTGCCTCCTAACACAAAATTACCAGGACTGAAATCTTCCAGCTGCTCAAAAGCACACTGGTCTCTCTTGTCACGTGTCACAGGCAGTGTTTGGCTGGTCTCTCGCTCCTTTTGTAAGTGTTTTTGTGGGAGTTTCCTGCCCTACTTCTCCTAGAAAGGCTGTTTGCAGGAAGCATGAATAATTTGGATTCAACTGAACATGGGGCCTTATACACATTCACCGACTCTGTTTGCAGACACAGCATATAAAGAAATTTATCTTAAATCCAGTGGAAATTTGGGAGATAAAGTTTCTGTTTGCTTTTCTTTTCTCTTTTTTTGATGGCCCTTGCAATTTTTAACTTACTCAGGAGTGGCAATTTATTCTGTCCTTAATTAACTGCAGTCCTTGACATCCTTTTTCATCCACTACCCACTTTTCTGTTTTTTTCTTCTTCCTGCCTCACATCCCCTATCAGTCTAGTTTTCCCGTTTCATCATGGATGAGCTCATAGTCATCTGCCACAGTTAATTTGGACACTGTGAAAAGCTGCCAGAATCAACTGTGACAGAATTTAAGCCGCAGCAATAGTCATGTGCCCTTGAGTGCTGATTTAAATAACCTTCTGTATTTGAAACCTGACCTGGTGTCTGGATGCTACAATGGCAAAGCATTAGGAGGTTCAGTGCTTAATATTATGGCCATTGACCTACAGGGGCCAGAGTTTAAGTCTTAAGTGTACATAAAGAGAGCATTTTTAAAAAAGACTGCTACTTCAAGTAGGAAATCCTTTTGAACAAGAGAGCATTGAACTGTGAGTTTTCTCCCAGCATTGGGTTGTTTTGGAGGGTTAGAATCCAAAATAATTTTGACTTTATACGGTCGGGTGGCAGCTGGGTTTCAAATAACAAACCTTCATCTTTTCACAATGGATTTAATCCACAGTTTGCCCACAAAGGGAGGACAAAGTGTGCAGACATAACTATACAACAATCTCTTAGAATTCAACAGTCTACTGCAACAACAGCCTCAGCACTCGCAACTATGCAAGCTATATATTGTACTGTAGGTACAACATATCCCACTGGCCAGAGATCTCCCCTAGGATCTGAGACGGTGAGAAGTTCAGTTTAAGACAGGCATGGAGCACAATGAAGATTGTTATACTTCTGAACAGCTGAAGCAGAGAGTTAGGCGCACAGCTGCTGAAGACACAGGGGCTCTTGCACGTTGGAACGTAAAGCCCCTCAACAATGTCATAGCGTGCAGCACGCAGGGCACACGAATGCTCTGTGCATTCCAGGTCAGGTTGTTCTTTATCCATCTGCTCCCTCAGTCTGAACTGGGATTAAGGTCTAGAAGTTCAATGGGCAGAGAATACTTAAAATCTGTTGCCCTGTAACCAGGCAGATACAAGCACAGGAATCATAACATTAGCATGCTACTGTATTTACTCAAATCCAAGATGAGGTTCCCTTTCACCCCCAATCAGTATGGAGGGGGAAAGCATCCTCCTGGATTCACGTGCTGGTCTGGGGCAGGCAGCAGCTCAGTTTTAACTTTAGCTCAGGGCTCGGGGATGGTTTATTTGGCAGGGGAGGGGGTTCATGGCTGGGGGAGTGTAGAGGAGACTGCAGGTCGTGGGGTGGAGCTTGCAGTCTATACCTGTTCCCCTCACCCCCTGCCTGCTCCCCAATTACCTCCTACTCCAGCTCTGGTCCCTTCAGCCCCAGCGCGGCTCAGCCATGAGCTGCCACCACTTCTCGCCGGCTGGACTGGGCTGGGGCTGCCGCTGCTACTGGAGAAGCAACAGAGCTCCAGCAGAAGGTAAGGTGGGGAGGTAGGCAGGGAGTGGGGGAGGCAGGCACGGGGGCGGAAAGGGTAGGAGGCAGGCTGCAGGGCAGGGGCAAAGGACAGCAGGGGGTAGCAGAGACAGGCAAGCAGGGGCAGGCACAGACTTGGAAGGGCAAGCAGCAGGGGGGCTTGTGGTGAGCAGGGGGGAAAGGGGCAGCAGGTAAAGAGCTACTGCTTTCCCTATCACAGCAGTCTTGGGGGTGGGTGCAAATTTAAGATGACTTTCCACTAATTAGATTCTATGCACAGAAAATCCTAACAAAATTATTATAACAAATTATTAGGGAAGGGTCATCTTAAATTTGAAGTTGTCTTGGATTTGGGTAAATACAATAGATCTTCATTTCCTTGGTTAGCAGAGGGTTTCAGAAGTACAGTTCAAGAACCAGTGGTTGCCCCATTACATGATGTGATGATCCAAGGACTCACCGGGACAAACATGACAGCAATCCTTATGGGGTGCCAGATTCATCACAATTATAACCCCCACTTTTTTTTCCTTTCGCATTACATATCATGCTGCCTGTGAGTGGTGCTCTTGAGCCTGTCCTCTAGTTCCTACTCCTTCCTGGAGGCTCTCTAATATGATGCATCTCTTCTAAAAAAGCCAAAAGGCCAGTGCAGTGGACAGCGACAGCAAACATACCTCTTTCCCCCAGGGGGAAAACATATAATTCCTCCATGAAACATCCCGATTCTGCTAATAACAGGATGAGAGACAGGATGCAGAAGCCTGAGTTGGAGGTGACTGGATTTGACCTGGATTTCCTATCAAATATACAGTGTTCATCAGGCCATGATGCTGCCTTGACTCAAAAGAACGGGGAACTGGGACCTAGTTAGAAAGTTGGTTTCCGCTGTTTGAAACATTGTTTGCAATGATTTGAAATCCCCTTCTCAGTGTTGGCCCAAGTGAACATCCTTGGGGAGTTGCTATTTCAGAGTCATAATCACAGAGTGTATGCATTCCTGGTGCAGCACATTACGGGAACTAAGCAGCAACAGTAATCTCCAAGAACGTGTTTACTGGGCATCTCGGTTCCTATTGGTCATGGTTCTAGTCAAAACCAAAAGTCAACTGTGTCTGCAGAACCAGATTTGCAGTTCTGGATACATTTATGCTCAAAAATGAAAAACACATCAGTGACAGATAAGGGCATACACCACAATAATGAAGGCAAACTCAAAGCTTTACAGTATTACACTGACATTATACTTGGTCAGAAGGCTACGGGTTAAAGGGGAAGAGGAAAACTTAACATAATAAAAAATCCCCTCTACTATTAACAGAGAAAAACCACAAACATACCATGAGTATTGCCACATTTAGAGTTAGCTTCAGAGTATTATATCGCTAGAAGAACTGCATAATGGATTCAATTTGTAGAAGCAACTTGTGTTTGAAAAAACTCAATTGATCACAAGCTTGCAAATTAGATTTAGAACAACCGGAATTAGAACAAATGTGACTTTGTCTTTTATTATTTACTGAACACATTTCTGACCACTTTTACATCCTTCGTACTACTGGCTACACAAGCAATATAATTGTGTATAAATCTCAGATGCCTGTCCACTCTTTATTTATTTATTTTTGCCTACCATGAGGATTTTTCATGTTGTTAAAGTTAATATTTTTCCTGCAGTTTTTCCTCTGGGCCCAAGCCCTCTTTGTGATAGCCAATTTAGAGGAATGTTCATCTTCCATATTATGGCGTGGATATGTGTTTACAGATGCACATTTCAGCTCCCTTCTCTTTCTGAGCTATAATTGCATGGAGAGCAGCCGCCAAGCCTGATGTTGTTCCGCCCCCATTTTGCAGAGACTTCCACCTGAGGCAAGGAGGTAATTTGGAGGGGGGCAGGGATGGTTGCCTTTTTATAGAGATGCTGAGGAAGGTCGTTATACCAATTGTTACGGCTGATTATGTGGCAGACAGATATTTGTCCAACAGAAGTTGGATGAGACTACCAACCCATTTTACACAATTTTGAACAGATGGCGACAACAATGACCTGGGCAGAAATCTTAATATGGCTTCAGGTGAGACTGTACACAAACTGCATATTTGTACTACAAGCTGGTCTGTTTCCACAATGGAGCCAAAGACTTATTTTTCTCTTTAAATTGGGTTCTGCGGGGGTGGGGGGAAATCAGGTTAAAATAAACACATCCCTCTCCAATCATCTCAGCATCTCATCTTGGTGGGATCCTGAGAGTCTGTCAAACTGAAGTGTCCAAGTATGTTATTTTATGACTTTAGACATTGGCAATATATACCCCTGTCACTCTGAATAGCAGTTTTTCTGCTTATTGCTATTAACAGTAAGCTATTAAGACTTTATTACATCATTCTGAATGTTAGTTTCTAGTCATACAAAGCCGGTCAGCATAATCAGAACTACTGTTACTTTCAGAAGCATCTTAGTTTCATAGTCTCATAGATGTTAGGGGCTGGTAGGGACCTTACATATCATCAGGTCCAGCCCCTCTGCACATGGACAGGAAAGACTGCTGGGATCAAATGATCTCAGCAAGGTGGGCATCTCATTGATTCAAAGTACAGCAAAAGCTCTGTTATCTGGCACCCATGGGGAATGGGGGGGCAGGGGGTGCGGATAACCAAATATGCCAATTATCTGAGAAGCGCAAACAGGCATCTTTGCCTGTTCAGACCATTGCCCCTCCCACTGTACCTGGTGTGCCACTGACCCTCCTTGGCATCAGCGTGCCGGGGGACAGGGAAGGGGACCCCATGTAGGCTGCTTCACCACAGGCTGTGGTCCAAAGTCAGCCAAAGCGGGACTTGGCAAAACCGGAAGTGGGATTTCTGGTTTTGCTTTTGCCACATCCATCAGCATGCCAGTTAATGGGGCATGCCGGTTAATAAAGTGCCCAATAACAGCTTTTACGGTATCAGTCACTAAATCTTGCTCATCCTGAATTCATGGAAAAATTCTGATTCATTTTAATGGCTGAAAATTGGATTTATTTTCTGGCAAATTTTACTTGGGCCTTGAAGAAATTGCCACAGTAGAATGCTTTTCAGCATAAAAGCATCTGAATATTTTGTCATCTGAGAGACTAAATGGCTCCAGTTGGAAGACGGTTATTTTCCTTCCAAATTCTTTCTACTTCCACATAATCATGCTACACGGAGGCAATGCCACTCAGAATGAAACTGGCACTGATAGATCAAATCAGTGACTTGGATGAGGGGCTAAAAAGGACCCTGTTCAAATTTGCTGATGACACTAAGAAGTGGGGGGATGCCGGCACGCTAGATGGGAGGAATAGGCTGCAATTGGACCTAGACAGGTTACAGGGGTGGGTGGATGAGAATAGGATGGGATTCAACACTGACAAGTGCAAGATGTTGCACCTGGGGAGGAAGAACCAGCACCAGACCTACAGGTTGGGGAACTCCATTCTCATCCGTGCAGCGGCAGAAAAGGATCTTGGAGTCATCACTGATGCCAAGATGAACATGGGCCGGCAGTGTGGGGATGCAGTCAGGAAGGCCAACTGTACCTTGTCATGCATCCACAGATGCATCTCATGCAGGTCCAAGGAGGTGATCCTCCCCCTCTATGCGACATTGGTCAGGCTGCAGCTGGAGTACTGCGTCCAGTTCTGGGCACTGCACTTCAGGAGGGATGTGGACTGGATGGAGAGGGTCCAGAGGAGGGCCACTCGCATGATCAGGGGGCAGCAGGGCAGGCCCTATGAGGAGAGGCTACGGGACCTGAACCTGTTCAGCCTCCACAAGAGAAGGCTGAGGGGGGATCTAGTGGCCTGTTACAAGCTCGTCAGGGGGGACCAGCAGGCATTGGGGGAGTCCCTGTTCCCCCGAGCACTGCCAGGAGTGACTAGAAATAACGGTCACAAGCTGGCAGAGGGTAGATTCAGATTAGACATCAGGAGGTGCCACTTCACTGTCAGGGCCGCTAGGATCTGGAACCAACTTCCAAGCAAAGTGATGCTGGCTCCTACCCTGGGGGTCTTTAAGAGGAGGCTGAATGAACACCTTGCTGGGGTGTTTGACCCCAGTACCTTTTCGTGCCATGGCAGGGGGTCAGGCTTGATGATCTGCTCAGGTCCCTTCCAACCCTACCAACTATGAAACTGAAATTGTCGCTGTAACAAGCATCTGCCTATATCAGGTCTGCTTTGACCATTTTCCACTGGTGTTTCCAATCTAGCATCAAATGGCTATTGTCCGTTGCAATTTTCTATATCATGTCAAATAGATGAAATGTCTTTAGATGACACATGTGAACTGATTTGTGATCAGTTTCTTAACAAATAACTTTTTCTGATCCAGAATCGCATCTCTTTGGATGGATGAAATCTGTTTTCTATTGTAATTCATACACATACTCTCAGCATATACACTCTCGTTCCTGAAATTCTGAAGACAAGGTTCTTTGGGTAAATGCAATATCTTTTATTACACCAACCCAATAGCTGGAAAGATTGTTCTTTGCAAGCTTTCGGGTTCAAAGACCCTTCTTCATGCACAGGGAGAGTTTTCTGAAAGAACTCGTCTACACCATCCATCTGGACTGAGGACTGAAGTTATTCTGTCAGCAAAAGAAACAGGCACTCCAGGAACATAACTATCCAGAGTATCTATTCGTAGTTCTTAGTTCCTTTTTATTCTCAGGGTCTGCAGAACAGGACTCATGAGGAAAGGGGCTGTGGTCCAACTGCCCTGGGACTTGTAACACCTAGTTTCTATTCCCAGCTCTGCCACTGGCCTGCTGGGTGACCCTGGACAAGTCACTTGATAGCTCTGTGCTCCCTTTATTGTTTCTTAAGATGTGGATGATGACATTTATATACTTTGTAATATGTTTTGAAATCCACAGGCAAAAAGTTCTATGTATGAACTAAATACTATTAATAGTGTCTATCTTCTCAGCTTGTTCCTCGCTTTGCACTTAAAAGTTTTCAAACAAGTGCTGTAATGATGATACAATAAAACAGAGCTATACTGGAAGGGAACTTTTTATATGAGAGAATAAGATTTTTCACTGATTGACTACAGGAGATTGGGCATGCAGGATTTTGGCTGCTACCATTTTAAATCCTATGTCATCTAGCCCTGTTCTGAGAGCACGT
This sequence comes from Gavialis gangeticus, assembly GCF_001723915.1. NCBI lineage: Eukaryota > Metazoa > Chordata > Crocodylia > Gavialidae > Gavialis > Gavialis gangeticus. Next base: position 82,741,100 of record NW_017729034.1, read on the forward strand.
GGAACAGAAACAGAAATGGTGGCAGCTGTTTTTTCCCTGTATATACTAGGGGCTCCTAATATCTAGGAGTATCTGTATATCCTAGTATCTGTATATACTAGGGGCTCCTAACGTAGATTAGGAGCCCCTAGTATACATTAACAAGAGCAGCAATTTGTTGAAAAAATATTCCTAATGGAAATAAGGTCCCAGGGTCCAATTTTTAAATATGGGTCCCTTTAAGATATTTAAAATCAGAATTGAAAAGTTCTGTTAAAGCAACACACATTTGCTATTGAGGTCTGCATTTACTTTCTTAACTTGTCCAGCTGGCACAAGACTAAGAAGTGTAGGCACTGGAAATACTGGGCTAGATATTTTTGTGCACTGCTGCACGTTACCCCTAGCAGTAGAAATCCCAGATCCTGGGATAAAAGCAAGAAGCAAAGAAAACAAGCATACACATTTCAGTAGGAAGTGACAGTAAACAGAAACCCTCTCAGTCTCCACACACAGAGAGGTTTTTATTAAGGACTACTAAAATTAACATTCCTTTTAACTTGGTTTTTTTTTTTTTAAATACTCCATTCTCTTGGCACCTTCTTCAAAAGCGCAACTGCAAAAGCATGAGTAAAAAGGAAGGAGAAACCAGTTTCAGCATGCAACTCCCCTCCCACCCTCATATTCTTTTTTTTCTGGGCCAGTTTAAGTTTAGGATAGTTTTTCAAAAAGAGAGATGCAGTTTGTAAGGGGTGTGAAGTCAACTGCATTCTGCACCATTGTCAAAGCACCTCTATTTATGTTGGACATACAGCTAGGGGGCATCCAGAGAGGAAAAAAGAAATATAAAAAGGTCAAAAAAAAGGGAGGGGTAGTAGGTGTCAATTTCTTTTCCTCAAGGGATTCATCTGGAACCATGCAAGATCAAATCCATTTAACATGAATTAGCTGCTTCATGCAAAAATTCCTGCACCGAACTCCACCCCACCATGCCCAAACTTACTTCCTTTCAGTCTCTGGTGTTGACACAGCACTGCTGAGGCCAAGTGATTCCTATAAGAGAAGATGCATTGCTGTGAGCACAGTCACAACAGCAGGCTTTCCCCAACTGGTGCAGAATATCAAATTAAAAACAAAAAAAAACAAACCACAACCAAAACAAAAATAGATGATTAAAGTCACTGCGCTTACTTCAATCTGGGATCGCAGCTGGAGGGATGTGGGGCTGGCATCGGGTTTCTCCTAAAAGAGAACAGATGTCAGGTTAATGAAACATCCGAACGTGGCAGCATTCCCCACAAAACCAGCTAGGAAGGGGGAGAGGAAAGAAACAGGAGAGAGGAACAGATCATTGCCAAACTTCAAAACCTTTCAAAAGGGAACCATTAGGAACCACTCCCTGAAGAAACTTGGAAAGAGTCAAAGAGAGGTAAATGACACGATTAGCACAGAGCATAGCATAGTGAAGGACCAAAAAAGAGGTAGGCTCAAATTTCAAGAAAAAGATCACAGGAATGGTCTTTGTGGAGTTATCAATATTTGCGACATTCTTACATGAGGACTGACAGCCTCATGAAACATTTTTCCATTTCAGATCTATGCCCCACTCATAAGAAAAATATGTTTCCTTCCTTCCTCTCATTCAGTCACTAGATGTCTGTGTGTCTTATACAGACCTCCAGATGGTCTGTGTTTTTGATCCCTGGTAAACAAGGGAGTCAAAGCTGGACCTCAAGTTGTACTGAGGTTTTCTTATGTCAATAAAGTAGTTTACATTAATAAACACCTCCCATTTTAAGACAAACTGTGACTCTACATATTGTGAAAGTCCCCCTGTCTGCCCTCTGTGAACTGCAACACAGGTTTCGGGATGGACCTCAAAGGGGTTATTGATCTAACCAGAGCCATAAAAAGAAATTAACAACAAATAATAGACTGCAGACCAAACATTTGCGGGCTCGCCCGTGGTTTGTGCTTCAAAACATTGCAAAACATTAAAACAGCATGTCTTAGGTGATATATAAAAATTGTGTTTTTAACTGAGTACTTTTCATCCACTAAATCCTTAGTAAACAGACAGGCATTAGCAACATAATTTCACAGATGGGGAAGCTAGGCACTGTATTGAGTGGTTTGCCCACTGTCACAAAATGAGGAGCTGAGAACAGCCTTACAGAAGTCTGGATTCCCAGCCCATTACACTAAGCTAATGCCTATGATCTCTGTTAGCAATTTGAGAATTTCTGAAAGAAAGCGTTTAAAAAAGTAACTGCTTACTAGAAATCCAGTGTTTAAGTGAAGACCTTTGGATCTGTCATAACAACTTTTCTGAGTGCAGATCCTGGAATCCTAGATTTGGAAGCCCAGACTAATGCCGAAACAGCTTTTGTTTCTGAAAATCTCTAACGAAGGATGGTCTAAAGGTTCCCTAGGCCACTTGTCCCACTGATCAACTGTTCGGAGAGTTAGTAAGTTTTCTTTGGAGATTTAATTTAAATTTGCCTTGCCACAGCCATGCCCTGCCTTCTATGGCAACAGAAAGTAGTTCACTCGTTCTCTCTCTTATGGCAGCCCCCTTCACCTCCTTTTCTCCAAACGAAACATAACTTGTTCTCTCAGCCTTCCTTGTATGGCTTGCACTTCACCCCCTTTATTACCACATTGCTCACCTCTAGATCCCATCCAGTTTTTCTCAATATCCTCCTTAAAATGTGGAGCCCAGAACTCAAAAGAATGATCCAACTAAAGCCTAACCAGTGCCAAAAAAGCAGTACCATCACCGCCTATATCTTGCAACTAATACTGCTTTTTTGCAACTCTATCACATTGCTAAATCATGATGAATTTGTAATCCACCACAACCCCTTCTCAGTAGTGCTACTACTGCCTAGACAATTCTCTCTCAATGTGTATTTGTGCATTTGCTTTTTCTTTCCTGTGTATGTATGACATCTTACACTTACTTTTGTTGGAATTGTTGTCTACAATTTATTGAATTATTTTTATTCTAACCTTATCCTCCAAAATTTTGGCCCTCCTGGTAAAAGATGGAGATGTGTCAAATTAATTTGTTTTTTTCTGTTTTGATATAAGATGCCTTTCAATTATTGCCACCAGATAGATGCATATTTTTAAAATCTCCCTTTGGCTGCATTTGGCAATCAACCTTTGCAATGCTGATATACTTATATATTGTACAGATTTTACATATGATAACAAAAAATATTCAGGCTGTAAGAGATGATTTTGAGAAAATATAAGGTGAATTTCCCCAAAGTTACTAAAAATAAGAGTTCACAGGAAAACTCATATTTTTTCTCGACAGATAAAAAAAGTCAAAGAAGCTTAAATGAAGTGAAGTCTTAAGCTGAGAATAACAGTGAACATTCTCCAACTAGACATTTCCAAATGTATCTAATCAAATCAGTAACAGTCCTTCCAATGATTTTAATGGGCATTTGATCAGACCTACTATGTCCAGCTGAAGATTTTAGACTAATAGTTTTAACGTACTGTTGCCAACAATGGACTCAATTCTGATTCCTTTCATCTCAATGGCAAAACTACATTACCAGGAAAAAAAAGTGTGCAGTCACACAATCATAGAAATAAATCTATCTGCTGATGCCTCATCTCCATGTGAGGCAATGGGAAAAATCTGTACACTAACATGTTCTGGACCCAACGCTGTGACCATTGTGCCTTCAAATGCTTGTTACTGTACTCCAACAAATGGTAGAGGAAACACTGTGGGACCAGGGACCAAAGCGAAAGGAGTGCATGAAGAGTGGTAATTCCTCAAGTACATGATCCTTGAAGCCCAAAAGAAGTCCATCCCCATGTGGAGTAGAAGTAGCTTAATAGGGATATCCTAGCTTAATAGGGATATCACAGTTTCTTGAAGAAGAAGAAAGAGTAATACAAACAATGGAAGCTTGGGACAGTCCCCAAGCAGGACTATACAACAACGACCTGCATTTGTAGGGAGCAAATTAGAAAGGCTAAGGCAGCAAATGAATTTAAACTAGCAACAGAAATCAAGGGCAAAAAGTAGTCCTTCCTTAGGTATGTAGGGAACAGGAAGAAAACAAATGGAAACATGGGGCCATTGCTTAACAACTCAGGACAGCTGGTTACCGAAACTCAGGAGAAAACTTTGCTTTGGTATTTCACCGGACTAAAGGGAAAATCATACTAGATAAGGTTCAGAATGGGCATGGTGGGAATGACTGCCTTCCTACTGTTGATGTTGAGCTGCTGTGTGATTAATTAGAAAAGTTAGACATTTATAAGTCAACAGAAAAGACTTCATCCAAGAGTGTAGAAGAAGCTGGCCGAAGTCATTGCAGGACCTACGGCGAAACTCTTCGAAAACACATGGCTCTTGGGGGAGGTCCCTGAAGACTGGAAGAGAGCCATTGTTGTGCCAGTCTTCAAGAAGGGGAGGAGAGAGGACCCAGGCAACTATAAACACTAACTGCTATCCCAGGGAAAATCCTGGAAAAATTCATCAAGGAGTCTATGTGCGATATGCCTGCAGAAGGCAGGATTCTGAATGACAGCCAGCATGGCTTTATCGCAGGCAGGTCTTATCTTACCAAACTCATCTCCTTCTACAACCAGGTAATTTGCCACCTGGATAAGAGAGAAGAGGTCGACATTGTATATCTAGACGTCCAAAAGGCTTTTGATCTGGCACCCCATGATATTCTCACAGGGAAATTGGACCCAGAGTTCTGATGAACAGATCTGCGTTGTCCTGGCAAGAAGTGGCCAGTGGCGTCCCTTGGGGTCCGTGCTTGGTCCAGTGCTTTTCGACATCTTTATCAATGATTTGGATGTGGGGTGAAGCTCTCACTGGCCAAGTTTGTGGATGACACCAAGTTATGCAGGAGCGTGCTCACGCTTGAAAATTGGCTGCAGATACTGGTGGACCTAGACAGGCTAGCAAGTTGGGCAGATCAGAACCAGATGAAGTTCAACATTGAGAAGTGTTAAGTGCTCCATCTGGGGAGCACTCCCCAACATACTTACAGGCTTGGTGGTGCCAAACTGACTAGCACCATAACTGAGAGGGACCTAGGGGTAATAACAGACCATAGTATGAACATGAGCCAGCAAGCAGTGTGATGCTGTAGCCAGCAGGGCAAACAATACTCTGGCATCCATCAACTGATGCATCTCATGCAAAACCAAGGAAATGATTCTTCTTTACTCAGCATTAGTGAGACTGCAGCCATTCCTGGGCGCTGCACTTCAACAAGGACATGGAAAAGCTTGGGAAAATCTAGAGAAGAGCCACCCATATGATCAGAGACTTGCAAGGCAAGCCATATGAGGAAAAGCTGAGGGATTTGGGTCTCTTCAGTCTAAAAACAAGGTGGCTGAGAGGGGACTTGCTAGCAGCTTACTACTACATCAGGGGAATACATCAAGGGCTTGGTGAACAACTGTTCACCAGGGCACCCTTGGTGAAAACCGCAAGTAGTCGCCACGAACTCCTGGAAGACCATTTCAGGCTTAACACTAGGAAAAACTTCTTCACAGTTAGGGTGTCCAGACTGCGTGGAATAAGCTCCCTCTAAAGGTATGCAAGCACCTACCCTGGAAATCTTCAAGAGGAGACTGGACAGTCAGCTCACTGGGGTCACCTGACCCCAGGTGTCTTTCCTACCTAGTGCAGGGGGCTGGACCAATGATCTTTCGAGATCCCTTCCAGCCCCTTACAATCTATGAATCTATCTATGAAATCATCAGGGTTTGAACAAGTCAATTAAACTACTGGTGTACATACTAACATACATAAAAGTTAGGGAGCTGTGGATTGTTTACTAATGTAGGGCTGTTCACATAATACATTTCCTAATGCAGTGCTAGCCAGTCTGTGGCACAGGTGCTACAAGGGGCAGGCAGCATACTGGCATATAGGGAAGGGAGCAGAAAGCAGAGCAGCAGTTTGATCAGGTAGCATGGGGCAAGAAGCAGGAAGCTGAGCAGCAGATCAGGTAAGGGAAAGGGACTGGACTGGCCCGCTGGCAGAGGGCATGGCTAATTTGTGACCCACAGTGTCCTAATGTATTTGTGACTCTAGTCATGATTTATACACAACTGTAACATGATTCAATAACTTTGTTATATTGTGGTTCGATTCACCCGACAGTGGTTGCACTGACTTGTTTATACAGGATAGGTAAGGAGAAAGAGTCGCATGTAAAGGGAGATAGACTGGAGGGGCTTCCATTTGAGGAAAGACTAAAGAGGCTAGAAACAAGACGCTTGAGGCAGGGCACGATAAGGGCA
>NW_017729034.1:82752378-82779239 GCF_001723915.1 Gavialis gangeticus
GAGGCTAGAAACAAGACGCTTGAGGCAGGGCACGATAAGGGCATACAAAATACTAAATGGCAAAGTAAATAGGGATTTATTATTTACTCTCTCCCCCCAGTACAAAATCTAGGGGACATAAAAGGAAACTAGTAGGTAGTAAAGTTTCAAACAAACGAAAGGAAGTTCTTTTTCACATAGTAGGTTAATAAAGTGTGGAACTCGCTGCCACCACCAGTTGTGGAAGCCGACAGTTTAGCCAGATTCAAAAAGGGATTGGACAAATTCTTGGAGGAAGGGAGCATCAGCAGCTATTGAGCATGGGAGTTAAGATAGAAGTTCTGAATTTCCTAGGACTTCCTAGAGCTTAAGTGCTGGATGCTGCAAATGGGAGAGGAACAGGGGGAAAAAACCCTGATCATACCAGTTCACTATTCCTTTCAGCATTCACTATCTGACACTGTGTAACACAGGATATCGGTCAAGATGGACCTATGATCTGACCCCATACATGGCAGTTCTTATGCTCTTACATTCTTATAGATTTGTTCACTATTAATGTTAGTGGGAGTCTCTTCATTACTTTAATAGGAGTTAAATTTGGACCAGGATTCTCTGCAAATATAACAAGGTTAGGAATGCAAAAATCAAAGACTTGGAATCAGGGAATCCTGGAAAATCCTCTGTGTCCTTATTCCCCGTCACTGCTTCTTCATGACTCCCATTTTTCATGTACAGGAGTCTCCCTTCTACTAAACTGAAAGCTAAAAAGCTGTTCAGCTGACAATACTACAGAAACACTACTGAAAACCCTTATGCGCTCCTTTCTCCTCCAGCCTTCTCCGGACCTGAAGGCCAAGGAGGGACGGAAGGAAGCAAGCCATCGAACAGCAGTACACCTACTTAGAACACAGCTCATTCATGCCAAATGCTTTTCTTCCAACTACCATCGCAGAGACAAAAACACAGGACATTTTACCAACCACGGCATCCTAAAGCAGCATGTGGCCAGAAAGTAGAACCCATTGTGTGGATATGGTACATTAGTTCCTCACTTCTCAGCAGGTTTTTCATTATTTACTTGCTTTCTGAAGAAAGCACCTGCTGAATACAGTGCTTATAAAGAGTATGTTTTTTTAAATCATCATTTACAATACCACATCCCAGTTCCTGACACTTGAAGGGAGATTCCTTCTGATTCAAGTTGACCGTAAAATGGTAAACTGCAATAGGCGGAAATGTTGTTTTATTTCCAATCTCCTAGGGAAATGGCCAGCTGCATCCTGTGTTACAAAGAAACTGGCAGTACATATTCTCCTTCTCTTCTCTTTTTTACTCTGTCAGCTGACTTCCCTACCCAGCCTCTAAGGCTACACTTGTCCCTTGTAACATCTGAAAGCAAATAACTAGGATGGCTCTGTATCATCATAATCCAAACACCCTCACATTCCTAATTAGAACAAAATGGTACCTTTGCTCCAGGCTGCTGAGAAGTAAAAGATTTTCATGGCTATCCCAGGCAGGGATAGTTTTTACTTATTTAGGCCATGGCCCTGTTATGGACCCTGGTATGTAGCTCCTGTTGCAAGATCACGGGCTTATTTTGTAAAAAATAAAAAGTCCGAATTCTGTAAGGCTGGTTCTAGTTTTGATTAACCTCTAGTGCTGCAAATTACTTTACAAACATTGGTTTACGGAAAGTCACTTGTCTAAACTTCTTAAATTTGTACCAAATCTTTAAACATCCTATATAGCTCTGTTCAAGGAAATACGATCGTGCTTTGAATAGTGGGTTCTACACTGACTTCCCTCCTTACTCTGGCCCCTTTACAACAGGTAAATGAAAAGTGGCAGAGGAATGTAAAGAGTCCCAGTTCCAGAAGGGGAGGATTAACGCCATGTAGACATTTCAGAAGACACTCACAAGGCTGACCTCAGAGGATCTCTTCACAAACCCTGGTTTACTGGATGTGCTGAGGTCAGAGTTCCACAATACTGCAGCAATTTTAGGGAGTAATGTGGCAGCCACTGTAGCAATTTAAATAAGGTCCAATTCTCAGAGCAGCCCAGGATAGGAAGGGTTGGCTTACACCCTCATCCCTTCGGCGCATAAGGTATGGCTAACCCCCTTAATTCCTTTGCAAATCTGGTGCATCATGGATGCTGACGCACAGTTTTCAAAGCCAGAGGGGACCAATGTGATTATCTAGTCTGATATTCTGCCAGAAAATTTTACCCAGTGATTTCTGCATCAAGTGTGTACTTTCTGGTTGAACCAGAGCATGTCTTTTAGAAAGACTTTATTCTTCCTTTTTAAAAATTAGCACTCCTACGAGATGTAATCCCTCACCACTAAAGGCAAAGGAGGCTTTGGTTTTGACATGGATGCTTGCAAGAGCAGCCCTCAAAAACACTGCCTGAAGTCAGGCTTGGGATGCAGGGAGGCTGTGCTGGTAGCTTAGCATGCACTTCACTCCTGCCTTACATCTCCTGTCCTTTCTGTACTCTGTTTTGAAAATGTCTTTCACTGCAATGCAAGAAGCAACAAATATTGAATTACACTGAAAAGGACTGTACCACACTGGGCAGGGATTGTACCACACAGAATCCCTGTGTGCTAGTAATAGGAGATCATTTGAAAGGCTTTTGTTATAATTGAAACTGTGATTTGTAAATGTACCAACAGAGACTGGAAGCTCAAGCTTCAGGTTTCCAACTGTTCATCTCAGGAAAAAGAGTCTTTTGTCACACACACTGCACAACTGTCTAGGTGAGTTATGGGTTTGAGGACTTTGAGTTCCCCCACCCCAACTTCTTACTAAGTATCATGCCATTGCTGATGAGAGGACAGTAGACCTGATAGTACATGTAGCTGATCTGTTGTGGTATCTAAATCTCTAGCCCAAGCTCTAAGAATGTGAAGCAGGCAATGCTTATCTATTTACCTATCTTTGTTTTCCCAGTGGGGTCCAGTTCAACACAGAACATGCAGAGAAATTCTCTATTCCATGGGTGTCAAACTTGTTTGATTCTGCAGGCTGAACCTGGATCATACGGCATCTTGCAGGCTGGATCCAAATGGCAGGACCCAGAAGCGACAGTGTTCACCCCTTCACCTGTGAGAGTCACTGTTTCAACCTGTCTCCAGAACACAGGGAAGTTAATACCACTACTGCTCACTCCTCTTTTCTCCTGCCACTGATTTTAGTGACCCAAACCCTGATTTTGGTGGCAAGATTTGGTAGTGGGAGGGAGGCAGATGGAAGTGAGTGGTGCTAACTCCTTGGATTCTGGAGCAATGCTGAAGCAATGCTGCCGGGATTAATCCTGCTGCTGGTAGGGGCCCTGGTAGCCAAGGCAATGAGCCCCCATGGGCCAGATGACTAGGGTGGCCATCACAGAGCACATTCCAGTTTTCTCCTACTCTGTCCTTTGTCAAGAGAAAAACAGGACATAAAGGCATCTGGTTTTGTATCAATAGAGGACAGAGGACAACTGGGCTGTCCTCTATGATGGCTACCCTACAGATGACCCATCTCTATCAGATGAATCCAACCCGCAGGACATAAGTCGCATGTTCCTGTTCTGTCTGATTACGGACTTTATTATTTTAATAAGGAAGTATACACAGAAAGCAGCCGTTCATAGAGCTGTGCCCATGAAGATCAATAATCTCTTGCTACAGTCCAGAGCCTCCTTCCCTTGCACAAGAGCACTCCTGAAATTGCACTCTTCTTTGCCAAAGAGACATTCAGCTGGAAGGGCTCCTATAGTTAGACCTCTATACTGTCCTCAATCTGCTGCCAGAACACCGCAAAGCCAACCGCAGCATGTGAACAGCTACGTGCTTTTGGCAACTCCCTGTGACTCTCCTTAGCAGCTGTGCTGTCAAAGCGCATCCAGGGAAGCACCAGCTGTGGAAGGGACCATGGCAGTGGCCAGAAAGGCAGGAATGTTTTCACTGTGTCTTTCACCGTGGGCTGGGTGGCAGCAGAAGCCTCACCCGACTCAAGAGAGATGGTACAATTTTGCTGACAGAAAGGAGGGTTTTGTCCCTGCAGAGGAATTCAGGGTGTGGATGCACGCAAGGTTCTGCCAGCAGAACTGGAGTTCTACCAACAACACTTTATAGTGCAAATTAGGACATGGGGGTTTTGGCCCTATCATTCAGACCATCAGCTTCCATAAAGTTCACACATTTTTATCACTATGGCCTCTAACCCTCAGTGACAGAAATAAGCTTGAGCCCCTTATGAGCCTTGGGTAACATACACCAGTAGAGCTGTACTCCGTGGCAATTATAGGTCTTGCTGTAGATGAGACCCAAAAAGCTAAAGGCAACAAATATCCTAACCACAGCTAAGCAACATGAAACTGCTATTGTACAGAAAGAGATATAGGAAGCTACTGGGGACATAACTAGTATAAAGAGAGGACTAAAGACACAGATGTACTTGGGTGATACATAAATGATAATTCCACAGATGATCTCTCCAAGCCAGTGCCTAGGCCTAAAGCAGTTTCCACTATTCTACACCATTCTGTACACGATCTAAAGCATTCTCTCTCTAATGCTCTTCATACTGCTTGATTTGAACATGTGCTGACATTTATAGCCTAGCTTCCAAGTCATGTTCAAAAGACAACTGGTAAATCAGAACTCTTGACGTCAACTATTCTGTTCAGATTCTTCTGCCTCAGGTTATGTTCCACCCTCTTCAGAGGCACTAGAGAAGGCTGTAACAAACATTGCTCGCAGCCGCAGCATAGGTACCCAGGTGTTAAATAGGTAATGCCAACAAGTTGCTAACCATGGGTCACTGATCAAAATAAATAAATAAAAGAACTATCCCAGTGGTTAATGCACTCAGCAAGTGTTTGTTTGAGGGAATTAACCAGTTCAGTGAGTTTCCAATGGCTCTGATAAGCAAAGGCTCCATTTTGAGTTTCAAATTGCATTCCCTAGCCCATCCTTTTAGCCATTACGGTAGCAGTAGAGACTTTCCGCCCCATTATTCTTGCATGTTACAGCCAGAGCTGACATGTAGTAAGTGATAACACTCTGCAGCAACAGTAAAATGCTGGAGTCTAGAAATGAGGCATGGAGGAGGACTGGTTAAAACCTGGAATCTCAAACATGTGAATACTTTTTCCAAGCATGAAACAACAGCCCTTTAGCCGGTACCTCACTGGCACATGTATCAACACAGACACAGTTTAATGGTTGACCAAAAGTGCTTTCACAAGGAAGTGGAAATGAAATACACTGTTATAATACTCAAGTGTCTATTTGTATATTAACAGAATTCCCCCCCCTCAGTTTGGGGTAAACCCTCTCTAAAACTGAAATCTGAAAATGTAATGTTTCATATACAACGACAAAGCTGTATAACGTTCTTTTCTATTTCCAAAACAAAACTATAGTAGTTTTTTCTGTCGTATGTTGCTCCAAATATTTTATTTTGTTCAACGTGGGTAAGCACTGACATTTTTTGAACAGCAACACTGAAGAAAATGAATAATTATAGCAGCAACTGCTAGATCTTTAGAGCTCTATGATATTCCATTGTGTTTTATAAAGATTTAAAAAGACAAAGGTCCCTATACCTGCAAGCATTTAAGCTCATAAATAATAAGTAAGGACCTACTGGTATTTCTTTCTCTTTTTCTCTGTGCCACTCACACACATGGATGTGCATACACGCACAGAGAACATGAAGAAAAGTATGTTCCTTTTATGGAAAGGAGAGATGAGGACCAAAATAAGAACATTATTCACAGTTACTTAAGTGAGAAAATCAAATAAATGATGGTCATTTTAAAAGAGAGATTAAAGGTAGGTAAAAAGGAAGGTTTTGTCTATACCTCAGAGGGTTTGCTCATATCACAGTTAAAGCTTCTTGTTGGGACACAGCAGCTCTATTGCCAGTAGGGTTTATACCAGGTGCTCAAATGAAACAGTCTTCAATCAGTAAAAGGATTTCTTGTTGACATAGCTGTACCTACCCTACAGCTTTTGTTGGCACAGCTATGTTAGTTTGGGGTGTGGTTTCTTCACGTCCTAAAAACATATCGCTATCCAAGCAAGATTTTTTATGCATACAAGAGGATGGAGACATCTTTGCTAAGGAAGGGTAATGATGGAAAACAAAGTGAAAGAAGCAGATTTTGAGTCTGACTGAAAAAAAAAGACAGTCAGGTATTTATGACACTGGAAGAAGGACATGCCACTCAGGGCGGCAGGAAGCCAAATTTTAAAAGGCAAGAAAGAGAGAGGAGGAAAACACAGAAGGAGCAATACAGTGAGGTGGGTGAGGAGAGTAGGATGTGAGACATCTCGTGGGAAGAGCACTCGGCCAAATCCGAACAGTCGCAAAACTTCCTCATGTGCACGGATGAGCCCTATCTGACACAAGAAATCTTTGGACTGATGAGAGGCAAAACGCTGCTCAACCTGGTACTGACAACAGGGAATGATCTAATCAGTGACCTAATGATCGAAGGGAAGCTGGGAAACAGTGACCATGAGTTGATCACCTTCACCATAAAGTTGGCAAGTCAGTCAGCAATGCAGAAGTCCTTGACTTCAGGAAAGCCGACTTTGACAAGCTCAGGAGACTTGTTGGCGAGGCCCTAAGGGACCATGACCCGAAGGGGAGGGGAGTTCAGGATGAGTGGCTGCTCCTCAAGGGATCAATCCTGAAAGCACAAGCAATGTCTATCCCATCTCGGAGGAAAGGCAGCAAAAGGGCGCAGCAGCCCCCTTGGCTCTGCAGGGAACTTGTGGACCTCCTGCGTCTAAAAAGAAAGACCTATAAAGGATGGAAGACTGGATCCACCTCAAAGCAGGAGTATTCTGCACTGGTCTGGACCTGTAGGGAGCGAATCAGGAAAGCCAAGGCTACGACTGAACAACTGGCTACACAAATCAAAGACAATACAAAGTCATTTTTTTGATAGGGGGGAGCCAGTGGAAAAGCAAGGATAACACTGGACCCTTGCTAAACCATATGGGACAACTGACGCCCAGGAAAAAGCCAACTTGCTTAACGGGTATTTTGTGTCAGTTTTTCACCAGTCCCAAGGGACAGCCCTGCTCAATATGGGATTGGAGGGCCAGGGTGAGGGAGAATTGTTTTCCTTCAATGTACACCATGTCAAGGACCCCCTTGAGAGGCTGGACACCTTCAAGTCAGCTGGCTGAGACAGTTTACACCCCAGGGTACTTAAGGCGTTGGCAGGCATCATAGCTCAGCCACTGGCCTGGATCTTAGAGAACTTGTAGCGCTCTGGTGAAGTGCCTGAAGACTGGAAGAAGGCCACTGTGGTGCCTGCCTTCAAGAGAGGGAAGAAAGTAGATCCGGGGAACTACAGGACTATCAGCCAGACCTCTATCCCGGGGAAGATCTTGGAAAAAATTATCAAAGAGACCATTCTTGACAAACTGGCTGATGGCAACATCCTGAGGGACAGCCAGCACGGGTTTGCTGCGGGTAGGTCTTGCCTGACCAATCTCATCTCCTTCTACGACCAGGTGACCTATCACCTTGACAAGGGAGAATAGACTGACGTCGTATATCTTGATTTTTAAAAAGCCTTTGATCTGGTGTCCTATGATCATCTCATGAAAAAACTGCCCAACTGCAGCCTCAGCTATTATCTCAGTCCAATGGCTGGGGAATTGGCTCCAAGGTTGGACCCAGAGAGCGGTAGTCAATGGAAGTCAAACATCATGGTGCGCTGTGACCAGTGGGGTCCCCCAAGACTCCGTCCTTGGGCCTATACTCTTTAACGTCTTCATTAACAATGTGGACACTGGTGTCAGAAGTGGACTGGCCAAGTTCGCCAATGACACCAAACTTTGGGGTAAAGTGTCCTCACCTAAGGACAGGATAGTGATTCAGGCCGACTTAGGCAGGCTCAGAAAATGGGCGGAAGAAAACCTGATGGTGTTCAACACCGAAAAATGCAAGATACTCCACCCCAGGGAAAAAAAACCCCACAGCATACTTATAAGGTTGACAATGCTATGCTTGCTAGCACCATGGCTGAAAAGGACTTGTGGGTCATGATTGACCACAAGATGAATATGAGCCACCAATGCGATGTCACAGCTGGTAAAGTGAGCAAAACTCTGGCTTGCATCCATAGATGCTTCTCAAGCACATCCTAGGGTGTCATCCACCCGTTGTACTTGACCTCGGTGAAGCCGCAGCTGGAGTACTGCATGGGCTCCACAATTTAAAAAGGATGTGTAGAAGCTTGAGAGAGTCCAGAGAAGAGCCATGGGCATGATCAGAGGGCAGGCAAACAGGCCTTATGAAGAAAGGCTGAGAGCCATGGGACTCTTCAGCTTGGAAAAGTGCAGGCTCAGGGGGGACCTGGTAGCTGCCTATAAGTATATAAGAGGTGTATGTCAGAATCTGGGGGAACGCCTGTTCACAAGAGCGCCCCAAGGGATGCCAAGGTCAAATGGTTACAAACTCCTCCAAGACCGTTTCAGACTGGACATAAGGAAGAACTTCTTTACTGTCTGAGCCCCCAAGGCCTAGAACAGACTGCCTCCAGAGGTGGTGCAAGCACCTACTCTGGACTCCTTTAAGAGACATTTGAATGTTTATCTTGTTGGGATCCTTTGATCCCAGCTGACTTCCTGCCCCTAGGGCGGGGGCTGGACTCGATGGCCTTTCAAGGTCCCTTCCAACCCTAATGTCTATGAAATCGATGAGCAGAAAGGACATGAGGAGAGCTAGAGAGTGAACAGATAAGAGTGGTAGAGCCAAAGCTATGTGCAGAGTTATAAGAGTAAAAATGAACAGTCTAGGCTTTATTCTGAAAAGGATAGAAGGGACTTGGGTGGAGGTGAGAGACACGGCAAGAAACGTAGGAAGGAAAGGTCTCTTTAGTTTGCATGGTATAGCTGCTGTAAAACTGCACTGAACACAAACAACTAGGCCAGGAAAGTGCACATTCTTCTGTACTACTCAGCTTATGAGACTCCAACCCAAACTGGAGAAATTATTTCAATTCTGTGTCCATTTAATAATTGGCCCCTCAGAAGAGATTGCCAAAGGTGGTCCAGATTAAAATTATGCGTGGTGGGATGTGGGCAATAGATGCCTAGGTATAGACAAAACCTTCCTTCTTACCTACCTTTAATTTCTCTTTAAAAATGACCATCCATTTTTTGATTTTCTCACTAAAGCAAATGTGAATAGATGCCTAGAAATAGGGCAGAGGTTGCCAAGGCACTTCATACAAAGTGTGTCAGCCAACAGCTGGATAAAATATATCTTTATAAAGAGCTGGGAATGCAGTGCATCAGTGTAAACCTCCAACCCTCCTAATGCTTCATTTCACCTGCTGGGGCAAAAATTAAGAATGAAAAGCAAAAGGAAGAAGAGAGTTACTGCCCCACTTCTAAATTTCTTAGTGGAAAATACCAAGCGTGTTATTGATGTTTGTTCATTCTACAAGTTAATTACATATAATTTTTAAAAATTATTTGTTTGCACCTTTTTCTGTAAGTCTATAGTTTAGAACAAAAATTTCTTTGCCCTTTGAAATACGAAAACCACTAGACCAGCAGTTGGCAACCTTTTCAGACTGTGAGCCAAAATGACTCGGCGTGGATCAGAAGCTGGGAGCGAGGAGCAGGATAGGACCCATCTGCTGCCACTCCTCCTCACCAGAGCATGGGGAAGCTTCCCACCTCCCACTGCTTCTCCCCACTGTGAGATAGAAGAAGCCCTCACTGCTGAATGTTACCAAAGCCCCACATTTGTAGACTGGATCCAGTTGGCAGGCCGGAGATTGCCAACCACTGCACTAGACCGGGGTTCTCAGCCCATGGGCCAAATGCAGCCTGCAGAGCAATCTCATCTGGCCCACAGGGATCTCCATTGATCCAGAATTGTATCAATAGGGGAACAGTGGCCATCAATACAGCCACCCTCCCCCTGCCAATCCCCAAAATACACTTCCCATGTGGCTGGTAGTAGCCAAGCTTCCCTCCTACTTCCGGACTGGGGGTAGGCCATGTTCCCTTTCCTCCCAGGTTGGAACCTGCAGGGCTGGGCCATGTTCTCTTGCCTCCCATTGGGGCTGCCACACCTGCTTTCTCCCATGCAACTTGTTGCAGCCCAGCCATGCTTCCTTCCCTCCCATTGGGCCTGATCACACCCCCTCCCCCCCCCTGCAGGGCCAGGTTGGGGCATTGTCATGCCCACTTCCTTCCCAGGGCCTGGCCATGCCATGCCCTGTTCTCTCCCATTGGGGCTGAGCCATACCCCCTTCCCCTTGTGGTGCTGGGATGGGCCCTGACCATGACCCCTTTCCCTCCCAGGACCAAGGCAGACCCCCTTTCCTCTCCATGGGGCTAGGTCAAGCTTTCTCCTGTGGGGCTGCGTTGCAGCTGGATTGCTCCCTCCTCACACCCTCCACAGCCAGATGGTGCCCACCATGCCCTTGCTGGATTGGGAGCACCGGCTGGATCTGGCCCAAGGACAGACTGGGCACCGTCATTCTGGCCCACTGAGCAAAAGTTTGGGCACCACTGCACTAAATCATGTTATACACAAGTTATGTCCTCTAGCTACCACTTTCAAAACAAATCACTTATCTAACATGGGCACTGAATCTCCTGTTCATCATTTTTCTAACTATACAACTTACAAAAAGTGACAAAAACCTTCTACTTTGGTCAGTCTAGAAAGAGAGAAGCTCAGGCTAACTCCAATGCCAAATATTTCCTTCAAGTAGACTTCTAAATCTGTTATAAACCCTTCCAAACAGGGTAATGATGGAAACACTGGCAGACCCAGCTTCTCCATATGTTATATACTCCTATTGATGATGTGTTTTATGCTCTCACATGCCAATAACCATCCCTTCTTTGCATTAGGCTTCAGATGATGACCTACTCTGTAAATTACTAAAGCCAAGTTTGCTAACTGAATGTAATCTGTAACACCCATTTAATATGCATGTTGAAATCCTGGGGATTTGTAAGCAGCCCATTTACTACTGAAACGATTATGCATTTCTCTAAGTAGCCTCCCTGTTGCACCACTGCTTACTCTGTTCTTTAGCAAATACCTTAGCAAACCATCTTGCTTCACGTGGTACAAAAAAGCAAACATCCAAGGTTTACTTGAAGGTAGCTGGAGCTCAAGACATACATAAAGGAAGTAGGTCATATTCTCTTTAAAGCTTCTGAACAACTAAGGTCCTGGATAAGTGAGATCTGGAGTAGACAAAGTAGAAATGAGCAACATCCACTAAAAACTTAGATTTCTTTGTATGGGTGTAAACAGGAATCAAGCCTGTAATTACAGCAAGAACAAAGCTTTGTGAACTGCTGTTCTAATGGTAGTACCAGCTCCCACATTTATAGGTATGGGGAAATCTGTTACAGGTCATATTAACTGCACCACTGAAGAATGATATAATATGATATAAATATATTAATATTTTTAATGCAAATCAAATTTTGTGCCCATTATTTTAGTCTAAGTTCCTGAAAATAAGTTTCCTAAATTCAGGAAACTAAACCAAACTGAACCTTTCCATCACAATAGGTACTTTGTTGTAGTGGTAAAATTAAATGTTTTTCTGTATTTACTCTCTGGAGATTAGCATATCAGCATGAGTCAAACGTGAAAATAAATGCAAACCCCAATCCCACAATCCTGATATCAGGATTATCTTTATCTTTAAGGAAAAGTACAGAATTGTATTTGTGAGAAATCTGGACCCAAAGCTAGATGTATAAACACTTCATGCATCTTAGGCATCCTCCATTTTTAAAAAAAAACGAAATATTAGGTCATTCTGTACTTGCCTGCTCAGACCAGAGTTTAGGGTTTTTCATTTCTTCAGATGCAGTTGATGACCTCACTTTTATATAACTGATATATCAGTTCCAACAAAAATCTTTACAGAAAGGTTTCTCAGGTCCAGCATAGATGTTTGGGTCAAAATATCAAGAGAGAATTTTTGGCCCTAGGGCCAGTCTCTTTCTCATGCCTAATGAGCGATGGATTATTTATGAAAATGAATTGGGTACAACAGGGGAGAGAGAAAAAGAATGGCTCAATAGCTGAGGGGGCTTGTCTTTTTGAAAAATTTCCAATGGTCTAATTTGAAACCATGATCTGACACAGAACAAAAATAAATTTAAAACCTAAATTTTTTTCTTTTGTTTTGTGAAATTAAGGTCCTTCTTTCCATGTCAGGTGAACTTATAACATCACGAGCATGGGAAAACTTTTGCTTCTTGCTCTGTTTTAGGAGCTTAAAACACCATCGGTTGTGAGAAGCAAGCAAACAAACAAAGGCCAAGGGCCTACAGAGAAAGCCTGAACTCTACTCTTTGCTGGTAAAAGGCACAGCAGACCACATTGAAATTCATTTCTTTGTAATTTTGCAGATTCAGTATGTACTTTCTCTTCAGCTGGAAGTACAGTTTAATTTTTTTTAAATCTACTTAAGTTCCTTGTTAGTGACTCCTGACTTCAGTCTGCCACGGAAATACACTATTTGGAAAGCTATGATATTATGAGGTATTTGTATATTTTATTACTCACTGATGTGCAGCATTAGATAAATATGTTGTTGGGCCCCTTTCCTATTTATATTGTTCTGGCTGTGGAAAGAAGCCAGAGTGTAAATGAGAACCAGGACCAGTAGAGTTTTGAAAAATCTCATAATCATACAATCTTAGATCAGCAACCATGGAACTGACTTAAAAAGAAAACACTCTCTAGCACTGCATATTTTATTAAACCTAGGAAAAAACCTCCATATTCCATATGAAAGGCAAACTAAGCAGGAAAGAAACATTTCCCAATTGCTTTTACTCAGTAAAGGAAACTTTCATTTTACTAACATCAAATATTTGAGCCGGGACTTAGCAATTTATAATAAGAATAACTGCAACTGTTTCAAATCAAGCTGGTTCTCCTTCCTCTACAGGCAAATGAAATCATATGTTTGAAACTGAAGATGGAGAACAGAGAATACCAACTCTTTTCCCAGAGTGTGACACTGAACTGGTTCATCTGTACCTGCAGGGATGGGAGAGTCTTTGCTGTTGGGATGCTAACTTCAAGGTCTTAAAAAAATGAGGGCAACTTCTCTAGCTGGAGTGCTGAAAGCAAATTAACAAGATTAATGCAAGAGAGGATTAGGGCACAAATTGTTAGTCTGCATGCACTGCAGCAACCCTGCTAGGGAGAAGTCTCTTTGTTATTTACAAAGGGACTTTCAAATTAGCGCTTCTCTCTTTACATTTTAATATGCAGCCTTCGTTGATAAGAGATTTTGGGTCAAATCCTCAGTTAGTATCAACCAGTACAGCTTCACTATTAGCTGAGGAGCACATCAGTCCAGGGCACCTTAACTCTGATGCACAGTTTTGCTGCTTCTTGCTTTGGGGTTTTTTTGCCAATGGCTGGGGGCCTTGCTAGGCTGTTTTCCACAGGAGGAGGAATGAGTGCTATTTTCTTTGTTTATATACACAGAATGTACACAACGTCCTGTTTCCTGAACACAGTAGGAACAAACAGCAGACTTCCTCGCTCACACATTCAAGTTAGCCTTTCTTGCAAGTCCTGGACCCAGATCTGATCCTTGGGTTTCTTCCTGGGTCATGCTCACCATTCCTTTTCTTCCTCAGCCTGACAAAGGGTGTTTGTGCCCGAAAGCTTGCTAAGAAGAATTTTCCCAACTATTTGAGTTGGTCTAATAAAAGATATCGGATTTACCCAAAGAACCTCCTCTGCCTTTCTTACCGCTTTCGGCCGTCTCATACATAGACCCATACACCTGCGCCCATCTGACACCCTAGCCCTTGTATTTGCAATTGATCTGCAACAAAATCCCTCTGCTCACATGTCTAATGTTCAGCTTCGGGTAATGACATCTACTGTTCCGTTTATCACTATAAGAGGCATTTAATTTTCCTTGTATGTAGCCTAAATCAAGGTGGGGGGTGGGGGGAGGCTCAACCTCTGGCCTGTAGTGCCGTATCATTTGACCTGTGGGGTTCCCCATGGGTTCAGAAATTTGGCAGCAGGAAAGTGGTGCCACTACTCCCTTGCTGCCAAATTGCCAGACCTAAAGGAAGCCCTGGGCACTGCACACTGGATCCAGTGCCCAATCCCAGCACACAGGGCTGAGTGGAGGTGGTGCCAGGCCCCACAACCCAGTCCCGGTGTGGGGAACTGGGAAGGGGTTGTGCTGGCTCCCTGGGACCTGCGCCAACACAACGGGTGCAGAAGGGGGTGATGGCATCCCCCTTCAACATAATCCTGGTATAAGGAAGCAGGAGGGAGAGGTGGCAGCTCCCCAAAACCCATGGGGGGGGGGAGAACAAGAGGGGGTTGTGCCAGCCCCTAGGGACCCAATCCTAGTTGGAGGAAATGTAGGAGGTGACACTGTTGGTCCCCTGGGACCCAATCCTGGTGCACAAGGGGTGGGAAGGGTTGGTGTCAGCCCCCTGGGTCCAATCCTGGCACCTGGGGAAAGGGAAGGTGCAGTTCTGGGCCCCACAGCCCAATCTGGCCAGTAGAAAGGCTCTGGGCCACTCATCTGGTCCATGTGCCCAAAAGGTTGAGCACTACTAGCCTAAATGAAATTGTCTCAGTACATCCAGCAGCTTTAACTTGGTTTGTGATTTATGGTAGCCTTGAACACCTTCTGGTATAATAGTATACTAGCTTGGCAATAATTATGTACCTTTTCAGGCCAGTAAATGGAGAACCCTGGTGTTGGAGAGGGGTGTGGAATGGAAAAGATGGAGTAGTAGATAGGTTGGAGGATAGGACTAGGATTCAGAGTGACCTCAAACACCTGGAGGGTTGTACCAAAAGAAATCTCATGAAATTCAATAAGGACACGTGCAAAGATCTGCACTTAGAACGGATCAATCCCACGCACCGCTGGCCTGCTGGCTAAACAGCTGTTCTGTAGAAAAGGTCCTGGGGATTAGAGTGGACAATAAGCTGTATATGAGCCAACAGTGTGCCCTTTAATGCAAAGACAGCTAACGGCATAATGGGCTACCTCAGTAGGAGCCTTGCCAGCTGCTCATGGGAAGTGATTATTCGCCTCTGCGAATAATCATGCCTTGGGGATCAAATGCTCAGGCCCACTCCTAACCCCTCAACTCTGATAATAAGTCAGTAGCAGCACACTAAATGGCTTTTCTATTCTCTAACCACCATGAAAAGTAGCAGGTACCACGAGGTAAGCACAGAGCCAACCATTTTCTACAGATATTTTCACAGCTCTTTGTTTGATATCTTTAAAAATAATGATCTGCATATATTTTACCATAGCTCTCTCCAGCTATACCATCAGCAATAATAACCTCCTGGATTTGCCTTCTGAATTCAAAAGCTAGTCAGAGAGGTTATGACCATGCATTCTTTAGCTACCTTTGTGACAAACACAGTAACCATCAGTAAGAGTTCAAAATGCTGCAGTGTCAATTTTGAGCCATTCAGTGATGGACCATTACTGATCCATCATTGTTCTTAGAAAGGTAGTGACATGACAATGCCATTTAGCATCTCCAAGATTATCAGCGAAGCTGCTGCTGCTGAGATTAATGGAAGAGTTTCAGAACATGCAATTAACCATTCTTACTGCTGGGCCTTCTTCCAGGACAGCTGCAGTGCTCGGGCACGTTCCTTTGATGTTCAGCTCTTCCACTGAAAATTCACAAAGAAGCTTCTGTGGTATATCTGGTGCACGAGGCAAAAGGTCCTTTTTACCTGATACACCTGCCAAGCAAGGCAGCAGCAAGCTAATTAATATGGACTTCAGGGAGATTTCCAAAGGCTTAATAGGTAGCAAATAACAACACTGGGGATTCACAGCTATGCAGGAGGGTCCAAATCTTCTCCCTTGCTCAAAGCACCAAGCAACAGGCATTGAGAAGGGACATTCTGTAGGAAGCTGGCTGGGGAGGAGGAATAATTACCAGAAGTTATAGCATCCTCTATGGCGTGGTTTAGGCCTGTGCGATCTCTGCAGGCTGCCTCTTCTCCCTTCAAGCACAAGGGAATCATACAGATGCTACACTCTTTCGAAGCAGGTTTGAATAGAGAAATACAGGGTTTGGGTCTAAATTGAATCTTTTTTATATACAGTACGGTGTTTATTTCCTTACTGATTCTATTAGGATCTTTTAGAAACAACAAGGTACTTGCTGGGGAATGAATGGATGTCATCCTCCATTAAGAACACCTGAGAAATAACAAACTACATAACACTGGCATACCAACTTTAATGGTGCTTGAACCTCAGAAAAAATTTAATTTAAAACCTAAGGAATCTGCAAAGAGGACAATCATTGCTGCTGCCAGAAAATAATCTGTGACTGCTTTTTACAACAGACTGGAGGATTATATTTATATGTGTATAGTATTTACCTATACAAGCAGTTTTTGTATGTTCTTAAAATACCTTTGCATCATTTGATTATTTTAGAGCATTTTACTCCGAAAAGCCAGACAGATAAGACAAGAAGTCTGCGAATACAAACTGTATTCGAAATCAGAAGAAGAAAGATGCAGTGGTTTGGACATGTAACAAGAAGGACCAGCACCCTTACAAATACCATGCTGCAGAATGCTGTGGATGGCCGAAGAAGAGGAAGACCTAGGATGAGCTGGACTACCAACATCAACAACTGGACGGGATTAAAACTGACTGATTGTACAAGGATTGCAAAAGACCAGGAAGAAGGGAAGAAAGTTATTGCTATAATCAAAGGTGCCCCAATGGCCAGTGTAGCCTTGGAACTGGCTTGACTTGACCTGACTTCCAAAAGTGCAGTTGCAATGTATTTTCTAGTTTCTATTTCCTCCATCAACCTGCCCTTCCATAATCATTAATGCAGTGTTTTGCTTTGAGGATGATGCACAAAGACAAAGCAAAAACCAAAGAATCAAAAACAAAGCAGAGACTCATATGCCCAGAGTAACCCACATGTTTTAAATGGTCAGGAATTCTGTGTTACATCAAAGGCTCTCTATACCTTAGGTTGCACAAGCTTAGTATTTGTCTGACTCACACTATTGTTTAGTCAGATCTGCTCAGGTGCTGGTGGTTAGAATTGATCAATAAAAAAAAAACAACCTTATTTCTTAAAGGTACAATCTTCAACTATATATTCAGAGCAGGGATAATGACATTACAGTGTTGTAATGGCCCACGTCTCATGTAAAAAAAATTACATAAATTCAATATGCATAATTGGCAGTCATATACACAGAATGCACTTGGGATCAGAGCAATGACAACATTCTGTCAACTATCCTGCAAATGTGCCTTCACTTTTGTGTTGAGGGCCCACTTGTAGGCAGAGAAATACCTTATTTCCAGGCCCACCCTGGTCTCTCTGCTAAAATTTTGAACGAGGGTGCTAACACTGATCTTGGTGAGATTTTGTGCATTTGTAGTGGACCACTGCCTACTGGGAACCAGGCTGAAAGAACCAATTAGTCTCATACAGCCCACCCAACAGCCACCAAATGCTAATGATTTACTCCTGATTTAAGCTAGGTTTAAATCACTGAAGTGAAAGGCTCTTTTCCTCCCATACCAAACACACCTGTCCCTCCACACTCAGGAGAATAGTTGCTTCAGGGTCAATTCAAGTGATTCTAAATTAGCACCAATGGAATTACCCTACAAGAAATACTGTATCAATAACAATGTCTAGGGCCGGTACAGAAGCAGCCTGACCCTTCACATATTGTGGCAGCATCCTAAACAAAAATGGATGGAACAAGTGAAGACATTAATATTAGAAGGATATGCCTTTGCAAAAAATGGATATGCCTTTACAATTCTGAATAAATGTAAGGAAACCGAAACTTTGCCATCTGTACCATACTGCACATATTTAAGCATCAGTATGAAGTCCGTTTTACTGTTTGACCTTGAAACTTGGAGACTTATTATGATCCTTCTCCCTAAACTCCAAATCTTCATAAATACCTATCTTAGACAAATCCTTAACATTGGACAGCCAGAAAAAGTCACAAGCAAAGCATTCTGGAGAAGGATGAAATGCAAGCCAATGGAACTAGAAACAACAAATAAAAACCATGGCTGGGACACACATGGTGGAAAGATGTGTGTCACCATCAGGCAGGCATTCAACTGGATTTCTCAAAGTAAGAGGCACCAGGGCAGACAAAAGATGGAGATGTACAATGATTGAATTAAGAACCATCAAAATGGGTAGAAGAGAGTCTACAGTACAAGAGAGTTAAAGACAGAGGAGTGTAGTGAAGGCCTTACATTCCAAGAGGAGAGAGATGTATGGCAAGTCAATCAGTTGTTCAGCAGCCAGCATCTACCTCATAAGAACAACAATTCAATATTATTATGAGAAATAATTTTCAATTCCAACCGAAAGGGAATGGCATTCAAAGGTTTAACAGTGAAAATACTCTGGAGTCAAATAGTTCTGGCAATAAGTTTGCAGCCAAACATTTTCAGTGTCTATTTTTTTTGTTGACAACATGCACTGAGGGAATATACCATAAACTGCACACTGTAGGAACTAAAGGAATAACTGTGGAAAGGAGGCTTGTTTGTCTTGTCCTTTATTTCCTCTCCAAATCAAGAAAGATTAAGTGTGCAAAAGCCATAGAAGGAATTACAGTACTGAGCATTCTCTTGTTGCAAATGTCTTTTCTAAACGTCATGTCTCAATTTACTGGTAGGCCCTCAAGTAAATGAATTTACCATGATGGGGGAAATCTAAGATAAATAAAGTTTAAGGCTGTACAGACATCTGCAACAGAGTTCTTAAATACCAGGGTTTGCAACCTAGAACTGCTTGCACAGGGGAGTGTCCTCAATATGAATTCCTTTGTTCAACTGTATTCATATATGCACAGTAAATCTGGCTTCTGGAAAATGAGTCTGCTCTGATCATGATGACAGAGCTATAATACATTTTGACTGAAGAAGCCTTCATTTTGCAAAGGAGGATCTTCTCAATACCTCATCTTTCATTTCTCTTTCAGTTAAAGTTCTTGACAGGGTTGTGTCAGAGCAGCTGACAAACATCTTTGAGAAGACATTTGCTTCAGATCCAGGCATAGCATTCATTTGTCACAGTTTTTCTCCAAGGCTCTGCGTACAGACATTGTACAATTTCTCCTGGGAGACTTGCTGCTCTCCCAGGAGAAACCACAAGTGTACAGGTGTTCACGCTTTTTGTCCCAGAGTACAAATGGCTGTTCTAGGAGAAAAATAACCTGGGAACAACCAAGGTTAAATCACTGCCTGGATAATTTCTCCTAGGAAACCAAATGTCTGTACATGCTCCACATTTTCATGATTATAGAATTTGTCCCTACCATTACTATGAAACCAAGTATTTCATTAAAGAACAAGTAGTCCTTATGGTTATAGAGGAAGCCTTTCAAATGAACAACTGTAATCAACATGAAATTGCTTCTATTACAGTAGCTTAGAAAAGGATGCACTGGTCCTGTTAATTTCAACAGGGTGCTGATCCTAATAATACAAAATTTAGTAGCAGCATTTCTCTATTTCACTGATGATAATTTTGATAGACATTATGTGTGTATCCCATAAGGACAAATTTCTTCCCACAACTTTTCAAGCCCCAGAAGCCCCAATTATCTGACACCTCAGGGCGCCTATACACGTGCTGCTCCAATGTTCTGGAATCACAGCAGACTCAATTAATCAAGTCTGCTGGAGCACAGTAATTAGCATCGAATAAGCTTTAGTTAAAGCACCCCCACAGCCATTTTTCAGCATGGTGACACTGATACACATGAGCCTCTGGGTATTTTAATTAGAGTGGCTCTAAGAGTGGCTCTAATTAAAAGTGCCTACCTCAATCCCCTCCCCAAGCACATGTATAAACACCATCACTGCCCAAACTACCAACTTCCTTCTGATAATAGATATCTTCAGATCACAATCGTGCAGCACATGGAAAACTAAAGCCCAGGAGCCAGTACAGCAAATTTAATTGTAAATTACAAAATCCAGGGGATATGCTAGTGATCAGATTTAGTTTAGTAAAATATGTTATCATGTTTAATTCAGTGAAATACTGCATTTCTAAATGTCTCCAAAGCTGCAAAACTATCTCCCATCTGGTACACAAGGTTTTCACAGACCCCAGGAGGTCTTGCTAAGTAATTTAGATCAAGCTTGTTCTGAAGTATGCAGGGTGTTATTTACAGCTAGAATGGAACCAAACAATTTTGACAGCTATTCCATCAATTTTTAAACTCTTATGTGGCCCAGATTTTGATGACAATTTTGATAGCTCTTCCATCAATTCTTAAACTGCCATGTGGCCCAGGTGACCTGCTTTGAATATCTGCTGTATCTTACTAGCCCACTAGTAAGGGTTCAGTTCATATTTGGTTCAATTCCTATTTATTACAAAACAACTTTATTTTAATTTCTACCTTGTGAGGGGCCTAATACAGCACAGCATTTAACCATATGCTTAAATCCCAGTGAAGGAAATAGTGCTTTCATATTTACAGTTAGGCATGTGCTCATGTGCTTTACTGAGCAAGGGCCTAAATCACCAAAGGTTTTGGGGCGACAAGAACAACAAGACAATGAACAATGTACAATTGTTTCATCATTATTTTTATATAAATGAACCTACTTTGTTACAGGAAACCCCCCCTCAGAGATTTCATGCTTATGTAGTACTAGTCCCTACATGTGTAACTGAGCTGCTTGAGCATGGCCTGATCTTTTAAAACGTTTGGAAGGGATTAAGTGAATCATCATTCAAATCCAGTGACTGCACTTTCACCAGTATGTAAGAACATGTACAGACAGCAGAGTTGTTAAGAGGGCACAGGGGTTGCAATCTTTTAGGGCTCAAAAGCAGCAGGAATGGCAGCAACGACTAAAAAATTTTGGGGGGCAGTTTCATTACTCATCATTCCCTGTAGATCCATGAAAATTCAGAGAATGACAGAGCAATGTGGCTCGCTGTCAAAATTCCACAAGGATCTTGTGCCTGCTAAACTGCAAATCCACCTACAACAGCTTTTCTTAAAGTCAAAGGCCTGTAGGTCCTTGGCCCCTCCAAAAATGAACCCCAAGTACCAAAGAAATAGCAATGCTGCAATTGGCTCACTTCCTTATTTAAAGTGATACCATTAGCCAAAGAATGGTTCAAAACAGATCAGTTGTCTTTAATTACATTAGCAGTAGAGGTAAAACAACTTTCAAGGGTGACACAAATAACCATTTCTGTTATTTGTTACCATGTCACTCAGCTTGGATAATGATAGTAGACTAGATCAATCATTTGCATTTAATTTCTATGTTGTCCAGTCCTATCACAATGCCCATTGCAATCTGACTTTAAGCAATACAAGGCAATGAATGCATCAAAGCAGAATTCCATGTTTAAACAACAGTAGGTTTTCTAAAACTGAAAAGAAACATCTCACCAATAGCATGTAAAGCAGGATTCTGTATCCTTGCTCTTAACATTTAACAGTAATTAAAAATGTCTTTTCTGTTATCAGCTAGACTGGAGGGTTGTTAATAACATCAATAGAACAGCGTAGGGGTTTAAATGAACAACGTTCACTTATTTACCATCCCTCAGATACTGCTGGATTAAGAAACATCTTCAACACAACGTGATAGTGCATGTTTTATAACTATGTAGACAGATTCTTGCAATTCTTTTGGTGTTGGCCTCCCTGACAAAGCCTTGAAGTGCCTACACAGGGTTCAGAATGCTGCCACTGCTGTTTGGGTACTAAAACGTGAGATTATCTCCGTAGATCAGCTCCCACTCCATAATCCCTTTGCTGGCAATGCAAGATACCAGCTATAAAACTGCTCTCCTAACATACCGTGGCCTTGCTTGTTTGTTAGTAATTGTATTTGCTTTCTTTGCACGTCTTTGGTTTCTCTAACACTGGCAAATGCTGGCCTTACCATCCCTTTCTATCATCTCAAGCCATCTAGTTAGAGTGCTGTAAGTCAGTTTTCAATTCACTGAAAGAAGGAATGTCAAGTGGCGGGACTTTTAAAAGCATGAATTCTTTGTTTGAGCCAGTATTTTGGGAATCATTCTTACAGGAATTGTGCGCGCTTTAGTGTTTTGTTATACAAACTCAGGACTCTTGCCCAACAGTGCAAGTGATAATGAACTTTTAAAAAAAAGGTCCCTGGAATACTAGGGGCCTTGGTGCAAAATTTGTTTCAGAGTCTCTCTCGCTGCGTCTCTCTTTCCCCACCTCCCCTGCACCCCGAGGTGTTTCTCTTGCTTTCATAGTGTCCCGCTTGACTCCATCTCCCTCAAGCAGGCAGCACAAAGAAACACAAGTGTAAAGTTGTGGACACCACCCACCTCTAGGATTTGAAATGTATGTAGGTGAGACAGGAAATAATGTTCTTCTAAGGCCAGGGTGTCAAATTCATCTTTTGCCCTTGGCTAGATATGGACTGGGGATTTCCTTGCAGGCCAGAGTCAGATGTGGTAGTGGCAGTGGCAGTGCCAGAGCTAGGGTAAGAGGCAGCAGAGGTGGCACAAGCAAAGGTGGTCAGGCCAGTGATGGAGGCAATAAAGTAAGTGGCCATGGGCCAAATGAGAGCGTATGGGCACAGCGCTTGCTGCCAGAGGCCATGCCCAATGGGGCCTGATAGCCCAGGATCCTACAGGCCCCACCCCAGATTCCCTGGTCTGCTAGTAGCCTGCAGGCTAGAAGGAATGGCTCCATGATCTGACCCATGGGCTGTAGTTTTTAAGGTCCTGTTCTTAGAGAAATACGAGGTAGATGCTCATCTAGAGGGTTTCCTCTGTATTGCACCTGCCATTTCTTAGCGCCCAATTCATCTCAAAGGTAAACTTTTGCTTTTCAGAGATATTACTTCCTATGTAAATTGTGCCAGCTTCTAAACGAACCTAAGGATTTTTTTCTATAGATGTAGAATGAGAGAAAACCCTCAGGAGGTCCTGTTCACTTATGGGATGACCATGCACGTGTTATGAGCTACGTATTCCTAGTACTTCCCATTCTGAGTCTCAACCAGAAGACAATACAGCTGCAAGATAAAGACTGTATGAACCATCTTAGTCATGAAAATAAAATCATCCTGATATGACACAAAGGTTCCAACCCATCATTTTGCTTTTTACTTCTCCTCTCCTGGCTGATGGAGCAGGAGCCCAGAGAAAATTACAGGAGCAAAGGAGAACACAGGGACTAGTAGGAGGGTGGAACATGCTGGTTCCATGCCTCAGACCCTTTGGAGCTGATGAATATGGGGGACACATTCAGCTAGACACTGCTCATTTGTTATATTTTAAAATGTATTATTACATAGAAACTGTAATTTCAGATGGGAAATGCAACCTTTTCCCTGCTGAAACAGTTCTATACAACAGTGCACAACTGAGATGTGTTATCTTTATCTAACAATGCCAAAAAACCCCACGTGCTTTTTAATTACGTTAATGTGCTCTGGCAGTAGGATTCTGCTCATCTCTCTAGGAATTAGGAGCCTATAAAAAATAGAAACTCAAGCGATCATAACCAAAAATAAGCAACGATGGTTTGCATCTGTTCTTCATGATGCAACAAAATGCTTGTGGCATGCCTAATGCCATATTCAATGTAAAAAATGGAGAATTGTCTGTTGCAGTGACAAAAAATACTTGTTTAAAAGAAAAAAGATCACAGAAGCTAAAGGGATCTCCCACTGAACCCATAAAACACCTTGTGGGCTGGCTTTTAGACTGGGAACCTGGAAATAAAGACCCCACCAATTTCTATCTCCAGCTCTGTTACTAAGCAGCTGCATTTTCTTAAGCAAGTCACTAGAGCCCTCTGTATCTTGATTTATTTACTTGGATATAAAAGTTTGTGCCTGCCGGGTTTCAGAGGTATTGACAGTTACTTTGCTCTAAAGAATTTTCATGATTTCATGCCTTGTTTTAAGCCCTTCCACTTCACTCCCTCTTCTTGGGTAGCACCCAATTTTAGGTCAGACCAATGAACAAGGCTAATTTCTCTGTATGTGGTAAGCTTCTGTGTTAACTTCAGTCAACAACAGAAAACTTTTAAGAGCATCACTGAGATGGTCCCTCTCAAGACAGTAAGCACAAAATCCCTCACAGGAGGGTTCTCAGGTAGCAAAGGCATGCAGATGTACAGAAGCATACAGATGTACAAAGCTATGCAGATGTGCAGAGAGGACCTTCCCTCCCAGCTACAGCAAGCTACAAATAGACTTTAGTTCTAGGACTCAGTATTTGTTTGGCTCATTCATGAGGCATGATACTCATATACTTGATTTATGAGTTGAAAGATAATTTGGCCCAATGAGTACAGTGGATACTAAACAAAAAATATTTTATACCCTGACAACTGCTGTTGGTCTCCACTGGCTGATACCCCTAAGTAAACCCACATCAATTTTCTACATCTCCTGCATGGGAGAAAAATTCATTGATGCTTGTAAAACCTACTAAAAGTTCTTATGAATTAACTTATTTCAAGGTTTGGCATTAGTCTCCATGAAAGCCATGTCATGAATGTAAGGAATTTGTTTCTGACATCCACAATGGCGTTTGCTGAAATCCAGATGAATCCCCTGGTTACTAACCACAGGTCTGTGCCTACCTGTAGCTTTAAAAAGGTGGGGGGGGAAATCTATTCTTGCTTGCTCATAAAACAGAAGCATGAGTTCTAGCATGCTGTGCACTGCCAACAGGTTTTAATGAGATTAATTTGTGGAGACATAATGCTAGGTAACTGTGGACTTCTAAGAGAATGGTGCGAGAGGCTGATGCAGACGGGAGCATTTGATTGTTTTCATGTTGACTATATTAAAAGAACAAAGTTAGCAAAGGCCACAGTAAACAGATGTAATTTAGTTGCCTCTCATGGAGCTGTTTATGTAGTCTAGCCAAGTCATATGTTTAGCATAACTCCATAGCTATAGTTAGCTCTCTAATTTTTGGAGTAGAAAAGTGCTTTGAAAATAAATATAAACATCCAAAACTCATAAGTGTGACGTCCCCACTTAGTGCAAAACTTTGGAAGTGCAGTTCTACTCTCATGAATTGGAGCTTCAGGATTAAAACTATTCATCAAACTGAAATTATGCTTCATAGCAATTATGCTTTGGTTTCACCTAGAGAAACATTGTTTCACCTCTGCCATCTGGGTATTTCTCAGGTCCTATTTTGGAGTACTAGCTGTAGCTCTAAGATTCAGATATTTGAGAGAATCAAGATTTGTAATATTTGGGCCAACTCCTATAGCTGGGAGAAATATGAGGTGGAAGTGATTAGAGGTCCACTTCACTCACTAGGCAAATATTCTTTTAGTTTATAAATCACTATTATGCCATAAAAGGCAAGCATAAATACTGTGTCCTGGACTTAAGGGCCCTGCCACACATTCAAATTAAAGCTGGATAGAAACCAGCTACAGAGTTGTTATTCATTTACAAGGTGGCAGGGGCAATGATCCCTCATGGTCGAGGATGCTCACTCCCACAAATCAAGTAAACGGTTGTAAATGGGTACTGATGGCTAAGAAGGCTGATCCTAGAGCCCCAGATTTTCTGGCAACTGCCAAAGCTCCCTTTAACCATCGCCTGTGGCAAGTTGCCAGAGTCAGACCATGCATTTCCCAGTCTTGTTTCCTTTCCTTCCGTTTCTAGTAAGATGTGCTTTCTCCCACTAGGCATCACCATGTAGCCCTGTCCCAAGCTAGTTTTTCCCAATCCATGGTGTCAATGCCACGCTTCTTAAACGTTTGCCTTGAGTGCCCTTGAAGCATTTCCTCTGGCCCCTTGTGTCCTTTGCCCTTGGCTGAGGTAGGAATATAGCAGTTGTTTAGGTAAACGTACATCAGACCTGTGCACATAAAGCCCTGTCCACTGCAACTCATGTTGAATAATCAATGCTTCCATACTGGTGGTGTTAGCATCAAAGAGGACACTGACTTTGGGGAGACTATCCTCCCACTTCTGGATCTTCTGGAGGTAGGGCTGGTGATGTTGTTCCAGATTTTTTAGGTGGGCCCTGGACGTCACTCAAGCTTCACAGCGTTAGAAAAGAATTGGGATTACCATAGCCTTGCATAATAGGAGCTTTGTTCAAGTCCTGATGTCGTGATCATGATGATTTGGCCAAAACCTTCGACTCGGTTAACTGTGAGGCTGTATGGAAGATCTTATGAAAGTTTGGCTGCCCAGGGAAATTTATCACCACCCTAACATTCCTTCATGACCAGATGACTGCCTCCATCATATGTAATGGCTCAGCTACAGAGCCCTTAGCCATTCAAACTGGCATCAAGCGTGACTGCACCAATCTTCTTTTCCTTCTTTCTTACAGTCATCAAGATGCGCATTCATGACTGCCTCCCATATGGCATCAGCAGTGAACACAGGATGGATGGGAACCTTTTCAATCTCTCCTGCCTCCATGCCAATACCAAAGTTACTTCAGCCTCTATTGTAGAACGTCAGTATGCCGATGATTGCGCTGTCATTGCACATACTGAAGAGGACCAACAAACAGCTCTTAACTGCTTCTCACAAGCATACCACTGCTTTGGATTGACCTTTAACATCGGAAAACAAAGATGCTTCACCAGCCTGTTCTGGGCCAGACCCACTCCCTGGTAAAGATCCTCATTGATGGACAGGAGCTGGAGAACATTGAACACTTTGCATACCTCAGCAGCCATCTCTCAAAGAAGACCAACATTAATGAGGAGATCCAGTATAGGATCCAATAAGCCAGCATTTTTAGGTACTAACTTTGTCATTGGTTGGCTTCTTTTTTTTTTTTTTTTTTTTTTTTT
>NW_017729034.1:82779344-82783754 GCF_001723915.1 Gavialis gangeticus
TTTTTTTTTTTTTTTTTTTTTTTTTTTTTTTTTTTTTTTTTTTTTGGCAAAGCGTCATTTCTATGGTGTGATAATTACTTTGCACTTGTGGCCGGTCTTACTTGGCATTTATGGCCAGTCTAAATTTATTGCACAATTAACCAGTTAATTGCGTAACGTATGTAACATGTAGCAAGGGCCCTTTTAGTTACCCTCTGCTAACTGGTCTTCCCTCTACAGGTGATAACTGCCCACTTCTCTTGCTAATATAACATAATGTCCAACAACATGTCCAACATTTAATGTCCAACATAATGACATTAAAAGCAAGAGGAACTGTTCTATCCCTACTTAGCTTGCACTGTAACTACTTCCTTTTAAAACCTAATGAAGCATGTTTGAAGACTAAAAACCTGTCTCTTACCTGTCCCAAATGTGCAAGTTGGTCCAATAAGCAACAATACTCTACCTCAAAAGTCTTGCTTCCAGAAATGTGTGAATCACCTCCCAGACTTCCTACAAATAGGATCTTATACTACTCTCTCTAGCAAAAAAATCAATGGAAGTATCAAACTTCATTTCTCCTTTAACAGCCCCTATGTCTTGTGAAAACATTAACCAACTCTGCTGCTGAAGCCATATTTGGGGGAGAAAGAACTGTCTATATTTAGTACCATGCCCCTAATTAAACCAAGATGTTTAAGTACTCCATAAATCCCATAATGTAATTGTTTCTTCATCCCAGTTCTCACAGTCTACACACGTTTTCATATCACCAGAACTGCAATGTGGACAGCTGAGAGGAAGGTCCTCATCAACTAAACGTAACTGACATTCTGACCTTTGCTTTATAGACAAAATGTATTTAGGTCAGGAATAGGTACCATCCATGGGAAGGCTTGCATTATTTCAGAATTCTCTCTCTCATGAGCATAAAAGTACCTTGGTATTCCTAGGGAATTTCAAAAGGAGCTAAAAAAAAAAATAATAAAGGCTCTTCTTTCTCCTAAATAAACAAGCAATCTATTTGTTAACCTAGCATCTTTAAATTTCATGTCCTGACTTTTTTTTCTTTTAAACACAATCATGGTTTGAAGGATTTCATGCTCCTCACTTGCTTCATGCCAGCTGTGGTCATTCACAAATCTCTGGGCAAATGCCTTGAGATTTGTACCAGCTGACCAACATTGCTGCATCCAGATTTGGTGACTTCTGTTTACTTTCCTGTAATGTTGACCAAGTGAAAATCCAGAAATGGCGCACAGCCAAGTCTCAGGCATGTGCACGAGTTGGCTAGGGGAGAACACCTTGGCAGCAGCCACAGCAGCAGCCAGAACATAAGCAGGTCATGGGAGCCACCTTTAATATCCAGCAATGCACTCAGAGCAGCACTGTTTTCTGCTAGTGATCAGGGTACAACCTATGCATAGATCTAGGATTTTGAAAAAGTCAGGGGAGGAGGAAGGTATGGTGTGATGCCTTATCACATATAACACAACACATTTTTGTCCAGTTATAAGCTTAAGTAATAAACTAGGAACCCAGGGTTATATTATTCCGTTTAAAATTGAAGAAAAACAAATAACTTAATTGGAGCATTATAATTGTTATATCACATATTATGTATAAACACACAACAAACTAGGCAAGCAATAATCAAACGATGTTATTTCATCAGTCCTGTAGTCATTACAATTAAATGTACACCCATTTTTCAGGTTTCTAAAACAAAATCTAGCTTTCTTGAGCATCTTGCCAATGCATCCTATGCTTGCTTCACTGAAATTTATTTCTACATCAGAGTTAATGTTTCCACATGTGAGTTAATCTTTTTAGCTAGAGTTAAAACAGTTTGCAGGGTTGTGAAATAGGAATGACATTGAAAGCAGCTAACACACAGCAGAATTGCAGAAGAAAGGATAGCTTGATTAGTGGAATATCAAGATCATTATTTGCAGCAAATATGATATTTAAAAGACATTCTATTATAAACATTAAAGGGATTATGGCATGACAGTATGGCACCTTATAGACTAACTTGCTTAAAGAGATATGACCTTTCTTAGGCTACAGCCTATTTTATCAGACACTATGAGCATTTATATAAATATCCACAGCATCTGAAAAAGTAGGCTGTAGCCTATGAAAGTTCATGCCTTTCTGAACAAGTCAATCTAGAAGTCAAGTCATCCTCCTCTGCTTAACACAGCTAACTATCTCCCTCTAAAAGGAATATGCAATATAACTGCTCAATTTAAAAAACACACCTCAGAATCTTGCCTTACTTCTGTCAACATTGGTATGAATACATTCTTGACCTCTGTCACTAAATCAAATACAAAAGGTGAAAGGAAACAATGTTGTCTAATGCCATTATCAGTGAAGAAAGGCCTGAAAGTTAATGTTACTATTCATTACTTGTGCTGAGGCTAGGTTTCATACATGGATAGGATTTAGAAAAATAAACATGCTGTTGTACTGACAATACTAGGGAAATAACTAAAAAAAATAGCCCAATCCTTTTGGTCTAACATCTTTCATAAATGCTTGGGGGAAAAACAACCTAGTATTATAACTTTACATAGTTGCAGCAGAAATTCCCACTAAATTCCTGATGTCTTCTAGCTGTATCCCACTAAGATTGTACTGAGAACACGATCAGCAGAAAACAAGAAAGTAAGTATGCAAACAAGCTTCAGTCTGTGGCAAATAGGGTTTTTGCTGCACTCTTTCTGCTGTTAGTATTTACCCACAAAAACATGACATTCTATATCAGTTATTATTGGTTTACATGTAGCATCTAATATACAGCCACAAGAGCAAATGAAAAGAAATGAAAAATGAGCCATTAAACAATGCTCACTCCTAATTTCTTCATCCACAAGCACAGATTTCAACAACAGCACTTCTAGGTAACCCAAACCATACAATCACAACTTTGGCCGTAAACAAGTAGTCATTTCTAACGGGAAATTTATGAGAATTTCTGCACCAGCTCTCTGCACCTTTCCTGGACCAATCCCAGTCATTCTTGCAAGAGAGCTTCTCTTGCCAGGAAAATCTTCCAGGTATCAACCTCCTAGTTTCTACCAGGAGAGCTGCAATTACCCAGTATAAGAAGCAGAGTGAAAACTATGAACATGAGGTTCTGGGGTACCTTGGCTACATGGTGAAGTCAAATCCAATAGGTGGACAAGCAGAAGGTATGCGTGATGAGACAACTGAGTTTGTCTTTTGTTAAGCATTTGCATGTAGATCAATCTTAAAAAATACACAACGTAAGTGTTTTTGTACTTGAACTACCAAGGTTTTAAATGTTTAAAAAGACTCAGTGAGCTCTCTTGCAAGAATGACTCCTTATGTAAGGATGAGTTGATAGGACTAGTAACATGACTTTTGTCACGCATTCATTACAGATGAGAAACTCATTTGAAAACCCATGCACCAGACCTAAGGGGTTGATAGTCAATATATTTCTTGACAGTCTCTAGGACAGCATTTTTTATTAAAAGAGCTATTTAACTGCATTCTGTCATTGCCAGTCCCCAGCACAGCAGTACCATCCACAAGAATTCCTTCACCCAAAATTCTATTTTCTGAAATAATGTTCAGAGAAATGCATTTCTGGATGGTTGAGAGACTGCATTATTTAAAATGTTCTTTCTGTGTCTCCTTTGGTGTTTCTGTTTGCTGATAAGCAAGAGATACAACTTCTCTCAGGTTAACAAGGTGAGGTAAGATGTGACATATAGTTCCATAGTTAGTAGGGTCAGAAGGGACCTGAGCAGATCATCAAGTCCGACCTCCTTCCATGGCAGGAAGGAGTACTGGGGACAAACAACCCCAGCAAGGTGATTGTCAAGCCTTGTCTTAAATACCTCCAGGGTAGGAGCCAGCACCACTTCTCTTGGAAGTTGGTTCCAGAGCCTAGCTGCCCTGACTGTGAAGTAGCACCTCCTGATGTCTAATCTGAATTTACCCTCTGCCAGCTTGTGATTGTTATTTCTAGTCACTCCTGGTAGTGCTCAGAGAAACAATATACTCCCCCGATGCCTGCTGGTCCCCTCTGACTAGTTTGTAACAGGCCACTAGATCCCCCCCTCAGCCTTCTCTTGTGGAGGCTGAACAGGTTCAGGTCCTGTAGCCTCTCCTCATAGGGCCTGCTCTGCTGCCCCCTGATCATGCGAGTGGCCCTCCTCTGGACCCTCTCCATGTTGTCCACATCCCTCTTGAAGTGCGGTTCCCAGAACTGGACGCACTACTCCAGCTGTGGCCTGACAAGTGTCACATAGAAGGGGAGGATCACCTCCTTGGACCTGCTTAAGATGAGTCTGTGGATGCATGACAAGGTGCGGTTGGCCTTCCTGACTGCATCCCCACACTGCCTGCCCATATTCATCTTGGCATCAGTGATGACTCCAAGATCCTTTT
>NW_017729034.1:82784028-82787142 GCF_001723915.1 Gavialis gangeticus
GTGCAGCCCTCCAGCCAGTTGGTGACCCATTTGACTGTGTGGGTGTCAACACCACAGTCCCCCAGTTTCTTAATGAGAACAGGGTGAGAGACAGTGTCAAAGGCCTTCCAAAGTCCAGGAAGACTATGTCCACTGCTACCCCTGCATCTAATGATTTGGTGATCTGGTCATAGAAGGCCACCAGGTTGGTCTGACATATCTCATGTCACTTCATTTAAGTAGTGTGTGCACGAGAGAGAATGCGTCAGGGAGCATGTATAATGTAAGCTTCTATGTGCTGTTGGGTTTGCATTTTTATGTTTACAAGGCCACAAGCCAGCATCACACAAAGAATGGCCATGGGATACATATGGGATACATATCACTTATACATGGAATTGCATTGATTTAACATTGGAGTTTTAAGTCTTAGTCATTAGACTGGGCTTCTTCCCCTTAGAAAATGAAGCTGATAACTTTCAAGGTCCCTTGCATGATAACAGACTGACCATGGAGTGGAGAGAGACAAAGCAGTCCCTGTCTTGAGTAAGATTAAAGCTAGATTTCTTAAGAAGAAAATTGCTAGGACTTAGGTCCTTGCAAACTGCTGTGATCTCACAGATGATATAATATACTCTTACCTTGAAGTCTGCTGTCAGGTGAAAAAGGGCTACAGTATTGAGATGGAAAAGTGAAATGGGTATGAAAATCTACAGATCATGAAAAAAAATCTTTTATGGAAAAATGCTAACCCTTTAAGAGAAGTTTGGTGTATGCATGTGTAGACACACAAGAGTTTAAAAAAACCATAACTATCTCTAAAGCAGTTCTTATATTAACAACAGGGCTTTCCAACAGCTGCCATTGTGAAAAGAGGAACATTACAAGAAATTCTCTAGCAAACATCAAGAAAGAATTTAGGGGTATATATAAGAAGAGCAAGGACAATCATAAACTACACTTCACTGTCAGCAATATGACATAAAATTTCATCAGACTGTCCTTAAAAAGAGCCATTAGTCTGAGATGAAGGGAACCACAGACAATTTGTCACAAGCCAAGATAGCTGGAGAGTTGACTGTAATCTTTTTTTTTTTTTTTTAGCCATCTTCTTTGTACCGTGAATGAAAGAAAGAGAATAAGTCAATATTTACTGGTAATAATTTTTGTCTCCTTGCCTTTAGAAGTAGTAGTAGTAGTAGTAGTAGTAGTAGTAGTAGAGTACAGGCTAGGTCTACAGTAGCCAGACAACACAAACTACCAGTATGTCTGTACAATTCAGTGAATATATTTTTCCAGAGGCATGAAAGACCTGAAAGAAGATAGGAAGGTTGTTTCCTACTAAACATATACGTATTTCCCTGGGGGGCGACAGACTTATAACACAAAGTTTATTTCCTGAGGGTTTACCAAGGAACCTAAACGTTAGGTATTTCATATGCTTTCCTTTTGATTTTGGACCCGTAGTTCAGATAGCCAATACAAAAGGAAGATTTTTTTAAAAATATAAATCTAATACGATAAGCGTATAAAATATAAGGCAAATTATCTTTCTCAACTAAACCTTTTCCACTTTTAAAAAAGCATATGAAGAACAGTAAAATAAATCAAAATGGTGCCATACTAATTGGCTTTTTACATGATTTCTGGCTGACTAATTACCCTTTAATTTTACAGTATTTTAAATTACTGGATGGTCTATGGGAATAAAATTAAATATTATCATGCAGCAAATGTTGCCATGTCCTTATGTTCCATTTTCCCCTCAGTCTCCAGGAACACACTGTATTTTTTAAACCTCTCGCACCCAAGTTTTGCAGTACTTCTCCTCCTCCCTCCCCAGCACCCTCCAGGCAGCAAATGTATTAGCCCTGGTGACAGATAAATTCTCTTTTCTACAATTTGGATGGAAGGATTCTATGACAGGGTCCAGCTATTCGTGACTGCTCCATACTCTCTTGCATTTCTCCTTTTGCTCTCATACCTCCGAGACCAGAGGCCTTGCCTCTCAGCACTGCTCACCTCCCGTCATGCTTGAACACTCAAACAGCTGAAAAATTCTGGCAAAACCTCAACAGCAATCCCCAAAAGGGAGATAAAAATGTGAGCAGGAAGCTCCAAAAAGCTCATCCACTTGGCAGCTAAAACAGTCATCTCCCCCTCTCTTTTTTTGTTACTGTTCTCTTGCAACAGAGTAGAGCTCAGGAATTACCCTGTTGAGCTTGGAGAAACCAAAGAATCTATAGGAATCGTTCATCTTAACCAGCAAATCCATCATGTGCTGTGAAGCAAATATTCAATACAAGCTGGTTGTATGATATTGCTGTGTTCTTTGTCCTTTTATTAACCAATATCATCCCCACAAAGAAAAGTTCCCAGATCCCCATCATATTTTCCCAGTACTGAGGAACGGCTTCATGTTTCTTTGCTTTATTTATTTAAATGGATTTTAAGCAATTCATACACAAACTTCATTAGCAAATTAGGATTTTTTTTTTACAAACAAGCCACCCGTAGAGGCTTATAAGTGAAGAAATGAATAGAGAATTAAATTTCCTAAGTACCACCTGCCAGGCAAAAGTCACAACCACTCAAACACCAAATGTAGCTTGGCTGCCTTTTCAGGCCAATGCTAGCATTTAAATCATCCTGGCAGCAATGCAGAAGTTAAAGGAGGAAACACTCTGGCTAAGTACAGAGGATCAAAAAGTCTGAGGAGGAATCAGTTCAATCTTTGCAGGTTTTTCTAAGCTGCATAGCTTGAACTGATAATAACAAACTAAACACTTGCATGGCCAAAACAAGCAAGCAGCCTGCATTGACTCAGGCCATGAGCCTGGGGACACTCACCGGCACCACTCCTCATGGCCAGCTGCCTAAGGTTTCTAAACCCAGCCCTGTGGCAGCCCAGGCCTGCTTGGACGCTGAAAACATGCCACCCCTCCCCTGCTGTGAGCTACAGGGAGGGGAGAGGCAGCAGAAAATCTCTCCCCAGCCCCGTCCTCTCAGAGTGGGGTGGGAAGGAGGAATGCATCACCTGACTCAGACCCTCGAGCCTGGATTTGCTTGGCATGGGGAATGACCCCACCTTGGGACTTTTCACTCCCCCCCCCCCCCCAAGCCTGGCTAGCACGG
>NW_017729034.1:82787235-82793065 GCF_001723915.1 Gavialis gangeticus
CCCCCCCCCCCCCCCGCAAGCCTGGCTAGCACGGCTCCGTTTGGCCTGTGAGAGAGGCTGGAGGGAAATGCACACGCCTGGCACTGGCTCCCCTAGCCAGGGTCTGCCTGTTGTGGGGGAAAGACCTCACCAGGGCTTTATTGCTTCCCCACAGCCCAGGTCAGGGGGCTCGGATCAGCTCAGGCATGGGCTCAGCCCTGCCCCTTTACTGTAAGAGGTGGGGGCAGGGAAGGGAACACACTGGCCCAGCACCAGCTAGGGTCTGCTTGGTGCAGGGTGGTGAAAGCCACCATCAGAGGGCTTTTTGTAACCCTGCATCCTGGCAAGCCATTTTACCCCCTCCCCCAGTTGATGCCAGCCTGGCAAACCAGGCTGCAGGGGAGCAAAAAACCCCTGGTGGGGGCTTTCCCCCTGCACCAGACTGACTCCAGCTGCCCCCCCCCACACACACTTTTCCCTGCTCCCTGCTCCATCCCCCCTCTCACAAGCTGGGGAGGGGGTATGGCTGAGCTGATGCCATGCCAACCCTGCTGGGGCTTCCCTTCCCCTGTACAGACAGAGGGATTAGGAGGGTCTCTGGGTTCATTCCTTTGCCCTCCCCGCATCCCACTGGGCTGATAGGTACTGGCAGGGAGCAAAGGCTTTAGTGCCTTAGCTCTGTGATAGCTGGGGGACGGGGCAGCCCTGCTCTGCTGGAGCAGACAGCACAGCCCAAGGCTGCAAAGCATTCTGGGATGCTGAGGGACTGTGAGTTAACTTGAATTGGGAAAGGATCTGGGACAGAAGTTCCATAAGTGATTTAGGTCAAACCAGTTTAAGTCTGATAGTACTTCCAATCAGGTTTATCTTAAACTAGTTCCAGCCATTTTGAAAGTGGTTTATGTACACTGAACTGAAGGCAGGGATGCTCCAGCCTAAGGCAGGGGATGGGACTAAATGATTTCTAGAGGTCCCTTACAGCCCTACTTGTCTATGATTCTCTTAAATGACTCCAACTTCTAGTCCTACCCCTTCTTTCTTGTGGAGAGTAGCTATTCTATAATCAAATAGATATAAAGGGATAATTTTCCTGACATGTACGATATGTCTTCTCTACAAAGAAAAAGTTGCCAATATAAGCTTACTGGTTTCAAAATAGTAGTAACTTGTATTTTAAATCAGGCTAGCAGCTTGAGTTCAACCTCAGGCTCCCACATAAGTTTGAATTCAAACTCCTAACCTGAGTTAAAATGCAAGTTACTTTGTCTCGAGTGCTGTCTTAATTCTAATGAGCTAATTTGGATTCAAAAACTTGTGTCAACACAACAACACTGCTGCCGTTTTGGTTTTTTTTGTAATATAGGAAGTCATTCATTTTTTTTTTTTAATTTTGCTTGATAATTAGAGGTCTGGACAGATCACATGAAGCCAGCCGCCATGGTCAAGGGCTTATCTTGGCAGGGCCCCCCCCCATGCCTTTATTTGGCTGAGGGGCCCCAGTGGCTCCTCCCACCACCACTGATTGGTAGAGAGGGCTGTGTCACGAGGCTCCATCCTTTGCCACTGATTGGTGGAGAGGGGAGGGGCTGCATGAGAGGCAGCTCTCTCAGCTAATCAGTGGTAAGAGGCAGAGGAGGCAGTCATCTTGCCTGCTTGTGCCAGCAGCCCCTTTTGTGCCAGGTTGCGTGGCCAGGAGGACTGCTGGCTCCCACTGAGCCACCAGCATTTTAGTAAGTTTTCTCCCTCCCCCCACATGGATTTCACAATTTTCAAGAAATCTGCACAATCGTGATTTGGGTAGGGCCCTATTGATAATAATATATACTCCAGCAGTCCCCCATCTCTTCTAACATGAATTAGAGAGGAGCTTTTAACAGGATATAAAACAGAAGACAATCTCCTGCTTCTGTGGGGGGCAACCTTTTTGGCAGGTGTACAGCAAATTGGCTCTGCACCATCCCCTTACCCTGCCCAAGCCCAAGCTCCTGCTCTGCTTCCTGCTTATTGCCTGATCTGCTGCTCTGCTTTCTGTTTCTTATCTACTGCTGTGCTGTCCGTCTCCTCCCTGGATTGTTGCATACTACATGCAGAAGCTGCCCATGCCACTTATGACACACATACCACAGGGTGGCTACCCTTGTCCTACTTATTCAAAACAAATACTGAGTTTCAAATCCACTAGAAGTTGTATCCAGTGATGCTGCTCACACATAAACAGAGGGTGAATTTGAGGGTTCCCACTTCCTCAGTCAGTGTCCCTACCCAATAGGCCAGTGATTCTCAGTTGGGGTGTCATGGGCCTCTGGGGTGTCATGAGATCATTTTAAGTGTGAGGAAGTAAGTACCTGCTCATCCCACCTGGCCCTGTCAGTTCACAGGAGTTATGGCAGGGTGTGCCTGGGGTTTCAAAATGTTGAGAACCATTGCCCTAGGCTATAGGACACTACTGTGATCCCTTCTGTTAGAGCTGCTCCACTTGTATATAGGACTTAAAACAGTCATCAAAACAGATGCAGGCAAAGACTGAAAAATGACTCGCTAGCCTGGGAGACAGGACACCTGGATTCTAAGCCTGCTTTGTGGAACACGTGATTATACTATGCGGGTCTGTGTCAACAAGAAAGACTAGGAGCATCCCGAAACCCTCAATAGTAGGTTACTTGGGGCACTTTCCTGAAAGAAGAAAGATGTGGGTTGAACTCTACTCAGGGATAGGATGGAACTGAACCTGCATCTCCAGCTTCCTGACCAAGAGTTCTTCTCCCTGATCTCTTTGTAAAAGGGTAACAAATCCCATTCTTTCAGCCTTTTTAATTTCTTTTGCTTTTCTTATAAGTGCCAGAAATGAAATGTTTAGTCAATTAAATGATGTTTTTATTTCTATTTGTCCATTATGTTTTTGATTGCTGAGCTGAAAAAAAAATCAGTTATTTGCACAGCACCAGCCATCTTTTGGTGACAGATTCATAGAAAATTAGGGATGGAAGGGCCCTTAGGAGGTCATCTAGTGCAACCCCCTGTTCAGACCAGGACCAGTGCCAATTAGATCATCCCAGCCAAA
The DNA here is from genome assembly GCF_001723915.1 of Gavialis gangeticus. Taxonomy (NCBI): domain Eukaryota; kingdom Metazoa; phylum Chordata; order Crocodylia; family Gavialidae; genus Gavialis; species Gavialis gangeticus. The sequence continues at coordinate 82,790,276 of NW_017729034.1, forward strand.
GCTTTGTCTAGCCGGGTCTTAAAAACCTCCAAGGATGGAGCTTTCACCACCTCTCTGGGTAACCTGTTCCAGTGTTTTACTTCCCTCCTAGTGAGAAAATTCTTCCTAATATCCAACCTAAACTTCATTTGCTGCAACTTGAGACTGTTGCTCCTTGCTCTGTCTTCTGCCACCACTATTGCTATTAAATCCCCTCTCAGTCCTCTCTTCTCCAGCTAAATAAGCCCAGTTCCCTCAGCTTGATGTCACAAGCCATGGCCCCCAGCCCCCTCATCATTTTTGTTGCCCTCCACTGGACTGTCTCCAATTTGTCCATATCATTTCTGTAGTAGGGGGCCCAACAATGAACACAGTACCCAAATGTGGCCTCACCGGTGCTGAATAGAGGGGAATAATTACTTCCCTGGACACACTGGTGGTGTGGCAACACATCGGTAGGTACTGGCAACACACCTACCAATGCAGCCCCATATGCCATTAGCCTTCCTGGCAACAAGGGCACCCTGCTGGCTTATATTTAGCTTACTGTCCACTGTAACTCCCAGGTCCTTTTCTGCATGGCTGCGGCCCAGCCAGTCAACAGAGCTAACAGGCCAGCAACCAAAAGCAATATGCTTACCCTGCTTCTTTGCAAAACATTTCTACAGTTATTTACTTAAAGCTATCCCAGTAAAAGCAAAGCTTGGCTAGATAATTTTGCCTTTATTCCACAATGAGGTAATGCAATTCTCTGGCTTGGCATTTCTGAAAGAATGCTATCACCTCTCTAAGGCAAAGAGTCATGCAGAGTAGAGTCATCAGTTATCAAATAATAGATGCATCTCATCTCTCATCTGTTTTACAACATTCCAGCGTTATCTAACCTCTTCACCATAATCCAGACTTCAATACTCAGAAGGAAAAAAAAAACAAACCCTTTTTCTGCAACAGTTCAGGGATATTATTCCATTCTGTGACATGTTTAAATTAATTCTTCCTATCAACTACTTTCTCTTTTGGAGGGAGAAAGTCAGTACAATGTTGGACTTTACCTGGATACCAGTCTCTACTGACTCACTTGCCTTGGACAAAATAATTCCTAATTCATTGCATTGTTTTCAGTCATACCCAGCATGCAACTGAGTTGCTCTGAATTTGCAATGACTATTGCACTGTATTGCTGCAAAATGTGGCTTCACTAGGTAATTTGCACAGATTTGTCAGTGCCATCCATCATAGACAAGCCCTTCGTCCTCACTTATACCAATCTCAAAGGATACCATGTAAGTTAATGAATCTTCACAAAGTTGCTTTGATGTGAAAGCACACTATGCAAAGGTTAAATAAAATTATTTTGATGGTTTTCTTGTAGATTAACAACTCTATAGTCTGCCATAGTTCTGCTAATGATATTAAGCCATCTGCTTACCAAAGCTTACATCTTTGACTTAGTTGGTTCATTAGGAGCAAGCAGACTGTCTTCTGCCTATAGATATTAACCATACTAAAAAAAAGCAATGTGGTTTTCTTATGTCTGAATTCTTTTTTTGCATCTCATTCACATAAGTCTGCAGGATCTCATTGCAGATTTAAGGGCCAATGTGAAGCAGGACCCAGACACTATGAATATGGGGGGCCTAAACAAATAGGGAGATGGACTAAGAGCTAGCTGACAGAAAGATTTCCACTCAAAACAAAAGTTCTTTTACTGATTGTCTTATCACATTAGCTTTCTTATCACCTTTGTTTGTCTTGGACAACTTTCCTAATTTGATTATCTACTGTTTGACTTCTTGTTCCTTAGGTAATTCTTTGATTCAAATGCATACAGGCCTAAATCAACTGGTTACAACTGCTGCCTCTTTGGGAAATTCAGTGACAAACAGGAAAATGAGACACAAGTATTATTAATAAGTCTGTTAATGAGGGCCTCACATTTCAAACCTTGCTGCTGCATGATTTACCATTAGAAACCATTTTATTTTAAATCAGTTTCTAATTCCTATTTCTATGCCTTTCATACCCTGTTTTACAGAAAGTTATTCATCTTTCCATGAAAGTAAGTACTTCTTTACATATTAATTTTAGGCGGCTCCTGGAGGTCTTAACTCCTGGATTGTTCACACATTAAAAACCTAAAACTTGTTTTAAGCACACTTTAGGTGGCTTAAAAGTGTCACTCCAAGGTAGGTTTCTCTTATTCGTGTTGCCCAGGTCATGTTCCACTAAGATGAGCTGCCCAAGTTGCAGTCCTCCAGCATCCCAGGGGCAGTGCTCCCTCCCTCCCTCCCCCACCCTCTTGTTCTGTGTGGATAAACTTTGCACTCCCTGAATTCCCTCTCACCTCCAGGGGCATGACCTTCCCCCTGCAGGGGTGCCACTCTGTGCCAATAGCGTGCAGAGTACATGCAAGCAAACCAGGTCACAGGGCACAGACAAGTCCTGGAGTGGGATCTGGATGGGGAAAACAAGGTAGGGGGCTGGATTGCATCCCCACAAGCTGAGGCTTCCTTCCCAGGACAGGGGCAGTAGCTCCCCCAAAAGCACCTTCCCTTGACAACTCCCACCTTTTAGCCACCCTGGGAAGCACAACCAGCACCCCCACACCCAAATCCCATTTTAATAAAACATGAGACTTTTTTTTTAGTTTACTTAATCTTTATTCCTTTTAAAATTCTATTTTTAAAATTCACTTTATTTCTCCCATAATTTCAACACCCTTCCCCCACAACTCCAGCCAAAAAGTATATTCCAGCAGAATTAATTATGGTAAAAGAAACTGTCAATTCTTATTAGCTGTGGTAGTAAACA
>NW_017729034.1:82798065-82800987 GCF_001723915.1 Gavialis gangeticus
CCTTCCCCCACCCTCATTTCCTTTTCACCTCCCATTCCATTATTTACTCCCATCTCATTAACTCTCCACATCCTAGCTTCATCCCCTCTTTGTCCCCCCATCTCTCACATGCCCCCCACCTGGAGCAGGGACAGAAGCATGTCCTGGCTTACCAGCCCTGTCCTGGCAACTCACAGCTGTAGGTCTCAGTCAGGCCCCTCCTCACAGCTCTGTAGTGACAAGTCACAGTTGTACAGGTGGGGGACAGTCAGGAAAGGTTTTTAGCTTTAAAGGTGTGACTGCTTCAAACTCAAGCTAGCACTAACACTGAACAATATTTGAGCTCAAAGTGCAACGTGCAACAAGACCCTAACAAAATTCAGTCCTTCTGTACATTTTCACATAGGGTCTTGTTACACAGTAAATCCAGGAGCCACCCAAAATATCTGCGCATTCCATACCTGAAACTGGTTTTACGCACTTCTTGTGTGGCTCAAAATTAAGCCGCTCCAGGGCAGGATTAGCTCTCATCTGTGTTACCCACCCTGTGTTGCATTAAGATATAGTCATTCTAGGACACTTCAGCCTCCAGGCCCCTGCTGGCCTAAACATGCAACTGCTCCAAATGTGAGCTAGCACTAGCACCCATCCATATTTGTGCAGCTCACAATGTAAGGTGTAACAAGGCTCACATAGTTATATAGGACATAGTGCTGTTATTCTCCAACACTCAATTTGCTTTAACACCCAGAGAAGATTCAGGACCAGGTAAATACTAACAACAGTAAGCTCACATTGCTTTGATTCCTTTCATATGATACAGAAATATATTAAAAAAAAGAAAAATTTGTAAGTGTTATCTTGAGGAAAACATATATTGAATGACTCCTTTGGGTATTGATCAATCTTTCCAAACTAGTTTCTATATCCCACCAAATCCAAAATCCATAGGCTACCTTTTGTGACACAGAACATTTCCCTGTGCGCTTCAGGCAACAGTACTGAAAGAGAAAACTTATATAAAGCTGAGAAAAGATAAAGCATGACGAGATCAAAGGAGTATAGCTGTGCAGCAACAGAACCTACATTATGGAGGAAGGGACAGACAGGCAAAAAGAAACCAATCTCTTTGAATTCACAGATGGAAGCCTGCCTTCCTCTGGGCATCTTTGGTGGGGGGAACATATTTCTGCTCTGGAAAAACAGACTGAATAAAACACAACCAGATGTTCACAAATATTCATGATGTGTTTCTAATTCACTTTGGAACATGCTCTTGATTTATTCTTGATTAGGATGCATACGTTCCTCTAGTGACCCGCAAGGCTGACGTTGTTCTTATAGCTACAATTTTTGAATGCCTGAGTGATTCCTGAACATCTATTTCAAATAATGCCTTTATTATTCCTCAAGGATCACTGGCTTTGTTAATTTATTCAAAAGCCTTGAAAAAGCAGGAGTAAATGTGGTACTAGGCTGACATTTTGAATCTGTACTGTCATCAGTCAGCTTCAGCATATGCAGATGCATTGATTGAAGTGTGTGAGCAACAATTCCAAGGAGAGAAAATGGAATCTGCTTGGGGAGTTTAAACTTTAAAGAAAAAGCACCATTATGCCAAAGAAGAGAAAAGTCTGGTGGTGAGGGACATTCCTCTGTTTGGTTTAGTGCCATTTTTCTGACAGGCCAGTTTATGATACTCCTACTCCAATTTAAAGATACTTTATGGTGTTACTAATTCCTATGGACTCTGATGGGACCAATGAAGAAAAATATCAGACCCATACAGTCCTGATATAGGGCTACCATGACTGCCAACTGTATACTACAACTACTAGTCATGACTGATACAAGACTACCAAGAAATATACATTTTAAATAAATACCGATAGGCTTTCTACTAGGTCTCTCCCCTCTGTGTATTGACTTTATAAATGTAACCTCTGTATCTAGCAAGTCATCAGTACTGACCCAGGGTTAGGTGCAGCTGGGGCCACCTACCCGCAAGTGGTAGCTGTTTGAAAAGCAAGGCTTGGTACATTGCACAGCATTCAGAGATGCTGATGAATAACTCCACAGCATTCTGGAGCTACTCCCCCCACCTCTTCCTCTGTGGTCTGTCTGCTTGCATTGCGATCACTCTCAGATTAGTGTCAATCTGACTGGCATTTTGGAATTCTTCTAGTAATATGCAAATGAGAAATGAAGCCAGCTGCAAGTCACAAAAAGCTTGTTTGTTTTGGGGTTTGGATAGCCTTTCTAAAGATAAACTTCTCAGTGGTCTGCTCTGCATTTGATTTTCATAAAGTAACTTTTCCCTCTATAATGAAATGTACCCAATATTTCACATTGCGTAACATGGATACTTCCTGCCTTTGTCATCATCATCTCATCACCTAAATCTAGAGGGGAGAGAGAGGGAAAAGAAACATACATTCACACGCACATGGAATTGAAGTTACCCAACCATTTTTTTCCTCTATAAAGTCCTCAGGCTCTGATGAGATTAAATCACACAGTTAATACAAATCTAGTTTGTCAGTTTCACCAGATTTGCAGTGTTTCTAGGACCAAACAACAGCACAGTAAGACCAAATTCAATTGATCTTGGGTTCAAAGTAAAAGTCCAGTTGAATTTAAAAGACAAGAAAATCACTACAGATGGTGCTATAAGATAGAGAATAGCAGGGAAAATATGGGCTGCTCAGACCGTTACAGTACTAGGGGCGATTTTGTAATCTGCAATTGCTAACTAGTTTCTGCTAAATGTGTCTACTATTTTATACCACTGAATAAATATCACCCAGTTACAAATAAATACACTGAGAATAAGACTGAAAATGTAAGTCACTTAAGAGAAATTGCCCCTTTATCACTTTGTCAAAAAATGTAACTTCTAGAAAACCTGGACATGTTAAATCTAAGTTTCTTCTCCAACCCCCC
>NW_017729034.1:82801283-82835179 GCF_001723915.1 Gavialis gangeticus
CCCCCCCAAAAAAAAAAGCAGGCACACCACAAAATGTATATTAAAAATACAGTTCAGGTCATCTAACCACCATTACTCTGCACCTTAAGAGGGATGTAACGGTGCACCCATGTTGGGGTGATGACAGATTGGCTTTAGCAATGGTACAGCTACAACGAATGCTGGTAGTAATAAAAAGAGCACCAGCTTAGAGAACATTTGACTGATTTCTTGTTTTAGACCCTGGTGCAAGAGAGTACTTAACGCAGATACTTTACTGTGTTCGAGTGCTTAAAGTTAGGCTTGTGCCTAAATGCCTTGCTGACTTGGGGCCCAAGAGGAGACAGAAAGGCATTCAGTCTATACTAGAATTTCTATTATGGTTGCTGCTGACAACACTGCCTTAGAAAAATTATTCTGAAATTACTAGTGTAGATAAACCCTAAGAAATTGCGAGTCCGAGGCTGCAGACAAATTACATCTACTTTCTATATATTACATATGCACATAAATCCACTTTATACACATCATATGCAAGCAAGCAAGCAAAAAAAAAAAGAAAATCTATGAATAGTGTTAGGGCAAAGCAATCCTCATAAGACCATACGCACTACACTACTTCTTCCTATGTGTGTCTAACTGGTATGACTTGTAAACCCTTGAGATCTTATCCGTGTCTTCTGTAGGGACTTCATTTTCCGTTCTCTAGATTTCTTAAAAACATACCTCACAACTATTTATATTTTGAGGACCCCCTTGCAGGCAACAAGTCAAAGCAATCAGGATCATCCAAATATTAAAGGCAAATTGGCAGAATAATGATACTAAAATGTACAGAGCAGAGGTATTCAGTTTTGTGGTAGAGAATAACTGAAACCTGTGGTAGACAGCAAAGTTAATAGATATTAAAAGCAAAGAATAACAGAAGGAGTGTGACGAGGGCCTTCTCTACCTTCTCACCCCCATCTCCTGTCTCACTGCATATGAATAAATGCCAGATTCCTGGAGCATGAAAAAGACAGCAGAAGAGGAGCTGTAAAAGGACCGGTCTCTGAGAGAGATGAGGGGAGTCCTGCACACCATTTCTTGCTCTGAGGATTTCTTATGCATTTTGCATTACAGTCACGGGCCAAAATAAACAAAACAATCCTTGGAAAGGGGCCCAGAAACTAGGACCTTCTCCTGTCATGGGGTCCCCACAAATTGGAAAAAAATTAATAAAAGCAGTCATTAAAGAGTGGTATGTCTCTGTGTCTTGTTTATTGCTTGTTAATATCACCCATCTTTAATCTGTGTGATTTAAAAGTCAAATCATTTTTCTAACCCGCCAGTATCGCAACCACCCAATGCATCAATCTGAATCTCAAGCTGTGCTTTCTTTACCTTATACAAGCCATCAGTCAGAATAGAGATCCAGGAATCAGGATTCAGCTGATGATTGTCAGTGATGGATGAGACAACAGAATGCAGTTTGCTCTTTCGCAGTTATATCAGATCTGCAGTGCCCTGCTGACAGCACCGCTAACTTGTTTTTGTCAGTAAACTGAGCAGATATGACTCCAAAGACACAGACATGAGCAGTAACAAGGTGTCATCCACAAAGAATCACTTTTCTGGCCATAACTGCATTTTAACAGATGTCCAGTTGAACATTACTCGAGACACATCCATTATGAGCCTGAAAAAGCAACTCTATTCTGAATGCTGTTTTTTCAAGCCAAAAACACACATGGTGCACAGGAATAGGCCAACTGTTTGAAAATGTGGGCAACTCTCCTGATGTTCACAAAACATTAATGCCATAAACCCCAGCATATTCTTCATTATAAAAACAAAGGCAAAAATCCAAATTAAATTTTTTTTTTTAAAAAAACCCTTGTAGTCAGGGAACAACTGCAAATCCTTGATGACTTTACAGTTTGGAATAACACTATTTAGAGAGCACCTTCTGCAGCTACCGTTCTGTTCATGCCCTATATATTGCTCTCCAGAACAAATTTCATGAAGTATTTGTTGTTCAGGTCTGGAGCAGGCAATCCAGGCTAAAAGGGCTGCAGTCCAGTGGGCAAGATTGGGGAGCTGACTGCAGAGCAAATTATAAAACCCAGATATAAAAAATGTCTCCTACAGCCATTCAAATTCTCACAATACAGGGCAGTTTCAGGACAGAGTTCATCCTCCATTCCAATGATTATAGTTCAAAGGACAGTACCTTTCATTTAACCGAATCAGCAGTATCTGCAACTGCATGGGAGACTGGTGCCACCTTAGTCAGAGGGGGCACATGCCCCCTCCAGCGACCAATCTGACCGACAGGGGAGGGGGGAGTCCCCGAGGCCAATTGCAAAGTGGCCACGGTGTTCCCAGAAGTGGCCGTGGCCACTTCTGAGAGCTCTGCGGCCACTTCTGGGAGCACCATGGCGCTCCCACACCCCGGCCGGTGCTCCCCAACCAGCGCTCCCACCTGCCCCCCGCCCATCACCTAAGCGGTGAGTGTGGCCTGTCAGGGGGTGCAATGTGCACCTCTGTGCACTTGTGCACCCCGTACACATTGCCACTGTGCCAGTCATGGCCATCTTCAGTTGTTTGGTTATATATCCACCTTCAGGCCACTCTAGTGTCTTCCATGGTTTGTCTAGATGGCATCCCTAGAAGCACGTTTTTCAGCATGCCATGCCCACGCCAAGCCCAGAAGCGTGGTAGTGAGGCTCCTTCAGGCACACCCACTCTGGTTGCCTTCTACCAGATAAAGCTCTGGAGTTTTGCAGGGAGTGCCACCAGGGCAGCTTCACCTCATTTCCAGCTTGTAGTGTTTGAATGGGAATGGGTGGATGGGGTCTGCTTGACAGAATCCCTCAACAGAAATGCCAGGGAGTCAAAACTGCAATGGAAGGGACTGTCTCTTTACCCATGTTTAGGCAGTATCCAACACAAGGAAGTTCCCAACCTAGGACCTCTCTTGTAATGGATACCTCAGTTTGCCTCCGTGACAAAATTGTGAATAATTCCTTTTGCAGTACAGAATGGCGGGACTAAACTTTCCTAAAAAACTGGCTCCACTTACTGCTATGCAAATAATCTTCTTTTTCTGAAAACATAATTAAAAACAATCTCAGGAAAAACAAATTGGTCTCAACTTTTTCTCTGTTCCCTGAGTGGAAACTCCCCAGGCCACAAACAGGAATTCTTCAGTTTAAATCACCTTCTGTTTTTAAAAACAGTGTTATAGATAATTACTATTTTGTCAAACTGACACATCCATCCCCTGCTCTTTGCGTATCTTCTAAGTCTGCATGCTTAACTGACACCAACAGAGTTTTTGCTTCTGTCAGCACTGCTGGAATAATAGCTCTAGAAGAGTGAGCTGGGATCTGTTCACCTTGTGCATTATCAATATAATGACTAGCAGTTATCCCAAAATTGGTATGATGATACTAGGAATGGGTGTAGCATAAAGAGAGAGAACACTTTAATTTGATTTTCAGTCATCAGGCCTTCCTCTCCTCTTCATTAATAGGTATGGCAGTTAAAAACAAACAAACAGACAAAAAAAACCAACAAATTATCTTTTAGACCTGTAAACTGAGGGGCCTTGATATGGAAGCCATTAAAAGAGAGACCCCCAAGAAGTCATTTTCACAAAACCACGTTTCTGACTGTAACTTCTCTTTGAAATGAAGAGCTAGACAATCACTCAAGGTCTAACTTGCATTAGCTCACATCTCTTTAACCCACCACAAAGTTCTGCAACTTTGATGTGAGCTAATTAAGCTCACATGGCTTTCCCTAGCCCGCTCAGTTCTGGAATGAGGAGAGCCAAATTAGGCCCATCTGTCTAAGTGGAAGGGAGTTCTCTACAGCCATAAAGCATGCTTCGTTACCCAGTACAGAAGCTGCCTTCCAAAATTCCTGAGCGCCAGGAAGGGGATTTCATTACTGCCAATACTCATCTGGCTTGGAGAGGAGCAATGGATCTCTGGATTACACAGAGCTACTACAGTGCTCCATTGACTTCGATGTCTATGTTGTGGAATGCTCCATGCAAAGTTCCCCCACTAGGGATGCATGCAACAACCATTATTTAGCATTCAAAACTACACCCTGAAAGCTCTCTCTTGCTTTTAACAGTTACCAAACTGTAACCCTGATAAATATATAAACCCGCACTGTACGGGGCAGGGCTCTTCGACTAAACTCTTCAGACAGAAAATGAGCTTGTGCTGTCCATCTCATCAGGCACACTTACTGCAGCAGGTGGGGAAGGCGCTACTTAATACTAAAGTTACTTGCTACAGGGAATCAGAGAGTTGGGGTTGGAGAAGGGCAAGACAGGAGTATTCTTGTCCTTTGTGCTAGTCAAGAAAAACCTAGGAGGAAAAAAAGCCCTCTACGAAAGAAATGCGCTTCTGCTTCTCTGCATGTTACACTTCCAGGAAAGCAGGGCTAAGGAATGACCTTGCAGCAAGATTACCATGTTGAGAGTCAGGTGACTGGTGTCTGTTCTTGGTTGCGTCACAGAACAGAATTGTGTATCATTAAGCGAGTCAACTGCCCTGTTTACATAGATTATCAGAGGATCAAAACATGCCACCCATCTCACTGATCCTTTATGAGACTGTGTTGTCTATAAAGTCTCCAGAGATCACTGGATAGCACATGCTAAAGATGTGTGAAGTATTAATGCCACTGTATATATCCTTCTGGTTTTGATATGTACTGTATCGTTTCAGACCTTATTACACAAGCTAAGGTAGTGACCAACTCTGCAACTTAAAATTTATTTACAAACTCTGTGCTCCTGCTAACAACTTTGGTTTATATCTGTCACATTATCACCCAAACAAAATCAAACACACCAGGGGACAAGATTCAGAAATACTCTTAAAATGAAATTTGAAGACCTGAACGTGGGTCTGTGTGGTACTAGGAAACTTCCTAAAAATCTGCAAGCTTAAAAAAATATCTTTAAAATCATTCAAATACCATAAGCAATAATAATTCATACCTCTACCCCTCCTGAGTGCATTGATGATAATATGCATCCTACCTCTCTAGAGTGTTCAACAGCTGTTTAAGAATGAATGTTATAATAAAAAAGCAGCAGCAATCAGCTAGAATGAAAGAATCTCACTTAGATTTTGTAATTAGTCTTTTGCTAAAGGGATTCAACTACCTGAAGAGGGGTTCGAAAGAGGATGGAGCTAGGCTGTTTTAAGTGGGGGCAAATGCCAGAACAAGGAGCAACGATCTTAAATTGCAGAAAGGGAAATTAAAGTTAGATATTAGGAAGAATTTTCTCACTAGGAGGGTAGTAAAACACTGGAACAGGTTACCCAGAGAAGTGGTGGAAGCTCCATCCTTGGAGGTTTTCAAAACCTGGTTAGACAAGGCTCTGGCTAGGATGATCTAGTTGGGGCTGGTCCCGCTTTGTGCAGGGGGTTGGACTAGATGACCTCCTGAAGTCCCTTCCAAACCTAACTTTCTATAATTCTATGATTTCTTATGTATTAAAAAAAATCACAATGGTTTTAGCAGGTTCCTGTCTCAGATTTAGCCCATGTGGAACTCCTGACCTGTTAAGATTCCACATGGCTTCGTTAAGGCACCATCTAAATCTTGTGGTCTGTACATGGGCGGCTTCAATTTGAGAGACCAGAATCAAAGCCTAAATATTCTTCAGGGGCCTAAATGGCAAAAGCTTGCAACTGCAAGTTGCAACTCTACCACTTACCATATCGAGATCTTGGGAAACCCTCCGTTTGCGCAGTTCTTCCATTCTCTCACATACATCAGCGAAACAGGTGTTATAGTAATCTGCATACTGCTGTGCCAGGTCATCAATGTTTCCCAGTGAACCATCCTAGGGAGAAATTAGGAAATTGAAGTTTGCTCCAACTTAAAAATTCAGAATTGAAAAGAATCATAACAACTCCAAAAGGAAGGATTTTTTAGACCTTCAGTGTAAAATAAACTGACATGGTGACTGCTCATGGCTATGGCTTGTTACTTTAGACTACGGATTTTTTTTTTTTTTTTACTATACTGGTAGTGTTTGAACTCATGCATGCTGAAGTCAAGGCAACTAAGGATCTTGCATCCAGCATGCCTGACGCTCCCAGCAAAGATTTCCCTTTTTTTAAATAAACAACACTTCCAGTTGGAGTCTTCTTGCAGTTCTTCCTCCTGCAACGGGGGCTGTTGTACGTCAATGCAAACATCTAAGGTGACTTTTTCGCCCCACCTACAGGATGGCAATCAGGTATCATTGTCAGACTTATAATTATTATTATATATTTGGAAGTTAAATTCAACCCTGGTCCAATGGATAGCAGACTATAAAGCGATCAAAACGATAGATAACTTAACAATTTGGAAAGAGTGCTTGGGATAGAAGATTTTCATATTTGACCAATTTATCAATTCCAGATTACGTTTAATTTGTCTCTGTGTCATCCCTCATGTGTAGACTTGCTTGGAGGCACGTGACTTTGCTTCTGAAGTCAAGTATGTAGCAAGAATGAACAAGAGAATCTAAGGTGAAAATTGCATGGGATATTAAAGTATGAGGAGGTAAGAGAGAAAAGTATGTTGTTTACAGCAATAAAATCATATATTAAAGAAAGAACCTCATTTACATGGGCATATTTTGAATGTTCTGTCATGTGCAGTACTTTTTTTTTGTTAACTGAAATAATTTTTAAAAGTTCCAATATAATATTTCTGTTTTTCCAATCTGGTGACACTAGGAGCAAACAGCAGGAACAGCTGGTGAAAGCAGTGGGTGTTCAGACAGTCTGAAGGTGAGGCCAAGTATGTACCCAGAGAGTGATGGTAGTGGTAGTGATTTACACCAAGGAAACAAAATAAACTATCCACATTGTAGTCATTCTCCCCAGCACACATCCACATCCAGCTGGCTGTTCAAGGCACCCCACACTCATCCTATCACCAATTCTCAGCTATATCCAGTTGATCCAGGGGAGCACATTTCCCCCATTGTGTAGACTAGTTTCTTTGACAGTGGTAAACAACCACCCTGTAAGCATCACTTTTCATATGTGAGCAGAATGAGCAGCACTGAATATTATCCCAGCCTTGGGACTGTAATCATGCAAATTTCTGTCAGTCATTTCAATTGACATTGCATCAGACTACATATGTGAAAAGGGGACAAACAGAACCAAGCTACACACCCACATCCTTTAAAATGTTTGGATGTCTACTGTGAGAATCAATAAAGCTGAAAAAAATCAATCTAGTTTTAACTCACAAGAGATTTCAAACAGCAGTTCTGCTGCCTCATTTTCATGCAATTACATCAATGCCATCTCTTGGGTGAAGCAAAAATCAAGACTAAATGCCTGAGACTGGAGCTTTTTGTCAACACAAAAACATCAAATTATTATGAAAATGATAATCGCCGTTCTTCATGGTACAAAAACCACAACTGGAAAAATGGAAGATTGCAAAACATGGGAAAATTTCCCCACAGATGGGGGAAAGTAGAACATATAATATGGAACCTAATAGTGTATGAGAAGTAAATTTGTTAAGCATAGACAGCATTTTATTAATGACAATTCAGTTCAGAAAAACCTTGGCTCACCATTAATCTATACCAGAAGGAAATTTAGGTTAGGCATTGTTTGCTGCTTGCAGACAGGAATCTAAAGGTTTAATTCTACAGAAAGGAAAAATGACCGTTACCCTGATTTTACAAACAGGGAAACTTGCTCTCAGAATTGTCCAAAAGTTGAAGGTAAGGACCCTAATATACATTAGATCTCTCAAAGATTATCCACTAGACAAAGCTGCTGTCCCAATAATGTGATGTTATAATTGGTTGTTATTTGTTTATTAAAACAGATACAGAATTATAATAAGCTGTCTTAAAAGGATAGAGATGTGTGAACATCTATTAAAATATATTTCTATATTTAACTAATATAATCCTATATTAAATTAAATATAGAAGTCATTTCACATTTGGGGTAAGGAAACATTATATCACATATGTAGAGGGGAAAAATATTATTTTATAGCAAGGGACATAAACTTACAAAGTAGTTTATCAGCTGAAATGGAGTGTTTTGTATTTGCCTAACAGTAACAATAAGTGTGTCATTGCATAGAGTCCTAAAATTTGAACACAGATTTATGTCTTGTGCATATTATCTGTGCATGGGGGGTGGGGAAGAGTGGGGCAGAATATTTTTCATGTTCTTAGTTGTCTGACTGTAAATCCTGCCCTTGTTATTTCATTGTAATTTTGCTGTCTCGTTCCTGTTAAAAAGTCTTCATTGTGCTTTCCATATCTTAGCACTTAAAAAAGACTGTTTGGATAGATAGAAATGTTTAGATAGAAATGTCTATGCCTGTTGTTTAGATAGAAGTGTCTATGCTCTTCCTATTAAAATCTCTGCATTGCAAGTTAAGTACATATTTTTGACATAACAGTGTCTTAAATGTTAGAAGTGCCCAAAGCAATCAAGTGCATTAAAAAATAATGATGTCTAAAAGTTGCAATGTAGACCTTTAATAAGCAAGAAAGTACAAACTACCACATTCATTAATTTTCATTTATTATATGGTGACTGAAACGTGAAAGGGCCTGTTTGGTCTTCTGGTTTTTTTTCTTGACCATGATGGAGAAACAGTATCTTTTACTCAGATATTTCCAAATGGCCAAAGAAAACAGTCCAATGGCAATCCAAGTTATAAAGTAGCATACCTCGACACTGAAAACACAGGGTCTACTCATTTCAGCACTTTTCAACATGCTACACTGATAACACCAGTCCCCTGAAAGGTGTGTAGCTTTCAAGTTACAATAAGCCTCCCCAAAATTTACACTTCCTCAAAATCTTCATGCTTAGCACATACCACAGAATGTCTTATGCATCATTTCTTGAAATGGCAGAGAGTAGCAGACTAGGTCTCCAAACTACCATCCATCATTCCTCTAAATCTGCCAAAGGTCCAAGTGTGAGACTTTATGGCTAGATACAGACATTCAAAAAGGCCCGAGGCAAAAATCAGTCTAAGTTAAGTGGTTTCCTGTAAGCAGCATAGGTTAGACTGGTAGCAAACCCAACACACTTTTGCCCTTTGGTGGGGGAGAGGACACAAATCTTAGACTGGGTTCTGCCATTTTAAAACCAGTCTGTGTGCGCCAAACTTCTGTTCTGTTGTGGGTATAGACTAGTTTTGTGCGCCAAACTTCTGTTCTGGTTTCCAATCACTGATACTGGTAAAAGTGTAACATCTATACCTAGCCTATGTGCTAAAGCCCCACACTGACTGACATAAAAAAAAGCAGTATTTATGAAGGGTACTTAAAATGCCGTACGTCTCATTCCTCTACTGTAAATACATTTCTTTAACCTCATGTTCCACCCACTTAAAAGTTTGACCAACAATTTTCAACAACATAAGTCAAGGGACACCAAATTTGTGTGGTGCATAAGCAACACTGGGATTAAGACACACAGACTCATACCTACAGGAAAGTATGCTTGAGAAGATGTCAGCCATGGACATCCTTTTCCAAAGCGGTGGCCCTGATGTCTGACCAGCAGGCATGCTGCACAAGCATAACTCTGAAGTTTCTGCTTCCAGTTGTTCCACATGATTACTCACTCCAGAAAAAAAAGTTGCATAAGGAAACTTCAGCCTCCACCCGCGCTTCAAGCTCAACACACCTGCTTGTGTAACCAGATATGCTTTTCAGCGTCACCACATCCCCAACTGATTCTACCTAAGTGATCCTACACAAACAAAGGCCTGCCTTTGTAGGTTTATCCATGAGGTGAGGTTGCCAGCTCCACCATGCAGGGGAGTAACTGGAAACTATACAAGATGCTGCAGGCAAACCCAGGATTTGTCTGTTTAGCTGTCACATGTGAACTGCTTTCTTCATGACAGAGCTGGTACTAGTTTCCAAGCGGTAAAGGGCAACCTGAAATCTGACAGTTAACCCTTCCATGGAAACAAATGGTTTTCACTTGCTTAAAAGCTCTGCTGTTCACTCCCAACTGTAATTTCTTGCCTTGCCCCACTGGTTTCTACTCATTCCTTTACAGGTTTGGAGGAATTAAAAGGAGACAAGTTAGAAACAATAACGACAGATGAGCAAAAAAGAAAAATCTGCTGCTGTAAAACTGAACAGAATTGACAACTTGGTTTTGATATTCATTTTTCTAAATGACGGATAGCTCTAAACTACGTGTAATAAGCAAACACAAAGTATATGTTATATAATAGAGACGTGATTTCTTTAAAATATCAGAGTACTTACCCGAGCCTGAAATTGCCAAATGTACTCCAAATTTATTACCGTATTTTTTCACATGTAACACACACCCCTTTCCCCCCAAATCACCTGCTGCAGATGGGGGTGCAAAATTTAAGTAAGGAAATATGGTAATAGCTGCTGCTGCTGAACAAGCCTCTGTTGAGGGCAAAAGAAAGTAATGTTGCATGTGCTGCATAGGGGGTGGCATAGTAAGCACATGGGGGTCCCTAGCAGCTTTGTCTTTTCCTCCAGCAGAGACATGCACTGCAGAAGCTGCTACTGACCCAAAGCACTGACTGTATTTCAAAAGCAGAACAGAGCTCCAGGTGCTGGGTGCTGGGGCAGAAGCTTCTGATGAATCAGCTGGATGAACCCTCACCTCCCTTTGTGGATGCTGCTGGCTAGGATCAGGCCCTCAGCTGACCTGGCAGATGCTGCTGGCTGTCCACCCTGCTCATCTCAAGAAGAGAGGAGGGCCAAGTACTTTGTCTCAGCCAGCAGTACAGTATTCTGCAGCTAGTTAACAGAGCAGCCCCTCTGCGTTAGAGGGGGAACAAAAATGTTTTGCTCCCCCTCTAATGCACCTGCCTGCGACTTCCCTGGGAATATACTGCACTTACCAGGATTTTTTAGGGAAGGGGTTTTTGTCTTCATTTTGCCTTTCAAAAACAAACACCTCTTACTCAGGTGTGTACAGTACTCAAGAAAATATGGAACCTAAACCTTCAGTATGAAAATAAAACTAGCTCCATTTCACATTAAATTACTACTAGGCAAATACTGTGTGACCATTACAATTCTAGCTATACATCTTTCTTGTAAAATGCCACGCAGGAAAATTACAATTGTTCATTATACATATTTCGCAACATACAGTTTTAGCTACCTTTTCTAAGGAAGTATGACCACATGGTTGACATGAAGTGAGATAGCTGCTGAGCTGCAAACTTGAAAGTATGTCTTTACTGAAGAGGTAATCAAAATTATCTGCACTCAAGTTAACCAGCTTTAAATGAGCATGGCTTGTTATTGCCTGCTGACACAGTGTGTTAACTCAAGGTTTTGCCCGTACCTCTTGACAGACCAGAGAATTTCAGTTGCTATCAGAGGTATAACAGGGCAGCTCTGTGCCCTGGACAGCAACAGCACATCGGGCAGTGGTGGCTGATGGCACCTGCAGCATGGTTAGCCAGCAGCTGTGTTAGCTGCTATTTTGGCATCCCTTTCTCCACCCCAGCTATGCTACTGATTACAATCAGTACTCTGTCCGAATGCAGGGTTTTTTTTAAATCAGAGAATGGACTCATGTCAGGGGCAACACTCCTCTTAGGATTTAAGCTCACTTTGCAGTGAAGACAAGCTAGTAAGTAGAGGATATTAGAACATACAGAATATGTTCCTAAGGGAAGCACGATAGACTGCAAAGGCTTGGATAGGATTTGGGGGGATTATATCACTGGAACAACTCCCAGGCTGCATCCAGACAAGCATGGCTGTGCAATATGTGACACCGCAAACATATCTGTGGCACCACATACTGCACGTTCAGTTGTTCTCCATGCTGCAAGGGAGCAGCACGGAGGGGTTTCTGACCCCTGGACATCCAGGGGTCAAAAAAACCTGCGGGGGAAAAAAGCACACAGTGGCTGCATGCGCCAGCCAAAGCTGTTGCCTGGCCGGCCAGAACCATGCTGCACAGCCAGCCAGGCTCCATATGGCAAGATCGCCACTGCTGCAGCCCCAGGAGGCCCCCAAGATCCCAAGTAAGGCTGCTGGGGCCAGTCCAGTGCTGGCCTCAGCCTCCTTTACCCCACCTAGGGGAACTTGCTGTGCGCCAGAGTGCACATGGCAGAGGGGTTCCCTGTGGACAACTAGTGGCAGCACAAGGTGCGCCACTGCTAGCTGTCCCTGAGGAGCCAAACATCCATGCATGTCTGGACAAGGCCCATGGGCTTACTAGACTTGAGGTTATTCGTCCTGTCACAAGACAAGCACAGAATACTTTTGCAGCCATGAGGATAGAGCTCTGCTCTTGTAACATCCAGTTCAGCTATGATACCCTCCAAGTACAGGCAAATGCTTAAATTTCAGTTTCCAGGAAGTGAGAGAGGAAGGTGCTGATCAGATCATTATCTTTAAAGAGCAGGGAGTTTATTTTATGATTTTATGCCGGCGAGTATCTAGTGAGAGTTTGTCTGTTGCCAAAGACGAAACACAGCTGTACAAATCAAGCCAAGCCAAAGACAGCAAACATTTCACACTCAACAGCACCCATTCATGTTACATATAATACAAATAGTGCCATCATTCTGCAAAGGACTATGTATCTCTTTCATGCTCCTTCAAATTTTCTTTCAGTGGTTTAAGTTACCTCTTCTACATACCCAGATCTTTTAACTGCTATTAACAAACGTGATGAAAGTGTTTCATTCCAAAAGCACTTTTACTAGGGACAGCACCCACTTTAGATATCATTAAACTACAGGCAGTTGATAACCAGAAGATAGTATTTTTTACCTCGTGTCCTGCCTGACTGTCCCTTAAATCAAGCCCACTATCTTCTCCAGCCAGTTCTTACCTACGCCCTGTAATAATAACCAATGCTTTGTATTTCTATTGTCTTCCAGTTAAGTACCTCAAAGCCCATCACAAATGTTAATACATCAAGTCTCAGCACTCCAGCTCAGAGATAAATAATTTATCTTCGTCTAAGATATGAAGATACTGAGGAAACTGCTGAAGATAAGATTTTTTAAAAATCTTAGTAACACTAACGTTATATATATATTTTTTTAAGAACATATTTTTAAACAAGGATACTGTTTATATCTCATTATTATTTCCTGCAGCTGGACAGTGAAATTACTCCAGACAGTTTGGCTTTGGATTAACATCGTATTTATATTCTGGCTTCCACATATCAGTGCAAGGCAAAGAGCGTATTGTTTACACCAATCCAGTGTTATGTTGAAAGGAAAAGGAAGAGGGAAAAGAAGAGGAAAAGGAAAAAGGACCCTGAAAACATTTTTCCTGTTAAGTCATGTAACCTTTCATTTAAAAAATTATATATTTCGTGACCCTCTTTTTCCTTTCACTACATATATATCTATAGATCTACATAAATATACATACATATGTACACACACATATTTGAGTGAAAAGAAAGTGTTACACAACATAGTTACATACATGCACACACACATACATACACACATATAAATATTATATATAGATTTTTAACACTTCCACAGTGTTAGGAGGGTCTAAATAATTTTCAAAAATCCACTTTATTTTATGCACCAAACAACATGAATAGAATGCATTTACTATATATGGCAAATAGACTTTAGCTTATTAAAAATATCTCTCTACAGTATTGTATTTGAGATGTGTGATATCAAAATACTTAATGTGATCAGAAGGAAAAGATACATTTTTAAAACTGTGGGGTTTTTTTTTTATATATTTTATATTAAGCAGCCCAATGAAGTACACTTCCTTAAATCCTATGGCCTAAATAACTGATAATCATTTGAAGAAGGAAAACAAAGCAAAAACCACGCTACCACTAAACTCCAAGATTTTTTCTGTCCCAAAGTTAATGGAGAAAAGACGCACCAGTGTTAAAAAGGAGCAGCATACACTTTGCCATTATTGTTAAAGAATCTATCATGTTCTAACCATATACCACACATTTTTTCCAAAGAAAGAAATTTGTAAGAGGTGTAACAACAGATATAATGCTACCTTGCCTAAAATACTCAGTTCATTTTGCAGTGTTATAAAATGCATTTTGTAAAAAGTAACAAAATGTACTTTATAACATTATGCTCCGAGAGAGACTGTCCCCGATTGTTTGACAGCACATTTCACAGCCAAATGATGTTTCAAGAGTAAAAAAAAAAAGAATCCAGCAGTTTTGAGAGAAAATTTAAAAGAAACATTTAATTAATAAAATATTTACATGAAAATTGCAGTTTTTTAATCTTCTCATTCATTATTTGGCTGTCCATAATGTACCAATATTTCCATCTTATACTGTGATTGTATCCTATTTCTGGATATATAATACATAGACAAAGTGATAAACTACTCTGGAAGTCCCAGTAAAATTTATTCCAATATACATGTGAATACCAAAGGGATCTATCACGATCCACAATAGTGGAGTGTCAGTCAACATGAGCTATAACAGTTTGATAGTTAATTCAAAGTTAATGTGTGTCAGTCACCACACACTGGTTGCATTAACATGTTCGGAGCATCCTTCGAATTTTGGATATTTAAAAGAATAAAGAGCAATGTTTTGTCATATCTACCAGATGGCAGAAAAAATAAAAATTTAAACTTCATATAGCTACAAGGAAAAAGTGGTCTGCTCCTAGTGGTGTAGCATGTAACTCATTTATAGAATTTGGGTTCAATCCTGCAAAGATACTCGAACAGGAAGATTTTTTAATTCGTTGGGCTCCTAGTACAATGTAACATCTACTTATATGGACTCCCGTGAGAAATCAGGGCCCTAAAGGGCCTTTTATAGGTCTCTTGTATTGTTTCTGTTTATATTTCCCAATTCCAGTGGATCTCCTGTATATCAGGAAGGAGGTATGAGGTATACAATCCTGTTCGTTAGCCTGTGGGTAAGGGTCATTCAAAAGTGAGCATAACAATTCAAACAAACAGTGGTAAAGCTTAATAAAAAGTTTGAAGAGAGTGAAAGATGCATCTGGAGAGCCCAGGATGGGAATCAGACTTTGCACAGCGTAGCATTCAGACATTGCTGCCTTCACGTCTACTCTTGATGGGGCCACAAAATGTCCGAGCCAAGAAACAGAGAACAGAACAGGAACTGGGTGGAGAGGCACACCATTCCTTCGGTTCAATTAAAGAGGACTAGAAAGGAAGGGGAGTTCCTCTTGTGAAATGCTTCACATTCATGCCCTGGCTACAGGCCTGCTCTGGACCTTTGTTGCTGAAAATGAGAAAAATCCACTTCAGTGCCTGAAACACAGAACTACTGTGTGCAGAAAGTCACTGTAAACATTAGCAGCTTATCCTTGGCACTCGGGTCTCAACAGAGACACCTACCAAAAATGTATGGAACATGATCTTCCATCTTGCTAATACCACTGGTTTGCACACTGTAAAAAAAAGAGCATACATGAAGACTAGGACTCAGGCCACAGTAAATAGGTTTATTCCAGAAAAAAAAAAAAATATGGTGGAACTTCTGCAAGGCTAAAGCTGAAGGGAAGCATGTTTGTTTCTAACAGAGTGCAGCAGAAAAATTATTCAACAGCATTCATCCGTACGAAAATACAGCAGATGAGATCCTTCCAGGGTCAGGGACAGATCAGCTTATCCAATGCATAATAAAAACTGATTTCAGGGATGTTCAGGGCTTCCCTGGGACAATTTTAAACTGTAACACCATCTTTTTTGGACATTTTTCTGATTGTGGATTCATAATTTTTTGAAACTTGTGCAAGCCTCTCCATGCAGCTATGCAAAAGCAAAATATTTTACTGCACAGCAAAATATACCCACAGATAAATACAGACTCTGTAGCATTCAGAGAGACAATACACTGCAGCTTCCTATGCAATTGCTTTTTTTAAAGCAGATTTAAAACAGATGCAACTTCTTCCAAAACAAAGTAGTTAGTCTGTGCGTGTCTGTATTTATACATTTGCTAAGATACATAACCACTACTTACTTGGCAGTTATTACATGCATCTGAAAAAACTGCAGGCTGCATTACAGGGCCCTTCTACATGCGTAGATAAAGGCGCAGTGGGATCCAATGCGCAACCTACACAATCACACCTCATGCCATGTCACACATGCATGGCAGGAGATACAATTTGGGATTCTCCATTAGATCCAATCATGCCTTATTACTTGTGCAGAGGGAGCCTGATCCCAGACTCCCCCTGCACTGGTAAGAAGGAAGCTGTTGTGGCTGGGGGTTAGTTGTGGGGATGCCCAGTGCACCCCCAGAACTAGAAGACATCTGCCACAATCTCCCAGCTGCGGGGGTACATGAAGCCCCTGGGACTGGCAGATCACAGTAGCTGTGATCGCCCAGTCTGGGGGGGTGCATGAAACTCCCAGACCTGGGAGATCATGGCAGCCATGACCTTCCAGCCCGGGTGGTGCATGGAGCCCCCAAGGCTGGAAGACCACAGCAGGTGCGATCTCCCAACTCCAGGGGCTCCACAGTGGGAGAGACATGCTGCCACCACACAGCTTTTGCAGCTGCCATGACTGAGAGTTCCCTTAGTTGTTGGACTCTCAGCCCCAGCTGGGCAGGATGCACCCTTGCAGCTGGGAGCCCTGTCATCTGACAGGGCTCCCAGCCACACAGGAGACCTTGCTACATGTGCAAATTAAAGCTGGGGAACAATCAGCTGTAAAGTTAGTACATATTTCTGAGGTGTAACTTTATACCTGGTTGGAGCTTTATGGCATGAGAAGTATTTTGCACATGTAGCTGGTCTTAAAGTAACTGCACAATTAACCAGTTAATTGTCCAATACCTGGAAGATGTAGAGGGGGCACTAGCTACAACCTTTAACAAATCTCACGTGCACTTGGCTTAGGCATCCATATCCACCAGGACTATGACTGATATTCCAAATTTCAGAGCAGGTTCAAAAGAGTTGCCATGAGGAGGGGAGGGAGGGAAGAAATCAAACCGCTTGTGAAATATTTCCTCTTTCCCTCAAGACTCAGGGTGATCAATATACCATCCTACACCAGAGGTATCTTTACTATCTATAAAAATATCAAATTTCCAAGTGTGATATCTTATTAATCTGCAGCGTAAGTACTGTAAAGAGGACAAAAGCAGCATTTACCCCTTTGTCCTAAAATGGTCTGAGATACTGAACTTGGAAACCAAGGTATTTTTATATTGATAATGGTTATTTTAGATGTTTAGGAGTTGTCATGGCTCCCCTTGACCCCTGTGCACAGCTGGATTCAGAGTAACAAGGAGCTGTATTGATTTAATGGGAGCCTGTCCATTAATTTTACTGGCATTCGAATTGAGCCCTACAGGCTTTAGAGAAAGGAGAGAGATAAAAAATAGCCCCAATAAAATGTTTTAGAGGTCTCTAAAATATTCCTAAAATAGTTTTCCTCTAACATGTACCATAAACAGAATGCATGGAAGTATGGTCTGGTATAAAGTTTTTAACATCATTCATTTGAGGTGACTGACATAAATCATATGTGGTTTTACCACTTGAATAACACAGCCATGATGATAAAAACTTTATATGGAATCAATTTACCTGGTACACTCTCTCTCCTATTTAATATAAAGATGCCTCATTATATAGATATATTAAAAGCAATATTTGCCTTCAATGTTCTCCAAATATTTTTCCCCATCAAACACCTTTTAGTCCTAATTCTTCGTTGTACAACAGTTACACCTCTGCCAAGAACATAACAAGGCATCTTAAAGCACCTGGAAAATGTGGTTTGATTTTTTTTCTTTGTGGATTAAAAACATCTTGAAAGTACTCTGGGATCTTTTGCTCTGGCATGCATTGTTGTAATGGAAAACTGATGTCCATCTAGGTCAAAACTAAGTCAACTGAAAAGTCCTACATAAACACATGCGTATACTCTCAGCCTTAATTATCATAATTTTGGAATAATTCATTTTCTAACAAACTTAAAAAGTGTATATTTATTACTATACCCAGATCTTTTATGTGCCCATTTATTTTAAAAATCAACACCATGTGCTGACATTTATTCATAAAAGTCAAATCATCACAAAGGTAATCTTCCACAAGCATCTCTGCCACTTCTTCCACCCTGTCTTCTATATGTTGAACACCCTCTCTGAGTTAATCTGCAAGGCTATTACAATCTCCTCTTTCAAATCCCATTGAAAGACTCATGTCTGCTGCAATGCCTACAAGAAATCAGCCTATCAGTAATGGCTAGGTTGTTCAGCAGCCAAGCATAGTTGATTATTAAGAAAGACAGGAAAAGAGAAAGAGAATCCAGCCAGCAAAACTCAGTGATGCAGAGTCATCAAGTCCTGCAGTAGGTCCCTATATAACCATTCCCTGTTGCCTTCTTTGTGGATGCTCCTTTCTGTTTACTATATTTACTTACTGAGTCTTGCCTTTAGGTTAACCAAAAAATCTCTGGGGTATGAAGTGTATCTTTCCGTGTGCTAGAACAGTGCCTGAAAGAGAGGGTACCCTAACCTAAATGGGACCTCTCAAATATACAGTTCCATGTATGGCTCGTCATGAAGGGAAACAGGTTTTGTGGCATAGGCTCAAGTCAACTTCTATTGAAACAGCTATGTAAGGAAATCTAAAGTAGAGGATGGAATGAGAATCATCCAACAAGATAGGAAATATTTACAATGAAGTCAAAATATCAATTGAAATGGTGATGGATTAAAAACAAACTTTTTCTTTGTACGAGTTTTATATCGATTATCCTGAATAGCTGAATGTGATATACTTAAGTGACATTCAGGTGCCCTACATGTACCTAGCTCTGAGGAATGATGGAGCAATTAAAATGATACTGATTGAATAAAATCAGAGGGAAGAAATATGAATAATTAAAAAAGAAACTGAAAATTTAAAGGACAACAATAATGAGAGAGCCACTGAATCCCAAAGACATAGCTGACCTGGAAGTATCTAGTATATAATACTTAATAGTATGTTGGAACTGAATCTAAAATTAGAACATTTTCTTGATTACATCCAAGACTTATTACCAAAGGGCAGACCCTAAATCATGAGTTGCATTTAATATTCTGAATTGCAAGAGGCATTTCCCTAGACCTGGACATCTTCATGAAATATAATAAAACAATAAAACTCAGTGAACTAAGTCCATGGACCAACTGCTGTTGGAATCCTGTTAAATATTCCTCCTGCTGTAGAAAATCTCACCTACATTTCCTATTTCATGCAAATGGATGTAAATTAAGAATTTAATTACCAACACTGGTATCCAAGAGATGCTAATCACATATACACACATGCTCTCTCTCTCTCTCTCTCTCTCTCTCTTAAGAATATGTTATTTTTATTTTTCCATGAGTTTTCAGTTGACTAGCACATAACCTGGACTTCTAGGCTAATCCCAAGGCTGAAATGATTCAATCTTCACAGGTTAGTTTATTCTGTGTAGATTGAACCAATATGCAAGTGAACAGACATTCACTTTTAATTCCAGAAATGCAGTCACAGGCCTGCAGTGGCTCAAGCTAGTAGCAGGAGGTGCTACAGCACACCTCCCTGCTTGGCTGGAGCAGAGAGCTTGGACTAAGGCTAGCCCACCCACCCTGCAAGGGGGCAGGTTTGAGGGGGACGTGCAAAAGCATCCTGGGATGCGGGGTGGGGGGGTGACTGTGAGTTAACTTTAACCTGGAGGGGATCTGTGACAGAAGTTCAATAAATCAATTTAACCTAATTCAGTTAAGTCTCATGCTACATCCATCCAGGTTTATCTTAAACTGGTTTCAGCCATTTTAAAATTTAAAAAATGGTTTATGCGCACTGAACTTCTAGGTTAGAAGCAGAAGTTACACTTAAACCAGTTCAAGCGATCATAAACTAGTTTAAGTCTGTAACAGAACAGAAGTTCAGTGAATTTAAACCACTTCCAAAATGGCCAAAACTGGTTCAGGATAAATCTGGTTGGCTGCAGTATCCAACTTAACTGATTTAAGTCAAATTGGTTTATAGAATCAGTGTCCCAGATCCTCTCCTGGTTCAAGTTAACTCACAGTCATCCAGCATCCCAGGATGCTTTGCAGCCCTGGACTGTGCCATCTGCTTCAGCAAACAGGGTGTGCTTCACCCCTCTGCTCCCTAGCTGGAGGCCTCTGGCCCAGCACCAGACCCCAGCCTCTGGGCTGGCTGAGGGAAAGGGGTGGGGAAAATCCTGCCCCAGGCCTTGGCTCTGCCTCCAGAGCTGGGAGTCAGGAGCCCCGTCCCTTTCTCAGCCTCCAGGCTGGCTGGAGGTGGGGGGGGAGGGGGAAGAGGTGGGGAGAAGCCCACACCAGGGCTTGGCTCTGGCCCCAGAGCTGGAAGTCAGGAGCCACACCGCTTACTCAGCCTCCCAGCCAGCTAGGAGGAAGGAGAAGCCTGCACCAGGGCTTTGCTCTGCCCCACCAAAGCCGACAGTGGGGCTGGAGTCCCCTAGACAGGGCCCCTTCTCAGCCTCTAGGCCAGCTGAGAGGGGGACATGACTCCCAGCTGTGGGAGGAGAAGCCAAGGCTGTGCTGCAGGCTTCTCCACCCCCCACTCCTCAGGTGGACTGGAGGCTAAGGAGCATAGCTCCCAGCTCTGGGGGGGACAACCAAGGTCCAGTGCACATTTCTGCCCCGCCCCACCCTCAGTCAGCCCAAAGGCTGAAGATGGGCCTTGGCTCCTAGTTCTTTGGGGGCAGAGCCAAGCCTCCCATCCCACCACCCCTTCTCCACCCAGCCCATCCCAAGACTGATAGCGGGTGTGACTAGAAGACTCCAGCTCTATGGCAGCAGAGCCTAGTCCCACTGCAGGCTTCCTCCCATCCAACCTGGAGGCTGAGGAGTGGGCGTGACTCCTGGCTTCTGGCTCTGGGGGTGGAGCCAAGCCCCAGTGAGGATTTCTTCTCCCACCCAGCTGGAGCCAGAAAAGGAGGCATGTCTAGGGGACTCCAGCCCCGCTTCCAGCTGGGGAGGGGGCAGAGTAAAGGCTCCAGTTCCAGCTTCCCTTTGCCCCCTCCCAGGCTGCTCCTAGCTGGGGATCCAATGCCAGGCAGGAAGGGTGGGTTTTTCCTCCCCGCCCGTTGCTCAGCCAGGAGGTGGCATGGCTTGGGGAAGCAGAGGACTGTGGCTCTCTGCAGTGGCCAGTAGGTTGGGATGCTTGCTCTAGTGCCCCCCAGCTATTAGTATGGGCCACTGCAGGGGTCTGGCTGCCTTTCCTGTTTGAAAAGTGAACATCAGTTCAGTCGCTTATTGGTTCAATCTATGCAGTTAAAAAAAGAACAAAAAACTTCCAAGATTGAAATAATTCAGCCGCGGGCTTTTTGACTGTCTGTACTTACACCTGTTATGTTACAGATTTGAACTGGTTTCTGATCACTTATACAAGCTTGGATGTAATGTCTGTCCCTAGCCCTAAAGCATCAGTGTTCTTTATAGTACCAAGACAATCTACAGGCTGTCTATTCTGGTATGCAGGGATTCTGTCTGATCTGTTTTTTTAAAAGGTGAAATACCTTATCATCATCATAAACAGAAGTGAAACAACTGAGTATTATCTTGGTATTCAGATCATTCTTATTTACAGCACCTTGTGCTTTTGAAAACTGAAGGCAATAAAACCTTTATAGCTCCCTATGCCATCATACATTTTATGGATCAAGCTCATAGTTCTGTAAATGAGAGAGAGATTCTGTACACAGAGATATTACATGCGCTTTATAGACAAACACATATTTTGTATCCAAAAGCATATGCATATACAAACAATGCTAAAGTAAAACTATTTTTGTACCAAGCTTGTGGTCCCCAATTTGTTATTTGAGCTCTAGGAAGCAATGTTGACTTTAAAGTCTAACAGCAGGTTCTTGTAATCCTAAATATCTAGTAGCATGTAATTTCTTTGGGGCAGGGACAGTCTTTTACTCTGTTTCTAATACCATGGGCTCCTCATCTATGACTAGGATGCATACAAACTGGAGTAGCACAAAGCATAATCACAGGCACAAATATCCAGTCTGATCAGTGTGATGAGATCAGAACTATATAGAAAAGAACTATCCTTTCCCTCCTATCCTACTCTGTGACAAAACGCCTCTCTGAAGTAGCAAACCATGAAGCTGTCCAGAACAAAGAAAACTATTCCATTTAAGTAGGCTTCCCCAAACTTCTCCCCCTCCAGAGACACTTCAGCTCTTGATTTCTAGGCACATTTATTACCCTACTCAGCAGCCAGGCAACCCCCCAGGAACCTGCGTAGCCTCAGGGCAGTTGTATATAACTGCTGACAGAAAGAGGAGCAACTTTTATTGGTAAAACTACACATCTTCCTTATGTGTGTAGGCCTGTTCTGTGAGGGAAGCAGGAACTTTTATGCCTTCCCAGATCTCCGGTCTGCTGGAAGTGGCCAAGGCTACAACTGAATTCCTATTGTTGGAAAGATATCCTCCTCCCTCTGATTACAATCGTTAGACAAAGGGTGATGAGATTAGCCTCTGGGATGTATGGACTTTTGCACATTCTTCTGGATAAGCTCCAGAACAACAAGGCAAAAGTCCAAGCCTCCCAAAGGATGCCATGGTCCCTTCAAAACTGTTCCATGTTCCTGCATTCATTCATTCTCCCTAGGCTTATACTTGGATTGTGAGCTCTTTGGCACAGGGATGCTCTTTTTGTCCACTGTTTTTACAGCACCCAACAAAAGGAGGTCCTGGTCCATAATGGAGAGGGACTTCTAGAAACTTCCATTAATACAAGTAATAAACAACTAGCACCCTGCTGTTATGATGCTGTAGGACAAAGTGAGGACACAGCTCTTCAAGAGCATATCCTTTCTCCAGCGTAGCATCTTCAGCCCCGGTTTCCATTACAGGCACAGTCTCAAGTAGCTAAGTAACAGCTGCCTAGAGCAGCGTTTCTCAGCCTATAGGTCACAACCCAAAAGTGGGTCACAAGAATGTATGAAAGGGTCCCAAACAAATGTTAAAAATGGGATCAACAAACTTTAAAAAGGGGTTCTCCTATAAAAGAGAAAAATGTGGGAAACCATGGCTTTTCCCTTGCAGGCGAGGGGCTGCTTGGGGCTCCCTCTACCCCACATACTGAGGGGCTGGGGCCTGGAGCCAGGGAGCAGCAGGTCAGGAGTGAGAGGCACTGGGTTGGGACTGGCCACTGATATTTAGAAATGGGTCCTGGTACAAAGACTGTTGAGAACCACAGCATTAAAGAAATGTCTTTTTGGTCTAAACGGAAGTGATACCAGAGCATCTGTTACTGCCCTAAAGTCCTGTTTTACAAAGCATATCTAACAGCTTTCTGCACAGAAATTTGCTTTTTCCCCAATTTTGTGGATAGTTACGGAAATTTGTCATCCTGGTTACAGTACCCTATGGTACAGTCTACTCTGCCCTCAGGAGACATTTCTGTTGATTTATGCACATAAATGCACACACGAAATTGTATGCATAACAGTTGGCTGTGGAAAATAAGGCGGCACATATTTAAATAGTTTCTTCTGAAGCTCTGCCACAGGTTCAACTGTTGCTGTTAAAAACTCGGTGCCTTGCAATCTGAAAGATACATCTAACACTTCCTGGACTCTGAGTTTCACCTCTCCTTCACTCCTACTGTTTCCTGATGCTCAGTGTTTTACCAGAAAAGGAAATAACTATAACTGAACGTGGCAGAAATCCACTTTTCCCCATGTAATCTTAGCAGCAGGAGAAATGCTTTCCTGCAACTCTTTTACCAAACCAAGACAGAATCCTTTTCAGTTCAGGAACTGAAGGGACGGACAAGACAGTATATCAGAGCCCTGCTGGGCGCAGCCGCCTTTCTTCCACACTAGGTTCCTGAGGAAATCCATACCACTACAGAAAGTGGGTGTCACTGTCCAACAGATATAAACAAGTGCATTCTAGTTTGTCCTTCAGCTCAGCAAGCTTGAGCTGGACCTTGGCTGAAATGATCTGGCACTGATGAAGCAAAACGGCAGTGTTTATACGTGCCAGAAGAACTAGATGTGAAATGTTAAGCAAAGCATAAAAAATAAAACCCAAAAAGACATAAGCCTGCAGGAATGATTTGTAGGCAGGGGGGATGTAAGACACTCTCATGGTTTTGCCTTAATGCCACCACCATTCCTTCCGAGCAACTCTCACTTAAGGATATTGGTAAAGAACGATTTCTAGCAGACCTTGCGGCATTTGCTCTTCTCCCTCCCCCTTGATGCTCTAATGCGTCAAGCTTTTTCAGAGTATGCAGGGTGAGGCAAGTGGTATCGTTTTCACTGGAAATAAATTTCAACGTGGTCAAAATGTTTTCTTTCAACAATTCTTAGGTACAAGGCAGACAAACAAAAAGGTCAACTAGCTTGTATTCAGCGTTCACGCAGTGAGCCAGTGGCAGAGATGGGAATCAAACTCAGGAGTAATGATTCTCAGTTGAACCCAACTCATTATTTTTTGGATCTGGTCTCGCTCTGTTGCCATGCAAAAAGTGGGAAGATATGCACATGTAGGGTCAGATACTCAAGTATTAAGCACTTCTGGAGATCTAGTCTGTGCCTAAATGAGATCTGCTTAACGTTGGTCTCTCTGGCAAACCTGGCACCCCTTCACTGTGGCACACATTTCTGGGATGGTGACTTCTAAATTGCATATACTAGTCTCAAAAATGTAGGGCCCAAATTATTTTATAAAATTGAAAAACAGAACAAGAGTAGCAGAGACAGGCACAATCACAGTGATTTCAACATTGTAATAGTTATTATGACCCCATCTTAAGTATCAGGCAAAGTAGCTAAGTAAAAAGCTATTCAGGTACAAACTTCACAGCACCAGGCTAAGGATTTTTATTGTCTTAACTAAGTACCAGGAAAGCCTGCGTTTGAAGAGCATTTTATTTAGGAGTAATAACGCAGTTATCTGGGGGTTTCAGTTCATTTAATTGAGTACAAGTACACTCCAGTGGGTCTTAAAACTACGGGAATCCATTTAAATATTATTTAGATGCATATCTTTTAAGTACCAGAGACTGTGCAGGGATTTGTGTTTATATCAATTAAGGATAGCAAGTTGGTAATAAAAGCTCTATTTCTTGTCAGTTTATAATCCTTTGCACTCTGGGATCTAGTACTTTTATTCACTTATTTCCCTTTATCTGCATAGAGTTGAAGATGTGGTTTTACATTCTTATATACCCAAATTGCTTCAGCACTGGCAAAATGCTTATTGATGATTAAACTAAATGGTCCCTTTCCCAAGTAAAAGAGAACCATCTCTGCTCACCAACAGAAGTAAATCCCACCTCATTTAGTCCTGAGTTACCTTAGAGCTGCTGTACCTAACAGAGGCTTCATGGTGGTTATTTTCTGATGAGGCAGTGCACAAAAGGTTGCAAAAGTTGCCTTCTAAAACAATGCACTATATCCCTGATCCAAGAAAGAACTCATGCTCTTGTCCCACTGACTTTTTCCAGTATATACTGGCTTTCAATGGGACATGCTTAAATGTTGTCCTAAATAGAGATGATTTCCTGAATCTGGCCTATGAGTGCAACTTTACAAAGAACCTAACAAACACACAACTAGGGTAGGATCAAGCATACAGTTGATGATAAAATAGGGTGATGAAAAAAGTCCAGAACCAATCAAAGACCCTGAAACATGACAGAAATGCTGGATTCCTTCACATGCATGCATTTGGATTTTGACTAACTGCAAATTAAGGCCATACTAGTCTCAGTAACTTTTAGCCTCACTTCTTGGCCTTGGCATCCCAAATAAACTTAGCCATATGTTGTGGAGCTTCTTACACAGGAGCAGGAAAACCAGTTTATGTTACTTTTTCACAAATGATGTTTTACAAAATAAATTAGTGGAGCAGTCCTTGACAGGCAGCTTAGATCTTCTCCATCAAGCAGACCATGATGTCATCTGTTGTTTTGTTAATCAAAGAATATCTTAACAGCAAAGGTGATCTATGAAACACTGGAGTAGGAGAGGAGCGTTTCATTGCTTTTGCCCATAGGAATCTATTCCTATGTCTAAATGTCTAAAGCAGATGTCTAAAACAAAGGACTGTGCATTTTTCCAACCTGTAAGACAAGGGCACCATGTACACAAAGACGTCTTATAAGAAAGTAGTCAAAAGGGAACATTTTCCATTTATAAGGCTTCAGCTGACTTCTGCTAATGAGAATGCAGATCTGTGCAATCACATCCCTTTGCAAAGCTTCGAAGGCAAAGCCCCGAGTATAACATTTGGAATGAGGCACACAAAGGCAGAACCAGTATTTCAGATTATTCCAGCTGTCTGGCTAAACCTTGATGTTCTTCCACAACCTCAATGTACTTTAGCCAACTAACTTCACATCATAAACTGCCCAGGCGAATCCAGAGAGGGTGCGGTGTGGCTTTGTGGTCACACTCCCTTTGGCTGTAGGCCACATGCCTGGTTAGCTCTCAGAGCTCAACAGGCACTCAGGCCAGAGTCCGTGCTTTCAAGCAGTGTCAGACTCTGTGGCAGAGTCTTGGAAGGTGGCAGGGGTGCCGAAGGGCTGGGTGAGAGGGAGAGGAAGAGCAAAACAATAGCAGGCTCCAGAGCTGTTTGAAAGCAGGGACTACAGGCAGAGTCTGCACTGGTGAGCTCATACAGCTCTCAGCAATGGTGGGGCTGTGCTGACTGGCTGAGAAACTGAGAGCTTCCTAACATCCAGGATCATAAGGGGCTACAGCCACACTCATTTCACCTATATGGGACACGTGCAATAAATTCTCTTCATTGTGCACATGCAACACAGCCAAAGGGGTTGTCTCTGTCACTCCAATCATGGATCCACACATGCAAGCTGCCCACTCTAAGCATGTGCCAGTCATATGTTTGGAGGATTCTTGTTAGTTTTATTGTTTATAGCAGTTTCCAAATTATATATTTATCTTTCAAAGAAGAATAAAATAAGGTGCCAGCCACTGGACAAGTTTTAATTTCCCCTTTTTAGCATCCCTGCCTGCTATGTTATGACTGCAGTGCTATTTATGTTCTTCTTAACTTTGCTCCCAAGCCTAATAACATAAGAGGTCCCCTCTCTTACTTCACATTATTT
Organism: Gavialis gangeticus; assembly: GCF_001723915.1. Lineage (NCBI taxonomy): Eukaryota > Metazoa > Chordata > Crocodylia > Gavialidae > Gavialis > Gavialis gangeticus. The sequence goes on from NW_017729034.1 coordinate 82,828,403, forward strand.
TCCTCCCACGTATTAATTGCCTGGACACGTCTATCAGCCGTCATCTCTGGTACTTTGCCAAATTCGGTTCTCATGGTGGCCCTTCCTCTCCAAAATCCTTATTCAGGCCTGAGTCATTTCCTGTCATGAACACAGCAATTCTTCTGGTTTGTGATCTTCCTGAATTCCTGCTCCCTAACATAGAGAGGCTACAACCCCTAGTTGGGTGCTCTTTTTCAGTGTTCTGGTCATGAAAGTCCTCAGTCCTCTAGATAATGATTCACTTTTTCCCTTCTGCATGTTACCTTATTCTTTCCCTGTATGAGAGGTATTTTTCTGACAGTAAGGCAAAAGGCTGTGGAATAATCATGAATCACTCAAAACTGAGCAAGATACTAGGAATCACAATGTAATGAACTACAACGGATAGGCAGAATGAATTGAAGACCTAATGCATACTTTTCCATCTCAGATTTCTGTAGCCTTCAGTGTGTAAGTATCTACAGGCAGTCCTCCATTTACAATGTTTCAAGTTACAACGTTTCACACTTACAACATTTATAAATTGACACCCGGTTTCAACTTTCTGACGTCAGTTTCAACTTTACAACACTTGATCCGATGCAATACCAGACCAGCAAACAAGTTCACTGTGTCGCCCATCTTACTGGAGAACATCTGTCCAAACTTCCTTGGACACTTGCTTTAAGAAAGCAGATGAGACTCCAGAAAAACCTGCAGCCAAGACTCCTGAGACTACTCCAGCCAAGAGCCCTTCAAAGAGTCTAGCAAAGTCACTTCAGAGAAGTCCTTCCAAATCAATGATTGCTGGTTACAATATAAATACATTAATGTAGCTATTTTAATCATCTATAATTTATTGAGTACAAAATTCTGGGTTATTTTTGGTGAAAATAGGGTATCGGGCCTTGGTTCAGGAACCAATGCCCGATTTATAACATTGTTTCCTTCGGGGAAAAAAAATCGGTTCTGAGTTACAGCGTTTTGACTTAGGACACAGTTTTCAGGAACCAATTGTGTCACAAGTCTGAGGGCTGCCTGCATAGTGTTTTGCAATGCTGGTAATGAAGGTCAGCACATAGAAATAAATGCTGTGTTCTCTATTAGTTTGATATTTTCCAAACAGGAGACATTACCACACCTTCAGCTCTCCTGTGAAACATGAATTTTCATTTCTACCTAGGAGAACTTTTACAATCTCTACTCTCTCCTATGCCTGATGAAGGGTGAACGTGCCCAAAAGCTTGCATATACATACAATCATTTGTTTGCAAATATCTAGTTGGTCTAATAAAAGATATCACATCTTCCATAAGTTTTGATGCCTATTAGTTTAAGGATTACAAGTACTGAGTAAAATAGCAAAGATTTCTTGAAGAATGAGTACAAAATCCTAGCTGACTGAAAATACAACATTGAAATTCCCACATTTCCCATTTTCCTTAGCACTGGTAATTAAGGAAACACTGGTTTAACTCTCCAACCCTCCCCACCTCCAGCACCTATGAATTGTTCACATGTGGATATTCAGAAACATCCTTTCATTTCTGTTTTGCAATAAGCATACCAATACACATGGTGGGAAACAGAGCTTCGTTATTTGAGTTAGTACGTTGATTAGGTCTGACTTTAATGTTTTTCATTTAGTTCCCTGGATCCAGAGAGAAATAATGCCCAAGCTTGGGTTTGCAGGAGCGTACTCGTATGCACACATACATTTTCTTAACAGGTAATAAAAAAAATCAAGGGCTGGATCTGTGCTGAGAAAGAAAAATATTTGAGGTGAAGTGACATAGCTTGATCCCTCCCGACCCACCACAAATCAACATTCATTCCTATAAATGTATAAGGTGCCTTCATAAGGGCTATGATATAAGATGAGATATGACTTAGTCATCACAGACAGTTTAGAGAAAAAGGCAGTAGTGAAAAAAAAAAAAAAGTGGGAGAGAGAGAAGCTAAGAAAACAAAATAAAACAAAAAATACATGAAGATAACCTTTTTTGTAGAAAGAACTACATCTGTAAATCTCTACTGTTGAGGAAAAAATACATACCCATAATATATGAAAAAAAAAATGGAGCACAGTATATTACAGAAAGAAAGGGAAAAAAAGGAAAGGAAAAAAAATCCATCTATTTGCATCCTTCGGTTGTTTCAGTGATACACAGCAGTGTAGATACAGACACACACAAACAATCCTTGACTGGGCAACGTGAATAATTAAGAATTCCTGGGAGTTGTTCTTTTCTTCCCTAGAAAGAATGTGACTGCTGAGAAGCTTCAGGGAAGAGTGGTATGCAGAAAAATGCAAAGACAATCCAAAGAATTTGCCATCTACAGGAATTCGGAGTTTATCCAGCTAACATGGGATATTCACTTATTCAAACCTCTCTCTCAGCGAAAGAATTTAGAGGGAAGGGGAGAGGAAAGGGAATCTATTAAATCTTGCTACTTAAAAAAAAAAGTTCAAATCTAACAATGAGGTCTATGGGTGGAAGCCTCTTGCAGCATCAGGGTCTAAGTAACCTTTGCCATTGGAGTTAATAGCTTCCTATTGGACTAATCTATACAATTCCAAACCGACTCCAATGAAAGCAGGATTAGGCACTTAAAGCCACCATGGTGACAACTGAGAGGTCCCTTTAGGGATATAGGGCCTTATATTCAGTGCAAATTAAAAGAAAAAAAAAAAAAAAAAAAGGGATCCAGGCAGTTTATGGAGCCCTAAAAGAGGGCACCATCTTTTTGTGACAAGCAGAAGTGGACAAAGCTGATCCATAGAAGGATTTATGCTCTTAGGGATGAACTCAAAATTCACGTAGCTATTATACAATTATGTGCCTCTGCTTTTATTTTTAATGCTAACTGTTATTTAGGAGTATATGGGTACGCCTACATGTTGCCAGATGGTAACATTGCTACGGTGCCATGCTTTAGTACTTCCTTCTGCTTGTGGCGCATGGTTAGATTTCCCCGCCACGTCGCTGTAGTGGCATGCTAAAACAGGGAAATATGCCACTACTGCAGTGTAGCTGCCAATCACATGTAGACCCAGTAAGGCAATGTGTAGAAATGCCCTATGCGAAGCAGGTTATATGTGAAGACTTATTTGCGACTCCACGTTGTGGACTCTACATCTCCTGTTCCACTGCTTCCCAGTTACTATGTTTCTCTATATTGCTGCTGTGCTAGCTGATCACTGAGCATAGGACAGCTTGCTTTGTCAAGGCCATCTTTAACTCAAGTTTTACACTGCTGCTAGAGTGCAAAGATGCTTTGCATTTCTTGGTTCTGAATTACAATATCAGCTCTTCCTGTCACTCTTCTGATATAATGTTGTCTGATTGGAGTTGAGTAGTGAAAGGGGGAACCTTTGCCCCCTCTCTCCTGTATTGTTATCTACAATGACAGAGACTGGTCCTCTGAACAGCGGCCTTTTCGCCTGATGAATCAACATTACTAACTTATTTGCATTCATACAGAACCTAGCCTGATTGCAGTAGCAAATCTTGGAATCAAGCCATGGAGTTGCTCTTATCCTAACATAACACCATCAATTGCAGTCTCCGGCTGAGCTGTGTTGTCACTGATTTCTATGTTCATGTATAAGCATCTATTGTCTGGTATCTCTGAAAGTATGTATTATAAGTATCCAGTGTCCCTATCACATATTTCCCCCAAAATAACTTCTGCAAGTAGATAAAAATATAGAACTTTTGATGTGTAAACATACAGACTCAATCATATTACTCTCAGTAATATGCCACTTCCAAGTAGTAACAATGCAGGAATGAAAGCAACATGTCTTGTCCTAGCTTTGAAAAACAGATATTTCACTTCCACTTTTAGATCCTAGGTTTGAGTTTTAAATTACCAATGGATTAATACTCCCAGCTGAGTTTTTCTACCTGTGGAATTTGCTTCCATTCTTAATTCTTTGAGGTTGAAGCACTTGACCATAACATGAGATCTATTTATACTTTCAGATACACAAAGTTGAGAAGGAATCATGAAAAGCAAGACTGCCAACAAAAAAATTAAATCCCTTTATTTTAGGGATATAAAGATCACAACATCCACAGCCGCAAAGGTCATTAAAAGAATATGTTATTCATGTATTAGTGAAGGCATGTATTCTATGTCTATAGAATGCAATTCAAGCCGTGTCAAATATAACAAATATAACAAAATAAAATATTAAAAATAAACAAGAAATAGGTCTAAAACCAAAAAGGGCAGACATGCATATCTACACTGAAGCTCCCTTACACAGTTTCAATAGTGTTATTTATGTCCACTGTAAGGTCATTTTGTAGTGCCAGAGGCTGCAATGTAAATGAGAATTATGCCCATCAAGTCAATATTTTAATTTTGCTCTCATGGAGTGCATCTGGATTTACCAGCCTAAAAAGAGCCAAATCTGCCTCAGTGTCATGAGAACAAGTTTTGCTTGATGTTGGAATGTTAAGGACTACAAAGTTTAACTGCTTCATGTTTTTGATCATTGTAGACAAAACTTGTGCAACATCACACAGTTAGAGAAATGCACTTAATGTTATGAAGAGATGACAAATGTGAAAAATCTTCTTGTTAAAGGCCTATGGGGAAAATTCTCTGCTGGTGTAAATGAACTCAAGTCCACTGACTAATGGAGTGCAAATCTAACCTTTTATCTAGTGCTTTCCTCATCCTCTGTTTCTATGGTACCCGTTTTATTGAGCCAAGCATCTTCCATTGTAAATGAGAGCATCAGGTATGTCCAGCCAATCAAGAGACTTGATTGACTTAATGTTCCTGTATACTCTATAATGATAAAAATAAATAAATGGCTGACTGGGGAGTCTGATGACAATCTACTGAGACAGAGCTCCTGTGGCTACTGGTGCAGAACTCTTTAATGAATTACCTTTATATTACATTGCATTGCTATTTTTCTGTTCTTTTGTTCCCTCTTTATGCACACTAAAGAATACACTATGGAGAGATGCAGTGTGATACAAAGACTTAGCGCGTTTATCATATAATATCATCTTAATGTGTAGCAGTGCTAAAGAGAAAATGAAGATGTTTTGTATTTTCTATCATTAATCAAATGCATAACGCAAGTATGCATAAAGCAAATGCCCCTTATTTTTCCTCCATTGTTTATCTTAAGCCCTGATCCAGCAAACCAATCTCCATAACCAGATCCTTATATTTACACAGTGTCCCAGTGAGGTCAAACACCAAAAACTAATAATAACACAGCCAAGCCTAAGGCAGATTGTTTTCATCCAGACTCCTAAACGGTAGGATCCAGTGCCTTGGTTTTTGGTCCATCTATGGTTTGTTAGCATGATGGTTATTCAAGAAATGGAGATCTAATTTAAAGTAAATTATAGTTTTACTAGTTATTATTTGTTTACAGTTTTTCTTTATCATCAGAACAGCACATGAAGCCAATTTTTCTGTCCTTTCCACTTGAAAAATATGCTTTCCAGGAGGCTGTTGTTTTTCTTTTCACATGGAAGTGCACTTCAAATTCAAATGTAGCTTAAGCACCTTCTCCAGGCATGATCAAAATTTATTATCAAAACAATAATTATTTTCTTATACCATACCTCCTTTTGCATTAAAATACTTGATTTTTCTGAACACAAATTCAGCCAAGAAAGACTTTTGCTCTTACCATAAATGAAACCAAGGAAAATAGTCTGCTCAAACCCTAAGAACATTAAACCAGACACAGTGAGTACACCTCTAACTCCAACGTCACACGCTTCAGAAATGAAGCATATACTTTCCTTTTAGTTTTCCTAGAACAGCTAGCTTTTGATGATTTACATTTTTATTCAAAGCCAATTTATTAAGATGAGCCCTACCATAAACATTTTCTACCACAGGATTATACTAGGGCCATGCAAAGCTTCGGGTCATGATTCAGATTCGGATGATTTGGAGGCTGAATCTATGAATCCGAATCAAATTGCTGGAAGCTTTAGGCTTTCTGAATTGATTCGGAGCTTCTGAATCACTTCCGAAAAGATTCTGAGCATCCTCGGAGATCTGGCCATAGAGTATAACAAGGAATCGATGAAATATCTATAACTTTGTTGTTTTTTTGTCTGATTTGGATGAAACTTGCAGAGGTAGTAGCCTCTGCTGAGAGACTGAAGCCTACCAAGTTTCAAGAAGATTGGTGCACGGGTTCAGGGGGAACGGCACCCCAAATTCTTGAAAGCAAAACTCATGTCACTTGTATGTGTTACACCACAGGGGGGTAAAAACTGCAGGGGTCGTAGCCCCTGGTGAGGGCACAAAGCCTGCCAAGTTTCAAGGAGATTGGTCCAGGGGTTGTGGGGAACTGCCCCTCAAGCTGTGGACAAGCAAAACTCATGACATGGGTGACACTGTGTGTGTTAAGGTGCAGCAGGGTGAAAGCTGCAGGGGTTGTAGCCCCTGCTGCAGCCACAAAGCCTGCCAGCTGTCAAGCAGATAAATGCAGGGTGGGGTCTGGGGCCCTGCACCTCTGGCTGCTGACAGGCAAAACTCATGACATGGGTGCTTGTGCAGCTGACTGTCTCTGTCTTGAGGCAGTTGGTTGTCTGTATTATTTCCTCTATTTAGTCTGTATTTTTGTAGGTGTTAATTGCTGCTAATTAACTGGCTACATTAGCTAGCTACTGTGTATTGAGCTGGTCCCTGAGTGAATCACAATTGATTGGTAACTGGTAACACAGTAGCTTAGCAGCCAGGCCTGCAGTAGTTCCCTCCCCCCTTCGCCCCCCCCAGCCC
>NW_017729034.1:82840179-82840422 GCF_001723915.1 Gavialis gangeticus
GTTGTAGCCCCTGCTGCAGCCACAAAGCCTGCCAGCTGTCAAGCAGATAAATGCAGGGTGGGGTCTGGGGCCCTGCACCTCTGGCTGCTGACAGGCAAAACTCATGACATGGGTGCTTGTGCAGCTGACTGTCTCTGTCTTGAGGCAGTTGGTTGTCTGTATTATTTCCTCTATTTAGTCTGTATTTTTGTAGGTGTTAATTGCTGCTAATTAACTGGCTACATTAGCTAGCTACTGTGTATT
>NW_017729034.1:82840433-82855499 GCF_001723915.1 Gavialis gangeticus
TTTGTGGCCTTACCAGGGGCTACCACCCCTGCAGTTTTCACCCACCCTGTGGTGTAACATATACACATGACATGAGTTTTGATTTCATGAATTTGTGGTGCAGTTCCCCTGAACCCCTGCACTGATCTTCTTCAAACTTGGTAGGCTTCAGTCTCTCAGCAGAGGCTACCACCCCTGCAAGTTTCAGCCAAATCAGATGAAAAAACAACAAAGTTATAGATATTTCACTGATTCCCCATTATACCCAATGACCGGATCTCCGAGGCGGCTCCAACGCTTTGGAGCCACTTCAGCGGATTGAAGCAGAAACCCGACCCGGTCCAGAGCTCCAGAATGGATTGCTGGCATCCGAAGTGGACAGATATGAAGCCAGATCGAATACCTGCCTACTCCCACAGGCCTAGATTATACATCTGCCAATGTACCAAATATCTCAAGGTAATTGTAAATAAGATGGTATACCCCCAAACTCTCACACACATCTCCAAAGAAGAATGCACCTTTATCACAAAAATCTTATCCTTAGGCATATTAAAGACAAACAGAACAATTCCTTCTTTTCTTGTGTGTTCAGTCATGAAACCCTGAAGACTAGGAACCCAGATATCTATAAACAACACCTGCCTCCCATACCCCCACATCTACTGAAAGCAAAGTGACAAAGGAAAAGGCTGGTCATTTACAGATTACTTCATACAATTGTAAGGAGGAAAAATATCTGCCTAATCTTACGTGAAAACAGCTATTATGAGAAACAAAGCCACAGGGTCAACACCTAATAATTATTACTAATCATGTATCATTTACTCTTATGCAAATGTCATTTATATACACCAGCCCATGGGCAAAATTTCTCACTGGTCATTCACACATGACAACAGGATAGGTGGGGAGGAAGAGACATTTGACTGCTGTATGAAGGGGAAAGGGTAACATGGGATGCAGCCAGCACTCTGGCCCCTGCCAAAGGAAGCACTAAAACCTATGCAATGCCTTGTATCCACTCAGCCATGTGACTTTTGGAAAAGAAATAGCCGGGAGGAGCCAAGCCAGAGACTCGAGCCAGAACAGCAGCTGCAGAAGCAGCTTAAGTGCGACTGAAGAACACTGATATATTTTCCACACTTTCGCCTGGACTTTATCTGTCCAGTACTGACTGGCTGTTTACTCCTGGCTCTCTCTCCCCCTTCTCCATCTCTGCATCACTCCACACCTGCTTCTCAGATCCAGCCCACTTCTTCCTTCCTCTTTCCGTTAGCTGATCCCCTAACAAATCCACCTCCTAAAAGAAAATCTTGGAACCACAATGAAATTTGCTATCATCACACTGAAACATAGCTCTGGAAGGACTTCCAGGGTCATCTAGCTCAATTCCCTGCACAGATGCAGAAGTCACTGCTCCTAAACTAGCCTGGACAGTTGCATATAGTGTACAACCTCCAATGCAAGGAGATTCCACAATTTCCCTGGGCAGACTGTCCCATTGTCCTGCTGCTCTTACAGTCACGAAGATTTTCCTAATACTGGATCTAAATGGTTCTGTTCCTATGTTATGTTGTCTTCCCATAACTTTAACTTATCTTATTTGTTTATAAGCTCTTCTGGGCAGGGACCCTCTTCCCACTCTACATTTGTACAGTTACTTGAACAATGATCATAGTAGTGCCTAAGAGCACATGTTATAAAAGAGAATTAATATTTATTTAACCATAAGAAAGTATGACTTGCCCTGGACTCTCAAGCTAGTGTAGGGCACACAAATAGGTGTCCAAGGCTGTGTTACTTAATGTTATCTTCTTACCTAAATGCATTTGGTGCAATAAAATAAAAATCCTTTATAAACTAGTTATTCTAAATGTGAAGGAGCCAATATTTGCAGGTATTTGAGGCCCTTTTAAATAGGATATAGACAAAATTTAAATAAAAGGAAAAGATGATAACTGATAAGTATATTATATTTCACAAATGTAAAGAAGCATCCTAAATGGGGGGGAAAAAGTGCCAGTTTATTTTTCCAGAGCACTTGGCATAATTCAGACTGAAATGAATTGGCTGGTTTTAAAATTCAGACAAAAACGCATGAAATTAGACTACGGAGATAATTTTCCTAACAGAACCAACATTCACAGTCCTAGGTTAAAAACTGGAAAGTGGGAATTTGTAATGGAGACACTGTCCCACCTTAACTGAGTAGCTAGCTGCTCTGCAGAAAATAGCTCAGGCGCACATAGCAAAATCCAGACACAGAATCCCTTATTTTTTTCTGCAATTCTAAAAGCCAGCAAAGGGCTTAATGTTCTTCTGAAGACAAATGAGAGAGCCAGACCCCGCCACTTTTATCATACCCAAGACTAGTATCTCATTGATACTGTGATGCCTGATGGAGACATCTGCGTTATGTGACTTGACATGCAAGAAAAAGTCTAGGTCAAAGGTTATCTCTGTGAGCTGTCTTCTTCATAAAGGGATTAGTGCTGGTGGGTGTAACATTTTATAAGGCAGCAGAGAAAAGAGTGAATTGGTGGGGGCAAGGGGAGGGCTAAGCAAGAAGTCAGTTACTGAAAGAAAAAACATTCTGTTTCAAGAGTAATGTTTCTACATGATGGAAAAGCAACATATCCTACATGGAAATGTGTAGGTCAAGCCTATTTTGTCCAGCCTTAGCTTTGCCACTGAGATTGGCTTAAAAAACCCACTCTGAAATAATAGTAGAAATAAAAACATTTTTAATCTGAAACCTCATAGTGCTGCACCAGGTAATTAGGTAGCAGTTTCACCTTGTTACAGATGGGAGAAACAGAAGAAGGACGGTAAGAGTCCTCCAATTTCCAAAAGGGTCCTTTACTTTTGGATTCGTTCTTTTTTGGGTGTCACCCTCACAGTCATTTCAGACATGCTAAATACCTGCCATTGCCCTTGTAGTCACTGGTTTTTGGCATCCAAAAATTGAGGCACCCCAAATTAGCAGAGCACTTTAGAAACAAGCATTGGAAAGTCACAATAAAAGTGATGGCAGAGTCAGGAACACAATCCAAGGGATAGATCTTAGGCTGGTGTGAATTAACACAGACCAACAGATAGTGTTACGACAATTCACCAGCTGAAGATCTGAGTGCCAGTGCCCTTGGCATGGCAGAACTAGATGCCCCTTGTCCACCATGCAGTAGTTCATAATGAGATCTAAAGTGAGCTGAGGAGTTATTTGATGTGTTTCTCTTCTTTTGCGTTTTTTTATTGCTTTGATAAGAAATCAGGCCTAATTGTTGAAAACTGCACTGAGCGTTGTACTAAGTGATTAGATTATGCATGCAAATGGCAGAGCTCCAGACACAAATATAAGCAGACTTTATTCTCTTCAGTAGAAACTGTTCTTTTAGCTGGCAGCTGCCAATTGGACTGCACTGATTTTTCTTTTATCTTGCTAAAATGCTCTTGATGGAATTTAAGTTTCTTTGATCAATGCTTATCATTGATTCACCAGCCTTGAAACCAGGAACTTACTAGCACTTTGAAACAATCAACCTGAAAGGTCATCTAGTTTCAATGTAACTCCTATAAGCACCTCTGTATCCTTTGGTAAGACCTTGTTTCTTCTTTAGAAAGAGTCTTCAGTGAGCCACATCCACTTCCCTGACTAAAATCGTTGCTCCACCGAAGTAGTTGAGAGGTTTGCCACTGACTTCAATAGGGGAAGGATTTTATCCCATCTACCTGCAACAGTAACAGTACACTAAAGAAAGAAACATACTTGTAATACAGAAGAGCCAGTAGGCCTGCCCTAAAAGTCTACCTTAAAAAAGATCAAACCAATACACTTACTTTTGTAATATTTACTCTGACTGTCTTATCAAAGGCCTTACATTGGCAGATACACTCAGATGCTCAGCTGGGTGACAAGTCAGTTACTGAACACAGTTTTCATTCAGTTTGCTCTTGCCACGTTAGATGTTTGATCTAATACATTATACATATCTTGGAGCCATTTTATAAAATGGTGCTGCAGTCTAGGATACAGAGGATTTCTGTGATAAAGATATCACATTACTCACTGCAGTAATCCCACAATATACATCACATCATTTTTTTACTATGATTTGCTTAGGAACTATAATGAATTGATCCCCCTACCATCCCCCCAAATAATTTTTGCTAAAGATTAAGTATGAGGCTTTTAACTATAATTTTTATCTACACAGTTAAATGACTGTGAGGTACTTAATTCACAAGAGCTACTACAGAGTATTTCATTATAGTAACTGTAATAAGGAAGAGTCGCTTGTACTTCCACAAACCCCCAATACAGCTGGAAGCAGACTCTATATTTATCACTTATACAGAGAAAGTAATTATGTGCCCCAAAGCCTCAGAGGAGATGGTGCTTATAGCCAAGACTTGAAAAAATGTGTAAGCAGCTCTGTGCTTAGGAAAAACCTAAGTTTTTGCTAATTTTGCCTGTGAAGCAGACTCATACATGATTGAAATCCACTGAATCTGTTCAATCCTTATTGAAATCCAGACTGAAAATGAAATGTACTGGGCAATGTAGCAGACAGTGGCAGAATCCAGCTCTAAATAACTCAAAGCCTCTATCTTGTGCTGCCATGTCCCTCAAAGGGACATCTTCTGCCACTATTTCTTGGGTAAAGGGGAACTTTCCCTCAGAGGAGTTCCAAGGAAGGCCCTGGGGAGTATAAGTAAAGTTGGCAGAATGGGTTTGCTTTCCCCTTAGGTTTGCCATCTTCCCCCACAGCTAAAATAGATGCTAATGTTTCTCCTGGACTTACTTTCAAGTCTGCTCCAATTCTTTTTTGTAAGGAAGTCTGCTCCAATTCTTTCTCCCTCAATATGTCCATCTTTCAATTCTATTCTTGTAACAGAACACACCAGTCACTGGCTACTGGTCATGTACTCACCAACCTCCATACACAAAGAGCTTGAAAATCTGCCATGGCTACATCTGCTACACAAAAGATTAGGCACTCATTTCTAGAGGTAATGCACAGATGAGAAGTCAATCTACACCAACCTGCTGAAAAAATCATACTGTGTACGTGAGCTCTCTAGGGCTAGGCCTTGCTCACAGTTCCTGCTCTTCTACTGGCTTCCAGAAAGTAAACAGATCAGATAGGTTTAAAACTCTCCCAGCTTCTTTTGGCTACTGGAAAGGATGAGCCCTTTCTGTCTGTTCTGCTTCCTGCCCTCCTGGCTGCCGCACAGATGTGCAAGACTGCCAGTCCAACATTTCCTCAGTCCCCAGTGTGCCATAAAGTCTTCGCTACTCTCTTTTCCAGTGAATTGTCCAGCATCTACCTGCTGTAGCTCAAAGCTCTCCTCTAGCAGCACCAAGCACAACGCCAGGCAGTTTTCACTTGCTAAAACAAGGCGAAACAACACAGAAACTATTGCTGCTGAACCACATTATGTTCCGTTGCTGGGTTTTGCTCAGTTCACATTCAGGAGACTTGCTCTGCAACCGTACAAACTAGGAACTTACTGTATAAAGAAGAACCTTAACTTCTGCAAGAGCACACAGGTTCTTTTTCCAGGAAAACTGCTCTCTCACTGGGGGCATGTTGGTTTTTGAGAACCAACGCATGAACATATTTTAATCTTGTTTGTTATATTAAAGAATACCATAGGAAGAAAGTTTCATCAGGCATGGACTGCAACCTCTTGGTAACAAAATGTCTACTCCTGTAGCTTGGTCTGACACCTGGAGCTTTAGAGTTATTTTTATCAGAAAAAAACAAAATGGTCCAGGAAGAAGCTAAAACAAGCAGCAAATACAAAACTCTACCCATAACTTGATGTTACCCCAAATGATTACTGCCTGAGACACAGAATTTTTCCCCTACTCAACTTCAGTTGGTCTGGCCTCCTCAAACTTCCCCCACAATCCCTAAGGCATCCAATAATCCTTTGCTTTCACTAAATGCAGTACTGAAACATGCCAGAAAGAGAGAAAGAGACTGTTCATAAAGCACCAACTGTCTGCTCCCTACAAACTGGCAAAATTGACTCTGCTACCATTCTTGCATTAAAGTCATTAATAGGGAAACAATGTAAGCAGTCAGGTGCTATTAAACTGGTTTGCCATATGGATAAGAATGTCTATGAGGGCAGGAAATATAGGGGCAGTTTTTTTTTTAATTGGTACTTAAACTTTTAACAAGGGTCTGTTTTCTATTATTATTTCTAGAAAATTTAAAATAAGATCCTATTGGCTTTATCCCTATTAAATTCTATAGATTTCCAGGAATGATTTTATCCACTGAAGGTTGCTGGCTGAAAAGTTTTAAAAAAAATCCTTCGTGTGTTTTTTTATATTTTATTTTTTGGTAGCAAACTGCAGCACAGGGTGTAATTCACTTGGTTCTTCTATCAATAGAAATCTATAGGATAGAGGATGCAGATAATATTACTGCTTGATGTTTCCTGTGTAGCAGTTGTTGTCTATGGTAATTATTACCTGGCATCCCATACAAATATTATTCTGATAACACAGCTAAGAATATTGAAAAAAGTTACAGAAAAGTTAAAGCCCTCCTTGCCCTACAACTGATACAGTAACAGTCATCAAAATAATTAAATATAAAGCAAGTACAGCTTATCCGTGGGTTTTTGATCTTCTGTAGATGTTGAATTATTGAGAACCTGGGGGAGGGAGGGAGGGAGGATAGGATCACCAAGGTAGAAAGAAATGTTTTACTTGCTGCATACTTGTAGCTGAACGTCTTATTTTAATAATTCATCAAGAAATGATGTTTCAAGTAAGCATCAAGGATGGGTGCAATCTGAGAAAGCGCAACTTTGTCTCAAGTTTATAGCAGTAGTGTGCTTGATGTGTTACTTATTCACTGGAGCTCCTGCTCCCTTGCTCCCACACACACACCACAAGCCACACTAACAACACACGCTCCCCAACTATGCCAAAGTCAAATCCAAAATTCATACACCAAATTCCACACTGCAACTTCCAAATGCACACACAGCTAAACCAAGTTGATCACAGGGAGATCTGCATTTCTTACAGCTAATATAAAAGCTTCACTAGTCTTAACAAAGCTTAGAGTCATTTCAGCCACCAAACATGTTTGTGAGCAAAGTAAATCATTCGTCAACCAGCTTGATAAAGCATTAAAGCGTTATTTTTAGATATACACGATTTTAAAACGCTTTATGGGCAATCTGGACAAACTGTCAGCCAAAGCAACCCATGTTCTTGAACTTAATATCTGTCCCAAATGCCAACTGATAAAAGCTCAGAGAGCTATATCAGAATGAGCCATGCTCCTGAATTGTGAAGGGAAGGGGCACCCACATAATATGTTTCTCTCAACATGAAAATGTTTCAGGCACAGAAAAAAAAACAAACCAAAATCCCACCCACAAAGGTTCTTAAAGGAAACCTCAACCAGGACCTAGAAATCAGTGATGATTGCACAGTTTAACTTGACCGGCTAAACTTCATAGCAGGTGTTACAAAAATGAAGTGGAGCCATAAGGGTTTAATAGCTGCACACATGGTCCTGAAAAACCTCACAGACTTCCTTCCAGCAGCAAAAAAAAAATGGTTATTCCTTTAAAAAAAATATTTGACCCCAAACCCCTACCTTTCTAGAAGCCCCGCACAAATTTTGCTTAGCTTGCAGAGTGGTTTGGTTTTGTTTTCAATCAACGAAACAACTCCTTTGAGTACACAGTCAAACAACTGGGTAGGGTACAAAAGGACCCAGAGTCCCATCATCTCCTCTACAACCCTCCTCCCAGCAGGCCCCAACAACTCACCAGTATACCCATTACATCCGTCCAGAGTTTGGAGAAAGCCTCAGACATGATGCTGTCCTCCTGGGGTTCTGGGCAGGCTGCTTGTTCCTCCTCCATGTCTGGATCCCCTGCCTCAGCAGAGCTTAATACTGGCTCCCCAAAACAACAACTTTCTGTCAAGGGGTGATCCCTCCTCAATAACACACAGCTCACCAACAAGAAACACTTCCCCAGTCCTTCTGAACCGCTTCACCATGCCTTTCTCTTCTGATCACTGCTATCAGTCAAACCCCAGCTTCTCCAGAGGACACCCACAGAATGCTTCAAGGGGCAATGAAAACAAAACACAATTTTTCTCCAGGTCAGATGCCAGACCCTGCTCAGTCAAATGCAGCTTCCCCCTCGGGTCTGTCCTTTCTTGCCTTTTGATGGATCCAGGAGCTGCAGAGCTGACATTCCTTCAGAAACTTTTCTGGTAGAGCTGCAACAACAGGGTAGCAGAAGGCAAGCTGGAGCCACAGTTTCACCGTGGGGGCTCTTGTAAGCCTAGCAGCAAAGGATTCACTGTCATATCATTTCTTCTAACAAAGAAAAAAGCATCGCCTGAAAAGCCAGTCCCTTAGAGAGGCAGCTTGTAAGGGCACCACTAGCAAAAGAGGTGCCTACGCTTTCTTTTCAACTTTTAGGTAACTCGCTAGTACCCCTTTCTTCCAAATGAGCTCTCCCAGATTCACATGACTGCTCACTGTGTCTCTCTCGCTCAGCTAAAGAAAGCTTTTAGCAACAAAAGGTACTCTGATGTCAGGCTCTTTGCATGGAAATGAGCCACAGGCAGGAGAACAAATCGCCTGTTGAAAGAGCAGCCTCGCTGAAGACCTTGGCATGCACAAGTTTCCAATCGCGAAAGCTATTCACTCAAAGCAGCCTCGGTCACAGGACCTTAAGGAAGTTAATCTTTAACGCAGCCTGCAGCCTCCCAAGGGATCCAGTGTGGCACAGTTCCCCATCTTTTCCAGGGAAGCCAGCCTACCTAGCCCCGCCTGTGCTAGGAAAGAAGTTTGCAAAAAACAAAAAAGTGCAGGGAACTTCGTTTTATTTGTGTGGCACTGATGATTTCTTTCTTTCCTTGGTGCTAATGATTTTTTTTCCACACGGTTTGGGAAGCAATCAGCATCTGATTAGGAAAGCTGAGGGGAATATTGACTTTTATTTTCAAGTGTAAAACTTTTTTTTTTTCTAATACCCCACTAAGCTGACACTACAAGGCAGGGGCCCCTGTGTTACTGCAGCAGGGCAAAATATTTCCTCCATTAAGATTTTTCATTTGCTGTTTGAGGCACATCTTTTCTTTTGCAAAAGGGCAAATCTGTCCCTGATTAGGTTTTGTAAAACCAGCTCCCTCAGAGCAGGGATCTAGAAATATTTTGTTTCTTTTTTAATCTATTCCTCTCTCCCCCACACACATTGTGATGAGTTGCTGTAAGCACCAGTTACATACAGCGCAATGAGCATTCCCTTTTGTGGGTAATGTCTGATTATGCGAGTTTATTCAGTAACAAGATCAGGATAAATTAATCAGATTTCAAGGGTACATCTAACAAAACACCGCCCATGTGCTGGAGGGCTCCACTGGGATCAAAGTGAATGAGGGGGAGGGAATGGGGGACTTTTTCTAGGCCTACCAAGCTCAGACCCCACTAACAAGCTTGTACCAGCTGGCTATTTCTACTAAAATGATCAGCAATGAAACAGTTCAAATTTAAATTTCTGCAGTAGATGATTAGGCTTTAAAAATAATAAGCAGCTTGTCAAAAGCTACTGCTGTAACCTATCATTTAATCTGAAGCACCTGTCCATGTGGGGAAGAATGATAATGTATTTAGGAGATGTGCAGCTGTAACATTACAACCAGCTTTTGAGGTGCAAATCTTCCATGCCGTGTCACTTCGCCTTGCACCCAAGCCAAATGCTGTCACTACAGACCTAAGCTGCTGCTTATGCTTTTCTGAAGCTACTGTCATAAAAATTTACCCGTATTATCTGTTTTCACTGTGGCTTTTTGGAACCCGGTGGGCAGCTATGAAACTGACAAGAATTAGGTCAATTTCATGCTCCTGTGTAGGGGGGGCATTTAGAAGCAGGCTGACACAAATAGTTTGCTGGAGAGCAGGACTCAAAAATAGATGTGGCAGGGGATAGATAAAGCAGCAGAAACAGGCCCTTGCCCAATAACAGAGTATGGACTTTCATATTTCCATAAAGCTAGGGGTCCTTTACAAAATCATGCAGCAGAGACTTCAAAACAGCTAAGCAGAGGCTGAGATCAGGGAAAGAATCCTAGCTGAAACCTCAGAATTCCTTCAACAACGGATTTGTGAGACATAAAGAAGCTGGTGTTTCTGGGCACCACCTCTGGATAATATCAGTACTTAGTTGATCTTTGCTGTTAAGTGTCTAAAAAACTTGCATGAGCAAAGGAGATGAATGAGTACGTGTGGGATGAGCAAGACAGACATAAAAGAAGGGCGACATTTATGGGATAAGTAAAAAAAAGAGAGGGAGGACAGAGAAAACATTGATGATGTGATGAAATGTAAAATTTGTACTGGCACTTCTGCGTGCGGTCCTCATAATTCAGTCATGACTTGTCCCATTCAAGCCCCACATACATGGAGTTAAAATATTATTTGGTATTTTAACTTTTATGCAAAGCTGTAGAGTATGGGATGAATAAAGTAGGTCTATAGAGCATAGAAAGGTTTCACTGACACTCCCTTGAGATGTCTTGTATAACTGGATTTCATTAGTCAGAGGTAATACAGCCAGCATGCCCACCCAAAATCCAAGTAGGAAAAACCTTCATAGTAGCATCATGTCAGTCCCATGCAATCAAAATGCTGATTCATACAAAATTAGTGTTGGAAGGGACCTCAGGAGGTCCCAAAGTTTGAAAAATTATGATTCAAGCACCCACACTTCAGTCTCAGGATTTAAATACATTTGGGATTTTCTGCATTTGTCTTCTGATCAAGGATGCACTCAAGTCATATTCTCAGTCATGGGTGCTAAAATCTTAATTAAAAGGAAAAAAAGAGACACAAGAAAAGTTCAGATTATGTACTCACTTGAATCCAAGACCAAGGGTTTTAACACCTCAAATATGATGTGGTTCATGATAAAAAGTTAAAGGTTGGTAACAACTAACTCAACACAGGCTTGCTAGACTCTTCTTTAAGTTATGGTATGCATATTTAATCTCATGATGTCCTTACCTGAAGTAGGCACTTTTCAAGAGAAGCCATAAGAAAAATGATATGTTGTCATTCCCCCTTCTTACACAGAACTCTCTCCCAATTATCTTTCAGTGGAAGACCCACTGGAAATTTTCAAGGGGTAACAGAGACCTTTTCCATCAAGAGTATAGATATTCTAGGGCAACTGAAACCTAGTTCTGCTGCAATGATGAAGCCCAGCTGCTTAAAGCATGGCTCATCCTAACCCACAGTTTTTGGTGAATTTGTAACTAATTTGACTTGCAGAGTTGTGTTAATTAACCAGAGATAGAACACAACCACAGCCTGTAATCTACACAATCCATCTGCCTCATGCACAATTAACCAATGGCTGCAAAACCCCAAGATTCAGTCATGTTATTATCTATGTCAGGGGTTGTCAACTGGGGGTGTGTCTACCCCCAGGGGTACTTTGGAGGATCCTAGGGAGTATTCATGGACGGGTGGGGATGGGAGGGGGGGAGTGAGGGCAGTGGTACCCCTCTGCAGGCTGCGCAGGTGGTGCCCAGGTGGCCGGATGTGGCAGAGGGGGAAAAGTTGCACGCGGCAGCGCTTGCCACTTCCTACCACCTTGTGCTACAGCCGCTATGTGTCCACCTGCGTGCCACCCCCCCCCCAGCTCTGTATCTGGGGGTACACTGCTCTGCATATGGTTGCCTGGGGGTACAATGGTCAAAAAAGATTGAAAACTCCTGATCTATGTGTTTGAGTGTGTGTGTATCGAACGCCAACTAATTTCAATGGGAGTTGTCCCTCATACTCAGACTAGCCAGACAGGCTTATCCAACTTCAGAAGCACTGACTGTTCATGATCCAATCAAAAAAGAAGAATTACTTTTCCAATTCAGGTCTGATTGCAACTCAGGCTGGAGATTTGCTATTTATATAGTACTTTATTGTAAGGAACAGCTCATGTGACGGGAAGTATGGTCATAAACACACACACACCCCTTGGTGCTCACAAACACCATATGCACAGAGACTTGAGTCATGAGGCAGAAGGGTCAAAATCCTTTCAGCTTCAAGACAGGGTCTGTAATCTGTCCATGGCCACACATCCTCATTTAGCACGAACAGAAGTACAATTAAACACTCTTAGTTTCACCATATACAAATCCTCTAAAAAATAAATAACTTATTTTTAATGCTTCGTCTTAAATGTTATTCACAAAATGTGAGATTGCAGTTCCTGCTTTAGGATCCTTTAGCACTTTCTCTGTATCAGCTGCTTCTGTCAATGGGCTTGATGATACTAATCTCTGGTACAAAGTACATTCTGCCTCTGAGGACAGGACTGAGTCGTAGCCAAATGGACTGGATATCACATCATACCATAGCAATACAAGGCAGTACATTGGGACTCAGTCTACTCTTTTACACTGATTTTAAAACTAGTTGCTCCAGATTTACACAGATGCAAGAACCACCATACTAATACATTCCCACATCACAAAACAACAGGGCTCAAAGTACCACCAGCATGGAGCGTTACAACAAATCTTACCCATTTTATAAACTGCACCATTCAACAATACTCACCTAGTGTACTAAACCTAGACCACACAAACACTTGCTCTGCTGTAGAGATCAGAAATCACTAATTATTTTAGAGGTTTAGCTGTCAGACCTCAATATTATTGCTAGCCTCATGAAAACAGTGTTTTATATAATAACTAAAGCAATAACTTGTAATACAAATCAAATTGAGTTAGGAATGTATAATTCTATCAGTGAAAAGCAGTTATGGAAAATTAATTGTTTTCCTCTGATAAAAAATCTGAAAGCTCCATGTGAAACCAGAGCCATCACTCTCTCACTTATCTGAATCTTGCTACATTAAAAAATAAAAAGGAGAGAAAGAAGCCTGCCCCTGAAAATTGCTCCATAAACCTTAGTACAATACACCTACAGATTTGTAATGCTGCCAAGGCTGGGTAGACCTCAAGTGGGAGAGGCAAAATATGGTGACTGTCACTTAGTATGATTCATCACAGAAGGAAAAGAAATCTAACCAGAGCACACAGTAAATATTACTACCCTTCTGGAAGGATGCTTGCTGAGCCATAAGTTGAAAGGAAAGGATCATATCCTCTGTCCCTGCACGTAGATGAGTTCAGCAGTAGTCTCTTGTGTCCTGTCCAGTGCTTCCTCCCTCCCCCATTAGGGTAAGAAATTACGCTTCACCATTTTAGTTCTACGGTAGGGTCTCTCCAAATGCCAAGTAGTGACTCAGAAATCCCCATATTCTTAGCGTTAACTTCTGCCCTTTCCACCCAAATTCATGATCACACCTTTCCAGTCCCAAAGAATCATTAGCTTTGTCACACTGATTATGTCTTTTTCCACCATCCCACCCACTTTTCTGGGTTTGTCTAGACTTTTGTTACACAGCACTGCAGTAATTCAACTTGGTAAACAACAAACATTATTTTACTTTTCTGCAGCGCCTTTTTCAAATATTTTGGGAACAGGAATTAACCCTCAGAGCTCCTTGCTCCTGCTCTGTGTGGATCAGTAAAGCACCCTAACTGATTTTACAGAGAAGAGAGGGGCAAGAGTGAACTGCCTACAGTCACTCAACGTGTGAGTAGCAAACCTGAGAACAGAGCTCCAGCAGCTCCTTTTCCAATCCTGGCCTCCAAGTACCAGGCTACAGTCCCCCTGGCTCTTATTCTGGTTGCTTAGTGGTGGCCTGGGTATCCCCAATAACCTTTCATATTGTAATTCTTCTCTTATCTAGTGAAAAGGAATTTTGGTAACCTTATCCTGGTGTCATAAACTGCCATACAACTTGGCATAATTCAGCACAATCAGCTTTCCCTAGACTTTACAGAAGTCCAGCACAGGAGCAAGGCTGCAATAGTAAGGAAGCTGGCAAATAAGAAGCTTTTGGGGAGATGTTTGAGGCAAATTTGCATAGTGATAATTGACGACAAAACCAAATTTTAGCTTCCAGGTTTATTCTCTTCCACTACCAGCCCACACATTTTTGGACTTCAGTGCTCCTCCATCAGATATTTATTGAATTTCCTCTAAAGCCCTTCCCAAAAAACACAAAATCAAACCCCAGCCAGACAAAAAGATCCTTTCCAAGACGCAGATTTCACTCCGCATTAAAACTTGCGTTAAATACATCTCATAAGTCACTTCTCTGAAAGTCAACCAACCAGTTTATTCCATCACAGGTCCATAATTGACACCCATTAGGAGACAAAAATTACTGAGCTGCTTGTGGCAAAATATGACTGGTCAAAATGGCAATTCACTCTTTTTTCATGGGGATACTTGTTAGAAAATACGTTTATTTTAAATGGGACAGGAGAAATGATCTCACCTCAAAAAACCTCTCCCCCTCCCTCTGTTACCCATTAATAAAGGTTCACAGCTCCCCTAAACACTGTCCAAAGCAATTCAACACAGCTGAAACCCTGGAAAATAAAATGCAGTGAACTGCATTCAAACTGTTCACCTAAAACAAATGCAGTTACTCTGACCAAGCAGTGTGCTGAGGACCTGACTTCTAATTAAGAATGGATTTGAGAGAAGCCTGTAAACTGTGCTCCTATAAGACTCTTCTCCAACAGGAGAGAGGATACTGCAGAGTACTGTGGCTGTAGTATTCAAAGGTTGAGATTATCCACAGAAAACAAACTGATATGTCACTATGTGGCAAAAGCAGGTATTTGATCCATTTAACTAAGCACATACATGGGGGAGGGGACCAAATTCTACATCCACAAACCAGTGAATGTCCCAGTCTCAAACAAACTGAGGGCTTGATGGCTGACCTCAGACCAAATGTCTGCCCCTGGCCAGTTTCTCCCACTTGCCACAACGAGAAAAAAAAAAAATCAAACCTAAAGTCTCATCCTCCGATCAGGGTCATTTCCCACCAGTGCAATTCTTTGTTAATCACCCTGGCTCCCCCCTCGTTCCACAAATCCAGGAAATAAGTCCAGACATACAAATTATCAAGCAAAGAGCCCCACACTCACAAGCTACCCCA
>NW_017729034.1:82860499-82862164 GCF_001723915.1 Gavialis gangeticus
ATGGCTGACCTCAGACCAAATGTCTGCCCCTGGCCAGTTTCTCCCACTTGCCACAACGAGAAAAAAAAAAAATCAAACCTAAAGTCTCATCCTCCGATCAGGGTCATTTCCCACCAGTGCAATTCTTTGTTAATCACCCTGGCTCCCCCCTCGTTCCACAAATCCAGGAAATAAGTCCAGACATACAAATTATCAAGCAAAGAGCCCACCCCACTGCCCCCTTCCCTTTAAACAAGGCTACATGCCTGGCCCACTTTTAAATAGCTTCCTTCCTATCCCTCTGGCTGTCAGGCCAGAACAGATGACAGGTTTGTTTCAGGGGTCAGTGGATCCTTAACTCAGCAAGCTCAGACTAGTAAGTCAAGTGAGAATTTATGGAAAAACAGTAGATAGCAACAGCTTTCCAGGAGAGTGAGGTATATTATTATAATAGCATCTGCGGACTGAAGGGACAGATTCTATGCTACCCATTAGGTGCATGAATTGACATAGATACCTAACTACAATTCTGCTCCAACCTATTTGAGTCTCTGAAAAGGTGGGTGGACCCTCATCTACCTTGCTGTTTTTTTGTGACTCAGTCGGTGTGACAAAAATAGGTGCCTAATAGGTGCAACAGAATTTGGCCCCATGTGTTCACGCAGGAGGGTGCGCGGGAGGGCCCAAGGCCCTGCCTGCAAGCCCCCTAGGGTAGACAGACTCAGGCCCAGCCCACCTACCAGCCACATGCCATGGATGGGCACTCACCACACCCCAAGGGTCCCCTCGGGGTCTCTGGCCCCCCCGGCACCTCAGAGACAGGCACCCAGGCGGAGCCCCTGGCTCTCGGCTGCAGCGGCTGTGTGTCCCTTTTTCAAGCTCTGAGGCCCAGGAGCATGGCTACCTCCCCTTGTGGGGTCTGCTCCCTTTTGGGGTCTCTAATGTGCCAGCTGCAGGAGCTCCAGGCCACAGTCCAGAGACTGCGTGCCATCAGGGACTGCGAGCAGGAGATCGACTCCTACTGCCAGGCCCTTCTGCCCCGGGAGCCGGAGGGTAGACCATGGTCTCCCTCCAAGACAAGGGAGGACTCTGGGACCTCCCATTCTGTCCAGTCAGGGGCATGGACCAAGGTGGTCAAGGCCCCTAAGGCCCACTGCACCAAGGCCCCTGCCCCGCTGGAGCTTAGTGACAGGTATGAACCTCTTGCGGCCCCAGCAGAGCCTGCTGAGTTACCAGCTCCCGCAGGCAACACAGGCTCAACTGCAGCTACTGCTACCAAGACAAAATGTAAACTGTTTGTTGTGGGAGACTCCATCCTGAGGAGGACTGAGGGGGTAACCTGCCGCCCAACCCCTTAGCCCGGGAAGTCTGCAGTGACGCAGCTTGGAGCTCTCCCAGCTGGGTCATGAGGTGCTACAGGGATTTGGGAGTGGGGCTAAAGGGTCTGGGGGCACAGGTGGTGTTCTCGTTGATCCTCCCAGTCTCAGGGTATGGGCTGAGGAGGGAGAGTATGATCCAGGTAGTAAACCAAAGACTGTGGCGCTGGTGTCATTGGAAAGGCTTTGGCATCCATGACTACAGCCCACTCTTTGGTGAGAGAGGCAGCGAGCTGCTGAGAAGAGATGGCCTATACCTCTCTCAGCTGGGGAGGAGGCTCTTTGCAGCCAGACTGGCTGACCTGCTCCA
>NW_017729034.1:82865582-82865876 GCF_001723915.1 Gavialis gangeticus
GTTCACCAGAGCGCCCCAAGGGATGATGAGGTCGAATGGTTTTAAACTACTGCAAGACCGTTTCAGGCTGGACATCAGGCTGATCTCGTACGACAAGCTTTAAACTAGACTCGCCAGGGGAGGGGGCCACAGGAAGACGTGGAGACACCACCTGAGCAAGACAGGTGACAAATTCAAGGAGTGCCCAGGTAAGAAGGGTCCAGACAGTTTCCGAAATCGGGGGGTGGCACACGCAGCTATGCAAGGCCTTAAATGCCTATATACCAATGCTCATAGAGTGGGGAACAAACAGGA
>NW_017729034.1:82866433-82915620 GCF_001723915.1 Gavialis gangeticus
GTGGACAACATTGAGAGGGTCTAGAGGAGGACCACCTGCATGATCTGGGGACAACAGGGCAGACCCTACAATGAGAGACTGCGGGACCTGAACCTATTCAGCCTTCACAAGAGAAGGCTGAGGGGGGACCTGGTGACCATCTATAAACTCACTAGGGGGGACCAGAAGGGTTTGGGAGAGACCTTGTTTCCCCTAGTGCCCCTTGGCATGACAAGGAATAATGGCCACAAGTTGTTGGAGAGTAGGTTTAGATTAGACATCTGTAAGAAATACTGCACAGTTAGGGTGGCTAGGATCTGGAACCAACTTCCAAGGGAAGTGGAGCTGGCTCCTACCCTGGGGGTCTTTAAGAAGAGGCTTGATGCCTACCTGGCTGGAGTCATTTGAGCCCAGTTTTTCTCCTGCCCAGGCAGGGGGTCGGACTTGAAGATCTACAAGGTCCCTTCCAACCCGACTCCTATGATTCTATGATAAGGAAGAATTTCATTAGTGTCCGAGCCCCCAAGGTCTGGAATACCCTGCCATCGGATGTGGTTCAAGCACCTACATTGAACACCTTGAAATAAAAATTGGATGCTTATCTTGCTGGGATCCTATGACCCCAGCTGACTTCCTGCCTTCAGGCGGGGGGCTGGACTTGATGATCTTCTGAGGTTCCTTACAGCCCTAATGTCTATGAAATCTATGAAATCAAAGAAAAAAAAAAGACCCACAAGTTTAAACTGGTTAAACCATAGTGAGAGTATTAGAATAACAGGTCTTTTCCTTCAACTTTCCAAGTTGTTTTCTGCACTCAGGTCAGATTTTCAAGTTTGTTTTTAGAGCAATGAAGGCAGAAGTTATGTTTTATACAGTGCCTTGCCTCCTATATAGTTGTCCGTACCGATTTTGTAAAAGATGGTGCAAAGTTCTGCCAAATCAGAATTCTCCACTAACACTGCAGTAATATTTTAAACCCCATTTTACATTCATTGACAAAGCAAGGCAAACTAGTGGCAAAGCAGGTCCAATATGTAAAGAGATTTTTGGGGAGGGGTTAATTTTTAAAATACACACACCATAACTAGTCAATGGATTACCAGATGGTTATCCCTATTTAAAGTTTCACATGGTAGCACCAGGAGTAACCTCCCATTTTTTTAACATACACTTGAAACACTGGCAAACAGTGCACTTTTTAAGCATAAATCTCATATGATTGCCCTAGACACGTATTTTTGTAACATATTTGAGGAAGAAAAGTGGAGAGTGTAATTTAGAAGAGCAGCTGCTTCCAGTTAGGGCAATTCAGCTGGAAAGTACAGGTGCCTCTCAAAGAGTAATTAAAATGACAAGAAGCTTTCTGTCATAAACTGTAGTGTCTGAGCACCAGCCAATCCCCTTTCAAAATTTAATAAAAAGATAAAACCTGAGAGCAAGTGAGCACAATAGAGACAAGTAAAGACAGGCAGGAGCATCACTCAGAATGTGTCTCCAAGCTATTCTCTCAATTAATATTTTGGAAAGTTTGCTAACAGAAGGATTACTGTGATCTTGGTGATGTAACTGGAGGAATTTACTGTTCACAACCCATTCAACTGCATCAAGGATGTTATAGCCCTTGGAGGGCAGTGAGCTAGCTAGATATGCTGAGATCAGTTTTCTTAAGTTTTACAAGGAAGTCCTTTTGCTTGTGTGTTAGGTGTTATATACTCCTCTCTCTTTGTCCCTGAGAAAAATGATACCTCATTTGCAAAGATTGCTGTAATCAGGCAATTGAGTTTGATGATGGCCATATACATTTCGGCACAGTTGTGTGTGCATTCTGCTGCAATCATATGCTTATTCAAAAGTAATTAGTTATTGTAATTTTTAAAGGTTATTACTACAAATGCTCTCAGCTTAGTCACAGATTCCTTCTGACTTAAGCAGGGAGATGCGACTTCTGAGGATAAATTTCAGGAAATAAGTACTGTAAGTATAGCTTGACTGAATGGAAAATAAGGGGTTTGAGAAGGATATAGTGATCATCTACAAGTATGAAGGCCCAGAGAAAAGTACAGTGGTTTAGGATCGGTCAAGAGCGTAACTCAGAGCTTTGAGATGAGCAGGACAATAGTATATGTGCAAAAATGATGTTAGGTCTTTTTTAGTGGTTTCACAGCTTGTCCCTCACTTCAATGTGTGCATAGGTGAACTAACTTGTCTTTACAGTAAAGGATATGAAGACAGAAACCAATGACTTGGTTCAAAACATGATGTGCACCACACCTAGAATCATGTTTCACTGTTTGTCACCCCCAGCAACAAGTAGGAAAAAACTCTTGTATTTAAGGAGCTAAAATAGACCCTGTTCAATTAGCAGCATGCAAAGAACACATGAGGGTGTGGTAAGAGGTAAATATTTTCTTGGTTCTCATTTAGATGACCTGCATTACTCATGAGCTTTAAATTACGTGAAAGAGCAAGCCAAACCTCATGGAGATAAAGTATGTATTATGAGCTATTTTTATATGTCACGTGTACCTATAAACCAGGTGAAGCCTTCATTTAGTTATCTCAAACAGAGAACTCCCTACCATCCTTCTAGAAAGCATCCTTCTAATTTTGCAGTGTTTTTTTATTCCTAAACACCTGCCAGATAATGTTTTACTTAAAGACACAGACCTCTTCTGCCAGGAAACTAAATTTACTACTTCCTTGGGGAATTGCTCAAAACAGCTTTCAATATATCAAAAGTGAGTTAGGCTGATGCTTTCATTGCCTAGACTTGCCCAGCTATTGCTCATGTTTGCCAGCAACTGGAAGGGAATGCAATCAAGGATGTCAAGACCTAATCAACAATTCTTCCCACTACATTCAGTGCCTTGATAACAACAAGGTCAATGTGTTTTAAGGTTTTGTCTGCAAATTATTTTACTATCTATTGTTTTCACATAAAACTGTCCTGGGCTATAATGGAAACTTATTTTAAGAACTAGAGCTAAATTTTGTGTGGATGCATGAAAACAAGTTAAAACAAACAGAACCTGAATATGATTTTTATCCTTCCATTCTTCTAATTTCTTAGGACCAGACTATAAACCCCTTGGCTAGGGACAGACATGCAAAAAGCCAGTGCCTAAATTAATTCAATCTTTGCAGGTTAGTCTAACCTGCCTAGATTGAACCAACTTGCAAGTGAATAGACATTCACTGTTAGCTCTGGAAATGCAGGCACATGCCTGCAGTCGCTCAGCCCAGAAGTGGGGGGGAGCTAGAGCATGCCTTTGACTGCAGGGAAGCTGTGCTAGGGGGCATGGCCAGGCCCGGGCAGTATCCTGGAGTGAACAGGCCAGGGAGAGGGTTTAATTCCCCCCTCCTTGTCCCACTGGCATGGACCCAAGCCAGGGTCTACCAGGCGCTCCCCCATCGCTGCTTCAGTGGTGGGGGTGGGGGCACAGCTAGATGCTGTACATTATGGCCCGTGAGTGAGAGGGGGTGGGGGGGGTTATTCCCCCCTCCCTCCGGTGTCTGGTGGAGGGGGCAGGGAGGGGGCTTATCGCACCATTCACCCTGCACAGGGAGCGATCAGCGGTGGTGGTCGGGGCTGGCAGACCCTGCTGTGGTCCCCTGGGGCCAGAAGGGGGAATAACCCCCCTTGCTGCCTGCTCTGCCTCAGGGTGCCTTGCCAGCCAGAGCTTGGCTGCACCCCTGGCCCTGCCACTACAGCTCAGGTCTGTGCCAATGGGACAGGGAGAGGGGAATTAAACCTCCTCCCTGGCCAGTTCACTCCAGGCTACTATCAGGCTTGGCCACACCCCACATTGCTGGAGCAGCCAGTGGAGAAATGCCTGACAGGTCCATGCTGGTGGGACAGGGGAGGTTGCGGAGAGGAATAAACTTCTTCCCTGCTGCCTTCCAGGGCCAGTGTCTGGCCAGGACCCACTCCTGCCTGTCCCTGCTCCAGGACACTGGAGCAAAGAACACAGCCCGGCCCAGCCCTGAGAGCATGCTGGGATGCTGGGGGACATTGGTTTAATTTGAACCAGGAAGGGGTCTGGGATACAAGTTCCATAAACCGGTTTGGCCTCAATCAGTTAAATCTGATACTACATTCAACCAGGTTTACCTCAAATCAGTTTCAGCCATTTTGAAACTGGTTTATGTTTACTGAACTTATGTTTAGTTACAGGTTTAAACCAGTTTCTGAACACTTAACTGGTTTATGTGTAACTTCTGTCCCTAACTCTTATGTGCAGTTACTCAAATAAGTAGCATGCTCATAGATGTTAGTGGGACTGGACTATTCACTTTGCATAAAGTTGAATTCAAGTCTTTAAAGAATCAGGGCCAATAGATAAAAGGACAGAACCACAAAATGAGCTTAAATGTATGATGACTCTGAGCCCACTGAGAAAATGATAAATGCTTGAGACTGTACAGCTGATGTAGTACTGTTATTTCAATAGGAACTTGGCAATATAAGGCAGAGTTTGCCACCATCTGGTCTGGATTTTGTATTGAGGGTATTTGTACAACATGTTTGTGCGAGTGTGGTAGGATGTAATCGATATGATTGTAGATGACAGTTGCCAGAGGGACAGCCTGCTGCATAAGGAAGCCAAGAATCTCATACTCAACATGCTGTGTAAGGGGAGGATCTTAGAAACTACAGCTGCTCAGGGACAAAGGTTTGTAAGCTCAAATTTGCCCCAACGGAAGTGTAGGAAATGCTTGCTTAGGGGAATCTCAACCCTCTTTTGCTTGATAGTTTCTCCTCAGCAAAAAACAAAATCATGGTATGGGACACTCATAAAAGCCACTGGGAAAACATGGACTTGGTATGATTTAAATGACAGAAGCACATTATATGGTTTTCTTGTTCAAAATCATCCCAGCTAGAATGTGAATGGGAAGAGATAGCCATTAAAAGAAATTTACAAGAGAACAATGTACTGCATTTACCTTAAACCAAGATGACTTTAAGATGATCTCCCAATAATTAGATCCTATACATGAAATAATTATATATTTGCTAAAATTTTCGATGTATAGAATCTAATTATTGGAGGGTTGTCTTTAATTCATGTCTCCACCCCAAGGTTGCAGACAAGACAAGCAGAGGTAGGGGGCAGGCAGGGGAGTTAAGTGGCCTGCCCCCTGCCTTATCCATTGTTTGCCCCACCCCAGTGCCCCCTCTGCCATAGCATCTGCCTCCCCGGCATATGCCCCCCTCCCTCCTGCCCTCTCATGTCTGTACACCCTGTGTTTCCTGCACTCCCCCCCACTTACCCCCATGCCAACGGCTGATTCTATCCTCTCCACTGTCAGCTCCAGCACTAGCCCTGTTCTAGCCTGGCGCATAGAGTACATGGTCACTTTGGACCTGGCCCCAGCCCAGCCACACAGGGGCTGTTCTGGTGGCAGCAGCTCTGGTCCTGGCTGTAGAGTTGGAGCTATGGCAGGCAGGGGCATGGGTGGGGCAGGGACAGGAGAGCAGCAGCTGCACCTCCAAACCCAGGTTGGGGCTGGAGTCAGAGCTGGAGCCACAGCGACCACCAACTCCCCCTCCCCATGTCCTTGTATTAAAATCCTCATCTTGGATTACTCAACCCTCATCCTGGATTTGAGTAAATACACTAGCATGTTGAAACTCCTGAAAGCAAATTTTCCCTTGTCTTTCACCTAAAATACACATATATGCATATTTATTTATTGTTTATTTAGTTATGTGATTTGTATGTCCCTCTTCCCAGCAACTGTTTGAAATATCTCACAATAAATGAACAGAAAACTTCTGCAAGTGACTGCAGGTTTGCAAAACTGATTGCCAGCTAATAAATAACCTCTGGGGTCTTTGCTAAGCATGAGTGGGTGTGAAAATCAAACCTCAAAAAGACACCTCAAGCTGGGAACCTCAAAATTGAGTCCCACAAATTGTTTGGAAAATCTTAGGTACGCTTACACAATATTTCATACATTCGTTTATGTATGTATGCTTATACGCACATGGTAATGCAGTTATGTAGTCAGTCCTGTGTGAATACGTATGTGTATGCACATGTATAAACAAGCATGAATGCATAAAAGAATGCATGGAAGACAAGTGGCTAAGCAGTCCAAAAAATTATTGAAGTGGCACGTTATGTTTTTGCATTACAAATTCATACAGGTTGCACAAGCCACTTAACAAGCCATTGGTCTGTCTTCTGATCCAGCAGCAAGCAAGTTAAAACCAGTACTGATGTGAAAAAGAAGCAATCCAAGATTCCGTTGCCCACACTTTCCAGAGTAGGATGCATGGAGAGTGCTACGTTAAAGCTCTGTCCATTAGATGCAACACTGAAATGACATCCCATCTGCTCTGCAAATGTCAAAATGTTCATGGCACCTGTTCAGGGGGAAAAAAAGCATGAGTTTTGCCACAGGTTTGGATATTCCTATAAAACAAAGCACCACTTGTACTGTGCTTCCCACAGCAGAAACCCTTTGGAAAGTTTTGAAATATTTCTGCAGTGGTGTTTTGTGTCAGGGGGGAAAAATAGAAAACATTGAAATATTTTTCCACTGATCAGTGCCACATGAAAGGTCTGAGTCTACACCATGAAAGCAGAAGCAAGCTTTGCCACTGATTTAAAAAAGTTCAGGATTATGCCCCAAATAATCAACATTTTAAAAAAATAATTCTGTTAAATGCAGATCTGCAAAGAGCACTGAGGCTGCCCAGTTAAACTCACTCAAGTCCCCATTCCTTTGCCTCATACTCTCAGGGCTGAACCCAGCTTCTAGATACAGTGGTAAATCTACCATTGGCTCCTGTACTGGAATAGAACCCAGGTTTAAAAAAAAGAACAAGCAGATTTAGGAAGGCTCTATGATTTCCCATCCAACCAGAATTCAGGTGAGGCCAGTATAATATATTAATTTATCCCTATTTTGTTTACAAAAACAAGGATCCATTTAACAAGCTAAAGCCATATTCCTAGATCATACCCTATTTAGGCGCACAGCCTCAGGACTGAAAAAGGCTACACATTTATCTCACTGTAATATAATCAATCCTAATTAAATATGCAAAGTTGTCAGGACTATAATACTTGCAGCCCTGACACCAATTAGCTCTTCTCTGCTTCCAAGCTCCTAACGGTTTCAGAGCTAGTCACTTAAACAGTTTATGCATTTAGCAGGCAAACAATAATTGCTATACAGTAATGGAAGCAATAAGCATAACATTGGGGCTGGCATTATGTTATGTAGTTAAGACTTATCTGTTACGTAAATTTGCATTTATCTGGTATATGGATAAATGAAATACACTTTACTACTTTGCTTGAGCTTTATTTAAAAGGTCATGTTCAGGAAACAGGTCTTATTTGTACAAAGACAGGAAAGTAAAGCTGGGTCTAAATCTATTCTAAAACATGTCCAACCCTTTAGAAATAAAAATTAAAAGTCTTTGTTCTTAAAACTGATCTGACTTCAAACCACTGTCCTATTACTGCTAATGATTACCTAGACACGTGCATAAAGGGAAGCTCTCTTTACCTTGCAACTTATTCCTCCTGCCTGATATTTCGCTAATGCCAACACTCCCAGATATAATCCTTTCAATTATACCAAGTAGTGATGCCACACACAAATGAATGAAATTAGACTGGCTCTTCAGAGATAAAAACTTTTGAATAAAAAAAGTCGTTTTTACTTAAACAGGGTGTTCTTGGATATCTAAAAATGATTTTGATGAAATGCGGGAAAAAGTGTGTGGCGAATAACTGGTTGATGCTAACCTTTCTTTCCTAACAGAAGTTTGCCAAAATATATCTTCTTCTAAATGGTGTTCCATTGTCTGAACATTTTTGTCATTATTGTTTGTATTACAGCAAAATAGAGAGGTCCAATCCAAAGTCAAGGTTTCATTTCCTAAGCTCAGCATGACAATGGAAGAGAAGAACTTTCACTCCAAACAGACAAAAGACACAAAATTGGGAGAGGAAACAGATGCACAACTGTGACGTGACTTACTCAAGGTTACACAGAAGTTCAGTGACAGAGCCAGGAGAGATTACAAATCTCCTGAGTTTGAGCCCAGTGCAGCATCCATCAAACCATGCTTGTTCTTTGATGCCTGAATTATGAAGCACCAATCCATGCCATTTGTTATTTGCTTCAAGGTTCTAATGATCAAATATCTCTTATTTTCCCCTAAGAGATTCTAGTTTACAGCTTTGTTGAAAAAGTGACTTTTATCAAATTGCTCAGAATTAAAATAAACTTGTTTCAAACACTTCAGTAACAAGCAGAAAAATCATGCAGCTGTGAGCTGGCACCCATTCTTGCAACTACAAGGGAAAAATTCTCTTCTCAGAGGCCAAACCATGTGATAAGATTGGAGTGTTTGCTGGAAAATGATACCTCAGCAATACAAAGTACAAGTGTGAAATGGAGATTTTTACGGCATATTTAACTGGAAAATTAGATACCTCAGAGGTTAAGTAAGGTCTCTCCTATAGAAAACTTCAGCTATTAAAACCAACATACCTGTAATTCAATTAATGTAATCTTTCTTTTGGTGTTTTTCTAAGCAGTATACACTGCAGCAAGCAATATTCTTTAGAAAATTATTTTAATGTAATGTTGCATTAATAGTATTTCCCGAGGAAATCACCATCTGGCACAATTCTAAAGAAGTATGGCCCAGAATTCTCTTGCATCCATTGGGCAATAAATACATTTATCAGTATCCTAGTATAAGGCTCTTATTTCATTTCTTGCCTGATTCTACTCTAGTTTCTGTTCTCTGTCAAGAACATTCAGCATGACTTACCTGTTCCTATCAAATCAGTGGAGTATTCTCAAACACAGTGTACTCACCCTCTCTTGACCTAATGAAATCTAAATTCCCAAACTCTACAAGTGAATTAGGTTGTGGTAACTTATTCGATTACTGAAAAAGCAAAAGATACTATGACATTATCTAAGGCTTGACTATGCCATGACTGCAGAAATCTGGTTTTTCTTCCACTGAAATCTTGACATTAATTTTAGTAGGACCAGGATCATATGAGCAGTACCTAACAGCAGCAAGAATTATTTGTAATGCAATACTAATAGGAACCCACAGTGTTACTTTCACAAATGCATTGCACTGGTTTACGTCAAATCAGTGTATTGAATTTCTGTCCCGGATCCCCTCCAGATTCATGTTAACTCACAGCCTGGTATGACCCAATAGTCAGTACACTGTGCTAAACAGAAGAGCAAAGTTTGAGAATGATGGAGAGGCGTATGCTCCCCTAACTCTACGGAACCAGCCTAGAATCTAGGACCTAGATCCTCAAAGATATTTAAGCCCCTAATGTTCTTTGATGACATTATTGCTAGGGACACAAATTAAACTTAACCCAGTGTAAGTGATCAGCAACTGGTTGAAATCTGTAACACAACAGAAGTTCAGTGCATACAAATCACTTTCAAAATGGCCAAAACTGGTTTAAGATAAACCTGATAGATGCAGTATCAGTAGAGACTTACCAAATTCATGGCAGGAGTGGGCTGTGTACCACCTCCTTTAACTTTGCAGGTTCTCCTGTGCTCCTCTCCCCCATTGCTTATTGGCTGACGGGCTCCGATGACCCTGCTGCTTCTTGCTGACCAGCTGGGAGGCAAAAACAGCACCATATTTTAAATGGTGGTTTTCGCCTCCCTGCTGATCAGCAGCAAGCAGCAGGGCCCCTCCATCAATCTGCAGGACTGGGGCTGCACAGGGGAACCTGGAAGATTAAAGGAGCTGCTATGCAGCCTACTCTCACCATGAATTTAGTATGTCCCTAAGTATCAGACTTAACTGGCTTACGTCAAATCAGTGTATTGAATTTCTGTCCCAGATCCCCTCCAGATTCATGTTAACTCACAGTCCCCCAGCATCCCATGATGCTTTGCACCTCCCCTGCAAACACCTCCCCCCCTCCTTCACAGGGTGGGTAGACTAGCCTTGGCCCAAGCTGTCTGCTCCAGCTGAGCAGGGAGGCATGCTCTAGTGGCCCCTGGCTTCTGGTCTGGGCCACTGCAGGCATGTGGCTGCATTTCTGGAAACAAAGGTATGTCTGTTCACTTGCTTATCAGTTCATTGTATGCTAGACTAACCTGCAAAGATTGATTGTTTCAGCCTCAGGTTTTTTGACTGTCTGTACTTAGCCTATATGCCTAAATACCTCCAAGGACCTGAGTATGTCTTTTCAATGAAAAGTAACCATCTACAAGGAAAGAGAAACCAGCAATAGAATGAGGAAAGAGGTTTCAGGACTATTCTTAGGGGGGGGGGAGCTTTCTAGGAGCTCCTATACTCCATAGGTTTACATAGCCAGAATTTTCTTCAGACTGAGCAAAATATTACATCTTCATTACGCCTGATTTCCCTAATAACCTTTCCTTGCCCTCACTCTAAGTAACAATCTTGCAGGCTCTTCTTCACCCACTGCTTCTTGGATACTTCTGAGGAAGTAGCACCATTCTTTAAATGACTCCATAACTCCAGTCTCCCATTTGACAGACTGTGCTAAGTTCTGAGACCCACCGAGCTAAAACTCTCAATTACCCTCGATTCTCATAACAAACTTAGCTCCTCTCATTCATGGACCAAGTGTTGTGTCTTAGTGGAAGTGCCTAAACACTTACGTGTTGTTACCTTCGATTTCTGACAACATTTGCTCACCAGTCACACTGGGATTTCTGACAACATTTGCTCACCAGTCACACTGGGATCTTTGAGCCCTTAGTTGAGCTCCAGGTGGTTTGGTGATTACTATGTAACTACTTCAGGATGTGAAAGAAGCAAAACCAGTGCTGGCTGCTACACTGTAAAAAAAAAACAAATATAAACAGCCGCTTAAGTTATTTTGCAGTACAGTGGGATTTAAACAAATTAACAAACAAACCAAGCTCTAATACTAATTTTAGTCACGTGGAATCAGCATGATTGGCTGCCAATGAAAGTGAACTTGTGAACTTCAAGGTGGAATATCTCTCAAGGTGGGCTTTTGTTTTTAAATATACAGCGTGTACCCAGAAACCAAATATATGAGGCAGAAATTTATTTCTGGAAATCAGAGATGAAAGAACTCTTTGGAATGGGCTGGGTGGTGCCAATTCCTTCTAGCACCTTGTGAAACTCCACACCAGGTTCACTTGCCAAAGTCACCAAAAAGATCCCTTTGTTGACTCCTTGATACATGGCACTGTCCTCTGACTGCCTAGCCCTCAGCTACTTTGTTTTCATAAGCTGGTTAAAGGAAGAGAAAGGTCACAAAAATAACCACTTTGTACACACTGCTTCCCCCTGCCCATTAAAGGAAGAAAAGAAAAAACACAGCCCAGCATCTGATCAGGAAGTTCTGCTCCCCCCTTCACAAACAAAGAGAATCATGTATTTAGGCTGCTAAGGAAATCAAATGCCTATGAAGACACCTGGCCCCAACTCAGCACGTTGCTTAGTGGGTACATTAGCCACACTGGGCTAAATCCAAAGATATGCTTTGGCACCTGCCCCCTGGAGTAGAAACCTGAACTCAGAGATAGGCATCCAAGCCCCTTCTGCTTGGGGAAAAAAAAAATGTCTTGGAAGGCTAGCATGCAGGTTTTTTGGCTGAGAGGGAAGCCATCTACAGCAAGCCAGTCTACAGTGCTGGGCACAGGGGGGTGTGTGAACACCCTACCCTCTCCAGAGCCCACATGCCTAACCACTGGCTACAAATAGGCACCTACATTCACTTGGAATCCACATCCCTGAAAACACCTCCAGCTGTTCTTTCAAAGGACTGGGCAGGGCTCCTTGTTTGCTCTTCAAATGTGGCTTGAAGAGGGGGGTAGTAGTACAGCTGCTGCCCAGCATTTATCTAGTAGCTTATGGGCGCTGTTCCATGAAGACGTAGACTTTAGGCTCCCTTGAGCCTGAGGAAGTTCAAACCCACATCCTCCACTTTCTGAGACTGTTCCTTAACCACCAGATTAAGTTGGTTGTGACCCTCTCCCAACCAACTGAATCTGTACCAATTTCTAGGAAGGTATGCAAGGTTGACTGCTCCAGAAAGAAAGTATATAAAAAGGTGCCTGGCTCTATAGCCTAATGGCTAGGGCACTCATGTGAGAGGGAGGAAATCCTAGATTCTGAACCCTTCTCCTAGGATTCTCTCTGCTTTTTATCCAAAGCTGAAATAGTCCTGGAAGAAGGAATCAGAACTGTCACTGAACAAGTTCCTAGAGAAAAACATGAAAATGTGTGCCCTAAAAGCTAAAAAAAAGAAGGTAAAAATAAGAGCATTGGATTCAGCTGCTCCTGAGCACAGCATCTGTGTATGCACCTGGGACCGCAGTAGTTTGAGCTAGGGTAGAGCAGCCTTGAGCTGGCAGAGGGTTGGGGGGTCAGCCCCAACCTCTGAGTGGAGGCATCAGGTGGCAGAGGAGCTGGTTGGGGCATCCTCTGCATTTTAGCACCCTCATGCCTCAGCCAGCCCCTGCCACCACCTACGTATGCTTTTTCTGTGCATGTAATTACTCCACCATAGGATAGTATTGTCTTTGACAGTACTATCTTACAGCAGAACTAGTTAATTTATTGTGCCCTAATACCAGTGCTCATGTAGACAGTGACACTTTACTACAGAGCTAATTAGTCAACTCTGCAGTAAAGCACACATGTAGATGTACCCACTGGTATAATAAAATATATGAGTACTAAAACTAAAGGCTGGGAATAAAGACTCAGCCCTTTTTTACATTTTATGAAGCAGCAAAATAGGCTACAAAGACTGGTTACTTTTTATCTTTATTGTTTTCCTGTAACATACATGGTCTGGACTGAAGCATGGCCCTCATTTCATGTCCATGATAAGGAAGGGAAGCCTTCATGGACTGTGTACACAGTACCTTTCTGTTGCATTAAAATCAAAGTGTAGAGCCACAGAAGGGTGTTTTCCTATTTTTTCCACATTTTATTTTCTCTATTTGAAAATTCTTCAACTACAGAGTCATAGGGCCATTCTCACCTCGATTAAAATTAAGAATTAAAGAAACAAATGCAAATTAACTGAGCACTGGACAGAGTCTGTGTACACGTCCAGAGCAAGTACAAGGTATGTGCCTGTTCCCTGCATTTTAATTACAGCCAACTTAATAAAAAAAAAATCATGGGACAGTTTTAACTTCTGAGTTATACTAACTGAAAACTGGCACAGAGCCACCACATCACAAAATACACCCAGGAGAGGGCTGGGATAATGCTAAGCAGTCAGAACACCCACTCTGCCAGACCAGAGATGGCTAGCACTGCCTCAAAGGTAGGTGGCACTGATTGGGGCCTAGCCAGGGTGATTTAGCTCATTCCTTAAGAAGGTTTAATTGGCAGGACTCCTACAGAGCCTTGGCTGCAAACTAAAGCTGCTTTCGTCCCAGTGGAGCTGCCAGCGTGGGAGGCAGCGCAGACGCCTGCCCTTATTGAAGGTAGAGTTCTTCTGAGGCCTTGTGACTCTCACTGGTGCAGTGCAAGATACAAGTACACAATCTCTCAGTCAGCCAGAGCAAACTGAATCACACATCTATTTACAAAATGGCCCAGAAGCATGCAACTAAAATGCAGGACTCAGTGCTGCCCAAACTTGGTGGACCAGTGGATCACGGTGAACCCTCAATCTTTCTTATGGATAATCAGCAGGTATCCTGGCTTTCTCCGATTTAAAAAAAAATCCCAATTTTCTGTTTAAAAAAGTAACCCCAAATCCACATTTTTCCAGGATTTAACCAAAACGCCCATTCACACGACGAGTAGGGGGTACATGCGGGTGCATGGGTACCACCTGAGACTGGTGGTGCATCCCCTGAGACTGGCTGCTGCTGCCAGTGGTACCTACGGGTAGTCGCCATTTGCCACCCCCCCTCGCCGCCAACACTGCTGGTGGCATCTGCAGATGTCTCCAATCGCCGGGTGGTACTCCCCCCACCCTCCGGCTGCCATCACCGCTGCAGCCGCCTGCAGAAGCTCCCCACTTGGCTCAGCCCTGCTGCTAATACTGCTGCAGCCACCTATGGAAACACCACTAATATACAGATCTATATACAGTGGTGTTTCATTTTAATCATGGAAAAATGTGGATTTAGGGTTACTTTTTTTTTAACCAAAAACTTGGAAGTTTTTTAAATCAGAGAAAACCAGGATCCCTGATAATCAGGCATCTTTATCAGCTGACTTAACTGAAGGAAGAGGCCCAATGAGATCCCCTGGCTATGTAGACCACCAGAGCTTGGTGG
The DNA here is from genome assembly GCF_001723915.1 of Gavialis gangeticus. Taxonomy (NCBI): domain Eukaryota; kingdom Metazoa; phylum Chordata; order Crocodylia; family Gavialidae; genus Gavialis; species Gavialis gangeticus. Next base: position 82,880,693 of record NW_017729034.1, read on the forward strand.
ACCAAAGCTTGGGAACTACTATCATTATGGATCAGTACATCTGAAAAGATTTTGATAGCGCTTTTTGATTTTCACTCTTTGTGCAGCTTCCTTTTTTTGCATTATTCATCACTCAATTGCTAATGATAAAATAGGCCAATCTCTTTTCTAATTCATTGCACTTCAAAATTCTCAGCTATTAGCACAAGGCTATGACATGTGGGATGTAGAGCATCGCAGCCAACAGAGGCCTGTTTATTTGCCCACAACAGCTTGCCTTTACTGGAATTTTTAAACAAGCCTAGTAAAAACAGTCCTATAATGTTGACTACTTAAACTTTAAACAATGCTACAAATCTGGAACTCAAGGGCAAATCTGGACCTTTGGTATTCTTCTAATACTGCCCCTGGTTTTCCAACAGGACTTAACCAAGTAGGTTGTGTGCTAAAGTGATAACTTTCAGGCAGTGATAGAGACAGAAAATTTAATGACAGTAACCTAAAGTAAACACCAATGAAGAAAAAGGTCTGGATCCAATCTACAAGCCTGATTTTGAATGTTATATATATATAAAATTTATATGTAAATTATAAATTTTATACATATATATATATCGGTATATATGGAATGGGATGTATGGGGATGTCTGGATACATTGGGATGCAGGAATAACACTCTGTTTGACACCTAACTTTATGCCCAGGGAGTAAGGAGGGATCATTCTGCCTCATTATGCTCTGGGTTTTTAAAGCTCAGCATGTTACTAATATCCATGCATCACTGGGAATGGGCCTTGTATGCCCTGAGCACTTTTTCTCACATCTCAGCTGAATTCTCTTAGCTGAATTACTGTCACCCATTTGGCAGACAAAAGGCTCAAAGAGATCCTCTGACTCAAAGGCTTTATATTATAACAGAAAGTCAACACACTTGAGGTTTTATTTCTTGTGCCATCCCCACCAAGTACTAATATCTTAAATCACGGCACTGACCCTTCCTGAGTTTATTTCTTCCGCTGTGGATACTCTGACAAAAAAAAAAACTTAGGAAATTAAATCTAGTCTAACTATACATGGGACAATATTCCCAACTGCTTATGCAGTTGCCTAAAAAAGACAGTACAAGATAGGCAGGTAAACAGGACTGGAAAGTTGTAGCAAGCCAAGAACACTGTGAACTTAGAGGGGTGCCCCTAACAGTATTTAAAGAAAAGTTGAAAAACCAAATCAACTACCCTGTCCCCACATCCTGCTTTTCCAGCTTTTTTCTTGTTGGTTTTTGGCTTAACACAAGTCACCATTATATTTATAAAAACTATTATTTTTCTGCCAAAAGAAAGTTATTTAAAATATTATTTTTCCCCCAAAAGGAAGTTATTTAAAGCAACATAACCCGGCATTCAAATCTTACCTATAATGATGTCCTATTTTTTTTTAATTCTCTCATTTCCCAATGGAACAAAAAAAAGAGAGAGTAATGCGTAGCAAATTATCTGCAAACATTTTTACTAGGAATTACATCTTACAAGTTTCAAGTTCAGAAATTGCCATTTAAAACCAATATTTGTTTTTGCTCAAATGTGCTAAACAAATACCTATTACCTTCAGCTGTAATTAACCCCATGGACCTTCATGCAATGCATCAGTGCAACCCAAATTTAGTTACTTTCATGTTGTGAACAATAGAAAAAATAAGAGGATGGAGTGGTCTTTATGACTTACCATATGGCAGCGATGCAAGAGCAACTTTCTCGAATGAGGCCTCAAGTTAGTTAGTTACTCTGTTCTCCAAATCATCTGTGCCACTGCATCAGCTTCAGGGATCAGCGCTACTTTGTGGGAAAAAAAATCATGCTGTCTCACCCCTGCTAAAGCGAGTCAGCTAGTTAAATGCAGTCCCACTCCTGGAAGAGAGGCTGTACATCCTAAAAATGCCATTTAGTCTCTTAATATAAAAAGGCCCGTAAAAGAATATAAAAAACTATTCAGAGTCCTTGCTGGCCGTCCCAGCGTGAACTTTAAACAAAGGAAGAGGCTCCCAGCAGCAGTTGCCCAGCTTCTGGTCTTCCTTTCACAAACACATTTTTCCCTTTATGTTAGACGTGTGTCATTTCCACTGCAGCTTACTAACTACCAAATTAACACTCAGCGCCAAAACGCCTCACACTGAATGGCAATACCCACAATGCAACGGTCAACTGACTTCCTACCACAATGCCCATCCCCCTGCCCCAATCATGCTACTACCCACCTCACAATAAAATCTCAGGGTTTGAAGGCCTGGCCCAGTCCACTCCCCTTAGCAGCCTTCTTCCAGCTTCCTCAAACCTAGGCCACACACAGCTGATTAGGAGCACAGCTGATAAGCAAAACTTTACAGCTAACTTGCTACATCCTTGAAAGTCTTATCTAAAGCCTGCTCCTGGGCAAACTTTGTGACTTTACAGACGTGAATACTCCCACTGAATTTGCATGGATAAAATTGTGTGCGCACACGCTGTTTGCAGAATCAAAGCCTACAAGAGATTTTACCAATTCCAGACAGTCCTAAAAATCTTAGCTTCTTAGTACTCCTTTTCAATTATTTTGCTTTGCCAGAGGAATAAGTAATTAAAAAAAATTATATTAAAGAAGGGTCTTTTTTTTGCTGGCTAAGCTATATCACTTCCCTTTGATTGAGGCAAGTATAGCTGCCTTAACATCTGGAGTTCTGCCATTATAGCTAAGTACTTTTACAACCTGAATTTCATCTCCACCTCGCCCTTCAGGCCCTCATACCGTCAAGGATGCATGTGTAATAAAACTAGGTGCTGCTATACAGCTCCAATAGGGCCCAAGCTTAGAGGGTCAAAGCGCAGGCATGGAAATACAGGACATAAATTCCTGGTCCAAAAGATGCAGGACAGAGAAAACCACAGGGAAGTATACCCAAGGCAGTAGCTATGGGAAAGGACAGGAGATGGTGAAGAAATGGGGGAGATTGGAGCTCAGGGGTAATGGGGAATAGCAACTGTCAGGCAATGCATGTGAAGAAAACAGGAAAATGCACAGTCGCCAACTCTCCTAATTTTATTATGAGTCTCATATCACTTGGTATTTTTCTTAAAGCCCCAGCTCCTGGAGCCGTGGTATTATATGAAGATAGCTTTTATTATCGAGGTCTGAGAAAAAAGCTTGAACATGTGACCCCTCAAGGCTCAAACCCAGGAAAGTAAGTTGACTCACCATTTTTTAAGATATAGGTTTGCTCATAATGGGAATAAACCCCTGTAGCAGTGAAATGGGTGTAAGTAAAGGGCCTTCACACATACTTAATATGTGGCTTTTATATACACTGAATTTTCAATCTGGAAAAGCATATGGCAGAATACCAAAAGAAGTAAATACATAATGTCTGAGTTACTGTGCATGTGTGTGTGAGAAGTTTTTGAATTTTCAAGTTGACAATACTGACTTTCTGGTTAAAAAACAAAAACAATAACAACCTCCCCCCAAACCTTACAACCTCTGTTAAACAGCTGCATTACCAAAAGGCTCAGGGTCAATAGTTGAATATTTTGAATGGAATTAGCACACACAGAGAAACGTTTTAGACTGTTCCAGTGAAAATTGGTTTTGGTTCCACCACCTTACGACCCTTTGAAAATCTCATGCTGCATATGCACAGTATGTTTTCCATGGATTTGTTTTCACTCAGCTGTGAAGGGCACAGCTAAAGAAGACCTCATTGCACATGCTCTCTTTGCTTTGCACTGACTAGTGTAGTGCAGACAGGAAGGGTCAGGGGAGGAAGTTCTGCCACGGTAGCACAGAGCAGAGATCCTGTCCTTCAAGCAGCATGAAGAACTCCTAAAACCCATTAGAAATCAGTTCTTCCACCATGCCGTTCTCAAGGGAAGCATCTGCTTCATTCACTTCTTGCACTTTATCGTTGCAGCAGTTCTAGTGAATAGCACAATGGTACAGTAAGTCCCGACTTGGGCTACCACATCTAGGTTCTTTCACAACTCTAGCTTCACCCTCCCACACACCAATCAATGCCACATCAAACATGTATCTGGGTGTCTCTCTTCCTCCAGCTGCCATTAACCTGTGGTTTGATCCATCAATGACTGCAGAGAGAGGTGATTAGCCATGTTAGTGTGAAGTCAGGCAGAAGGCAGGGCAAGGTGGTACCTTACAGACTAACTCAGAGCCAATTAATCTATGAGGGTACTACATACGTATGTTTGCGGGACCCAATCTATGATTACACAGCTTGCTTTGAGCTGTGTGATCATAGACCTGGTTGCACTGGTGCAGATGTTTGCCAGCACTGGAAGCCATGTCAGGAACCCAATCTAAGTAAGCTGAGATGGGGCAATGGGTAGGTGGGATGGGAGGGGGGCTGGCAGGTATGTGGGGGAGGGTGGTTAGCTAGTTGATGGGGGTTGGTGGAACTGTGGGGGGGGGGAAGCTGGTGGTGTTTGGGAGAGGCTTATCCCTCTGGGGGCTAAAAGTAGCCTGGTGGGGGTGGGGTGGGGTAGGAAAAATGCAACCCTGAGGCTTGGGCAAGCAGCTCTGAACATATACAGACTGCGCACTTACCATGAACCTCCTCAGTTGAGCTACATTAGATTGGGCCTCCATTTTTCCTGCAATCTAACTTCCTAGAAAGTCTGTACAGACTGGCACTTAGATTGACCTAATCATAGTTAGGTTGATCTAAGTGTAATGTCTGTACATACTTTAAGGTGCCACCCTCCCCTGCCATCTGCCTAACAACAACAGAGGTGATTGAAGCCCTCGCTGTGCTAAACACTAAAGAGATGGCAGAGCAACCATTTGGCATCCATCTCCCTCCTTTCATTTCCCCCCAGTCAGTGAGACTCTGTTCACTGCAGCTTAGAGCATTCGTCAAAATTTTTAAGTGATCAGATATGTTGATCAAAAGTTATCACATTGTAGATTGACAGTAAAGTCTTATAAGCATGCCCAATTAAAAGTTTGTGACTCTATGACACTTGCATATCCCCACCCTTCCACCCCAAAAAAACACACTCAAATGCAATGATGACTCAGACTTTGGATGACAGTTTAATAAATCCTGTCTTCAATAGAAACAGTCAAATAAAATACCAAAAATGTAGTTGTTAAATATTTATTTTGCAGATAAGATTCCTTTTTCAGAGGTGGGCTGGACTAGGGTTTTTTATTTGAATAATAATACAGTATATTCTAGGGACAATGGATTTATTGCTTGCCCATTGTTGTGATGTCCCAGTTTAGATGAAGCAAACCCAATGGGGTCATGAGGATTTCCAACAAACTGTGTAATTATCTCCAGCATCCTAGCTACTAACATTCCCATCACACAAACTTTTGTGCTCCTGCTGCAAGAATTCTCTTCAGAACAGTCTAACCTCACTTAGTCAAGCAGTTGATATGGTTACAGGACTGAAAGCATGTGTACTACTTCGGGGCAGGAGATTTATGCATGCCTGCATGTATAGCACTGCAATGTTATAATGCAGTAAGGCTGTCTCTACTTCATGTCCAGCTGCTGCTGGAATTAGTAGAGAAAGCTCATTTCCCAGAATTCAGTGCAACTTGCTTACACTACAGTGTCCACCTGTCCAACCAGAGAGGGTTAATAAGTAACAGAACACAACTCCCAACAGCAATGGTAAAACAAAAGCAAAAGGGCTATTATCCTGTAGATGATAAACTACTATTTTCATCTTCAACCTGTCATGCTGGGACAGAACAATTAGAAAAACAACCACATGGAAGTTTTGGTGTATGCAGTGAAAATATTGTGTGAGTTCTTCCTGTGGGGTGGACAGCAACAAGTCTCTAATACTACTCCTTGCAGAATGGCTTTCAGTCTAAATAATAGATACAAGTGATACAGATAGAACAGTGGTTTTCAACCTTTTTTCATTTGGAGACCCCTACAAAATTTTGAATGGAGGAGCAGACCCCTTTCAATGGTAAGTGTGGGTATTCACATATTTTTGATTAATCGTAGTCAACTTTGGTGGGCCCCTGAGACATAGTTTGCGGACCCCCCAGGGGGCTGCAGACCACAGGCTGAAAACCACTGTTATAGAGGAAAGTGTGTACGTTCACGGGCACATGCATCGGCACATATAAATATTAATCTGTATCTTGATTCAGGCCACATTATCAGGAATGAGGAAAAATTCTATTGTCTGTCAGTCTGGGATAATCACAAACCCAGTCTGGACTCTCAGTTGTACTTCTTCCCTGCACTTAAATTGACCTGCCTTGCAGACCTAGATGAATTGACTGTACAAGCCTGTCATACTTAAGGGTCAAACAATGCTAAAAATCCAACTGAGTTAAATAACCTGGTTACAAAATGGTTCCAATTTGCAGCACAAACAGGGCCTTAATAGTATTCCATAAGCAAGTGAAAGCCCCGGGCTGTGTAATTTGTATTATCCCTTGTTCTGCTTTCTGTTTCTTTTTAAATAAGGAACAATGGTAAGAGCTAGAACTCAAAATCCAAGTCATGCTGTCAGGAAGAACAATGGATCTATTCTATACAAAAATGCCTTTATTGTTGATTTGTTTACTTCAGTTGTCTCATAGCCATGCTGGTGTCAGAGCTCTGGGAACAAAGCAGTAGCTCTGGGTGTGTTCCTGGGTGCTGTCCATTCACTGGGTTCATTTCTCTGTGCTGCTTATACTTTGGTACTGGTGAAACACCTACATAGGGGACCAATGCTAAAGACAATGTCTGAGAGAAAAATCAGGGACATCCAGCGTTCACAATAAGTCCACTCTTTCTACGAAGGTCAAGTTTCCCTTTGTTACATAGGGACTTATGGGCAAAATGCCCATTAAGCAATGCATTAATGGGAATCAGGCATGTACAGTGTGACTCTGTTCATCAATGAGGGCATAAACTTCTCAATGCTTCACCATAGGGTAGCTCCAAAGGACTGTGCTCCATCTCATGTCATTGGCTCAGACAATGACTTAAATTCCAAAGCCTGGCCCATTGTTTTAACACCTACAGGAGACCAATGGCTAACAGCATGTTTTCAATAGTCCCAAATAAAACAAATTACCCAACCAAAAATATTTTGTATTTTTATTGCTATAGCACCCATGAGCTGCTACAAACCTATTAAGTACAAGTGGAGATAGAGTCCCTACCCCACAGGAAGCACAGACAGAATGAAAGAAAAATGCAAATAAAAGAGAGGCAGACAATGCAGGGTAGTGGTGGGCACAAACATTAATAATTGTACATTTGTTTTTTGTGGATCCCCTTTCCTTTCAAAAAGTATTTTACATGTCTTTCCTAGTGCCCAGAGATAGCAAAATAAACCCCATGGATGTTTTCCAGGCAGAGATTTCCAAATTAATGTTTTGGGACCTGCTAGACAGTCATGTCCCAACTAGCTCTTAAAATCCACAATGGAGAAAGGAGATTTCAAACTGCTCTCTGGAATAACTTAATCCTGCTAGGTTATTTTGATGGATTATACTTTACCAAGACTCATCATAATAATTAGAATTCTGATTTTCTAAAAATACTGTCATAAGAAGCCCCCCTGACTTAAATAAAATATAAGTGCATTTTTTCATACTGAATTCCTTTTTTTCTGCCAAGGAAAAGTCTAACCTCCCATCCCCCAAACAAGCACAGATGAAATAACTGTACTAGTGCCATGTTTGTGACACAATGTGTCACTAGATTTCTGATGCTCTCTGTCAGTGTAACACAGTGAATTTTCCTTGCAAAAACAAAGGCACTGAATCTTTTTTTGGTAAATACAATCTGGCAGAGCCAGCTTCACATGATGTTTTTCTAATGAAATGTTTTACAAAATTTCCCCTCATCTGAATTATTTTGAAGTGCCAGTGACATAACTAGTGTGAACATTTCATAAACTCATCTAGCATTCCTAGACTGTTTCCTGCCAGTTACTTTCACCACAAATGCGGTCTGGTAAATAGCAGCTGCAGAGGAAGGAAAATGGTGCCAGGGTACACTGGGTAAACACCCTTTATCAGTACCTCTCTATATGCTTGGCCAAGCAAGCTGAATATACTTCCATGGCCTTTTCAAAAGCTTTAATACAGAAAAGGGACTTCACTTCCATACTTGACACACATCTGAAGACGAGAAAAAGAAACTCCATTTGAAATTTGTTGCAGATTTTGTGTATAGGTATCAGAGATTTGCAACTGCTGCTTTATCCAGTTCATACACGCTGCATGGATACATAATGATGTACATCATTGTGGCTTAAGAACACAGCCAGACTCTGCACGGTACATTGTTCTGTTGTTGTGCTATATGCTTCCTGAGATTTTTTCAAGCACGCAGTGTGTGATTCCCACTGGAAGGCAATGAGTTGCTGGGGCTTGGGTGGGGGGAATAAATAATTCTCGATTCCTCCGGCTTCACTCTATCCTCCATCTTGTTTTTGCAACCTGTACCTCTTTCCAAGTGTTGTGAATACAAACAAGTGCTGGGATTTCACAGAAAATAATATAAAAAGGCTGCTGCAATTTGCCAGGTTCAAAACCAGAGCAGTAATAGGCCCCTGAAGAGATGGCAGCCACCACTGAGCACCTGCTTCTCCTATATTTTTCCAGGAGCAGCCTCCCTCAGTAGAATACCACTTTAGGGTTTGGACAACAAGCTTGTGGGACAGGACCTGAGATGATCTGCAGTGGTAGCAGAACTTCAGAATGTCAAAAGCCACTTTTCATAGAAATCTGCACAGAGCTTGTTCCAAAGGTGCAGCTTTGGGCTAAGTACAGTACCTGAGATTTCCATTCAGCACGGGAAAGCATGTGACAATCACTCTATGGAAGGCTGTATGGAATCACTGTATGGGAGGACAGTCACCCCCAAAACTCATTACACCATTCAGTATTACTCTGATTACTAATCAGATTGTTGTTGGGAGATCGCACTTTGGCTATCCTGAAGGTGTGCAAGGAGGGTGCTTTCCCCAAGTCATAAGTGACAGAAACACAGGTATTAAGGTGTTTAAATTACCCCCCTCCTTTATGGTTTGAATATCATAAAAACATACTGGATGCTACTGCCTCCACTGGTTGAGTGTAGCTTGCAATCCAATTATGTCATCTGGGTCTGATTTGGTCAGCTGCTGGGTTTCTGGGACTCTGCTTCTCTTTCAGTTCACCAGGGAGATGAGATCGAGGGTTTCATTATCACCATCCTTCTGGACTGTGCCCTGGTTGACATTGGCAGTGGTTTCATAAGCAGCATCCGCAAAATGCAATGACTCAGTAGTAGGCTACTTTACAAATCTACTGACAAGCTCCAGTTAGAGTTGAGACCATGTGAGCTCTCCCAGAGATCCTGTTATTGTCCTTCATGCTCTTATAAGCCAGCTGGGGCCCCTTTCTTTAGTGCAATACTGCTTTGGCTCTTATCTCCATCATTTGTTTGCCTGTTTGTGCAAGGCAGTGTCTACAGTTCCAAGGGACACTGTACAGTCCTCACACCAAATATTCACGTAAGACCACACTGTTACACTAGGCATGGACATCTGAGTTGTACAGAACCCAACTCTGCATCAGCATCTAAACAGCAAGTGAACAGGATGAATCCCATAGCAGAAGTAAACACAGGCCAGACAAGTAGGCAGCACAACAGTAATAGGGCTGGTGATGGGACTCAGCAGATATGCCCTAGTTGTTCTACTATGGGGATGCACTCATAATTGCTCTGCTGGGAGTAAAAGCATTCTGCCTCAGTAAACTGCTATGCCAATATTTGTGAACGGCAAGTGGGACGATCTGGGTAATTACAAACCTGTCAGCCTGACACCAATCTGAGGCAAAATAATGGAATAGTTGACAGAAGGCTTGATTAAAGGAAGAAAACAAGGCAATAGACATATCAACACAGCTTGAATGAAAAATAGGCTTTGGCAAACCAATCTGACAAGATTACAAGTCTGGTTAATCAAGGTAATAGTGTTGATTTAATAGACCAACCAACCATTCCTCCTCTGCTGGAGTTTTCTCTGGTTTTAATACAACACCAGTCCCACTCATTTCCTGGTAAGCAAGCTGCTTCTTGAACTATTTTTCTTCCCCTTCTGTACCATGAGCAAAAAGCTCTGGTTATACCTCCCTTCAGCTGTTCTCTGTTCTGGGTCATGATTACAAATACAAAGAAAAACGGAGCAGAGGCAGCATAATGGCAGGGAGGAGATAAACACTATTTTTTTCACCCAACAGCAGGCATATCATATCCTCTTCTAATGCTGTCTTGACAGAAAGGAGAATGACACAAATTTGGGAGCACAGTGAAATAGAAAGTTGGGGGCAGGCAGAGGGATAGGGGGATATAAAGAAGAGTAGAGGTTCATTGAGGAAGTGAACAAGGCCCATCGTGGAAAGCAGTCCTCCATAAATTCCAAGGAAGAGACATGCCTGGGATGCCATCAAAAGAGGAGGAAAAGGAGAGGACTCTGTTGCTCTGTCCTCAGCTGAATGACCCCCTAGCAAGTAAACTGCACAGTACTTAGAGTGAGTAAGTTAAGCTCCTGGGAATCCAGGTGCACAGAACCTGATGTTTAGACAGCTAAATCCCCCTCACTCTTTGCAGCAGTGACATCCTATACAGGTTTCTCTCGCTTTATGCTGTACATGCATTCCTGGGAAATGGCACCTAACTTGAATTCACATAAAGGGAACCCACTTTACAATGTAACAAATAGGGATCCGTTCCAGGACCTCAACTGTACTGACCCCCAGACCCATTTCTACCACCTTTACAAGACAATTTTGGTACTCACCAACAGCAGACAGTACACACAAGCACAGAGCACTATCATAATGGGAATGGCAACTGCAGAAACACGTCACAGATAACAAGTGAGGAGCACAGATCTACACAGGAGACTATATTTTGGTGTGCATCACTCCTACGATGCACTGCATAAAGCAGCTGACTGCGGGCTTCTACCACACCAATCGCATAAGAGTGAATTTACCTCAAATATAGCAAATTTTTGGTATAAAAAGGGTCATCGCATAAGAATGAATTTGCACATACAGAACCTGCATAAAGCAAGGGAAACCTGTATTTATTGCTATATAGCTTGAGAGTCATGACCTGGACATGGCAAAAGCCATGTTCATGTCTATTGGTGAACAAGCAGCCCAGGAGCTGATGGGTACATGCGTTCCAAACTCCTGGCTGGAGAGCTTCACAAGTGGGCGCCCAACCCAAGGAACACTAAGGGCTTCGCCCTGGGCCATTCTGCCCTTAGGAGAACCTATTACTTGACAACTTGCCCCCCTCCCCTGCCTGATAAGGGGATAGGCTCTTAACTGGCAATTGGTAACTGCTGAAAAGCAGCGGCTGCCACAGACAGCTAGGGAGGGTTTCCACCCAGGGGAAAATACCCGCAGTCTCTCCAGCTGATTGGCAGGATGGGGACGGACATTCTCCTGTGGTGGGAACCCTTCTGGCTCCTGCTATAAGAGGTTAGTACCTGCTCCCTGGGCTGACTCAGAGGAGTATAGAGAGAAGAGGGGGAATTCTGCCAAGATGGCAAGACTCAGAGAGCCTTGCTACCACGTCAGCCTGCCTTGTCATGTACTGCTTCTGGCTGACCTGGAGCAGTGGGGATGAGGCAGAAGCCTTCTGACAGAGTGGCCACATCTTCTGGGAGGGTTTCTGCTGCAGGAGAACGTGCCCTCTGCCACCAGTCAGCTGAGATGACTGGTGGCAGAGGGAGCCATTCTCCCACTGGGAGAACCTGTTCCTGGAGAGTCCAGCTGACTGGTGGGAGGGGGGATTCATTTTTTAGGGCAGGGTCCCTACAGGGCTCCCTGGCAACTCACCTCTGGACAGGCTATCAGGAAGCCAGTGCTCTCCCTCACTCTGCCTTGGAGGAAGGGAGGGAGAACAGAGGATTGTGGGCTATCAGGTATCTTCCACACCTGAGAGGAATGTGCAAGGATTCCAGTTAGATCATAAGGAGGAAAATCTTCCTCATAAGTATCTGATCTAACTTCTTGCACAAGAGCCAGTTCTGTTCCTCAAGAAATCTCTTGAGTACATGGCCAAAAATGACTTTGAGTATATGGTAGTGACCACCTTGCAATTCACTCGTCCGCAGATGGGGCCCTTGAATCTGAACTCCACTACAGATCACAGAGTAGGAAGAAACATCAAGGATCATCTGTACTAGGTTCCTTCACAGATAAAGATATGCTAGTCTTATGTATGTCCCTATATGTTCTGTACTGTTCTGTTATGTCATGGACATGTATATGAGGAAGACCCTAAACATTCCTCCTACTATTTCACAGAGCCCTGTAATGTCTAAATATGTTTAATGATGAGCAACAGTCCTGCACTAGTGCCTTCTAAGAACCTCACAGTGGTTTACAAAAAATCCTTATAGAGGAAAGACGTCTGCCTGCATATTCCAAAGTAATAAAGAACAATATTGATAAACATTGGGATGTCACAAAACTATGTGAAATAAAATTGCTTCTATAATGCAAAACATTAGGCATTTATCTCACATTCTAGCTACATCACGTATTTTAGATCTTGTCACTTACACAGCTGAGCCCACTAAAGACTATTTCTAGCACTTTCAGCTTGTCCAGTGGTCTATCAGCATTTATCACCTAAAAGTAAAAGTGCCAGCTGCATCAAACTAAAGAGAATACATAGGTCACAACAGTTTAACAAAGGCAAGAAGGTGGGAGGGTAACAGTTCTGGAATGAAACTGCTACACTGCTAGATAAATAGGGATCCACATTCCTGGATGCACCCACATAACTCCTATTTATGTGAATGGGAACCATACTCATGCATTGAAAGGAGAATAGCTCCCATAGATCAGCAGAATGGCTGCACTGAAGATAACACAAACCAGACTATAAGTGCAATGAATGTGAAAACTATTTCACCTGTCTGGGCTAGGTAATTTTTCACAGATGCTCCTTTTGGAGCAGGATGGCACTTGTCTCTTTCTTTTCCCTGACTTTTTTTCAACTTCTGCAAATTGCTTTCTGGCACTACAAAAGGATGGCACTACAGAAATATAGCTCACTCCTTCCTGCCAGTCTTCCAAGTGTTCAAACAGATATGTGTAACAACCCTCTGCCAGAAAAACCCTGCGTAAATCCCGTCTGATAGAATTCAGTCATATCACTTATTCTGGCTCCAGGAATGGAGCAGGTATATTGGACTAACTAACTTGTGTAGTGTAGAGTTGTTTTAGTTCTGTACTGGTGTAGTTTTGTCAATAATGAGGACTGCAAACAAAATAACATAAGGATTTACTGGATGGAGACATTTGTCTTGGACTTAATCTGGTATCTCCAACTAGAAGGCCAGTTTGACTTGTCAAAATTCAGAGAATTTGTTAGAATTATAACATCATTACAGGAAGTGAAGTCCAGAAGCTTCCAGAGTGGATAAATAAAACAAACAACAGTCTTCCTAGCTTGTCTTAAACTGACTTGAAGAACTCTTGCATTTCATAGATTCATAGATTGTCAGGGGCTGAAAGGGATCTCGCAGATCATTGGGTCCAGTCCCCCTGCACTAGGCAGGAAAAGACAACTGGGGTCAAGTGTCCCTAGCAAGGTGACTGCTCAGTCTGCTTTTGAAGATTTCCAGGGTAGGTGACTGCACCACCACTGGAGGAACCTTATTCCACAGTCTGGACACCCTGACTGTGAGGGAGTTTTTCCTGCAATTGAGCCTGAAGCGGCCTTCCAGGAGTTTGTATCCATTGGTCCTGGTCTTCCCCAGGGGTGCCCTGGTGAACACCTGTTTGCTGAGTTCTTGATGTACTTCCCTGAAGTTGCAGTCAGCTGCTACCAAATCCCCTCTCAGCCTTCTCTTCTGTAGGCTGAAAAGGCCCAAGTCCCTCAGCCTCTCCTTGTATGGCTTGTTTTGCAAGTCCCTGATCATATGGGTGGCTCTTCTCTGGACCCTTTCAAGTTTTTCTACGTCCTTATTGAAGTGCGAAGCCCTGAACTGGAGGGCCAGCTGTGGTCTCACCAGTGCAGATTACAGTGGGAGTATCACTTCCTTAGTTTTGCATGAAATGCAATGGTTAATGCATGCTAGTGTGTTGTTTGCCCTGCTGGCCACAGCATCGCACTACCAGCTCACATTCATGTGATGGTCGATCACTACCCCTAGATCCCTTTTGGTTGTGGTACAAGTCAAATTGTCGTCACTGAGCCTGTAGGTATGTTGGGGACGGTTTGCCCCGAGATAGAGCACCTTACACTTCTGAGTGTTGAACTTCATTTGGTTCTGGTCCACCCAGCTTTCCAGCCTGCCTAGATCCGGCTGTATCAACAACCTATCTTCTGGCATGACCACGCTCCCCCATAATTTGGTGTTGTCTGCAAACTTGGCCAGAGGGCATTTCACCCCCACATCCAAATCATTGATAAAGATGTTAAAAAGCACTGGTCCAGGCAAGGACTCCTAAGGGACACCACTGGCCACTTCTAACCAGGATGACACAGATCCGTTCATGAGAACTCTCTGGGTCCTACCTTGTAGCCAGTTTTCCACCCAGTGAACTATTGAGCAGTTAAGCCCACAATCTTCCAATTTTTCCACAAGGATATCATGGGATACTAAATCAAAAGCCTTTTGGAAGTCTAGGTATATAATGTGGACCTTCTCTCCCATGTCCAGGTAGTGAGAGACCTGTTTGTAGAAGGAGATGAGATTTGTAAGACAAGACCTACCCACGGTAAAGCCATGCTGGCTGTCATTCAGAATCTTTCCTTCAATGAGCGTATTGCACATAGATTCTTTAATGAGTTTTTCCAAGATTTTCCCTGGGATGGAAGTTTGGCTGATTGGCCCATAGTTGCCTAGGTCCTCCCTCTTCCCCTTCTTGAAGATGGGCACAATGCTGGCCCTCTTCCAATCCTCATGGATCTCCCCTGTGTGCCAAGATTTCTGAAAGAGCTTTGCCAGGTGTTGGGTTCTGCAATGACCTCAGCCAGCTCCTTCAGCACTCTCAGATTAAGCCCATCTGGTCCTGCTGACTTATAACTGTCTAGCTTTTCTAGTTGGTTTCGGACCAGCTCAGCATCCACAATGGGAAGGCTATCATTCCCACCATGCCCCCTGTGATCCTTATCTTGCTTGTCTTTCCCCTTGGTCTGGTGAAATACTGAAGCAAAAAGGGCATTCAGGAGTTCAGTTTTTTCCTGAGTGTCCATTACCAGCTGTCCCAAGGTGTTAAGCGGGGGCCCCACATTTCCATTTATTTTAAAAAGGTAGAGGCATTTCTAATTTCAGTTTTAAAAGGTAGGCATTTCTAATTGCAATTAACATATGGGGTCATCTGATGTCTAAAGTTTATTATTGGGTTTTAATCCCTGTTCAGTTAGTGCATGGAGGAAAATGACTAACTAAACTGGATTCCAAATAGCTAAGTTTTTTTTCTTTCATTTTACTCCCTGAGTGCCACTGATGCACTCATTAAGAAAACAGATTTCAGCCCTATCAGTATTACTGATTATGGGTATGTGCAGACGTTCACTGCACCCGGTGTTTGATTGCACAGCTTGTTTTAAACTGCATAATTATAGCTCAGGAGTGACATGTGCACACACTTGCTGGTCCTGGGAGCAATGCTGGGAACCTGGTGTAAGTAACATGAGGTTAAAAGGGCAGGGAGGATCAGGGAGGAGGGTAGCAGGTTTCTGGGGGGCCTTGGTGGTATTAGGGGGGCTGGCAGGTCTCTGGGGTAGGAAGAATAGTTGGTCTGCGGGAGGCGGGGGAGAGTGGGAGGGCTAAAATTAGCCTGGTTGGGGGTGGGGTGTAGGAAGAGCACAGCCCTGGGACTGTGTCAAATGGCTGGGCTTTCCCAGACCTGGGGCTGCACTCTGAAAGTGTGCAGAGGTTTGGTAGATAGGACTAACCTGTTTTTCTTCTAAGTTAGTTCACTTCTTTAGGTGAACTAATTCAGATTGTGTCTATCATTTTTTGTCCAAGTTAATTCTTTGAATGACTGCCCAGTTGGCACTTGGATCTACTTAACCCTAATGAGGTTGATTGAAATGTGCACATTACAAATCTAACCTTTTACTGCATGGCTGGCAGTGGTCCATAGTTTTTCTGTAAAAAAATATCTAGTAATATATTATTGAACAAGTCACCCTTTTGGAGTCACATACATCTAAGAGAAGTGAAGTTGGAGACACAAGGAACAAAGCATAGCAGATAAATGATGTGCATTAAAATTGCTTTCTAGAATCTATGATATAGCCCATTCCTTGTGCACAGCACACTGCACTAAAACAGGCAGAATTAAGATTCTCAGAAGTCCTCACTCAAATGTTCAATGGGGCTGTAATATAGACATTTGCTTTTACATTTGGTGTAGTGCAGTGCTTAACTGAACATACAAAAGCTGGATTTCTGCATATAGGTCAGACATTTGTTTTTACTGACTGGGCTTGCAATCTAAAAACTTTCAAGCTCTTCTCAGAATCGAAAGGAATCACATTAAAACGGTTCTGCCAGAAGCTAAAGCCTCAGCAGGGTTAAGCACAGTTCCATAAGCTCGATGGTAACACCGTGTGGAAACACACCACGTTACAACTGTCTTAGATTGAACACCGTTGTAAAATAGTCGTATGCCCCAAGGTAGCTGGTCCAGGGCACTGATATTTTTAATGGACTTAAAGAAAGAACAATTGCTGTTTTACAGTTAGACATTTTTTTCTCTTAAAAGAAACAGCATTTAATGCAAAATTCCTAGGAAACAGTCTTGTCAGGCATGGTTAAATGATATTGCACAGTAACCATTTTTCATTTAAAAAAAATTTTAAAAAGCTTGATTAGCTATGATGATTCCCATTCCTATACGCCAGAGCAGTGGTTCTCAAACTTTTTAGACTCAAGGCACCCCTTGGAAAATGTCTTCTCTCCATTTTCACTTGCTTTTTGGCTACACAAAAAGAACAGAGCGATTCTTATGTTGCAAAGAACTGCAACAGGCCAGAATGTTTTAGCACTATGGATTCCTACTTGAAATCTCTGGGTTTATCTTGTGAATAATTTTTGTACACCTAACACTGTGTGGTATCTCAGGGAATCCTAGGAAAGGTTTGAAGGCACCCTCAGGTGCTGTAGCACCCTACCTGAGAATCATTGCTCTAGAAAGAGATCCCGTGACCTTCCTTATTATGCTAAACAAGAGACTATTTTTCCCCAAAATCCCAATAAGCTCAACTTTAAATAATTCTATTCTGATGTTATGCTGCACAAAGCTTTATCATTAACAAATATCTATAGGCCTTGTTACACCTTATGCTGAAAGCCACACAAATGTTAATTGGCTTGGCGCTGTTTAGCTTAGTGGAGCAGTCACACCTTAAAGCAAAAAACCACCTCTGACTGTCCTTCATCTGTACAGCTGTGACTCACCACTAGATGCTTAGTGAGCAGGGGCAGGAGCATCTCACTGCTCCCACTGGGCAGACTGCAGCTCCGGACTGCCTGGCAGCCATGGTGCCTTCTACCGCTGCTTAAACTGACTCTGCTCCTAGCAGGCAGAACAAGCCGGTCCGAGCAGTGGTGGGTAGCACTTAGACTGGCTTGCTCTGCCTGGCAGGAGCACAGCCAGTCTGAGCAGTGTTAGGAGGCACCATGGCTGCCACGCACTCCAGAGCTGCAGCACTTGGTCTGCCTGATGTACCTGGGGGCAAGGCACTGTCCCTGGTCCTGCTGCATCCCAGTGTCCCCACTCACCCTGACTTGGGACAGGTCACTGCATCCTGGGATGCTGGAGGACTTCAGCTTGGGTGGAGTAGCTATGGAGAGTGGGCACACCTTAATAGAATAGAAGCAAAATCAAGGGGATTAGAGATAATCCTGCCTTGGAATGGCGTAACTTTAAGATGAATAGTGGGTGCTTTAAGCCACTTAAAAGGTATTAATGTGCAGCCAATCCAGGAGTTAAGGGCTCAGAAGCTGCCTAAGATTACCATGTAACAAGGCCCTATGTCTGTAGAGGTTAATTAAGAAATATTTGTATAACAGCCTTCACTTTTAAGTCTTTTCTCCTGCCAAGGACACTACCATTGGCTAAGAGAGATCCCACACAATCTGCCACATGCTGGAAAGACAGTAACTGGTAAAGCAGTGGAGTGCTTTCTTTATTCTACTGCAGCACAAACATCCCAAAGTACAATCAGCAGGGAGAAAAAATGATTGCTTGAGTTTCAGTGCAGTGGTGACTATGAAATATTTTAAATAGGGGAGGAGGAAGGGTAATTGTTTTAACCATTCAAGCCTTTTTCACACTTGGACTGAACCAACTGCTCTTACTGTCATACTGTTGGACATCTTTTAGCAAATTATCAGTCTTGAGAGAGGGAACCACTGACACCTTTGCAGATGGTACTGTTGACGTTATCAGACAAAAACAGGGACACACAAGACACAGGCAACCCACCCACCCAAACTTGCTGAAAGAAGGACTTGTCCGTGGACTTAATTACATCTGCTATGAAATCCATAAAGCAGTAAAGGCTTTACCAGAACAAGAGGTAAATAAATGGTGGCTCTTCTACCTCCACTGTGACTAACAGAAAACAGTTCAAGCCATTGCTGTGCACCACTGGGTCATTATTAAAACTCTAAATTTTTAGCCACGAAGCAAACACAAAAAATACAAAACAAGAAGCAGCCCATCACCTGTCAAGTGTCACCTGTTTTCTTATGTCATAATAAAATACCAGCTCAGGTCCCTATAAATCAGCATCACTCATAACCTAATCATTCCCTGGTATAACACCTTGCATCCCAAAAGAGCTCAAAACACTTTATCTACTGAAATTGATCTTAAATATGATAAAGAGCAATCATCTCACCCACCAATGAAATGCAGTCATCTCAGGGGTGGAATGTAACAGCTGTTCAACAGTACAGAGCTGCATCATGCAGCAGTTTCAGAAAGAATGTAAAAATTAATAGTGTCCAGCTAGGATTGCAGAGGGAATTTACTCTAGATAGGCAGAATGTAATGACCCTTGCAAGATTTTATTTAATACAGGTGGTCAGACCATAGCTTTACAGCTCTTCTGAAAGATAGCTCTTCCAGTGGCCTAACGTCCTCTACCAGCACAGTTACTTTGGTTCAGCAATGACTCAGGAGGATGAACAACACTGTCTGTAGCACAGAGCCCTCTGGAGTACTACCTCAGTACTGATTCAGAATTAACATTGCTATTTACTGAATGCCTTACTCCATTACTGCATGTAACTCCCTTTGCTCATAACTGCATGGGGTCACCATCACTCTTCAAAGCACTCTGCTTATTTTCTGGAGGTGTCTAGGTCAAGAAATAAGTGACCTGGCTTTGCTCACATGCAATGTATTGTGTGGTTACAGTATAAACTCGTCTGAGCTGCAGCACAAGGGATGATAACTACAGGCCAGGATGGAATGATAAACTCCTGGATATCAAAGTGCAGCAATGCAAACAGTTCCAAAAGTAAGGATTTTCAAAAAAAAATACAAAGGACTCCATATATGCTTTAAGGTGTACAACACAACACATGGACTGATGTTTTCCATAAAATTCTCAGTAACTGTGCTTAAATTAACCCATAATTTGTATGTAGGCCTTTTCTTTACAACCTTAAAAAAATTCTTTAAAAGGTTGTACCACACTTGGACCAGCACAAAACAAAGGATCCCTCACTCAAAGGAATTAGGTTCTTTTCTTCTTGTTAACTTGCAGGTAGAGGTTTTAATTTTGTATTATACTCTAGGTAATTTTAGAAGTGTTTTTGTAGGACAGAGGATTCCTGCAACCTTCATTTCAACAAGACATTTTAAAAAATCCTCCCTAATTAATGATTTTATATGCTCTCAAATTTACATTTCTTTTAGATTTGACAGTCCTGAAAATGATGACATTATTTGGGAACCAGATAACTTAGGTTTTTGGCATACCAGTATGCACAATTGAAAATAAACCTGATTTACTGCACTCGACGGCTGTGTAGTACTGAAGTAATCTATTCTGTGCTGCTGCTGCTTCTTAGTAATAACAACAACAACACATTAAAAATGTAGGTATGTAGCTAAGCAAATGTGGTTTCACAGCACATGAATTTTAAAACACTATAGCATGCAGTGGAGTGTACAGTTTATGTCTCCCTGATAACTTGACACTTGGATGCCTTCCACAGAGATCAAATTATAATTGAATAACTGGAAATAATTCTTGACAGCTGTAGTCAGCAGATTCTGAGTTAGTGTCTGTGTTTTGTAAAGCAACTTCTATAGCTGATTACTCAACAGTCACATGTTTCATTAAGATCCCACCCATTTCCCTTAGATGACGCCAATCTGAGTTCCAGAGAACAATTATAACGATATCAACACACAAAATTACAGCTCAACTACTCCCTGTCCCAGTGGAGACTTAATTGTGGCCCCAAATCTTCTCTGAAGTTCAAAATATAGCACAAAAAGAACCATGCTATAACCAGGGATGCTCTTATAACAGTACCTCCTGACATAATTTTAAATGTAGTTTAGATCAGTGGTATTCAACCTGTGGTCTGTGGACCACAGACTATGTCTAAGGGGTCTGCAAAAGATGATTATGATTAATCAAAAGTATGCGAGTACCTACACTTCCAGTTCAAAGGGGTCCCACCTCTGTTCAAAATTTGAAAAGGGGTCTGTGCCTTCATTTGAAATGTTTTAGGGATCCACAAATAAAAAGGTTGAAAACCACTGGTCTAGATAGATCCAAAGTATATTTCTCAGCAACATTATAAAACTATGGGCCTGATTTTGCAAAGGGTTATGCACCTGGCCTTGGTCCAACAAAGCACCTCAACACATTCTTAGAGGTAAGCTTGTGAGTGGTTTCACCAAAATCAGTGCAACTATTAGATACTTAAAATTAAACCCATACTTAAATGCTAAACCCTGTACCTAGGAGGAGCCCTAATATAATCAATTGTTCCATATACCACAGAGCAACTCTGTTTAAGAGAAAATTATGGTGCAGCCTCCATAAAGTGCATGGCTTAGAACTGTGGCTTCGCAATTAAAATCTGGATCTTCTGAAGAAGAGAGAGAGAGAGAGAGAGAGAGAGAGAGAGAGAGAGAGAGAGAGAGAGAGAGAGAGAGTGTGTGTGTGTGTGTGTGTGTGTGTGTGTGTGTGTAGACTAAAGGTAGCTGTCTAATACATAAGCAAAAATTCTTTAAGCTTTGACATTTTTTCCACTAAAATCTAATGACCTTGTCTCATTAGAAAAGAAATATTAATTAGTAACCTCTGCATAACCTTCAGATTAATTTACTAAACCCTAATTGCATAGAGAATAACAAATGGCAATACTAAATGGGAATTGGTGAATAGTGGACCTCTAGGATAAATGTATTAATATCTGTGGAAACTCTGAGGGTATATAAGTGTTCACAAACAGCAATCTTGTGAAGGGCAGAAAGGTAAATTCTAAACCAGTTATTTGCATATTTGTTCCTTTGTGATTTGGGAAGTCATAGTATAGGCATAACTCTAATGCTAGGTTTGGAATAACTTTAGGACTCAGAGTGCAGAAGAATGTGTTAGAAAACTAAGGACCAGATTCTGAGTCTACCTAGTGGACATCTAAGTGAGCTTAGGTGCCTAAGTGAAATTCCATTGCACACTACAAGTCTCAGAAAAATCCATCTACTTTTGTAAGACATCATCATCTTGCGATAAGACTGAATCACAAAGCAATGGCAAGGTTGAGGAGGACCCACCCACATTACTTATTAACTTTTGTTGCAGGGAGGAACAGGATTGTACTTAGGTGGTTAAGTTTACTTATGAGCCTAACAGGTGGAAAAGAATCTAGCCATGATTGAGTTTTTGTGCTCATGAAATGGTGAGGAAGATTAATTTTTCTGTCTTGAAAATGTTCAGGTTATTTACATTAAAAAGAACTGCAATGCAAGTGATACTCTACCCCGTTCCTGTCCTGAACATAGCTCTATTACTTGACCCTCTGTTCTTCATAATTAGTTTGCAACAATAGTGTCAATGCGGGAAATATGTTGATATCTGAGACCAGGACCTGGACTTCAAACCAAAGACAAATTTAGAGAAAGGGAAAAATATCCAGCAGAAGATATCCATTTTTATTGATCTGAAATGGCTTGGACACACATTTCAGATGTGAAAGAATTATGCATTGATCCATTCCCTACTTGACTCAAAAATCATTATTATTATTTGCTCTGTCTAAACATTTGCTGATTTAATCAACAACTTTATGGATTATTCAATATTCAGCACATTCAAATAAATCCCTGTATCCAAACTAGTCTCAAAATGGCTGGGATTAAAGAGGCATTGTCCCATGGCACTCTTTGAAGTCATTTTTGGCATAGAGGAAAACCTTACATCATTTAAGCATTTGGTAGGTACTCAAGACAGAAAGGGTTCTTGGCTTCTCCAGAGAAAACATCAATTCCTGGCTAAGTTGCTGAATATGTTGTCCCTTAAACTGAGGAAAGTTCATTGTCCCTTAAACTGAGGAAAGATGTAACTGGTCTTTACAGTGTTAAAATAACTTGATTGATGGACTTAATACAGAATCCAAGTTGTAGGCCAGATCTTGCTCCCCCAGTATTTGGAATTCTGGCTTTTTTTGAGCTGTTCCTTAGTGACTCTTGGCCCAGCCATGTGATCAATGTTTGTATGTCAAAATCATCTTAATCATAATGACTAAAAATATTTTCTTCCATTTTTGGCAGCTGCTTGGCTCTGTATCTTTCATGTGTTTTTCACTGGAACAAATTAACACCTTCTGTAGGGGGTCAGTCTTTAAGTCATTGCCTTATTTCCTCACAAATTGGGTCCAAGACCTTCTACTGCATAGGAATGTCCTAAGTGGGCAGTAAAGAAATAGTCAAAACTGTTGTCCCATATCTCTCTATGCTATTTTTTTTTTATTTGGACATATATTTTGACGGTTCAATTTTAATTTTTGTCACCATTTATCCAGATGCCAAAAAGAAACTCCATTCTGTATTCAAATGCCAAATGAATGCACTGAAAACCACAAAACAATATTGATTTATTAAAACAAAAGTTAGATAAAATAATACAGAACTACATTTATGGCACATTTCAAATTTGACTTCTTTCTGCAGTAAAGAAATGCCTAAAGTAATTGCACAAAAATTTGCCTGAGTCTTCTTTCTTAAGATATAACACCATTAAATAACCAGGTATTCTATACTTGCGTAAAAACCCTGCTAATGATTGCCAAAGAAAATCTAATATTATTTTAAATGTAACTAGGAAACTAAAAAGATATTTTGTTTTTAGAATTCAAATTAATTCTGATCAGTTCACCAAATATTTTTAAAACCCTGAGAAAGGTATTTTGCATTTGATTTTGATAAAAAGTTGTTTGCTTTGGTGGAATATTCTGAAGTCACCTGAATATATAAAGAACATTTTAGAAAAGAAAAAAAGAGGCTAAGCTGAAGGCTTTCCTAATATTTCAGGATTTTATTTACCACCACAAAGTATTATGGCTGCTGGGAATTGGTATATAGAGTGAATGCTGTATATATAGAGTGTATGTGGTATTTAGAGTGAATTCCTGTCTTCCAGCAATGCCAGTGGATGGTAGGACATAACACAATTTTGGGTGCATTAAAGTGCCAACAGAACCACCTAATATGAATTAAAATTAACATGACAGCTCTACAGTGCTGTTTCCCAAACTGCAGTGATATATAATAAATCAACTTCGCTTACTAGAATTCTGATAACCTACACATACTGGGCCAGATAGGAACTAAGATGAAAAGATGCAGGGCTTGGGCCTCAACTGGGAGTTAGAGGATTGATGAAGATCCAGCCCTTAGTTTGCATGGGGTTTAAGAGGACATTTAGCCAAGCTCTTAATTTTATCTTGCCCACATTTCATAAATATTACCTGTTCTGTATACTCTCCAAAAACCTAGCTAGGGCAGGGCAAGGGGGAACCCATCCTGGGTGCAGACTTAGAGGGGGCACCAGTATGGCCTCCTTCCCACAAGAAATCTTCCATGGCAGGGCCAGCCCTGGCCATAGGGAGCCAGGCAACTGTGGCCCCATACCCAGTTGAGTATTTGTGAGGGAAGAGGGTGACCAAGGTGAGTGGTATATGCACTTCCCTATCACACTTTGCTGTGGGAGACACAGCCCTATGCCCAGAAGCCTATGGGGCCAGGAGGTGGGGAGATGACATGGGAGCAAAGAGGGCAGCAGGAATGGTCCCATGAGGTCTATGCCAGCTGAGGTGGTACACCAGAGTACAGCAAGCCCATCCCTCAGCTCTAGCAGCCAAACTGACACTTCTACAGGAGCTGGATCAGCTGCCACCCAAGTGCACAGACCAAGGGCAGGTAAGATTCTGGTGTCCCTTCCCCTGCCTCTCCTCCTGTTCTCCTCCAGTTGTCTGCATTATTCCTCTCCCTGGCACCCCTGCACCAGGTGCTGAAATATCTTGCTATGCCTCTGATACGTTATTCCAGCCTCACTTTCAAATGAACAGCTTGAGGTATAGGAAATGGAAGGTGCATCCTGTAGACCCTTGTCCCTCCAAGGAAAACCTTAATTGCTTATGACTCCATTAGGTCATGTGTGGAAATGTACTTAAACTTCCCATCTGACTCACTGCTAATGAATCTGCAATACTGATGTAATGCTTTTTAATGTGGATCTGTTTTCAATTCAAGACAGATGCAGGGCACTGCTACAGCCCCAGGGATTACTGACTTTATAACAATTCACTCTTAGGATGATAAGTAGGGATACAGTGACTGATTCATGAGGCCTACTTGGTATCCTGCCAAAC
This sequence comes from Gavialis gangeticus, assembly GCF_001723915.1. Lineage (NCBI taxonomy): Eukaryota > Metazoa > Chordata > Crocodylia > Gavialidae > Gavialis > Gavialis gangeticus. The sequence goes on from NW_017729034.1 coordinate 82,905,565, forward strand.
TACTAATATACAATATCCATGAAAAAGGCATTATTAGGTTCATATATGCAACACATTCTAAGAGAAAAATCTTCTAATATATTACATGTCTCTCCTGAAGAAAAGCCAATGAAACATGCTTTTTAGCTTCCTATTTAGGTACCAGCCATGTGAGACATTTTAAACTTATTGGGTTACATGACTCAGCTACAGTAGTGTAGATGGAGGGCAACATTTTCAGAAGCAATTTAGACACTTTAAGAACCTAAATCTCATGGAAAATCAACATAATTTAAGATGAATCCCTATGCTGCCTTTGAAAAATGAAACTTATGTCCCTGAGTAACTGGAGTACTTTTGAAATTTTTACTGGGAGTCTGCAATTACTGTCTAGCTTGAATAAAAGAGAAGTCAGTTATTCCAAAAGTCTCAGCTAGAAATACCTAGAAGCTAGCACAATAGATATAGAAGCCCTATCATTAAGAACAGAAGAACTGCCATTTACTGGGTCAGACTATATAGGTCCATCTTGCCCAGTATCCTATGTCACATAGTGGCACAAAGCGGATGCTGGAAGGGAGAGTGAACAGGATATGACCAGGGTTTTTTCCACTGTTTCCCTTTCATTTGCAGCCTAGAGCATTTAGGCTAGGTACAGACAGTCAAAAAGGCCAAGGCTGAATCAATTCAGTCTCTGCAGGTTAGTCTAAGCTGCACAGATTAAACTGAAACAGAAGTGAACAGACATTACCTTTGATTCAGGGAATGCAGCCACATGACTGCAGTGGCTCAGGCTAGAAGCCAGGGGGTGCTAGAACATGACTTTCTCGCTGTGTGTTCACTTCCTCTTCCAGTAGCTGAGAGTGTGAACTACAAATCCCACAGGCACCTGGAAACAGGAAGAGGAAGTGATGCAGAGTCCTCTGCATCAATCCTGCAGAGTCCTGCTAGTGTACTATTGGACTGCAAATCCAAGAGACCTGGGGGGCAGCAGGAAGAGGAAGTACCCCCCTGGAGACTGGGATGCATCTCCAGTGGGACTTGCCTCCTCTCCCCCCAGCCCCTTGTCAGCCAGCCCTCACTGCTCCAATTACAACATAGAGGAGCGGGGCTAGCCCTGCTCTCTGGTGCAGGCAGCACAGCCCAGCCCAGGGCTAGGAAGCATGCTGGAGAACTGTAGCTTAACTTGAACCAGAAAGGGGTCTGGGACAGAAGTTTCATAAACGGGTTTGACCCAAATCAGTTCAGTCTGACACTACATTCAACCAGGTTTATCTTAAACCAGTTTTGGCCATTTTGAAACTGGTTTACTTGTACTGAGCTTCTGTTGTGTTTAAACCAGTTTCTGATCAGTTAAACCAGTTTATGTGTAACTTCTGTCCCTAGACTAAGGGTGCCAATACACATGACAATTTTTGCCATTTAAAGCTTTCTAAAGCTATCACTTAATCACATAGTTGACTTCAGAATGTTTTTTAAATGGTGGAAGTCATTTTAATTAAACCTCATTGTATGTGTTTTAAATGTAAGGGGAACTGGAGTAGTGCGTCGCAAGCCTACCTAGTTTTCCTTTATTGCATGTGTATTTAACTGGGGCTTCCACATGACCTCAGGCTGCATTGTGCAGCTTCCTGCCTCCTACTCTACAGAACTATAGCAAAGCAGGAAACTTGCACCAAGCTATGGAAAATCTAGTAGGTTTTAAAGTGCTGTACCTACATCTCTTTAAGTCAAACACAAAAGTTACAGCACCTCAGAGCAGACCCAATTAAGTCTGCTGGAGCATGGCGATTGCTGTGCTCCAGCAGCCTCCTGAATCTCATGTATCATCATTCCTGTCCTTAAAAATGGAGACAGGGGTACCATTTTTAAGCACGGTGATGCTGATACACAAGACGCAATTGTACTTTAATTAGAGTAGCTCTCAGAGCACAGGTAAAAGTGCCCCCGGTACTAAATAAACATGCATTAGGCTGCCCTAATGTACAGTACTGAAAGTGTACATTAAATGATGCTTAATGTGGAGTAGCCTAGTTTACTGTGTATTAGTGCAATTGCACGTTTTAATTATGGTAAAATAGGCTACTGCATATTAAAGTGCACGTGTAGACATGCCTACTGAAACTGATACCCCATTACTGACACCCTTTGAAATTGTTCTCATAAATATGTATTGTAGGAAAAGGACATTTTTTTAGAAAAAAGAAGCTTATAAAGGATGGAAGAGGGGAAACACCACTCAGAAGGAGTATTCAGCACTGGCCCTCACCTGTAGGGAGAGAACTAGGAAAACCAAGGCCGAAACTGGGCTCAAACTGGCCACACAAATCAAAGACATTAAAAAGTCCTTCTTCACATATGTGGGAAGGCAGACAAAAAGCAAGGGTAACATTGGACCCTTACTAAACCAAGTGGGGTTGCTGATAACTGATACTCAGGAAAAAGCCAATCTCGTTAATGACTATTTTATGCTGGTCTTTCATAAGTCCAAGGGACCCTGCCTGACAGGATGCAAGTTCACCAGGGGAAGGGTGAACATGCTCCCATCACTGGTGTTGATCTTGTGAGGGAACACCCTGGGAGGCTGGACATCCACAAATCAGCTGGCCCAGATGGAATGCACCCAAGAGTGTTAAAGGAACTGGCTGACATCATAGCATGACCAATGGCGAGGATATTCGAGAACATGTGGTGCTCAGGTGAGGTGCCTGATGATTGGAAGAGGGCCAATGTGGTGTGCATCTTCAAGAAAGGGAGGAAGAAAGATCCAGGAAACTACAGGCCAATCAGTTTGACCTCAGTTCCTGGCAAGATCTTGGAGAAAATCATCAAGGAAACCATTAACAATGGGTTAACAGAAGGTAACATTCTGAGAGATAGCCAACACGGTTTTGTTGTGGGTGGGTCTTGTCCGACCAATCTCATATCTTTCTATGACCAGGTGATGCATTATCTGGACAAAGGAGAAGAGTTGGATATCATATTTTTAGACTTCAAAAAGCCTTTGACCTGGTGTCCCATAATGTCCTCATAGAAAAATTGGGGAATTGCATCCTGACAGTTTAATGGTCTGATGGCTAGGGAGCTGGCTCCATGGCTCCATGGACAGACCCAGAGAGTGATAGTTGATAGAACCAAAGTAACAAGGTGAATGGTGACCAGTGGCATTCCCCCAAGCCTCCATTCTCGGACCTGTACTCTTCAGTGTGTTTATAAATGACCTGGACTGTGGTGTCAGAAGCAGACTGGCTAAGTTTGCTGATGGCACCAAACTATGGGGAAGTGTGGTCACCCTAGAGGATAGCCTGGCAACCCAGGCCAACCTTGATGGGCTTACAAGGTGTGTGAATCAAAACCTGATAGCATTAAACACTGAGAAATGCAAGGTGCTCCACCTCGGGAGCAAAAACCCACAACACACTTATAGGCTCAGCAGCACTACACTCACAAGCACTACGACTGAAAGTGACCTTGGGGTCATGATTGATCACAACATGAATGTGAGCCACCAGTGCAATGCCGCAGCTGGCAAAGCAAACAAAACTCTGGCTTGCATCTATCGATGCATCTCAAGCAAGATGCAAGAAATCATCCTCCCACTTTACTTGGCCTTGGTGAGACCACAACTGGAATACTGTGTCCAGTTCTGGGCTCCGCAATTCAGATAGGATGTGGAGAAGCTTGATAGACTCCAGAGGAGAGCCACATACATGAGGCTCATGATTTATTAGAGGACAAGAGAGCAGGCTTTATGAGGACAGGCTGAGAGACATGGGACTCTTCAGCTTAGAAAAGCATAGGCTCAGGGGTGACTTGGTGGCAGCCTATAAGTACATAAGGGGTGTGCATCAGGAGCTGGGAGAGCGTTTGTTCACCAGTGACCCTATGGGAAGAAAAGGTCCAATGGTCACAAGCTCCTGGAAGACCATTTTAGGCTGGCCATAAGGAAAAACTTCTTTACTGAGTCCCCAGGGCTTGGAATAGACTCCCCCCAGAGGTGGTGCAAGCACCTACTGTGGATACTTAAAAAAAATACTTGGATGCCTATTTTGCTGGGATCATTTGACCTGTACTGACTTCCTGCTTCTTGGGCAGGGGGCTGGACCTGATGATCTTGTGAGGTCCCTTCCAGCCCTAATGTCTATGAAATCTTTGAAAATGGAAGGTTTTGTCAAAACCTCCATATTATTCAAATTTTGCATAAAATCTTCTGTTATTATTTTTACTTTGGTAAACATATTTCAAAATTTAAAAAATAGAAAATTAAAATGGGCCTCTTTGTAGTCACTGAATGTAAAGAACTTAGACTTTTCAAAACTGATTGTGAAGGGTTTTTTACTATTTTTGACCAACAGTATTTCTGGATATAATTATACATACTTGTGTACAATCAATTTCTACATCATTAATAAAACTACTATTGTTATATGGTGAAGGGATTGCCATGAAAACATGTTATGAACCACTGCACCAGAAATGATATCTTATGCACCATATAATTTTCTTTTGAGGAAAAGAAATATTTAGAAACCTATAGATATACTTACATACTGCAAAACTTCTTTACATAAACTTCTGTACAATGCCTCTTCAACCTTGTTGACCTTAAATATATAAGGTCCGTGTACATCCATGTGTGTATGTATTGATGTATATTAATGTACACATGTACATATGTATATACATACATACTTATATGTGTACACACATACACACATGTGTATATATGTATGAGTATGTATATATGTACATACATATATATATAAATACATACAAACAGATGCACACACTCATATACATGGACCTTATATATATACATACATACACAGACACATATATGGCCCTTGCCTGTGGGGATCATACCGAGGTTTGAATATCTAAACAGTAAATGCTTATGTCTATTAAAAACTTCTGTACAAAACTTCTTCAAGCTTTTGGGCCTTATATGTGTGTATACTACCCTACCCAAAGGCATAACAAAACAGCCAGACACAGCTGGGAGCGGGACGCATGGGGATAGTGACAGAATGAGGAAGGGGCAAATGGGGCAACCACTGAAGGCACTGACTGCCTAGGGGAAGAAGCTTGCTGGCAAAAAAAAAGCAGCTTGCTGGCAGCTGTGAGATCACAGTTGCAATCTCAGCTGCAACCAGAATTCACTGCTGCCCCTGTGCCCCAGGTGCCCAGCTGTGTCTGGAAGGGGGAAGCTGTGACTTCTGCCTGCCATTGTGCTGCCAGTGCAATGGTGTGGCTGGGGTGGCAGCTATTATTTTTATACCTCTCCCCTCTAAATCAGTGCCCATGTGACTGCACTGGTTGCCCCACCCTAGTTATGCTACTTCTACCATTGCTAAAGTGCACAGTAATGTAGACCTATTTTAATGGTACTCCCTGTAATGTACTTCAGAAATAAAAGCAGGACTGGATCCTCAGCGGTAAAATGAGCTGTATTAGTGTAAGATCTTATATTATTGCTTTGCTTGTCATATTAATTTATGTTAATATGTGTTCCTCAAGGGCTGTACCTTGGCCTTGATAAACTTTCTGTCTCCAAACACAGGCACAGTCTACATCAGTGAAGGCCACACAGATAGAAATATTTCCAGCCCAGAAGCAACCATGTTTATACACTGCAGCACGAAAAATCCACACTTGAGCAAAGGAAGAGGAAGAAAGCATTAATTACTTTGCAGATAATTATATCAGTTATTCAGCTGAGACTAAGCAGTACAGTGCAAGGCCACAATTGTATCTCAGTGCTCTCCTCTCTTTTCAGACATTAAACTACTGGATTTTGACTTCATTGCAATTTGCAGCTGGAAGCGAGGGACCACAAACTAGTCCATCAGGCTAACTTTGGCATAAAACAAAGACAGTAACATCTGCTGCCATCATGAACAGCTTGTTGGCCAAGATCAGTGACTGGGGAGCCAAGCAGCAGATCAGCCTTCTACCCTTCCCAGTAGGCACTGTTTAGTTGGCGGGCCCCTTGTGAATTAACTTACTTAATAAAACTTGATATACTGAACACACGCTACTGCCTCTCTTGAAGGCTGTACTGAACATCTAAGCTATTATTTACTCAGATCAAGTTTCTCCAGAAAGTGAAGATTTAGATGTCTGTCTCTGTCTCTCTTTCAAGATCACATTCTTTGGAACACGTCTGACTTCTCTAGAGACTTCCAGTTGTCTTTCTGACTTTCTTCCACTGTTTGCTATTCCTTTAACTTTCAATTTTTAAAATCACAGATGTTCTGATTCCATGGGCCCAATCCTGATCTCTTTTATGAAAACAGAAAACTCCAAATGATTATTTAGAGGACCAGAATCTGGTTCTAAACTTGCATGCCATTTTACCAAAACAGCTTTCCAGACAGAAAGGATGAGTGATTTTGATTTATTCACAACTTAGAACTTAAACAATTTAAATAAATTCATAGACCTCAGTAGCTTCTAAACATTGTCAGTATTGCTTTTTCTATATATGTATTTAAAAATAATACATTCAGTGAATCACAGAACTTGTTTTAGAAGGTTATGAGCTTTCCATGGCTGACTCTGCCACTGACTCACTGTGTGGCCTTGGGAAAATAATTTCCCCTTTCTAATTTATGTCTCCTGTCTCTACCATAGGAAAATAACTACCATCTTCCGCCTTCATACAGGCATTTTGAGGAATCCATTAATTAATTCATGATTGTGTGGGGCTTTCGTTACATAAAGCCACCCAAAAATAAAAATTCTGCGCAGAGTATAGGTTTTATACTTTGTGCAGCTTATGAAGCGTGAATATATATTTAAATATAGTTAACATTTAAATACTGATTTTTATGCATTAGAAAACTAAACAAAATTATAACTTAATACTAGATATACTAGTTATATTTGTTCATTCGCACTGAAGATTGTTTTTCCAGACTGTACCCAATACTTACCTTTCTATTATCACATATATAAAGGAACACAGAAATTTGAGTATTTTGGGGTTTGTTTTTGTTGCACTTAGTATATGAGAGACGAATGCTGAATCCAAAATAAAATATTTCCTTAAAAATACTCTCTGAGGACATCAACTACAACATATAAAAAGGTTCTGTAGATGATAACACAAGATGGCAATTGGAACCCAATGCAATTCCTAATAAGGAACCATCCCCTGGGGAAAGAAGTATGCATTTTGAAAACATTCTCAGTTTCTTCTTTATGCTGATGTTATTAGCATGTACTAACATTTTATACATGAGATAGGGAGACAGCCACAAAACAGATTGTTCAGAATTATAGGGCACATTAAGGGCTAATCCTGAAGACTTGCAGCATATCAATATTGATATTCCCCTGAGTAGTTCCATTGGCTTCAATGGGACTTCTCTTCATGACTTTCAGGATCAGGCCTGTAGCGTTTAAAGTTTCACAAGACAGCACAAATCTCTAGTGAAGACAATGGGCAGGAATGTGTGAGGTAAGTGCTGAACACTCAACTGTCATTGAGTCAAGAGAGTTAGGGGTACTCAACCTCTCACCCTAACTGATCTCAACAGCAGCAGTGTCATCTTGCTGAGTTTCAGGGTGGGATTTCAGACTGGGGGAGAAGTCATCTTTCAGATGTTTCATTGTGCCAGCTGCCACTCAAAATTAAGTAAACTAGGTCACCATTCATGTTCCCTAACTTCTGCTTTTCTCTCTCTCCAGGCAGACATTGATTGGCATCGAACACAAACACGCATCTGACAATAACCTCAAAGTACATGCTGTCCATGTAAACTGTCAAGTATGAGCCTTGAGCCTTGGCAGAAATCCAAATACTAAAATACACATTTCTAAAACACAGCCAGTTTTCTTTTAATTAGATTTTTTTGCCATGACTGCTGTTTATCCACATTTTTCTTTGATGATGTACATTTGCAGTCCTACAGTCTTTGTACACACCAAACTCCCACAGATTTCAATGGTCATTGTGTGTCTATAGGGACTGCATGATTGACTGTTAGAGCTACAGATCTTCAAACACTTACAAACGTACGTAATGCTACTCCTGTGAGTAAAGTTAAGCACAAGCATGTTGACAAGTTCAAGACCTGTGCTTGTGTATCAACTGTACACATTGAAACTCAATATTAACAAGACTTATTAAGGCTTGTCTACACTGAAAACTTAAGTGCAAATTTAAAGCAGAATAGCTATCTTGGAACAACTCAGTATGGTAACTGAATATGAATTCTTCCAGATTGAAGTAAAATGACTTGGTATAAGGCACTCTTTATTTTGTTGTGTTCACACAAGGATTCAGTCATAAGTCCTTATTCAGGTATAGCTCTAACTCCCTGTGCAGATAAACTGTTAGAGGACATTTAAGTATTGTGTGCCCTATTCATGAAACTCAAACAAAATGATCAAAGCATGACAGGCAATAGAACAAAAATAATAAGTGACCCAGGTTTGTCCCACAAGATATTAAAGGTCTAATTCACCTTCTTTTCAAGTCAATGGAAAAATGTCCACTGACTTCAGCTGCAGTTGTTCAGATGGTAAAGACTACAAAGGTGTTCAATAACCAAACTCTAAACAAGCCTGGTGTCAGGCCAGAGAGGTCTAGCAGACTGAAGTCAACAACCCAAAATCCATCTTAAGCTTTTTCAGGTGTTTCCATCCTTTTCTCAATTGGTTTTGTAAGAAGAGCATGACTTCTTCATGCATGCTATCATAGTTAAGCTAAAGTGAGCACTCAGATGAGTGTAAAAAAGCACTAGAATGAGTAGAATATACTTTTAATAGCTGTGCAATTTTAAAGAAATCCAAGTCAGATATTTTTGTATTCAAGTTTCCGTTCAGAGCTGAGCAAACTTTTATGGCCAGGTTATTAACTCCTGAAAATAGAGGTTTATAATAGAAATGCTGACAGACGCTTCACTACAGCAGCGCTATCGGGCACTGCTATAGTCATCAGTTTTAATGAGAGCTGTTAATATCACCTCAATCAAAATGGTTGCCCTGGGCTGACTTCTCGGGCTGTGCACAGGTGCTCTCAGCCAAAAATGTAATGAAGGTTATTACATTATCAATGAGGCACAGATGTGCATTCTGTCTGAACTCAAGGTGGTGTTATTGCCAAGTGCATAACTCTTTCAGCAGGTCCCTGGTCTGTTTGTATCAATATGCTGTTCCGGCTCAATGAACCTGAGCACCGCCTTCTGCTTCCCCATGACACAGCCGGTTAGGATAGAAGCAAGTTTAAGAATGCAAGAAGGAAGGGCTCTGAATATGCATGTAAAACACAAAACAAAGCAGCCCAGAGTTGGTGCTTTTCAATTTTTCTTTTTAAGACTGAATTGATGCATTTGGATTTGGACTTACTTTGAAGTGGTGAGGTTGCTTGTCCACAGATGCGCGAACATTTGGTTGACTGAAAATTCTCTCTCTCTTTCTCCCATTCTCATATTTTCCCCTCTTCATCTGTCTCCCTGACTTTTTTCACTTGAACTGGATGTTTTCCCATTAACTTCAACCCCCTCCTTTTGCTCATTAATGATGACCTTTACCTCTCTTTTCCTTGCTATGCAAGTCACATACACAAATTATGTGATTTTTTTTTTAAACTTCCCTCCGGTGCTTATATATGCATGTCATATGCACATTTAATACGTCTCCACAGCACTGAGATCTACTCAGATAGAATCAGATATGAGAAATGGGCTATACTTGGGCTGGAAATAACACCCAGACAGTCAGAAATTGATTTGCAATGAGTCACAAGGTCCAGAGAGGCCACCTTTTTTCCTCTTTTCTTCTAGATGTGACCATGGATTGGACAATGAAGTACTTCAGGAGCTGTGATGGAAATGAGAAATGGCATCTCATCAGAATGAAGGTTACATTCACGTTAGCAGAGGAGGACAACAGCTCACTGGCCTCACCTGGGAGAATGAGGTTACTCTATTTTCTAGACCATACGCATAGGGAGAGACTGACAAGTTGGGAAAGGAGCCTGGTTTCAACATTGACTCTAAATTCTATTCCATCAAAGACAATCAGTGAATGAGCAGAGAGCTGAGCTGTGTGTGTGTGTGTGTGTGTGTG
>NW_017729034.1:82915667-82916611 GCF_001723915.1 Gavialis gangeticus
TGTGTGTGTGTGTGTGTGTGTGTGTGTGTGTGTGTGTGTGTGTGTGTGTACGAGGAAGAGAGAGAGAGTCCAAATATAATCACCTTTACTTGGACATTCTGATTTTAATGCTTGATGTGTTCTGATTGGAGAATGATGAATGTGCTGCCTCCCCTCCAGCTTTTCTATTCATCATTGTCCACTTACATTCCTACTAACCATTGCAATGAAGATGCACAAATAAGTGAAGTTTTTTCTAGCTTAGATTCATAGATTCATAGATTAAGGGTCGGAAGGGACCTAGTAGATCTTCTAGCCCGACCCCCCGCCAGGGCGGGAGAACAACAAAAAACCCCAAAAAGAGAAATGGGACTCAAACGAGTCCAGCCAGGTAGGCATCCAGCCTCTTCTTAAAGACCCCCAGGGTAGGGGCCAGCACCACTTCCCTAGCTTCACGTGAAACTCTCCATAACTTTGGGAAGAAGGAAGGTTGAACCTCACCACCAGGCACATGGTGAGCAGGTGGCACCTAGATACCAAAAGGACAGGTCCGACACGATAGATAGGATATTAGATAGGATAGACAAGTGTGATGGAGAAATTACTGGGTGAAATCCCATGGCTAGCTGTATACAGGATGATGGCAATAGCTACTTTAGGTCTTAAAATCCATTCATTTACATCCAAGAACCACCCTGAAAAGGCTCCACGCTGGGGACAACTGGGATTTATGCAGCAGGGACTACGGTATGGACTGTGATGCAGTGCTTTATAATCACTAGCTAGCTTGGGTAGGTAGGTTGGTGAGCAGGCAACCTGATCATCAGGACTGAGGTCCTGGCTACTGTACGTCCAAGAATTAGTGAAAAATGAGCTGAGATACCCCAATATCACCTCAAGAGAGATGGCCAGGCAAACAAGCCTGCATACAGAGGAAAAAAAAAACAACTTAGTGAGTTAACTGG
>NW_017729034.1:82916822-82935408 GCF_001723915.1 Gavialis gangeticus
TGTAAAGGGGGGGGGGGGGAGCTTTAAACAGCAAAAGCTATTAGCTGTATTCATATATAAGATTCACCATCTAACAGCCAACATTTAATTTCAAATGACCAGTGCTGAAACGACAGGAACAACATGGAGGCTCTGACCTTTCCAGTTAAGGATGTGGAAAATACTAGGGAAGCACTGTTTTCTCAATCTTGGGACAAGATGAGGAGGAAAAGGTGGCTGCCCTGCTTTTAGACAGAAATGAGCTGAACATTCTCTCTCTCCTTACCTTAATTTCTAGTAAACAAGTTTGACATTTGATGAGAAATCACACTCCTGTCTCACAGTTCTCCATGGTAAAGACAAAGCAATAGTGTTTCAACTTATTTAGCTATTTAGCATGTGTATCCTTGTTACTATCCTAATGAAATGAAAACAGTCTGTTATCTTCTTGAATAATATAGTCCTGGTGCAGAAGACACTACTTCAGATTTCAATGGGCAATGTGGGTACACAGAACCTCACAGCTGTAAGCCCTGACTTTATTAATCAGGACCCATGTGTACAAATGTACTGCTACCAATGGTTGCTTCAGGACATTTTGCTGTTCTTGGTTGATTTATGCATTTCAAGCAAGGCTTTCAAATGATAAATGAAAGATAGCAAAAACAACAGTAAGTGACCCAATTATGTCCTAGAGATGATTATGTACAACATATTTTGAATCCAATTGCTGCAAACAAGGATGTTCAGCTATCATAGTTTAAGCAGTCTTGAGTTTGGGACTGAATGGTGTTGGCAGCTCATTTTTGCTTCTGGGGCTCTTCCAGTCTAACCACCTTTTCTGTCTTCATCTTGAAAGATTGGCATAGATTCTTCCAAGACACTGTCACAAAAGATGACCAGGAATGTGTGTTAAAGCACATCTGATTTTCCTCGGACTGATGCAGCCAGCAAATCTTCTGAATGAGATAGAAACCTTTTATTTTCTTCTCCTGGATTTTAAGATAGTGGAAAATATATCTAAAATGGGCACCTCATAACTTTATGTATGTGTGCAAAAAGCAAGCCTGATCTTTACAAACAATAAAAGAATAATTCAAACTGAAAGCTGATATGTTACCACAGAATGTAGCTACAGCTTACTTAGTACCAATGACCATGGTACTGGTCAGAGGCAGATCCAAGGGGCATGCAGTGGTGCACTTGTACCCACTTTGACTCCTGATCCACTCAAAATTTAAAACCAACTGCCTGGCTATGGCAACAGCATTTCTAGCAAGGCAGTACTGAGGGAATCAACTGATTTCATGGCTCATTATAATCTACCTGATCCCTTCTAAATACTTCATTTCACAGGTGTAAACAACCCTTTCTGCTTTTTAATGGTCTCAATGTTCCACTAATCAAGCTGTCCTTTGTTCTGCAATTCTGGCCTCTATTAGCTGCTCCTGGTAATAAATCTCCTATTTCACAGCCCTGCAGATTGTTTTTAACTCATTCCAATGAAGTTACATTTGTTTCTGCTTCAACCTTGAACTGTATAATACAGCCCTAGGCCCCTAGCATATTAAGAAAGCTTTTACTTTATTTTTAACTGGAGAAAAAATCTATTTTGTTTTATATATGATGATACACCTCACCATCTGCACCCTCCTTTTCAAAATTCTAGCTCTGCCCATGATACTGAAATATTTCTTCCTTCTCCATTTTCTTGAACACCAACATTCATGTAAGGAGACTACTACCACGTATTACATAACGAATACTAGAAGAAATGAACAACACTGACATGTAATCATAAGGAGATATTTGCTTGGGGGGTGGTTCGTTGAATTTACTAAAACTTTTGCATAGTTTTTTCTTTTTCTACTTTCACAGAGATGACTTCCTTTAACAGCTTCAAATAAAGAATGCAATCTGTATGCCAGTCAGACTGCATGAATAATTTTCTCTTATCTCAAACCAGACACAACTGTCCTTGGGTAGCTGACAAGAAGTTACAGGAACTGCTCCAATTCTCCCATTGGAGAAAAGCACTCATTTTACAAAGAGTTGTTAGCATTTCAATTGTACTGCAGTGCAACCCCTCATTCTCACTAGGGCATTGAAAAGAAGCAGTCCAAGTCATTAACACACTCACTTTTGAGATGTATTGTCTGTAAGATCAATAGTTAAACATTTATCCATCTGTTAATATATGACAAGGGATGCTGAGCTACTCAAGTGATATCCTGAAGCATTCAATACTGCCTCTATGGTAGACCTGGATTCTACTTATGAACCTGGCATCTTGTTTTAGCAAGGGCTAAAAGGACTGCATGAAGAAAAACTGTATACAGGTGCATACAGGCATTCATTCAATTTCTCCCAGACAAAGCACACCTCCTCCAGCAGAAAGATCTTCCAGGTTGGCACCTGGAACATCTCCCTTACAAGAGAGTTTCTCTTGCACGAATGAATGCCTATATGCTGCTTGATTCCTCCATGATTGGGAAGAATCAAGCAACAGCTTCCTTGGTGCCTTTCCCAGCCTGGGGAGCTCTCCAGTCTTGGGAATGGGGTGACGAAGAAAGGAAGGAGGAATTTCCTGCCTGCTCCAATCCTCTCCTCGATCACACTGGGAGTAAAGAGGAGGGGAAGAGCAGCCACCCACAGCTCCCTGCCTGTTCCCCAGACTGGGGACTCCCTGGCGTCCCTGGTCCGGGGAATCATGTGAAATTGTTCCCTGTCATTCTATTTCCTGGTGGGAACACTCCTCCCGTGCCCCCGTCAGACCCCATCCCCTGCCTGCTCCCCCAGCCTCCCTGAGCATGCCCCATCCCCCACCCGCTCTCCCAGTCCTATCAATGGCTGCCCTGCCTGGCCCCAGATTCCTGGCACTTTAAAAAAAAATGCCCCACACTCACCAACTGCAGCAGTAGCTCTTGGGGCCTCTAGGGGCTCATGGCAGAGCTCCCCATGCAGCACAGGGCAGTGGAGCAGCAGGAATCGTGCCCCCCGCCCTGCCTGGCAGGAGCCAGTGAGTGCAGGCCTTTTTTTTTCTTCTTTCTTTTAAAGAGCTGGGACGCTGGGGCCAGACAGAGCAGCCATTGATGGGGCTGGGAGTGCGGGCAGGGGATCAGGCCTGTTTGATTCAGAGATTTGGCCAATTCAGCAGTGGCCAAATCTCTGAATCACCAAGTTGAATCACCGTCCCCAGAATCGGCCGAATCTGAATCCAAAATGAATACTAGCATAGGCCTAGTGAGCACCTTGAACCAAGGACGTTCTTCAAGCCTTTGGAAAGTTCCTACCATGTTGCTGGCACTACTACAAATGAACTATGAACCATGCAGGGAATTTTAGAAACTGACTCACAATACAGGGAAAACTACAAAAGCTGGTCTATCCCAAATGCTGTCAAGCAAGCTGGGAAAAAAGGAAACAATATTTTTGCATGCTTTTAGTTGTAGAAACCTTGCATGTTATTTGCAGTAGGAGGAAAATACTGTTTAATTCATAATTATGAATTAGAAGGTGGAGAGCGTTCCTGTAAAATCCTTTATTTATCCACAAAAATCACATCATAGCTAACTGCACTGAATTTTTCTCCCTTAACCTCCACTGTATTTGACTATCTTGTAAAGAAATAAAGCCAAAGTCTGTTCTTACTTACTTTTTTGGTAAATCAAAACTAAAGTCACTTGCAGATAGTGGAAAAATAAATCCTGGATTTACTGTTGATTCAAATAGGAAAGGAATTTCAATCAAAATGTACAGGGTTGAGTTGGTGTTTCCCAATGTGTAACCATTCAGTCTTCTGGTTCTTCTAGAAGACTCATGCAAAGCTGCCCATTACTGATAATAGTTTACTTTGTGCTGTGGACACATATTTTCTACATCTGTAACAAACTAACTTTACATTGGCTCCACAAAAATCATCACAGGGAGAACATTCAGTCATTGGAGACATTAAAGACTCCTTGAGCCTGACTGTTAAGTGTCAAAAGACTCTGGTTGGCACCCATTGAGATATTTTCAAAGGCACTGATAAAGTTAGGCATTCTTGAAAGCCCAGTAAGCATGTACCTGCATCTTCAGGTACCTAAGACTCTTCAAAAATCTGGCTCTAATATTGCAGTGTCATTTACTGCTAGTAAATATTCTGAATCTCTGCTGATGAGTCTTTTGAATAGTCTAAGAAGTAACATAAATCAATGGCAAATTTGCTGCAAGTGCTTAACAAGAGTGTTAGGAATCTGCAACTTAATTACAAGGCACAGTATGCGATAAGATCACTGCATCAAAGCAAGTAAAGTACTGTATTACTTAGGGTAGTTCTTTAAGGACTGACTTTGGGATGAGAGATGTTAATGCTGTTTGTATTTCCAAAGAAGAGAAATTGCATCAGCCCTTTAGAATGAAAAGCCCAAGAGTTTTCAATATTTTCTCTTTTAAATATTATGCAGTTGTTTCTCTTGGGAAGGTTCCTGGAAGCCATGCAAGATGAATGTAGGATGATGGAATGAGGGTTTGATGAAAGAATCTCAAGGCAAAATTTGCACATACAGACAATACTCCCAGGTCCCCATTTAACAACTTTGGAAGCCCTGCTAGCTGCTGAATTTAGGCCCTGCTCTTCCCCCATCATGATGGCAAAGTGGGAATATAGCTAATCCTTCTGTCAAGTGGAAGATCCTTTCAGCATCCAGCTCTTTCCAGAGGTTTGTGGAAGGAGGCCAGTCTTCGCAAAAGTTCAGCTGTGACACTTCCTCACATGGTCACTGACTACAAAAAAACCACCCAATATTTGATCTGGAAGATGAGCAAAGTCTATTATTATTATCATTATCTTTATTATCATTGTCATCATCATCATTAGTATTTTCATTACCAAATTATATAGGCATACATATGCACACATACAAATACATAATTTATACATGTATTTAGGGATATATTCCCCACACTGTCAAAAGCTCCATAACGTATATTCTCAAATACAGTAACATTTTATTTGAAATGGAGCCAGCCTGGTTGAAAAGAGTAGGAGATTATTATACCTAGTGCAATCAGAATTCAAATGCTGTATTTTACTGTAGCAGAAAACCCACTTTCTGAACAGATGACTATTCCTAAAAGGCAAACACATGCTGTGCAGGAATTATATGTAGCTATAGGCTATTTAGTGTCACCAAAAATTGCAGTAGAAAGAGGACATCTATTCCCATATGATTGATAATTAGAGTGTACCAAATATTTTTGTGATTCCTGTAAGCAACAGGGATAACTGCTACATAAATCTGACCTCAAAACTTGAAACTTGTGCTAGATGTTGGTTCTTCATGTCTCAAAACAGAAAATGTTACACCTTGCACTAAAAAGCACTGCATTAGCTGATGGAAGGAGTAACATTTCTTTTTCCTATATATGACTCATGTGTAGGTGGGTCATGTCACAGACACATAGGACATGTCTATACCATATCAAACTTCATTGGGAAGCACCACCAGGAAAATATGCTACACCTAGTCACTCCAGCTTTGCACGTGTGACATGATGAAAAGGGGCACAGAGCTACCATTATGGAGTGGAGACCTAGGTACCCTGATGAAAGAATCCCAGTACAAATCAGCAATTCACAATATTCAAACACTGACAATTGAACTCGGACTTTGTCTTATACAACAAAATATAATTTTAATCTGCACTGGACTCCTTCTAAATAAAATAAATAAATATATAGTACCAGGCAATATATATTAGAGATGTGATGCATTGCAGACAATACTTGGTTGTATATTTTGGTCATGTCCTATCACCAATTCTTTTTGGAACTAAATTATAAGTAGAGTTAGCAGGGTTTGAACACAGCACTGATTCTTTTGGCAAATATATGTATTCTTGGTTATATCTCCAAGTATTTCAAATGGAATCCTTCCCAAATTGCACTCATACAGAATGCCCTATTAGTAATACACCAAATTACATTGATGTATCGGAAAAGTAGGACATCTCCAAAAGTCAAAATCTGGTACAATGAGATGGTGCAGCTGGCATCTATGGAGAGAGTCATGTTTAACAAGCTTAACTGCTTTGAAAAGTTTGGTGCAATTTGAAAAGAATTCTTGGAATACTTTGGTAGCTAGATTGTTGTTCACAGCATGCTTTTCTTTTCTGCTTCCATCCCTCCCTTCTCCCACCTACTTTTTTCCCCTTTCCTTGTTTATTGTTTGGACATAGCTTGGTTTTATATGCATATCTGATATATATGTTTTTCTCATTTTTGTACTGTATTTAAAAAAATCACCAAAAAATAAAATAAATGGCAGTGGGTGTGATAGCCCAGTGCCCTGTCATGGATGCCCCTTAGATTGAGAGCCTAAGAATGATGCTAGGCATACTCTAGGACTGTGCTGAAAACAAATGCATGACATTTTTTTCAGGATACGGTGCGCACACAGAGCAGGAGTGACTGGATGACATGTTTTCATGGTAGTGCTCCACAGAATGGTTCAACGTGGCGCAGACATGCCCACACAAGAATGACTGTAACATTCAATACAAATATGAGGACCGTGGTTTTTTTAAAGCAAAAGGAAAGGATAACTGATGTTACTGGATAGGTTTTGTAATTGTGTAACTATGGCTATGGCATGGATGTAGGTTGAAAGTATATATCCTTCTATTTCTTCCCTACAAAGCTTTGAACTTAGCTTGGTGTATTGGGATGTATGAGTAGAAAAACGTTGTCTGAAGCATCAGGCTTGTGCTGAACCAGATGGATCCATGGCTGATCTAAGTTAATGAAGCCAGTGTTTGACAGTCAGTGTTTTTCCCTTCATCATGCTGCATCATGTGCCCCCCTCAATGTTCACCCCATGTCACCAATGTGACAGAGCAATGTAAGGAAGATCCAATGGTCTACTGGGTGCAAAGAAGCAGGAATGGGTAAATATAGATGACTGCGTAGGCAGTGGCTTTGTAGTCTCATCCAACACATGTAAGAAATTCCTCCTGCAGCTTCACCAATGGAACAGAAATCTAAACCCCATAGGATTTTCTCCCTCCATTTACCCAAGAGGCAAGATGGGATTCAGTGATTAAATGTTTCATTAATATTAAGGCTAGAGGAAATAAAATAACTTAATTGTAAAGTAACAACTAGGCGTGTCCAAAACAGGCCGTATTTGATTCAGATTCAGCCTGACTCAGGGACAGTGATTCGTTTCATTGATTCAGATTACTGTCCAGGTACAATTCGTCTGAATCCAAATCTGAAGCTTCGATGCTGATTCTGAGAATCAGCGATTCAGCCATAGAAACAGCTTTAAATGCTTTTTCTACATACCTTGAGATACCAGGTGTGGCTCATGAATGCTGCAATGCTGGGGTGGATGGAGCATCCCGCAGGAGCATGGGGGGCCCCCCCATGTGCTCAGTGGCGAACCCAGAAATGGACCTGGAAAGCACTTCCAGTCCATTTCCGAGTCCGCTGCTGAGTGTGCTGGGTGCTGCCCCCACACCCCCCACACCCCCTCAGCTCAGCAATCGGTGGAGAAGCGCCCAGTCTGGGTGCCCCCCAGACCCAGGAGGCACTAGTGATTGAGCTGGGGGGAGGGGCGTAGGGAGCCCCCCCCATGCGCTCCCCAGTGGATCCGAAAGTGCTTCCGGTCTGCTGCTGAGCATACATGCATGGCAGCAGACATGACTACAAGATCAGGAATCAGATCTCAACTGAGCCCTGTTGCTGGTCCAGGAGTAGTTCAGGATCATGATCTCAGGCTCCCTCTGCATCAGGAAGCAGAAAGCCAGATCCCACTGTGGCCATGGCTCAGAGCACCAGTCAGCTAGTCAGTGCTCCTAGCTGCAGGAGTGTACCAGGACAAAGGACTCTGATGTGCTTGGGTGGCTGAGAGTGCCAATTAGCAGACTGGCACTCACAGCCGCAGGAGCACACCAGTTTCTTGAAGAGCTCTGACATGCTACTGGGCCTGGGAGCCCCGATCAGCCACATGTTCAATTTAAGGTATGATGGGAACCAGCCACAAAGTTATTACACAAAATACATAACAACTTTTGTGTAATAACTTTGTGGCTTATTCCCTGTTTCGTTGTATCATTAATTGCATGAATGTGTAGTTGGGTTACTACTTAAGATGTGATCAGCTGATTAATGGCATCTGAAATGTAACATCTGCCAGGCACCTAACAAAAATAATACACTGGTTAAATATCAGGCCCTACATAGCATTATGAAATGGCAAACATCATACATGATTACAGCCATAAGTAGTTGGAAGGACAAAAGCTGGAGATCTGAACTTTAGTCTGACATTCATTGGCTCATTTCCATCAGTACCCAGATCTGAATTCTTAAATACCTTGCTGAATGAGAGGAAGTAACAAACAAGACGGGCTGTGACACAGCTCTGCAGTCTTCTAAAACCAAATGCTGAGATGGAGAATGCTCTGTCTCCTAGCACCTTGCCAGAATACTGAGAATACCTCCCTTTGTCACAACTGACTTCACCTTCTTCAGTGCTCAAGCCAAGAAGAAATTACTGGGACTCTCAAAAAAAGGCACTTGTTAGTCAATGAACAGTTCATCAGCATGATCTCTCCAGTGACCTCAGACCCTGGTACAGGGCCCAAAAGGAAGGACCCATAGGACAATTCAGCTCATTTTATCTCTATAGCTATAAATGCAACCAGAGCTGGTTGCTCCACTGGCAGGGTTATGAGCTAGGTAGAGTTTTAGGCTCAGAATGGCAACCGGAAGTGAGGTTGCCACCAGAAACATTTGGTGGTGCAGAGCAGGAAGTCCAGAGCACCCACCTGAAGGGGTACAGAGCAGAAACCCCTAAGCCATGAACAACTTCTTATTTTTCTTACTCTTAATCAGTGCCTTGTGGCCCCATGGGCCAAGTGAATCATGCAGGGCCAGTCCATGGGCTGGACTGGGCCCCAGGTATCACAATTAAACTCCATGCAGCCTTACCAGGATTGGGACCCAAACTGCCTGTCCCTGAACACCTGAATTGGGCCTCTCATGCCCTGATCAGTTCCATGATGCTCTGCCCAGACCAGTTTGCTGGGATTGGGCCATGCTGCCTCTGCTTAGCCTAGCATGCCAGGATTGGGCCCTGTGCTTCCTCCACCAGACCCTGCATGCCCAATAGCACACAGGGCCAGTTTACCCAGCCCACAAGGCTCCCCAACAGGACCAGAAATTTGGCAGCATAGTAGTAGGGTTACCATATTTCCATTTCCAAAAAGAGGATACCTGTTGGGGAAGGGGGTATATGATTGTGGGGGGCAGTTTCTAACTGTTACGGTAAATAACAACTGTAATTGCCTCATAAATTAAATGTAAAACCAAAATAAAGCCACAGCCCCCACCCAGTCCTGCCAATATCCTTCCCTCCCAATCCACAGCCCTGTAACCCTGTTCGTGCCTCTCACTCCCAGCCCAGTCTCCTGCCCTTCCTGATCCTGCCAGGGCCCCTCACCTCCAACCTGCAGCCCCTATTCCTGCTGCTGCCCTTCAATCCTGACCCACAGACCCCTGGCCCTGCCGGTGCTCCTCACTCCCAACCCACAGCCCCCTGTTCCCCCCCTCCCAGGCTATGCTGATGCCCCTCACTCCCAATCTGCAGCCCCCATCCCTGCTGTTTCCCCTCACTCCCCCGCTGCCAAATTTTCAGACCCACGGGGAACCCTGTGGACTAGATGACAAGGGTCTGAAAGCTAGATCTGACATGTGGGCTTGGGGTTGAGCATCCCTGCTCTTAATAATAGATGTGCAGGTGATGTTGCTATGTTCCTTCATAGATTGTTAGGGGCTGGAAGCGAACTTTTAGATCATCGGGTCCAGCCCCGCCGCTCTAGGCAGGAAGACAACTGGGGTCAAGTGACTATCTAGTCTCCTCTTGAAAACCTCCAGGGTAGGTGACTGCACCACCTGTGGAGGGAGTTTATTCCACAGTCTGGACACCCTGACTGTGAAGGAGTTTTTGCTGGTATTAAGCCTGAAGCAGCCTTCCAGGAGTTTATATCCATTGATTCTGGGTCTTCCCTGGGGTGCCCTAGTGAACGGTTGTTCACCGAGGTCCTGATGCACTCCTCTGACATAGTAGTTAACTGCTATCAAGTCCTCTCTTAGCCTTCTTTTCTTTAGGCTAAAGAGGCCCAGGTCCCTCAGCCTTTCCTCGTATGGCTTGCCTTGCACGTCCCTGATCATACGAGTAGCTCTTTTCTGGACCCTCTCAAGTTTTTCCACGTCCTTATTGAAGTGCAGCACCCAGAACTGGTACTCCAACTGCGGTCTTACTAGTGCTGAGTACAGCGGGAGTATCACTTCCTTAGTTTTACATGAGATGCATCGGTTGATGCATGCCAGCGTGTTGTTTGTCCTGCTGGCTACAGCATTGCACTGATTGCTCGTGTTCATGCAATGGTTAATCATTACCCCTAGATCCCTTTCAGCTGTGGTGCAAGTCAGGCTGTCGTCTCCAAGCCTGTGTGTATGTTGAGGGTTATTTGCCCCCAGATGGAGAACCCTTCACTTGGAAGTGTTACACTTCGTCTGGTTCTGGTCCGCCCAGCTCTCCAGCCTGTCCAGGTCCACCTGTATCTGCAACCTATCTTCTGGTATGGCCACACTCTTCCATAACTTGGTGTCATCCACAAACTTGGCCAGTGAGCTTTTCACTCCCCCATCCAAATCATTGATAAAGATGTTGAAAAGCACCAGTCCAAGCACGGACCCCAGAGGGACACCACTGGCCACTTCGCGCCAGGACGACACAGTTCATGAGAACTCTCTGGGTCCTACTGTGTAGCCAGTTTCCCACCCACTGAACCGTCGAGCAGCTGAGCCCACAATCTTCCAGTTTTTCCACAAGGATATCGTGGGACCCTCTCCAGTTTTCCCACAAGGATATCGTAGGATACTAAAACAAAAGCCTTTTGGAAGTCTAGGTATATAATGTCTACCTTGTCTCCAGTGTCCAGGTGGTGAGAGCCTTGGTCATAGAAGGGGGTGACATTGGTAAGACAAGACCTACCCACGATAAAGCCATGCTGGCAAACTAAGATAGGTTGATCACAGTTTGTAAGCTGTTGTAGAGAACAATGGTATATGTACAACATGTACACAGGCTTGTTTGGCTTGCACTTAAATGATAATATTCTGAGATTTTTTCATACTCTAATAAGCCTTTTTCTACTGATCTGGGCATACTGACAAAGCCTGCATCTAGTCCTGCCTCTATCTCTTCACTTAAGCAGGCAGAGATGCAAACCCAGTGTAACTGCATGCCTGAACTTGATTTGGGCTACAAAGCTGGTCAACAATGACTGGGATTACTATTTAACTTGTTTGAATGGGAACAGTCAAAGCCATTTTTGACTTACCAGAAAGTAGGAAAAATGCTCACTGATTTAAATTCCTGCCTACCAGTTCTAGTTAGTGTTCCTCACTGATTGTAATTGCTGGAAAATTGCATGTTTTTGCTTGTCCCTTTGGACAAGTGGGCTGAAATTAGTGGTTGCACAGCTCTGCAGATGACTCATTACAATATAAAACAGCCGACTGTGGGGTTTTGGGGGTTTTTTTTGGACCTGTTATTATATTTTGCTGAGTTGGTGCCTAGTCTGTCTGTATAAATCCAACAACAAATGCATATTTTTTAAATTACATGGTGTATAATCAACTTAACATGTGAGGGAGGAAGATACCCTTATTAGGGGAAATAATAATAATAAAACTCATCCTCTGGTATGTTATAGGTCACTAAGGACAGAGTCATGGGTCTTATGTTTACAATGACATATGTTTCTGGCTGGCCAGCTGCCCCTTTCAAAATCAGCCTGTGCTTCCACTGCTTGCATCCGGATGAACTGTAGCACTGAATACTTTCAGTGTAACAGGCAGAAAAGGGCTGTTACCTTAAAGGACTTTCTTCTCCCATTAGTCTAAGGGAAAAGCACGATTCCTATCACATAATACCAATGTGCAGATTGCCCCCTGTGGTTATGTACAGATCTGTGCTCATTTGTGCAAGTTGGGGAGAGCGGGAAATCACAGCCAGCTCTGCACCATCATCCTCAACTGCTCTGATGCCATGGAGTCCTTTCCATGTGTACCTAGAGACGAAACAGTTAGGCTGGAGGAAAAATACATTGTCCACCTCCACTCCCTGGCAAATTCCCAGAAAATACAATGCAGCCTCTAGGTACATTATGTGGAGGGGTATCTGAGGATAGGATAGCTCAGTGGAGGGGTTTTGAAAGTAGCTAGGGAGTATCCTGTGGATTATACAAAAGAACCAGGGAAGGGACCTATGGAGGGCAGCTGTAGTAGCATAATTGGCCATGGAAAAATCTATTAGATTTGGAGATGACCCTCACAAACCTTTTCTGATGAGATGAAGGACGAGAGGCAGATCCCTCACAGACTACTGTGGGTTGATCTGTACAAGGTCAATCTTGTAGAGACTCTCTTGCAGGTTTACTGTCAGAGGGAATGATCTGAGCCAGCAATAACCTGGCAGAAGTAAAGCACTTTTTCCAACTGTGGATCTCAAAAGTATATAAAGCTGAATAACAATTACTAACCCCATTTTATAGATAGGAAAGTTGTACTTCACAGATGGGAAGGGTACTTCTGCAGATCTGCTTATGTGTTGATGGTACATGAACTGTACTTTGCCAAAAAAGAAATGAGTAAACTAAGTTGTTAATAAAACCATACACAAAAATAACAAGAACAAGACCAGAGAAAGGAGGCTTTTTTGGGGTCACTGAATGAAGGGAAAGAAACTATTTGAAGCCTGGTGACTTTGAGAAAATGGAATTTTAGTTAACAAAAAAAAAAATTTCCCCCCCAAGAATGCAGATTAGAGGCAGAATGTGCTAAATGGAAATAATAGAAAATTAAGACAGTGAAATGATTGCTTTGCAAAAGTTTTTGCAGAGCAAAAACAGTGCTGAGATCATTTTACAAATGGGGCACTAGGTGTTTCTCAAGTGTTTATTATTCATACATAAGGAAAAGATAGGACCATATATGGGGCATCTTAGAGTTACCATCTCCTGGCTAAAACATGGACTAAAGGATCCTGAGAAGTCAATCCAGAAGGAGGTCTATAATGATGTTGGTGCACTGCCAGGAGTCTGCAGTCCCTCAAAGTAGAAACATGTACAAAGTTTTTTGCTCATAAATGTTTGCAGAACAGGGGTCAACATCTTTACTGAAATACTGTATTCTATAGACTTTGGAGGAAAAAAGGGTAAGGTTTGGAGTCACTGACAGAAGGAGATGAAATGAGTGCCTAGGTTAAAAGCATTGTCACAGAAGACATAAGTATCTTTCTAACTTTGTTTAAAGTGTATTGGAAACTGAACTATCATTTTTTCCTGTACTTATGTTTATAATTGATTTCAGCTGTAATAGGTGAAAATTCAAATACATGCAGACAGTCACTATCCTGTGGCTGGAAACAATAAGAGAAGGCATTAATGAAAAAAGCTATTGTAGACTCTTGTCTGCTATAAAATCCATTTCCCAATTGCTTCCATTTTATCACTTAAGCAAATGAAAGGTGATCCTTGGAATCAACTGCTCATCTCTGCCCCCGGCCCCCACCCCCCAGAGCTCTCTCCAGGAGGCATACATTACTTGCCTTAAAGAAGAGACAGAAAGGGGTTTCTGTCAAAAATGGAATTTACACAATGGGCACTCACTTGTAATCAGGGGTGTGTGTCTATATATAGGCATTTAATGAACATCAGCCCAATTTGAGGTGCATTAAGGGTGTGTGCCATCACGTGTGCACCCCTAATGCACCTTAAAAATGGCAATTTTAAGCTGATTATGCCTAAATTTGAGGCCTGCATAAAGCAAGTACCAAATTTAGGCATGGTTAGTTAAAGATCATTAAAGCATATGTAGACACATTAATGCGCATTAACTCAGGTCTTTCAGTGTTGGGCCTGCCCAGCCACTAGGGGGCTGCCCAGAGCCCCCAGGGCTCCTGGATGGCTGCCTCTCCTGCTCCAGGGCCGGGCTGCTCTCTGGCAGCCCCTAGCTGCAGGCTATAAAAGCCTCAAGCTATTTTGTGCCTTGGGGCACACACACTAGGAGCCTGGACAAGCCTGTTGCTGTGTACAGGAGCCCACCAGGCCCTGTGTGCCCCCCAGACAGGACCCAGGCAGCCTCTGCCTATCCTGTCCCCTAGCTGGAGCTGCTCCCTGCCCACAAGTGAGTGTTGCAAAGGGCTGCAGCTTGCTGCATCTCTTGCCCAGCCCTGAGATTCCTCCCAGGGCTGCTGGCACTACTCTCTATGGCAGCAGGGCCAGCACCTGCTCCCTGCTCCTGCTCACCCCCAGCTCTGTCTCTTTTCAGGCACTGTAGTGAAGCAGCTCTGCCTCATGGCTCACTGATTTCATATGGCTTATGTAGCTAGAAGGCTGTGCAGGAATTTGAAGATTTATCCCTAATAAGGTTTCTATAATTAATATAATGCTAATGTGTAATAAAACCATTGTCTCCATATAAAAATTTTGCATTTGCACAGGACTCGCTCCTTGTTTTTTTCTTGCTCCACTTAACACAACAGTTTTGAAAATCCAAACCCTTGTTCTGCATCATTTGTCATTATTAACAATAGTGATGTCACAATATACAAAGCAACCAACTTGATACTGGTGACAGGCATACTGGGAAAAATATGAAAAGACTGATAAGTCCTAAGAATCTGATGTTAACATATCTAACTTTTTTGATTGGTTTGATCATAAGTTTTTAATCAAGTTTTCAGAAAGGTCAAATAAAGGCCAATACCTGTTGATTGGCATTTTCTGACTATATAACATTCCGTAGAAATTCCTATGCAACTGTCATGTACCTGACAACCCAGTTGGAAGACAGACTTTCATTAAAACTGTTATTGAAATTACACTTGCCCAGAGCAACCCTTCAATTCCTAACCTCTCTGCAAGACATGACATGTATGTGCATTAGCTAGAAAGCAGCCAGTTCTTGCTCACCTGGGTGGGGAACATTTTTCTTCAAGTTCAAAAAAACAGACTTAGGCAAACCACACCTGTTGCTCTACCTGCTTTTTGACTATTTTTATCTGAAAAGCATTGCACTAACCATAGGGATATGAAAGCATTACGCATAATAAACATTAAGAACCATCTAAAACTGCAGGTTTTAACTTTCAGGTGTTTCCATTTCAGGTAGACCTAGGGCCACAATAACATTTTAGTTTACATGGATGACAAAGCAGTTCACTATTCCCAACATAACCCCTGATGTTCTTTTCCATTCACCTATCCAAAACCTTTAACTGTACAGGCTCAATATTCCAGATTTGCTCTCTCCAACAGATTAAAAAAAAAGCTTGCGTAAGGGTTCCTCTGCCCTCATGGGCTGGGAGGAATGACCTGTAGTAGAGCAAAGGCATCACCTAACCTGGTGGGGGCTCAGGTAAGGCATTGGCTCTTGTGTATTTGGGGGTGAGTCTGTCTCATCCATCAGCACAACATTTTAAGAGGAAGAGAATAAGCTCTGCTCATTTCCTTGAAGGAAAGGGGCTTGGTTTGTGGATCACAAGCAGTCAAAGATGCCTCCCGAAAGCTCTGAACGAAGCACATAAACACCAGGGAGAAGCAAGATGTAAGGCAAACATTGACTGTAGTGTACGGATATGCCTACAGCACAGCTACAGTGTTCTCAGGAACGCTGATTTCAAGTATGCCATGCCTACCACCACTCCTGTTTCCCATTCACCAGCCCCAAAAATGAAGTGGTCTTGAGGGGATTGCCTCCTTCCTTCCTCCACACTTCTCTTAACCATGCAGAAAACAGAGATCTCAAGCATGGCAATGGAATAACTCCAGGACAGGCTTTCCTGTCATTTCCAGGTTTACTGTGTGTAAGAAAAGAAGAAAGGAGAAAAAGGCACACTTGAGGGCATATTCCTGGGAGGACCAGTATAGAGATGGTCAATATTTTGTATTAGCTGAGCATGCTGACAGGATGACTTAATCAGCTCCATGGTCAGCAGCCTATGCTAAAGCACCATTCGCCAAATACCATGCGATGTGATGTGATGTAGTAGTAAATACAATGAATTTAATTTTTGATTCTGGCCTCCTAATGGAACTAATTTGATATAGATACCAAATTAAGCCCATTAGGAAAGGTCTATTTAAACAGGCAGTGTTGGCATTACTCGTCTTCTCCTTCCTCATTTTTTCAAAACTGGAAGGGAGTTAAGAGCAGAACAGAACTGTCCTCTCCACTATCATTTTACATACAGTGGGCCATAAGTGTGGAGAGATATGCAGGCTACCAACACAAAGATTCACTTATACTAAGCTCCAAATATAATAGGGGTAGAAAGGAAACAGAGGTAGTCATTATCTTTTTTGCTTTGCTTGGTTGTAGTGGAAGAATACCTCAGGCTCTAACACAAAGCACTTGCTTGCTAGGATACTTGGCTTTAGGCCCTGCTCTTGTAAAGACTCATGCAGGTGCTAAGTTGTCATCTCTAGGATTACTCACAGCAAAATGAAATCCCTGCATAAGTCTTTCTGGAGTCACAGCCCTACTTTTACGCTATTTACTATTAAATAGTGGTTAACACTAGTTAACAATAACCACAAAATGCTACATGAGCTATTACAAATTCTCCCCTCAGCTGTATCACAAATGCAAAACAATTGAATTATCCTAGATAATGATTTGTGGTAACCCTGAGAAAGTGTTAACTTTTTACTAGCAAACATTCTGTGTAATGCAGAAATGAAAAATAACATACATTTTTAGTAATTGCTAAAAATTTAAAATACATTTCCCAACTGTATGACATTGTGCCATACATTCTCAACAGAGGAAAAAAAGGCAAAACATACTATACTTGTTTGAGTAGGCAAAACAACAGATTTGTCACGAGGGTAATCATCTATAAAAAAATCTACTATTATCAACTTCTTGAATATCTGAAAAGCGATTCATTTTCTGCCTGGGCTAATAATGAACTTGTTTCTTCTATTCATCATCTTCAGTTACTTTCTCTCTTGAGAGTCATTTATCACTAACTACTGAACCCAAGAAATAAAAAATAGGCAACATTTCGTTTTGAAATAACGGCTTAGAAGACTATTAAATCAAGAGGAAAAAATGGATTTTTAAGATATATGTTGGAAATTCTCTGCAACAGCTGTAGGTTTTCCACAGGGGATCTGCACAAGCAATTTAGTTATGGTATTGGTGAAAGTGAGTTCACTCTATGACAGCATCAAGTGGTGCACTGCAAATTGTTTTCTTTTCTCAGAGAAAACTCATAATAAAAAAAGTGAAATCACAGAGGCAATGAGACTAGTGACACCATAAAAGGCAATTCATATGGCACAAATTCTTCTGGGAATATGCTTAAGAACATCTTAAATCTACAGCCAACGTTAACAAAAGATAAGTATCATGTATACGAGTATTGATGTGAGATGCTTTGGCCTTAGAAATTCTTATGCATAAGCTTAAACTTAAGTATGCTAAGGCCGCTACTCAAGACCAGTGACTGCTCATTGTCACTTCATAACTTCAGAATGAGGAACTATGGGGTAAACATTCCCTGTGCTCCCAATTGTCCCTATCAGCACAACTTGTAGAGGAGCTCCAGGATGACACAAATCATTCCAGGGCCTATTCGTTTCCTTTAGATGCTGGCTACACATCAGGAAGTCCCTTTGCAAAGGAGGGAAGTGGTTCTCGCTGCCTTCCTGTTGTTCCTCATTGCCCTGTAGAAGGAAGGTGAAAACAGATATTCCTACAGAAGAAAGGAGGCAACAATAATGGGAGGAGGCAGCTACAAGGGGGATCTTCCCAATTTAAATGATGCTTTTTCTCCCCTCAGGTGCTGATGCCACTCTCTGGTGGGAAGGCTTTAAGCTCCCCCCAACACAGGCTCCTCAGCTGTACACTAGCACCTTTCAGTTCAGGGTTTTTCTCTGATGAGTTCCCATTTTACCAGACAGGTCTAAACCCAGGTGAAGGCAAGCATGGGAACTTTCCCTTTGCTTTTTTACCAGAGAATGGGAATAGAATGGAAAAATACTCCCAAGTTTTCTCTTTATCTTATCCTTTGGTTAGCATCTTGCTTGCTTGGCATTAAGCAGCAGCTTGATGAGCCAATGCCAGGTCACTGACATTTCTCAGATTACTGCTTTAGCACCTGTAACAGGGATGGTTCAGGAAACATGCAAGAAGTAAGACTTCCTCAGGTTGGGCATTGGGCACTTGATGCCTGAATGCTTGTCCAACCACTCTCCCAAGTACACAGTTGATGCAGTAAAGGCAAGGGTGGGCAAAATATGGCCCATGGGCCAGATCCGGCCCACTAAATGATCTCATCTGGTTTGCAGCGGGTCCCTTGTCCCAGCCTGGGCCATGGCATGTGACTAGTCCCACTGCTCCCTGGTGTGCAGGTGCTGCCTGGGGCAGCTCACGCTATCCCTGCACATGGCTCTCAGGCATGCTGACAGCTGTAGTCTGTGGGGCTGGGCAGTGGGGTGACATAGGGGCCTGGCTTCCCTGCAGCCCCTGCTGCCACCG
>NW_017729034.1:82936074-82959588 GCF_001723915.1 Gavialis gangeticus
CCATGCCCTCCACCCACTGCTACCACCAGCACACCTAGCCCCACTGGCAGGGCACTCTGGGCCTATCTGACCCACGCCCAGCAGTACCAGAATATATGCACAGGTGGGGTCTCGCTGGAGACTGCCAGAGCGCACTGGACTGGGTGGATGGACTGGGGCCACAGGTGGATGGGGAGCAGCATCTGGGAGTGCAGTGGGTGGTTGGGGCCAAGGCTGGGACCATGGGGCAATGACAGCATGGGGCTGGGGCCTAGGGCAGAGTCATGATCTGCTCCCAGCACATCCCTGTGACAGGTAGCAGGTCCCTATGGAACTGCTGCCTGTTGCAGAGTTGTGCGGGGAGTGGATCGCAGCTCTGCCATAGGCCCCAGTCCCTAGCCCCAAGCTGTCATCACCCTGCAGTCCCAGTCCCTGCCCACCTGCTCCCACCAGCTAAGATTAATTGGCATCTCCCTGGGCCACCACCCCTGCCCTCCAGCCCTCAAGAGCTCAGAAAAACTCCTACAGTGGTCCTTCAGCCCTAATAACTGTCTTTTATGATAAAAGATATCATAAAAAAAACTTGTCTGTTTTAGCACCTTCATATAGCTGGTTTGATGGCAATGCATATGCTTTTGCAAGGTTATTGCTTTGGTATCTGATCTCCAATTTCTTCAGTCAATATCACTGGCAAATGCTTCACAATGGCTGAAGAGCTCTAGCTTGCCAGTCTTATTTCCAGGATCTGACTTCTGAGAGGCATTGCTCTGCACCTCTTGTTTGCTGGGAGTGATGTTCAGGTATGTGCTTGTGTGACATTAGCGTTTCAGTATCTGTCTCACTGGGTGCAAAGTTATGTGCAGTGTTTTGCTCTAACTTGCTGGGCTGCAGCAAATGCATAAGCTTTGGGAGGTTACTCATTCAGTATTTCTTGTTTGTCAGGCTGATGTCAAGGCAGAGACTTCTGTGAGTTGCCAGGCTAGACAGTTTTAGCATTCTGTGCTGCTAACTGAGAGACAGCCTGCCGTGCAAGTTACTGGCTCAATATCAGTATGTACTGGTCCCGGGCTGCTTTACTACTCCATCCAGGAAGAGCATAGATCATTTGCAGATGCCTCCTCAGCCTGTCAAAGGGTGTTTGTGCCCGAAAGCTTGCTAAGAAGAATTTTTCCAACTTTTTGAGCTGGTTTAATAAAAGATATTGGATTTACCCAAAGAACCTTGCCTACCTATGTCCTTAGACCAACACAGCTACAACCTACACCCCTTGCTCAATATCACTAACTTGCTGGGTTCTAAATATGGACCTCTGTTTCATAGTTGGTAGTGTTGGAAGGGACCTGAGCAGATCATCAAGTCTGACAGGCAGGAAAGAGTACAGGTGTACATCGAGCCTCCTCTTAAAGACCCCCAGGGTAGGAGCCAGCACCACTTCTCTTGGAAGTTGGTTACAGATCCTAGCCGCCCTGACTGTGAAGTAGCGCCTCCTGATATCCAGCCTGAATCTGCTCCCCACCAGCTTATGGCCGTTGTTCTTTGTCACTCCCGGTAGTGCTCGGGGAAACAGGGACTCCCATTGCCCACTGGTCTCCCAGTTTATAGACAGCCACCAGATTCCCTCTCAGCCTTCTCTTGTGGAGGCTGAACAGGTTCAGGTCCCGTAGCCTCTCCTCATAGGGCCTGCCCTGCTGCCCCCTGACCATGCGAGTGGCCCTCCTCTGGACCCTCTCCATGGTGTCTACATCCCTCCTGAAGTACGGCACCCAGAACTGGATGCAGTACTCCAGCTGGAGAACTTCTTTTACTAGTACTTCTTACTAAGTGGGCAGATGTAACCTAAGCATGGGTAGGAAGGCAGCCAAGCAAGGGTTTAAGCCTACTTTTGAAGTCTGAAGGCGAGATTTTGTTTGGCTGTTTAGATTCTTTTAAAATAACACCAAAACCAACCAAACAAAGCCTCCCCCCCTCAAAAAAAAACCCAACAAAAAACTAAAAAACCCCAAACCCCAGTCTTTACTGACAGCCCCTTAGGTATCCTGCCATAGTTAATTTCCTCTGTGTATGAAGTTCACTGGCTCATTGCTTTACCAAAAAAGGGAGTTTATAAGACCGAATTCCCACCTCAGATCCCTACGAACTGAGAGCTGGACTGTGAGGGGATGGGAGAGGCGAAAGGGAAACAGGAGCAGGAAGGGTCTTGATGTCTGATATTAATGGCTTCACATCAAGCCACCAGCTCAGATATCATTTTTGCTCACTGAGTAATTTAGTGGCTTTTGATCGGTGAATGAAGTTCTGCACAAGAGCCAGGTTAGCCCTCAGTGACAACCCGGAGGTAATCAGAGCTGTTCACAGAATTATGCTGAGATGGATAATAACATAGATCCTCTGCCTGATATGGCTGGCAGCTGGAAAGAACAAGGCAGGAAACAAGGGTCTGTGAGTTCCTCTCTTTTGGCTTGTGTGATCCTTTGTCACCCTGATGGAGTAGACTTGGCAGGCAAAAGCAGCTCAAAAACTTAGATTTATGTTACACAGAGCAATTTTTTTGTTGATGTCAGTTTTCTGCATTGATTTTTCTCCCATGCAGTTTCCAAGTTTAAACTGGGTAGAACTGCATTGATCAAACAAAGCTGATGTAATTGGTCTTTTCTGGTGAATCAGAGACAGGCGGAAAATGGTGCCTGTCACTACTATTTATTTTTTTTAAGAAACTCTCTTGCAGCAAATTCCCATCTGGGTTGGTATAAGGATATTTCCAGGAATCCCATTTACCTTCAAGGGGCACGGTGGAATTGATACTGAAGAGTGTCTCTACAAGTAACTCCCACTCTGGCTACCATGAGCTGACTAGCCGCTCTCATAACTGGATAGAACCAACTATATCCCATAGGTCTAACACTGCTAATGTCTTTTTTGTTAGTAGCAGGGACCATGCTTTATAGTAGGTAAAAATTATATTCTGATACCTACCTGTGCCTGGATTCAGCCCCTGCTGAAGTAATTAGCATCATAATTTACTGTGCAGAATAGTAACAACCAAACACTTATCTCTGGATGGCTATGGATTTGTTACTGTATTAATGGGAGCCATGTAAACAAATGGTGTCCTTTCCCAAGAGGCACCCTAGTTGGGGGTTAGAGGGAGCATCTACATGTTCAAGTAATGCGAAGCAATAAACTCTGAAGTTTATTGCTTTGGAATTGATTGCTCCTGGGAGCACTGTTTGAATGTGCACCTGGGACTGCAGCACACTGAGCTGGGTTGGAGCAGTCCCAGCTTGCAGGGGACCCTGGAGGTCAGACTGCCAGCCTGGGGCTGCTCCTCCCGGCTCAGTGTGCTGCAGAGGGGCTGGCTGGGGCACAAGGGTGCTTCAGTGTGGGGCTAGCTGGAAGACAGCCCCCGCACTGAAGCACTCTTGTGCCCCAGCCAGCCCCCCCACCAGTGTCTACACATGCTGAGTAATAAAAAACTGCACAGCAAGATACTACTTGTATTTACAAGGACTATCCTGCTGCCAAGTTAATTAATTTGCTGCAGCCTAATTGCCCTGCATGTGTAGATGCAAGACATTTACTGCAGAGCGAGTTAATCAACTTTGCTATAAATGTCTCTGTAGACATGCCCAGAATGTCTTGATTGCTTACTGCCATGTCAGGAACGATTCAAATTGGAACAGGGACATAGTAAGGCTAGCTAGGAAGAAAGGAGACTGGAACCTCTCTTACGAGAGAACTAAATGAGTTTGGCTTGTTTAGCCTGGCAAAACAAAGGCTGAAAGGGGATACAGTTCTATTTTTAAGTACAGTGGTCTCCAAAGCGGGGTGCATGCACCCCAGGGGGTGTGCAAGATGATCCATTGGGGTGCGGGAAGAAAATATTAGAACTTCTATTTACATGTATATTTATATAAATATACATATATTGGGGGTGCATGCTCGAAATTTTTTTACTGATAGGGGTGCGCGAATATAAATATATATATATTGGGGGTGCGTGCTCAAAAATTTTTTACTGATAGGGGTGCGCAATCAAAAAAGTTTGGAGACCACTGTTTAAGTACACAAGGGGAAGAAACACTAGGGAGGAAAAAAAACCCTATCAGCTAAAGGACAATATTGGCCCCCAAACACCTATATATAAACTGATAAATTCAGGCCGGAAGAAATGTGTTAATTTGAACAGTGACATTCTACAACAGACTTCCAATAGGGCTTAGAGTGGCAAAATGTTAATTACTTTTAAATATGAGCTTTTAAATATCATTGAAGTGATTATATTACAGGCTACCTGCAAAAGACTGGACCTGACGAACCAGGAAGTCTCTTTCAGTTCTGTGTTTCTTCTGCAATTGTGGACCTGACATGTGAAAAATTACCATTGACAGAGAAGTATATATAGCTATATTTAAAAGACGTTAAAATGACAGAAAGGTAGTATACCTACACACTACATATGCAACCATCCAGTTTAATTCTAAAACATTCCAATGATAAGGTAATGTCCGAAACACATTTCACAGTAATGCCAAACAGTGTTGAAAGGGGGCCATCTCTTCTATAGTCACAGACATCTTTCAAAATGTTCCTGAGTAGGAAGAAATCCACTGGGTCTTATTTGCCAATGGAGCTTCATGAGAGACAAAGTGCCGAGTGCACTAAACCTGCAATTCTTTTTGCTAATGAGCATCGTTAGATTATTGTGTGACAGGGAGTCTATGCACTGGGAATATCACCCCTAAACATTTCAGCCTCTCTGGAATTTGCTTCTGTGAGATAAGACCTAATGAATACAATGCTCCAATTGTCTAACCTATTGTGAAAGGGCAGGCGCATGAACAACTCGGTGTAAATACGAAAGAACAATGGCTCCAGAGACCTGCTGACAGGTGCAGAAATGACAGAGGTTGAAATGTCATTTCCAATCACAGCCCTGTAGTTAAAGGCCAGGTACGCAGACCAATTCTATAATATCGTGAAGTTGTTCTCTTGCTGCTGACAGGAGTGTGAGTGACATTGATGAATCACCTGTATTAAAACATGTGATTAAAAAAATGCAGCTATCCATAGGAATGGCCAACAGAGGACTGAGGAGAAACAAAAGGACCCCCTTCTGCTCCACACACAACTGACAGGAATTAGAAATTAGTGATACCAGTGGTCAGGAGATAAGAACATAATGGAACAGCATATTTGATTGTGAGTTATAAAACTCTAAACTTTATGTATATCTTCAACATAGATGATGAAGTAAACTACATTTTAAACCTCCAACGCCTCATATTTCACTTCCCATTTATGCTGTTTCATATTTGGAGGGTGAACCAAAACCTCCTTATTTTAAGAGTGTGGTGATTATGTCTTGTTTGATACTAAAAGTAGACTCTGTTTTTCATTCCTTTAGGAACACTAATGGGACTTCACCTTCCTGCAATGGTCAGGCTGTGGACGGACAAAACAATTTTACCATTTTAAAGGGGGACTTGCTGCTTATGAACATGCTTCAGCTGATCCAGGGTAACTGTTTCATCTGTCTGGCCCTATGCTTCTGTAAAACTAGAGATGCATACATTGCAACATAACAGCTGCTAAATTACTGCAGCTTATTGAAGGGAAGAGTGGGCAGTTGAGCAGATAGAATAAAACAGCTCAAACCCTGTCAGTCCCTATCAAACAACTGATACATTGTTTCATCTGTCCATGTCCTCAGGGTTTGTGGTGGAGGGATCAAGCAGAAAGCAGTCACCATAAGGAAGCTATCAAAGTTCATACATGTCTGTGCAGCTTCTGAAAGCTCCACTCCAGTAGCTGTGCTGGCAAGACATATAGTGCACCCTCAGCACCAGCCATTCACAGGACAGAGGTAGCCAGCAGAAAGTGCAGGTATGTGTTCACCTGCTCTGTCTTAGATACCAGGTAGTGGCAGAAGCCTCCTTTCACTCACACAGTTTACATTACACTGCCAGGAGGATGAAGGGCTGCTGGGAGCGGAAAGTGTGCACACTCACTGAACTTGAGTTCTCCTGGCAAAACTAGAGTGTAGAACCAGACTGCAGGCTGCTTCATCATAGAAAATGAGGGTCAGAAGGGATCTCAGGAGGTCATTTATCCAACCCCCTGCTCAAAGCAGGACCATTCCCAACTAGATCATCCCAGCCAAGGCTTTGTCTAGCTGGGTCTTAAAAAACTCCAAGGATGGAGATTCCACATCCACCTCTCTGGGTAACCTGTTCCAGTGTTTTACTACCCTCCTTGTGAGAAAGATTTTCCTTATATCTAAACGAAACTTCCCTTGCTGCAACTTGAGACCATTGCTCCTTGTTCTGTCATCTGCCACCACCGAGAACAGTCCAGCTCCATCCCCTTTGGAACCTCCTCAGAAGTCACGTGCTCCATCCCCCTAAGCATTTCTGTTGCCCTTTGCTGGAGGCTCTCTAATTTGTCTACATCCTTCCTGTAGTGGAGGGGTCAAAACTGGACACAGTACTCCAGATGTGGCCTCACCATGCTGAACAGAGGGGAAGAATCACTTCCCTCCATCTGCTGGCAATGCTCCTATAGTGGACAGTCCGTATTTCAGCCAGTAATAAAGAACAGAGACTTACCCTCACCCAAACTTGAGACGAGCACGCTGTATATTGAAAGCAAATGACTGACAGGATGTCAACTGGTAATTAGGATATTTGGAATACACCTGTGGACATCAGCTCTGTCATTCACCACCTACAGCTTAAGGAAATTCATTCTTGCCTCCTGCAGCAGCTGCTACTGTTTGGATTGTGAATAGTAATAAGCCATATGGTGCTGAACAGAAAAAAAAATTCAGTCTCACGTGGACAAATATTATCATTGCAAAGCATAAACGCATCAATATATATGTCTTTTTCTGAAGAAGTATACATCTTTCAGCTGAACTTCAAGAAAATTTCCCTCTTCCAGATGAACAAATTGCCTATCAGGCTTGCAATGAAATATTCAGAAATTGAAAGAATTACTAGGGACTAAATTAATGAGTGACAGCCATGAACAGTACTGCTTTTGTCAGCTCTCAAGCCCCACTGTAGCAGGACAAAAAAGCAGCATAAAAATACGAAAGTAGTAAAAAGGCAGTAAACAGATGATAAAAGAAGGTTCTCTTCTCATAGCAGTATGTGGACTCCCATTTAACAATCTTTGCCATAAAGCAACTTGGCTTACAGTCTCATTCACTACCAAGAAAGCAAGAGGAACACCTGGAAATGGATCACACGTTTGTGTCTGTGCCTGAGTATACCAACAGGCCAATATCAACCAAAACGTAGGTAGCAACTTGGTTGTGGGAAAAGGGCTTGCAATGAGAGGTCCTGAAGTCACACACCAGCAACTCTTCCAGAAGGCAATAGTGGCCAGCACTTCTAGAAGTTCCTTAGCATTTACATTTAGCAGGATCAAGCCCAGAGAGCTAGGGAGGAAGGGAACCGTTGCGTCCACTTCATGAGGTCTCTGCACAAAAAACCTTGCCTTTCCCCTTTAACTCTGGGGTACTGTGAGCTTCTCATCCTTGCAGTGCAATATTATTTTGACTTTGATCTATGAGTTCTGTAATACTTTACAGGACTCTATATTAAAACCTATCAGCATTTTCATACATACTATCAGTAAGGCAGATCTTTTTTACTTTCCCACTTTAATTAAAAAGGGAGGGATGATCCTTTTCCATTGTTCATTATCTGTCTGAAGTCAACACTCATGAGTTATTTGATTTTTTTTTCAATGGGAGGTTTCTCGAACCATATCCCAGTACTGATGCCACAGTTAGAGAACAGACATCAACAGCAACTACCTGCCCATCCTTTCATTGTTGTCCAGCTTTTATTCCAGGGAACTCTTGGAGGAACAAAAATTGTTTTTATGAGAAGGGATCTCTCTTTTTTTTGCACCACTGATCCTGACTGGCAGCCCAACAGTTTTCCAAACTTACAAAAGTTTTATTAGTAGGATGTACTGGTAGCTGCTTTTGCAGTGAATGAAACACTTGAGCAAAAAAGAGTATAGGGCACTTTCTTGAGCCCAAAAGTTAGATCATTATCATCCAGTGAATGAAGATAGTGATGTTTTCTTATGAATAAATGTTTCTTAGTGAATTATTGATTAGAGGCTACCAGCAGTGGCATAAAAAAGCAGAGTTGGTACTTGGGGCAAACCTGGTGGGGAAGGAGGAGCTGGGGATGCAGTTGCAAGAAGGTAGTGGGAGAAAAGCGTGTGGCTTCTGAGGGTGGGGAGAGGGGCATAGGAACTCCTAAACAGTCCCCAGTTGAGCTGCTGCTGCTTCCACTGCTGTATGCTCTCCTGACCTTGGCTGTTGCTCTTAAAGCAGAAGCAGCTGTGCTGGCGAAGACCTGGCACAGTCATTGAGCGTGGGTTGGAGCTACGTGACAGACATAAAGTAGCAGGGGAGGGTTGCCAGACTGATTAAACAGCCTGGTGTGACCTAAGTAATCAGGGAATTACATTTACATCTCAAAACAGAAGACTGGGATACCTGAGAAGAGACAGAATACTGAATGCACGGGAGTTGTGTGGGGCTGGGGCTACCCTTGCAGTCCACTACAGCCCACTAAAACTCATAAAGTGGTCCTCTAGCTGAGAAAATTGTCCACTGCTGACTTACACATACACACATGCACGCACGCATGCATGCACACGCACACGTACATGCACATGCACACACACCTTTTACTAGCTGAATTCCACAGAATACTTCCTAATGTGGTTTAAGCTATTTGACATTTAGATTCAGCCAGGTCAAGCCATATAGAAGGCAAGAGTAGGAAAACTCAATGGGAAAATGTGCAGGAAGACATGCAAACATTGCAAATGCACTCTTCTTTCAGGTTTCCCCTTGTGCAGTACTTGCCTTAACTCTGTGTTAAACTGCTTTTGCCCCCACATATACATGAAAGGTTTACCCAGACCTCAAACCATGGATCTGGGGCTCGTAAGCAGCCCAGAAACTTCACAACCACCACCCCAGCAAGCATTTGGAGAGGACAGAAAATGAGCAGAAACATAGCTTCCTCTTACCCCATGCCACACACACTAGCTGCACTAGCAGGATGGCTACACAGTGGAAATTGATAGGTACCCTTTTCAAGGGCAGCAATAAGTTACTTCCTCCATTTCCTACTGTAAGATGAGTGTGCCCAGAGAGGGAGTGTGGGATTCAGAGTAAGGCCAGAACAAACCATTCAATCATTTAGTTTGAACTCCTGTGCAATACAGGCCACTGGAATTTAACCCACCAGTTTCCTCTATTTTGAGTCCAATAGTTTGAGTCTAACCACAGGACATTTTCCAGAAGGGCAGCCAAATTTTCATATGAAGACATTAAGAAATGGAGAATCCTCAACTTCTTTTGCCAATTTGTCCTAGTGGCTAATCACCCTTATTTTAACAAATTTAAGCTGTCTGTAGCCTCTCCAATTTTTCAACAACCTTTCAAAAAATGTCGACATGAAAACTGGACGCTGTATTCCACAACTGTCTCTATGTATTCCAGTATCCAATCATTTATGTGCTACTCCTTATTCAGGGCTGCAGCTAAATGCCAGCATCTCACTTTCAATATATATGAACCTAGATTAAATGTTTCAACATTCCTCCTCTAGTGTTCCTACCATCTAAGAGCCGATTTAAATAGATTACAGCTCTTTGTTACATCTTTGGATTCCACCTGGCAGCAATCCCGATGCATGATATATGGTGTAACTTGCCAAAAGATCCCTGCCTAGGTCTCCACAGAAAGTTTCTACAGCAAGAACAGTGACATGCCTTGTTGTCCACATGACTGGGGGCAAAAATAAAGCAGCAGCAATTGAGGAATTGCTTGTAGTTACCTATAGGCATGGATGAGCTCAAACGCTTTTATGAAAGGATGACTCTTGGAGAGCTGAAAATAAAGAAATCCTGTAAATTATCTGGGCCTATCAAAAGGAATAAAACATCCACCTATGCATGCACCATTTGAAGTGGGAAGACTAGGGCATTTCCAAACAAGCAATTCTGAAGGCTTATATATATGTCTCTTAAAGGAGTTTTGTTACTTCCTGTCAACAGATTATTGTCTACATGTTGACCTGGTAAATGCCAAACAACGAATTATTGCTGAAAGTTATCTCAGGTGGAGATTGAGAGGCAGGCTTCTGCCATACATTTACACAGTGGACAAACCAGTGCAATCTCTTTTCCCCAGAATTCCTCTACCTGTTTCTCTCCCTCTTCCACATAAATCATTTAAAGTTTGATGATATTAAGAAAATGATGGTATTAAATATTTTAATTGGTTTAATGTTTAATTCTACAATAGCTTACTGGTTTAGAAAGTATCAGCCCTCAATAACACTGTTTTCAATTCATCTGCATAAAAGATGCAGGACAAATAACACCCACAAAAGCTGCCTTGTTGGTCTCTGCCAGTATTTCTTTCTGCCTGTGGGAGACCAGCAGTTGATAGATGGTAGGCCTCTCTGCCAAGATTACAAGTGTCAGAATCAGTGTGACACATCCAGTAAGAATGCTGGTCAATCAAGCATCACATTTCACAAAGCCATCAAATACCAACAACACAGTCACAAACTTAGGCTGGGCTTGGACCTAAAGAAGTATAAGCTCTGTTACTATTACAGTAATGTATGAACATCCATAAAACTCTGCTGTTTTCATATAAATATGTCTATTAATTCAAGTCAGCATGATTGGAGAGATACCAATTTCTTCATAGTAGTTTGGAAATTGAACTTGTAGTTGAACAAAACTTAAATCTCAGGAAATCTGGAAATTCTTAAATAAAGTTAAAATCAGTCCAATTTGCCCAATCACAGTTCTATAGCTGAGCTAGCCTGGGTGCTAGAAATGGCATAGCCACATTAGGCTGGAACTCGGCCTGGAGTAATAAAACTTGCTTCTCAGTTTTATTTCTCTAGGAGGGCTAATAGTATGGACAGAGAACTGAGCTAACATGATTATATTGCTTCCTGTTCTCAAAACTAGCTGGTTCAGAGCTCTGATACCTCTACACAGGACTGAACTGTGCTGTATATACTTGCCTCATTGAAATAGGAACCACCCCTTTTTGTGTGTTAATGTATCCACATGCTACCCAGAACCATAGATTCCCCCCTATAACTGGGTTTCTAAGAGCTAGTGATATGGGAATAATAATTTTACGTAAGTTTTACATCATCCTACACTGCCTTTCAGGAAAGGGACATAAAATTACAGTATCACAGCATTTTTTGTACATTTGAGATGTGACCTGACCCTATTGATTACCTTAGTATGGTCGGGATGTCCTGAATTACTTTCTCAATACTAGCCAGACTTCAAATTCCATACACACACTGAAAATCAAGTTTCTATTTCCAGCCTGATCAGTGGCCTGGAGCCCTACAACTGAGGGCACAGACAGAAGTGACCATTTTTGTCCGATTTAGCCACAGAAAGTAGTCTATAGATGTGACAAAACACAAGTTCACAGCTGCAAAAAGCTTTAAAAAATGGCTGATCGGGTGAAAATCTGACCCTCCATTGCATGAGGTATCAGATAAAGATGTTTCAAAATGTAGTATATTCTGTAACTTGCGTCTCCTGTCGTTGTTTTCAGAATGGGAGTGGGGAAAGGGAGTGGAGGGAGTTCAGTATGGAGTTTTTTCAGCCCCACCCTCCAGGGTGGGGTGGGTGTTTAGGAGCTGTCTTGAGATGGGGGTGCTCCACTTCACCCATCCCACACTTCAGCACCAGCCTGGGAGCCCCAAGAATGACCTCCCTCCACTGCTTTTGCCCCTCCCATTCTGAAAATGAGCACTGGCAGAGAGCCCTGGCCACTGCTATGGGAACCTGGCTGCAGGCTCCTAGCCCGCAGCTCGAATACCCTCCCCCTGGAACCAACAGTGAACTTCTGTTTGGTCTGGGGCAACGTTGTAACTCAGAACGCTTTGCAGAAATTGTCCTCAATTACAACTGAGAGCTGCACTTCTGTCTGCACCCCGTGGAACCTTACAGACTTACTTCAGAGTCTGCTATACCTAATGTATGCTGTGTTTAACAAAAATGGCACTATTATAATTCCTATTGACACCATGCTGACTTGTTCATCTCAAGGCAACTATCTTGGTTCTCTGCTAGGTAATGAAGGATAACCTATAACGAAGTGGATTCTGGAACACTGCAGAGGTGTAACTGGCCAGTCCCACACTCTGAACAATGGCAGCACACACTGTAGGGGCAATGGCCTATGGCTTGCTGCTGCAGGAAACATCACCTCTATTATTTGGCACCAACATAAATTGAGCAGTCATTTAAACTGATTTCTGGAAGCAAAAAAAGGAGGTGACATCTCCCTCCCACAGCAGTGAATCTGCATCCGCTGCTCTTGCACTGTGCACTGCCACTCCTGGTCTGTCTTCCCTAGACCTACCATCTCTTTTTCCTGAAAAGAAGGCACAGCGTATGGGGGTAGTGATAGGAAATGGAAGGGTGAAACACCCCTCAGCTCCATTCTGCAACCCTCCACCCCCTTAAGCAGCATCTGGAGCCCATGTCCCCCATTCACCTTTCCATCATTACAGTACTGGATCATAGTGAGATTTCTAGATTTCCTGAAGTGCAGGGGTTCTGTTTTCTTTCTGTGCCATTTCCTAATATTCCTTTTTTAAAATAAAATTCCCCGCCTCTAAACTGCATGTTCTAAAAATGTACAGCTTCAACTACCTTTAAAAATGATCTTTATCTCAAAATGTCATTTCTTTCAAAGCAAATGATTACCAGGTTTATTCCATTCTTTTTTGAGGCAGTATTTTAAAATAATAATTTCCTTTCAAGTGCAATTGTAGAAAAGAATGAAGAAACATTACATTGCTTCACATACTGACATTCTGCGAGCAGGAAATGATAGGTTTCTGAGGAGGACACAGAAGCTTGGCTTCTAAGGAGACAAAACACCCCATGGGGTGAAAATTTTGACTACAGCTTCTGTGCAGCATTTAAGCCCAAGACTTGGTTCCACTGGTTCTCTTTGCTCCTAGCAGAGCTTTTATAAAGCAAACTGTAAAGTTTACGAAATACCTAGAAGTTGCTGACTTTTTAACATTGGTAGAAAAGCAGCTAGGTCTACTTACTAGATTTCTGTAGTAATAACTAACAACTGTGTAAAACAAGGCCTTGTTTAGAAACAAGCTTGCACTGAAATAATAGCAAGTAGTTTACTGTGGTATTTCAGTGCAAGTAGGAGGATTTCTGAGCATGTGAGGAGCAAATGAGGAACTGTGATAATGGGTAGGTACGTGGGTTCACCTACAAGAACTGCTACAGAATCAGGGTATGGTGGTGCCACAGGTAGGCTGCTTCATTCATGAACCTACTGTTGTGAGATCGTGATCACCGTACAAATAATTTTGTACGAAATGAAAAATCTGATGTCGGAGGCTTGCTGAATACTTCTTGTTGGGTATTGATTTATAATCAACAACTCAGATTAACAAAATACCCCCATTTCTAGCATGTAAGTTAGAGTCCAAAGCTGTTAGTTACTTTCTAATTAAAGAATATAATAAAAAATAAGATAAAATAATAAGAATAATAACAAAGCAAAATGTTTCTTTCACTCATTTTGTGTTTGCATAGGCAGTTATATTTCAGTCGTCCTTTCCCGAGAGCGATGTAAGGCTGCTCACAATCAAACTCAGCTCAAATGGCCAACAGGTGTCATTAAAGAAAAGAACCCATCAGGTTATATTTAATAAAAATACCCTGCCATTTTATTCAAGGATCTCAAGTAGTGATGGATTCTGAATCACAGCAGTCCTCTGAGGTACAGATAAATTACATGTATATTACAGATAAGGAAGTTGAGGTTCAGTCAGCCTTGATACCCTATTCCTTTAGTATGGGTAAGAAAGTACAGCAAAAGCTGGTCCAGTGTTATTTACCTAACCTCACATAGTTGGTGGCAGACCTGAGACGAGAAGCCATATTTCTTGGTTGCAGGCCTCATGCTTTAACCTTCTGCCTCACTAAAACCACTGTCATTCTTAAACTACTGTGGAACCCTCCCCTTGTCAATATTTCATTTCATCGGGGCAAGTGAGCTGCTTCCAACGCTCTAGGGCACTTACACAAGTGATCGGAAGGCACTTCTGATTGGGCTGTAACTTTTGCGCTTTACACAAAGCGCTTAAAGCTACAGCATGTTCAGACTTCACAGACGTTTGGTGATTGTGCTTGGACTTCCAGGCATTGGCCAAGGCTAGGAGGCAGGGGGCACTGTCGCATACCTCCCAGCATAGTCTGCAAGCTCCCCAGGCTGCTGAAGAGTGCCAAGAAGGTGCTAGCTGTAGCCCCACTCCCAGGCTGTCAGCCCCACTCCCAGGCTCCCAGCCCCGCCTCCTCCCTCTGGCCTGGGGGTGGAGCTGGCCTTGTGCTGGGGCAGGCAGAGGAGACAAGCTTTGCTTGCCCTAG
This sequence comes from Gavialis gangeticus, assembly GCF_001723915.1. Classification (NCBI taxonomy): domain Eukaryota; kingdom Metazoa; phylum Chordata; order Crocodylia; family Gavialidae; genus Gavialis; species Gavialis gangeticus. The sequence continues at coordinate 82,950,547 of NW_017729034.1, forward strand.
GCTAGAGCAAAGCCCTGTGCAAAGGTGCATGGGATGCAAGCAGGATCGTCTGAAAGTTAGCCACTGCATTGAACCCCACAGGTTCGCTAAGGCACTGTGACCTAAAGCACCTTCATCTGATAGCTGATTTAATGAGGGTTAAATTTTCGCACAATCTGCCATTCTAAAAGCGCTCTGTAGCCCTTAACATTTGTTATGTTACAGTGTAGAGTGTTTTCGGTGGCCTCATTGCATGAAGAAGTAATTTTTGTAAGCACCCCTTAATTACCATCAGCAACCAGAGAATGGACAAGTATGGCTTACATGCCCTGACCTGCAGGTATTGCATATTCATGTCCCCATTGATTAGTGCCTATAACTATTTCTGAACTTTACGGTCCATCTGTCACACACAAAGTCTATACAATTAGATTTAAAGAATCTCCTTGGCTAAAGCAATAACACACTGACTGAGAAGCCATTTGTGTCTTAGTGGTGAAAAAAACAAAAACAAATGGCAATTTTAGCTATTTCCAGTGTAGAAATAGCACTGTAGAAAGAATTTTAAGAGGTGGAATCATACTCCATCATTTAACAAGCTTTCCTTCCATCCAAAAGAAAATCAGTTTTTTCCCTCAAACACTGGAAATCAAATGAAAGCATTCAAATTTCTTAAAATTAAAGGTAACAAAACCAAAAAAGAATTTTGAAAATTCTAGCTTATTCTATTTAAAAAGCAGCCACATAGACAAAATACATCTGTTTCACTCACTGTGCATTCCATTTGCAGAGGAAGTCAATGTATTTAACAGTGCATCTGGTTATTGTCTCTCAACATCAAAAGAGAATTTACATTTGGTTTTCTCATGGAACAGCAGTAGCAAGAGTAGCTATTACTGACATTACTGAGTCCATTGTGCAGCCAATGCATTCTGGTTTTTTGTTTTAAGCTTGCAGTCTTAATGCCAACATCACTTTCAACAAATTTTCAAAACCTGTTGGCTAAAAAGTACAGCAGAATAATCTTTCACCCACTGCTTTTGTACTCACCATGATGTTATCTCCAAACTCAGCTTCTTTTGCAAACTGCTCCATAGTGAACAGATATTTTAAATAGCCTTCCTCATTACCTTCCTAGTCAAAGGCATCATTCCAACCTCTTCAATCACTGAGCATAAAAAAGAAAATATTGTATTCGGAGCTGAGTACAGTCTCTTGTGTTCTTCTGATTCAAGGAGACTGTAGCAAAGGAGTTGTTAGCAAGAGAGCTGGGTAGTGGCAGCTTACTTATGATTCAAAAGTTAAGTATGTCTCAGTCAACTGAATGCTTGCACAATATATAATAATAGAACTCAAGAAATTATACGTGTTCTCTAACATTACCATTTATAAATCTTCAACTCAAGTTACCATGTATGACTCTGCCACACCTCAAAAAGTGACATGCCAAATACAACCTTCCAATGGGTGCTGCATTCAGCCAAAAGAAAGCAAGTTTGAGCCAGAAGCTTGTCTTTATAAGTATCTGAAGTCTCTGAGGTGTATGAAATTACATAATATATAAAGAACATAAGTGTGGGCTTGTGTGTTATGCACATAAATAAAAAAGTAACTTCAATTCATTGGCTACATGTAAGAATCAATGACCTCTCTACCACACACTATCACAGTTGTGTCACAACAGAACAAAATAAGTTAGAAATCCATTTGTAAAACTCAGCATGCCATATTGTCACTTATTACAGTTATTAAAGCTGTGCTGTCTTTTTAAGAAAACTCAAGAAGAATTGCGAAGTGTTTGGAGAAAGTGGGCTATTGTGTTATGAGTATGATTTAAAAGCAACATTTACCTCTTGACACATATGTGAAACTCCTGTTTGTGCCATGAGAGGACACTATATTCTGAAATGTTTACAGCAATTCACTGAAGCAGGATAAAATGGTAGAAAAATGTTGCAATCTAATGATCAGCTGTTAGCAAGGAGTCCCCAGTGCAATATTGGTAATTTGGTTCATGTGCCTCCATAACCTTTAAAGCTTTCTGTCAACTGACCTTACACTTAAAGCTAGGGAAGGTGCAAAAGCTTACAAGTCTGCAGACTAGAAATACCAGTCAAAGTCAATAAATACTCTTGCTGATTTTTCTCTGTATATTAAACCCTTCCTAGAGTGATCAGACAAGCCCTTTTGTTCTCACAAGCCTTCATTTCTAGTTGACATATTTAGCCATTACATAGTAGGCAAACTGTATCTCTTGTCATGTCAGGAGGACCTATATTTTGCATCACTTCATAATTTGGAAAATGGGAAATCAAATCTGTCCACTCAATCCAGAACTGGTTTTCTTTCAAGTTCAATTTTTACTGTTCTAGCATTTTGTTTGCTCTTGAGTGAAACAAGTTAACTTGGAAACATCAAGTTTCCTTGGCTCTGACACTCCTAAAACCTCGCTACCATTTCATCATTTGTGCTCCTGTCTTTTCTGGCCAGAGGAAAATGCTTGGGCTAAGTGTCGCAGAGCACTTAGGTGCCCTGCTCCTTTAAAGAGTAGAAACTGCTAGGGAAAGAGCCTTGGCAGTGAGTGGGGAGCCCCAGCTGCTGGTTAGCAGGGCAACCAGAGTGAGCTTAGTGGCCCACACCTGCCGGCAGTCAGCTGAGCAGAAGGGGCAGGGCCTGGCTCACATATAAACCCCAGGGCTGAGGCCAGGATGGCAGCTCCCTGCCAGCAGCTAAGGGGGGAAGGAGCTCTCCCAGAGCAAGCAAAAAGGGAGCAGCCTGACTGCAGGTACAGCCTCTGATACTGGTGAGGGACGGCACACCCCTGGTATGGCTTGAATGAGGTTATAGCTGGGCAGCTTGGATTTATGTTATAGCCCAGGGGCTTGTGGTTTTGTTTGCTGTTTAAGACTGGTGGCTTGAGTGAGGCTATTAGGGGATGGAGGAGGCCTCATAGGGGACCCACGGCAGCGTGGGGGCCCCAGTGCCAGAGAGGGTGCAGCATTTGTGGGGGCACTGACCCCGAGCGCCAGTGAAGCGCAGAGCAAGACAGGGCTGCGGAGAGCCCAGGGAGGACCAGGCGGCCACATTATAACAAGGCCCAGACCGAACAACATTAGTTTCATCTGCGAGGCTTGGGGCATGGTAAAGGGGTGGTTGGAGCCACGCATGGCCCATAAGGCTAAGGTGCCCCAAAACACCCATTGCAGAATGGGACCCACAAGGAGGTCAGTGTCCAGCAAAACCGTGTCCAAGAAGACGTAAAGGCAGCCTCCCTAATATATTTATGAACAAAGATGTGGCGGGTGAGAATTGAGGGTGCCTTTTGGGCCAACTTGGCACGGGAAGGGGGCCTTGGGGAGATCACAGCCATCCTGCAGGACCCTGCCGTGACACTAAGCAACAGTGTGGAATGGAAAGGTCATCTCACAGAAGTGGACTAATTGCAGGGCATATCAGCTTTTCAAAATAAAGGCTTCAATGTGTCCATTCTGAAGAAACATATTTCATTGCTGCAGTTTCCCCAAAATTTTACAGCACCCTAGTAGGGTCCTAGCATCTCTAGTCACAGAGGGAAGTGCTCATTCAGCCATGATGAGGTAGCTCACTAGAGCAAGCACCTGGTATGCTCATGGATCCCACTGCCCTGGAGGGGGTGGAGAATGTAGGCAAATGCTATTCCAAAGCATCATGTATGGATTAGGAAGAAGTAGACCTACACCAGATTACTGACAAAACTGCTGATCAGTGCCTTCTGAAAGCCAGGTGAAAAGGCAGACTGGTCCCTTGAGAGAAGACCATAGCACATTCCTTTGAAAAAATGTTTAAAACAGTGATTCTCAACCTCCATTAGCCTCAAGGTACCCCTTGTCAGAATACAGATACTTCTTGGTAAATGCTGACTCTGAGTTCTTTGCAACAGAAGAAACCAAAAGACCATATCCGGTCAGAATGCTTTTGACACAATGGATTCTGATTTCAGATCTCTGATCTTATCTTATTACAACATGTAGGTATTTGCACAGTGCTGATATTGAACCGTACCCTATGACACCCTTAAAAGGATCTTATGGCACTTCAGGGTGTCACAGCACCCTGGTTGAGAAAAATGACATAACTAAGGTGGGGCAACCAAGTTAGCTACCCTAGGAACTGGCCTGGGGGGAGGGATGTTGGACAGCTACTGCCACAGCTGTCGTGATTACGATTGCACGGCATGGCGCAGTGGCAACCTGAAGCTGCCCTTTGTGTAGCAACTGTCCTCAGTGCGTGGCTGTATTATTACACCTCTTGCTGAGAATTACTAGTCTAAAGGAAGGATTTTTCAAGGGAAAGGCGGGAGGGGTGGGGGGGAGGGAGTGAGAGGGGAAGGCAAAGAATACAGCGTGGTGAAAGATAGCAATGAACCTACGTTAGTGACAGCAAACAGTATGCTAGAAAAAGACATAACAGCACAAACGGAAGCCATGGTGGCCTTTTGTAATTTACTTTAATCACTTGGAATCAGAGACATTAACAGAATAGGGTGCCCATATGACTGTTACTTCTTTTTTTGCCAGGGCAGCCCTGTTTTCAACACCCATCCTGGGCATCTCGTCAGTTTTTTCAAATGAATTCTTTTGTCCTGTTTTCAGTGGGGCATCCAGGACGGGTGTTAAGAACAGGACTGTCCTAGCAAAAATGGACATTCCCTCCCCTCTCCCCTTTCTCTACAACATGCTCAGCTGAGCCTGGAGCACAGAGACAGCTGAGTATGCCCGAGAATGGAGCATCCCATTTTGAAACCAGGGACAGGTGGTCACCCTACACCAGTACGTCACCACATCTCTGGGACTAGAGTTTGCAAATATCCTGGATGCCCTCTGCTGGCTCCCTGAGCCAAACATACAGCAGTTATATTACACATTACACCCTTTTTCAAGAATGGAAAAGGGAATTTGAATAACAATTAACACTAGTGATTAAAAGGGTATTCCCTCCTAGATTTCAACCCAAACGCTTAGATGGCTTTCTTTAAAAAAAAAAAAAAAAAGTTTTATAACACCAGTCTCATCCTGTAAACAGAAAAAAGGACACCATTTAGCCAGAACAGTTGTGAAGATATTGAGGAATCTTCCAAATTTCTGGTCATCTAACTATGAGTTTCTATGAAGGAACATAGTAATCCACCATTTTACTGTGAGCTACACATCCACATTTAGATCATCCTTAATATACCTTCAGTCCTTGGGCCAGAAAGAGAAGGCTCAAAATTCCACATTTTCATGAGAGCTAGCAAGCCTTTGTTCTGAGATAGATACATAGCAGTGACAGCAATGACATATAGAAAAAAATAACAGTCTGACTTCAGAACTTTTGTGTGTGTCATACACAGGCTGATGTACCTAAGGCAGGGGTGGGCAATTATTTGGCTGGAGGGCCAATTAAAGAGTTTTGGTGAGCTGTCAAGAGACATGCACATAAAACCTTTCAGAAGATATAATTTTAACAAAGTATAGATAAAAACAAATCATATCCTAAAAGTCAAATATCTACTATAACATATTCTAATAATGTTTGTCCTGATTTATGTTTTTTTGAGTAGTATATATAAAGGTGATCGCATAATAGCTCAAAATAAAGCCTTATTTTTGTATATGTGGGGGTGTGGTGGGTGTACGTGTGTAGAGGGTGTGGGGTGGGTATGTGTGTGGGGGGCTAGGTTCCAGAATCTCACCAGGGGTGGGAGGAGGAAAGGCCCTTCCTGCCATCCAGCCCACTCCCCATGGGACTGAGCCCTGCCTGCGCCTGCCAGCACAAGTCCAAGCCAGCATGCACAGCTCTTGGTGGGACTGCTCTCAGTGTGGCTGCAGCAGCCCAGATACTGCTTGGCTCCTCCCCCCTCCTCCTTTGCCCCTGCTGTGCCACTCCAGGAGGGGAGAATGCTGCAGCTGGGTGGCTTCTGCCCCAGTGCCCAGTACTCCAGCTCCCAGCTGCCTTCCACCCACTCGGCCACCCAGTACAATGAGCAGCGGCATCAGGAGCAGCCCTGCCATGAAGCTGTACACATTAGCTTGGGCTGTGGCCAGCGGGCACAGTCGGAAGTGTGGCATGGCCTGCCCCGGCTGGAGTGGGTGGGGCTTGGCCCCATGCAGAACATTATGGTGGCAGCCGTAGGCTGGATACAATCAACTGACAGGTGCCTACCTGTGTGCCAGATCCTATCAGGCAGGCTGGATCAGGCCCTCAGGCCGTATTTTGCCCATCCCTGACCTAAGCTATCTGCCTTTTTATTTTAGCTGTGAAAAGAACAAACTTAGATGTGCCTTTAAGTACCTTATATTGATGTAACCATTTTGATATCCTGCTTTTAAAACATAACAGGATGCTGATCACAGAAATAAATAAATAGAAAGGATGTGGCTTAGCAAAAAATCTATAATTAGCACTTTTAAGGCTTACTTGATCAGTCTCCTCCTTATCAACTGTGCTCTTCCTGGTTTATATTCTGTGAATCCTACAACTTGGCAACTGAACATAGCTCTTTTTGCATTTTGTAAACAGACATCTTTGTCTCTTTACAATGGTTTGGGGTAGGCCAATTGTCTTTCCAGTTGCAGCCAGGATGTTTCCAGTTCTTTATCAGCTGTTTAGAATGATGTATTTTTAATCCAAGAGGTTTGAAATGTGTCCTTTACCTCACCTCTCCTCTCAGATTTCTATTAGTGCCATTAGCTACCTAAAAGAAAGGTTCTTCTAACTTTACTGTATCTATATCCTTTAAATTAAGCATAGATTTGCCGTCAGGGGAATTTTGACATCTCTGCTTATAAAACTAAATTTCTATGTAAAAATGCCTGTGCTTTGTTGAGACTAGTCATGAGAAAAATGTTAGTAGAGATCTGGCCAAATGCATTAGAGTTAACCAGCTCTCCAGTCAACTGATTAATACAGACTCTTATATGGTGGGCAGCTGATGGCAACAGTAGCACTTACAAGCCTAGCATTTTGCATATTACTGGAGGTTGCAGACAGAGAGTAAATAAGGGAATAAAGTGGAGAGAAAAGCATGGAAAAAGACGCTACTCACAAGAAGTTTCTTTCTGTCACCCTCTGCCTCCCGTTTCTCTTACTACCCTGAGTTTTCTGAAGAGGCACCAGGATCTTCTATCAAGATCATAATAAACTTCTATTAAAGATCTGTCTCTGCTTCCTTTACAGGAGGCCAAATAACTCCGGGAACAGTATGGAGTTCAATTACATTTTTTTTGCAGTAAGCCAGAGAAAGGTGGAGAGTAAATCATCTTTATGCACCATTCCTGAAGTACTGTTATACTGATCCCCTCACAAAATGGGTTTGAACATTTTCACACGTCCATCATCTAACACAATGTTATTGCTCAGACCTAGCTCAAAAGCCTTTGTAAAGAGCATAGCTACTTGCAAAAGACAGAGACCTTAAATAATTTTTCTCAAAACAGACTCCAACATACATATTCTTTTGACTGGCAATGTATATTTCTTAAGAATGTATATTTCTGCACTGATTTTGCGTTCCTGTAATAATCACTGAAGTGCTTGTGTGTCATGACTCATTGTGAGGCACTACCAAATTACAATTAAGTAACATGCAACTTCTGCTTTCTCAACTACAGAAACATAAAAGCTAATCCTTGCTAAGAGTTTTCCTAGGTTAACTATAACACATTGAAGATTTCCCTTTCTTTTACAGTTTTACAATTTATTCCACATGGATTCATAAAACTGAAGATCAAATTTCAGCTCTTTCTTGCCCTTCTTTTGCACCATCATGAAGCTGTATATACAGAAATTATATTATTAATAATCAATATGGTAGTGTTTGGAGGCCACCATCATGTCAGAGCCCCACTGTGCTGTACAAACATTTAGTAAGTGGCAGTCCCAGTCCCAAGCAGCTCATGTACATTTTTTTATATCTTTATTGCTGGTGCACACAATGGGAAATATTTCATGTTTATTTTATAGAGGAAGGCCCTGAGCTTACAAAGAGATCCGTGCAGACTAATTTCTCTCAGAGAGGTCTAACCTGGGCACCAAAAGAAGTCTCTGATAAAATACTCATAAACAGAGAAGACACAGACACATAAGCCAAAAAGGCAATGAATCATTCTGGTTTTCTAACAAGTATGATGGACTTGCCATGATGGGGGTGTAGCAGGGCAGAGAGGAGTTTATGCCTCTTTTTGCAGCTTTCAGGTCATATCTATAAGAAAGATATTTTTGCTAACACTGTTTCTGCTCCAACAGTTTTAGGAAAATCAAGAGCACTAGAGCAGGCATCCATCTGCCTACCACTGCTGATTTAACCACCATTTCATCTAACCATATTCAAATTAGGCCTAATCAACAGGGTATCTGAGATGCAGAAAACTGCTGCATTAGGACTCCTACTATTGCTAAGGACAGTAGAGCTGAATCAGTGATTAGCATGGATGAGGGAGTCTCACAAATAATTTCTCTAGGGCAGGCAGGATCTGTGGAGAAGGTGGATGATACTTCCACCCAGTCTTGCTACTGGACCGGGAACTCCTGGTCCCACTGTAGTCAATTAAAGTTTAACCATTGATTTCAATCTGCGCATCCTCTGCTAAGATTGCTGACCTTACTGACAAAAGGAGACCCATAAAGGAGTTTATTTAGGGTGAGGTATAAGTGGTCAGGTTTGATTTTTTTTTTCAATGGCCTTCAGCTACTTGCAGGCTAAACAGCATAGCTTAGCTTACACAGAGTCTGATACTATCTGAATTAACAGCATCAGTAACCTGGCATATTCTTTCACATTATGCATGAACGAATGTTGTCAAGTCAAAGCATTATCCCAGAAACATCAACAGGGCAGAATGCAGTCTCACCATGTGATGCAGATAAGAACGTGATACAAATTTTGATGTTACTTCATGCAGCTTTAAGACACTGTAAGAATGGCAACTTCCCCCCCAAAAAGCCCAGATATAAAAATTGTATGAAATAGCTGCAACTGCTCTCATATTTTATGTGGTCAGTGCTACCGTATGAATACAGAACACCAGAAAAAGGAACAGCACT
>NW_017729034.1:82964588-82980956 GCF_001723915.1 Gavialis gangeticus
AAAAGCCCAGATATAAAAATTGTATGAAATAGCTGCAACTGCTCTCATATTTTATGTGGTCAGTGCTACCGTATGAATACAGAACACCAGAAAAAGGAACGGCACAACTGAAAGAGATTCATTCTAGTTCTGCAATAGCAATGCAATATACACATACTTAAAAACATCCCCTCTTCACCTCTCTGGCTTTCTGTGCCCGTAGTGCATCTTTAATCCGTTCTAAACAGGAATCTAGCCTTAACTTCATTAGGCTAACACAGGCGATATGGGCTGCAACTCAAAGCCTGTTGAAGTCCATGAACGTGTATGGGCACCTATACACGTACTCCATCGTGTTCTGATTATGCAATTAATCAAGTCTGCTGGAGTATTCTAATCAGAACGGTCAAGCAAGCTGCGGGGTCTCGTGTATTCAGTGTCCCTGCATTTCAAAATGGTGACGGGGCACTTCAACTGAAGTTTATTGAATGAGCTTTAGTTTAAGTGACCATGTCACCATTTTGAAATGCAGGACACTGAATACATGAGACACTGTGGGCATTATAATTAGACCAGCCTCCAAGAGCCACTTTAAAATGTCTCCCCCTGCCCACCCTGAAGCATGGGTAAAAATGCCCTAATGGGAATGGTTCTGTGATTGGAGGCCATAAAGTTTAAATAACACAGGGGCTACAAAGAGAGTGAGATACTAATCAGCACAAATCTGCCCCTTCAACCTGAGCAAGTCATCAGTTTTTTCAAGTAGTCTGAAATTACTGCACACTCACAATACACTGTAGAGCAAGATCCCTGAAAATAGTTACTTTTAGATTGTTTCTGGCAAGGCTAAGTGATCCAACACACACCATTGTAAATCTACGCCATTATCTGTGACAACAATCACTTTCTGATATTTCAAAATACCCTTTGGGTCTGGAAATACTAACTGAGCTTTGATCATAAAACCATACATGTCTGAACTCCAGATAAAATGTCTAACACTGGATTCAGTTTTACAATTCAGGATCACTGCATGAAATGGTAGCATTTTTGGCTATAAAATCTGAAATGTGAGTGGAATTCTATCTAGCAGATAGGTAACCAGCTGTTTAAAGCTGCATAAATAATTCTTACAGTTCATTTTTTTTTATTATTTGAAGAGTTCAGGGGGTAAGGAAGTAATCAAACTGTCTCAAGGCATGCCCTGAAAACGGAAGAAATAAGGAGATTATATTAAATTATATTAAATCTGGACAGACCTCAGCCATATCTCTTCTCATTCCCCCACAGTTATAATACTTAGGAGATCTGTCAGGGGCCAAGGCCAAACCCCTGTAGAAGTAGGTTTATTAGTCCCTGATAAATATTTTCTAAAGCCACCGGAGACTGCCTAGTCTTTTTTGACTTGTTTGGGATTCAGGAGGTCCATACAGAGCCAGATTAATGCACTGGCAAACTAGGTACATGCCTAGGGCCCTAAGTGAAGAAGGGGCCCAGTTGTCTTTATTTTACATATTTTAATTATTAACTGAAAAAAGTAATATCAAAATTTCATCTTCAGCTGGGGTCCCACAAGTCTGTTTGCCTAGGGCCCACTAAAGGGTTAATCCAGCCCTGCGTCCCTACTAAGTTTGTGAACTTCAATAAGTCTATTCAGGAGGTTGGAGGGCATAGTGAAGGTCAGGGAAGATTTTGGTGAGTGGAAGCAGAGAGCCAAATTTTCACTATCAGAGGCCCCTTATACAAACTAAGACAGTGGCAGAGGACTGCATTGGTTGCAAACAGGGAATCGTCATTTCTGCTGAATGCCTCCTTTAGAGGTTGGGAAGAAGAAGGAGGAGCAGACAGAGTCTAATTCTAGTTTTGTTCCAAAGATCCTGCCAATTACTCCCTTTCCCTTCCTAATGGCACTAGCCTCTGCTCTTCTGAGATTAGAGGGCTGACATGAGTACTCCCGCTTCTATCCACTTTGAACTTCTGCACTATATGGGACCTGTTCTTGAGGCACTGCAAAGCTTTGTAGTAGGAAGACTGTTTGTGGAAATAATGACATTTCAGCATAAGGATCCCTTTATAAAAGATGGTGGATGAAGCCGCTGGTTCATGGAAAACATTGCAGTCAGTAGATCACGAGACATTCTGTAGGATCAGACTTACTTCTGTGGAATATAGGATTTTTCCCCATTAGGAGTTAACTTACCACAGAGTATGCCTTCAGGTATGAATGTTCTACGTCCAGATCATGAAATTGGACTGACAAGAAGAGTTAATGGCTGGATGGCAGTACACACTGTTCCCTAGCTGCAATGCATTCATTCTGAAGGGCACATTTCTGATGCCCTACAACCAAGTGGAAAATGGTATGGTAGCATCACTGTAATGGCAGAATTTAGTAGTTAGGGTACCTTGCTTTAGAATTGCAACTTTTTCCCATAAATAATCTGAGGTCCTATTTGTGTCTGCGTGTGTGTGCATGTACATGCACACATATGTGTAACTCACATTCTTAGCAGACAATATATGCTTAAACCATTGATTGTCTATCACTTTAATTTGACATAACCTAAGTTTCCATTATGGGCAAAGCTATAATGTTTGCATATAGCATACAGAATAATTCTGGCCTCTTCCCAATTCCACAGGCAATGAAAGACCTATTACATGTGAAGAACTCCTCATTGTATAATGAAGGAGGGAACAGAATTCCTGAATCGCAGTTCAGAACTGTGATTGTATAGGCTTGTTCCACTCAAGTCCACGTGGTTTTCTGGGCATTGGCTGGGTTCAACTTGGTTAATGAAGTCCTCCTGAGAAAGGAGAGGAGAGGGGACTGGGATAAATCATGAACTGGAGCACAGGAAAAGATTAAAATGATTATTACTGAAAATTAACAGAACCAGTGAATACTCACATTACTTAAAAACAAGGCAAAACCCAAGAACACAGAGCACTTTCTTTTCCTTCATGCAGAGATTACCCACAGAAAGTAGCAGACCTCATCTGACTGTAAGCGAATATTCCAATGTTTCTATAAACTGCCTTGCCCATACTGTCAGCTTCTCATACAGCTCATGCCTTTCCTAGTAATTGATAGCAGACTTCTACCAATTATCATAATTACTATTCCTGGGCTATGCCCTTTATTGATTTTAGAAGTTAAAGCAGTTTACAGGCAACATGAGAGGCACTATGACAGGAAGCATAAAAAGGTTCATCTGCCCTTGTATGAAACTCTTGAATAAATTAGAGGCTTTTCTTTTTTCTTTCTTTTAAACATTCCAGCAGAGATTTTAAAATACCATTCACTCAGGTTGTTATGGGAGAAAGTGTCTGCAAGAGCATTAACATGGCAATTGAGTACTATGGGAAAACATTTACAAACACAAGAGTGGTAGCAGGAGGGACTGATGTGATCTACCTGTCAAAATAAGCCAGAGTCATATAAATAATCAGCAAGATATTTATCAAATTCCTTGACAGTGCCATATGAAGGGTTAGCCAGGGTTTGCTAGTTTATAAGAAAAGTGGCTGAGGCTGGAGTTTAGCACAGTCCTGATCCAACTCACAGTGACAGGGTGGCTATAAAGAAACAAATACCCAACATTCGTGGAGCAGGCAAGACAACATATTCAGCAATATGTTAGTCCATCTCCTCTGACACTACATTAAATATGTTATCTGGCATCTTGAAAAAGGAATGAGGATAACTCTTGAAATAGTATTGTGAGGTTTATGATATCTGGCAGGGTTTTTCCCCACGAAGGTCTAGCTCCTGGAATTATATTATACAAGAAGTTGAGTTCTTATTATAAAATATTAATTTTTTAGCTTTTGTAATTGCTGGAAAATGTGATGATTGAAATGCTTGAATTCAAGGGGAAAAAATACAACATTTAAAAAAAATCTTGTGATTTTTGAATGAGTGGGATTGGCAATAGTGAAACAATGGTGTCATAGGAGAATATGTATGTGGCATATGTACATCATCCGTAAGCATTCTTGCAAACACTTGCAAGCATTCCCATTCTAAGGCTCAATGCAATGACCAAGAAAGAGATTTGTTTTAGCATTTAAACAGTAAATACTGTTTAAGGTCACTAGGCCAAGCACTGTGTGGTGACTGTACCCACTGATCAGTACTATCGACAGCAACAGACACATGCCAAACCTTGCCTCCCCTTATGTTCCATGCAACCACATTGATTTCAGCAGGCCAGTGTGGGTTCATAGCGGCTGATGGTGAAAAAATTCATTAGTAATAACTGTGTAATGTCAGAGTATTAGAAAGAGGCACGATATCAGTTGGAGTTAGGAAGGGTAATAATACCAGTCACGTTACAAGCTCTGACTATCTTGGATTAATAATATTGATATGAACGGGCTCTGCTAAAGTTTACAATATAACAAGCAGAATGATAGTTTTCAAGACAGGAAAAACTAATGTGGCACATCCCTCCGTGTTGCATTAGATGAATTGTATGACTGCATGCAAAACAATTTGCCTTCATTTGGCATGATGGAATTGGCATTTTTCCTTCATTATTTTTACTGACAGAAACCAGTTATTTCTCTGTTTTTGCAGAGATGTTCTACCTTCATAAGGCAAATTCAAATTGTGGTGCATTGCTTGGGATTCCTCATAATTTCTGATTTATTCTTTTTTTATATTGGAAAGTACCCAATGACCTCAAATTGGAATTAGGGCCCATTTTACTGAACAAATGTATAGGAAGATTAGCAAGATTTTAATTTAATAAAACCTGCTACTTGGACAAATACTATTTTTTTTCTAAATACTTAGCAGGCACAATTATGTTAAACCACCCAGAATTTTTAGATTTCAGAAAAAGGCAATTTCTTTCAAAACAGCAAGGAAAAGTTTGTGGGTTTTTAAATTCTTATTATAGAAACAATACTAAGGACTGAGTGCATTAACATAATTTATACACAAATATCTAACCATACTTCAGAGTTTTATAATGATAAAGTGAAAATAAAGCAGACACAATTGATTTAGACTGACAACCTTTACGACCGCATAGCTTTCATTAATGAGCTATTTTATTTAACTAATCACCAAGAATGAAAAGAGCATGCTCAGGAGACAAGCGAACAGGTGCTCAACATTGATTAGGAGGGTTCATGTTTAATTCTTCTCTGTCCACTAGATGGCAGTAAATGTTTGATAAGTTTTTTTCAAATAAAAATAATCATAATAAATAATAAGAAGAAATAAAAATATGGAAAATGTACCTTTTGGCATGGAATTTTTAGTAGTAAAAGTTTGCTAATACTTTTTCCATATGTTTTTTCCAACCTACTTTCACACTTTTTTCCCAGGTTGTTTATATTTAGTATCCTAAGAATGTAAAATTTAAGCTTTTTTGATCTATTAACTATTTTCATATATAACGTATAGTTTAAATAGAAATTAATATGTAGCAACATAATTGGTCTCAAAGAGAAGTAAGTTCCTCATGTGCAACAAAAGAAACACCTGGCTTTTTAAAATTTAGTTGATCAAGTTTTTGAAATATTCTCTTTTCAACATAGCTTCTATTATTTTGACTGAAGATTAACTTGAGCAGCTAAGATGACAGATATGACATATTCTTTAAAAAGAGTGTAGCTCTAGTCTCTGATTAAAAAGGGGCATAAGTAGCAAATGTAAAATGCAGATTAAAGGTAAGGTTAGATAACCTTGAAATTATACAAGTAAACCGTGTACACAAGGTAAACCACACAACAGATTTTATATCAACATGTATGTGACTGCACATTCATTTCTCTCTCTCTCTCTCTCTCTCTCTCTCTCTCTCTCTCCCCCTCTCTCTATCTCCTTAAATACAGTTTTTTGAGCTGAATTGTTTTCGGCCAGTGATGTGATTGCAAGATTACACCAAGAAAATAAAATCCCATCTAGCTTTCAATATTGCATTTGGATCCTTTTTGGCTGTTCTTTATGACACAAAATTGAGGCTATATAAAGATTCTTGATTACCCTCATATATCCTACATCTAACTCATGATCTGAAATGTTCTATTTTGACTGAAGTAAAAAAAGGTTGAATAATAGATTTATAAACATCTGTTTTTAACAACTGCATAACAGAATTCCTGTATCAGAGATGCACGGCTGAAACTGTAAAGAGATTGGCTTAAAACAACATAAGAGCAAGTTCATGAGCAAAGTAGCTATTCTGCAGCTGAGGAACACAATGCAAAAGCCATTTACCAAATAAGTAATTGCAGTCCAGACAGAGGCCAAGCATAGACAGCAATGTTTGAATGACTGGAAGATGATGAGTGACCTAGCTTTAGCTCAGACACTGTGCAGACCATGGGAAACTAACATTATCAACTTATGTCATCAATTTTTTTAAACCTTGTTGTTGGCAAACAATGACAGTAATGGCAGAGCCTGTTCCGTAATGAACTGTTAAATCCTGTACACTGTAAAGCGAACCCTTTTAGAACATTTCAGTCTGATTAACGCTTGTCCTACTTCAGCAAACTCTTGAAAAAAAGGAACGAACGATCTAAGTCACACCACATGGTTTCTGGTTTAGAAAACCTTGTTCTGATTGAAAAAAATATGAATTAAAGAGGTTCACAACAATGCATTTTATTAGGATACTCCTTCAGCCAAAGGTAAAATAAAGGATGTTTTGCTTTACAGAAGTGTAAACTTTATGTCTGGGCTGTAACATCAGAGAGGGGTAAAGTGGGAGCTGGACAACCAGCACCTGTCTTCCAGGAAGCAGGATATAGTGGGCATTACACTCTACTCTGAAAATATGTTATAATATATTTCAATGAACCAACATCCGGTATGACCTGAGCGTTTCACACTTTTTTAAAGGATTTAACCTCAAATCATTCCCGAGAGGTAAGAAGTGTTGGTTTCTCAGTCAGTACTATAACTGGGTTGGAGAGAGACATACCAGTTCCTGGTGCAGACTTTGAGGGGGCCATGGAATTGCTGTCACACCAGAAGCAGCCACACACCACCTGGCCATAGTAGCTGAGCTAGTGCAGCCCACAGCCACCCAGCTCTCAGAGGTGGGTGCCAGGGCAGGGCAGGAGCAAAGGAGGTCTCTGGGGCAGGTAAGACAATTGTTTCCCACCCTACTTTACTTTCCCCTGCTCTCTGGTGGGGCACCAAGATTCCCCATTACACAGATGCAATATTGAGGCAAAAATACACCAAATGTCTTGTCCAAGGTCACACACAGATGAAGCAAGTGGAATCCAAGTCTCCCAAGTTCAAGGACAGTGTCCTAACTACTGGTTCATCTTTTGGCATCCACCTTCCAGTATGAGGAAGAAGGCAGGAGGCCATTAAAAGGAAAATAATTAAAGCTGTCCTTGCTCCAAGGATGCATGGATTTATAGGCAGAAACTTATCCAATTTTAATACTGTAAGTGGGGGGAGGCATAAAAAACAACTTAGCTGTACTCTTAAAATCAGTGGCTGGTTTCAGAAAGTTTGGGAAGTTTTAGAAATGGATAAGTTGTCCTTTTATGTCAGTGGTCTACAGGGGAGAAGACAAAAAGATGCTTACTTGGAAATCTGGTGGACATCTTTGGAATTTTCTAATAAAGAATCTTTTCCTTCATCCAAACCAGAAAGTTTGAAGAGATTTTTCTGAATACTGAAGTGAACGTTCTATGAGTAAACACCTAATAATACATTTAGAATACATTTAAAGATTAAAAGAAGAGACGAGAAGAAGATAATGAGATCTGTGTTATTATTGTATGGAAATGAAGAAACGGGTTCGGCATCAGTGGAAATGCTGAGGAACTGCTGGAGACTTGGGGGAGGAGAAGAAAGGAAAGCAAGACTTCTGTGGCTATTGATTTGGGTTGCAGTAGCACTGTTGATAGAAGATTAATGTCTGTCCTGTATATTTTGGGGGATTGGATATGTTTTTGATTGTTAAATCTATTATACCATGGGTTGGATCCATTAATAAATAAAGTTTAAACCCCCCCTTGAGAACAACATGATAGGATGAGACTTTTTAAAGGCAAAGACGGAAGATAGTACTTCCCTACATGATATTCACCAGTATAATTACATTGTACCACTACAGTCATGCTGACATGATACCCTGCATAGACACAACAATCCAACCCACATCCAAAGTGAAACAAACTGGAAAAAGGCATTCTTATTCTGGAAGGGAGGAAGTTACACTACAATAACCATAATGGTATAGCAATATTATTTTTTTCCCCTGTGGACAAATAATCCTAAAATAACTTACTACTTTCAATTAGACTTGAGCCTTAGCTGTCCTTTGTGTCTTTGAAAGTCTCCTTGGTGAGTATCTATGATGGCATCAACTCTTGCAAGAGAAATGTATAGTCCTCAATTTTCACTTCATACTATTTAAGAGTCCCTAAGGCTGTGTCTATTGGATCCCATACAGTGCTGAATGGATTGTCAGTGTTAAATAACACTGGTTAAATAATAACTTGCACCTATCTCGCTTATATTTCAATCTGTCTGTTGTTTTGTTATTTTTGCTGACTTTCAAGAGGCTTTATTTATTTACAAGAACTTTTCTGTTCAGTTTTAATATTGTTTAGAGTTCATTAACATTAAACTAAACAAATTGGAACAAAACTTGAGAGTGCAGACAAGCAACACAGACCCTAAGAAGTCTGAGGTTCTGACTTCTGTGATTCCAGCTTGGTGCTTGTGCAAAGCCAAGCACAATGGTAATACAGTATGGGCCAAGTGTGACACTGTTCTATGCAGAGGTGTCAGGCTGCTGACCTCATGCCATTCCTACTTTTGCTATGCAAGCAAAAGATTGAATACTGCATTCATACACAGGCCTTATGCATGACTATTCAGCATCCACCTTCAGGTGTCAGAGTCAGGCCAATTATATTTGAAACCTTGCTTTCACCTGTTCTTATGTCACTATGGTGACCTTGGCATTATCATAGAGACCATCAGCTTCTGGCAATTTCTACTATATTTTCCTCTTACTGGTGTTATGTTACAAAATGTTACTTTCCAAATATGCTGTGAAACTAAATGGGCCAAAGAGATCATTTGTTCTAATCCCATCGATTGTACAGTTTGCCTAAGTACAGACAGTCAAAAAGTCCAAAGCTGAATTCAAGCTTTGCAAGTTAGTCTCAGCTGCCTAGATTGAACCAATAAACAACTGAACAGACATTCACTTTTCATTCCAGAAATGCAGCCACATGCCTGCAGCGTCTCAGGCCAGAAGCCAGGGGCACTAGAGCACACCTCCCTGCTCAGCCGGAGCAGACAGCTTGAGCCAAGGCTACCTCTCCCACCCTGTGAGTGGGGGATTGTGGGGGAGATACAAAGTTTCCTTGGATGCTGCGGGTCTGTGAGTTAACTTGAATCTGGAGGGGATCTGGGACAGAAGTCCAATAAACTGATTTAACCTAAATTAGTTTTGTGTGATACTACATCCATCCAGGTTTATCTTAAAACAGTTTTGGCCATTTTCAAAGCAGTTTATGTATACTGAATTTCTGTTGTGTTACAGATTTGAACTGGTTTCCAATCACTTATACCAGTTTATGTGTAATGTCTGTCCCTAGCCTTTGTGGTTAAGTTAACTTACGCATCAACAACCACTTGCAAATGGTTAATTCTACTTGGAGACATGGTATAAGCATCTAGATTTATATATAACACATTTAAATGTAAAAATATTTACTTGGAAACATACTAATGGTAGAGATGTAAAGTAGAGACTGGAGAAAGTTATATTATTCCAGCAAGTATTATAGATACAAATGTTGTTTTATGGAAAAAAACAGTTCAGATTGACCATTTAAGTCAATAGATTGACAATCTAAAGACCAGAGTTTTCTAAACTTATTTCAGACTTACTGTGACAGTTTTTGTGATGCAAACACAACTGGCGAGATGTCTGAAAAATAATTAGGAGTTGCTGGCAGAAAGCTATAAAGAAAGCATTATGAGATGGCTTCCTATTACTGTGCCTTCATTCACAGGTGAAGAGAGAACCTGCCATTGGTTACGGGTCCTTATGCCTAATGGAATAATAATAACAAAAGCATATTGGAAGCAAATCTGAATAGGACTGAACTGGAGAAACTGGCTGTTGTATCTGCACACAATGTGCTCCGTGCAAATAATGGATGTTTTTAAACGTAATCATCAAAAATTGCAGCTGTTTTTAAATTCTGGGCCAAATTGTGATCTCATTT
Organism: Gavialis gangeticus; assembly: GCF_001723915.1. Taxonomy (NCBI): domain Eukaryota; kingdom Metazoa; phylum Chordata; order Crocodylia; family Gavialidae; genus Gavialis; species Gavialis gangeticus. The sequence continues at coordinate 82,974,801 of NW_017729034.1, forward strand.
ACGCTGAGGTAACTCCACTCATTTCATTCAGATTATGCCAGTTCCAAAGAAATCTGACAACCTATTTTCGAGCAATATCTGCACCTGTAGGTAAGATTAACCCCATGGTTGCTTTCATTTATACTGAAAGCCCCTCAGCTTAATTCCTGGCAGCAGTTTAGCCTGACCCTGAAAGATCTCTATCTAACTGCTTCTTGCACCAAAGCTGTCCACATTGCATTTCCTGTTTGTAGGTGAAGCCCTTCTAGGAATCTGTCTATAGACTCTTCTCTGTGTTTAGCTCTAATTACAGGCTGCAGAGATAGAGTGTCAGGGGCAGTAAGTTGTGAGACTTTCTATGCCTGTGGCCTGTAGATCTAAGTGACTGTATAAACTATACTGCAGAAAAGGATGGTGTAGCATGACCGCGCCTGAGGCATAGCTGTGATGCCCCCTAATGGCTGCTCCTGGACCACCCCACCTCCCTGGGTCTCCTTCTTCCCTTGCCTGCCACACCGTGTTGTAATTAATTAAATTTGATGGAAGGGAGGCTGCCCTAAGATCATGGAATAAGCCCTTGCGCATACTCTTAACCAACAAGTCCCTTCTGAACTCCACAGGTTTCAAACTTGCCCCACAGGTGCTAGGTGGGCCTATCTGGTCTGTCAATAACTGCCTTGAAGGCTAATTACATGGCCTCTGACCTCCCCTACAGGGCATGCCATGTAGGTGTTACCCATCATCACTCAGGTGGGGTACTTTGTCCCCAGTCAATACCCAAGCAATACAGGTCTTTATCACCTTGTTGGGGCTTCAGCCTGCTCAGCCTCTGCCCCTTTTCTCTTGCTGGTCCTCACAACCTAGACCCATAGTGCAAACCTTGGTTCGGAGTTCCAGCTCCTGTCTTGCCCCACTGGGCTCTGGTTTTGCTCTTTTCAGGCATTGGGAACCTGGCCCTGGTACTCACCCCTCTTGGGCTGTAATTTCACCCTTCTCAGGCTTTGGACCTTTGGCCCTGGCTCTCAGCCCTCTTGGGCTATGATTCTACTTGTCTAACTTAACCGTAAGCCCTCTAGCTACAACACAAATCTTTCCATCTGGGCAAACAAATCATACAAAAGAAAAACACATTACTGCTTTAAGAAGAAAATATCTTCCACCCACATGAGAGCTGGCCTCATTCTGGGTGCAGACTCTACCTTGGGCTCGCGCTGCACCCTGCCAGTAGCTCTTCCCACAGCAGGTCAAACTGCCTTCCTGGCTCTGGCCCCTGGGTTGATTGTAAGCCTCCTGTAGTTCTTCTGGTCAGGTGGCTCTCCAGCTACCTGCAGGGGTTTCTAATCAGAGCTTGGTGGATAGCTCCCGGAGTGCTGCTCTGGCTGCTTTGGCAGTGCCTTTGCAGTAGGGGTGTGTAAAATGGGCCATATTCAATTCGGATTCAGTCCGAATCGGGGACAGTGCTTCGATTCGTTGATTTGGATCACTGTCCCTGATTCAATTTGGCCGAATCCAAATCTGAAGATGAGCTACCGATTCAGAGACTCAGTGATGCGGCCATAGACACAACTTTAAATGTTTTTTCTACATACCTTGAGGTACCAGACACGACTCATGAACGCTGCGATGGTGGGGCAGATGGAGTGTCCGGCCCCCCCACATGCTTGGCAGCAAACCTGGAAGTGGATCAGAAGTGCACCTGCACCTCCTTCAGCTTGGCAATTGGGGGGGCATCTAGGGTCCGTGGGGGACCCAAGATGCCCCCCCCCGACCCAGTCGCTGAGCCAGGGGGGTGCAGGAGGGGCCCCCCAGTGCACTCCCTCATGGATCCAGAAGTGGACTGGAAGTGTTCCTGGTCCACTTCCAGGTCTGCTGCTGAGTGTGCTGGGGAGCCCATCTGTCCCAGCACTGCAGCATTCACAAGCTGCCGGCTACCTTGAAGTATATAGAAAAAACATTTAAAGCTGTGTCTATATCCAAATCTCCAAATCTTTCTGAATCTCTCCAAATCAATTCAGAGCGTTCTGATTCAATTCGGAGAGATTAAAGGGTCTCCTGATTCAATTCGGATTCAGAGATTTGGGCGCCGAATCAGGCCGAATCTCCACCAAATTGAATCAGGGACCAAAGCTTCGTACAGTTCTACTTTGCAGGGCTCTGCCCTATTGCCCTACTGTAGAGCAGGGAGCACTGCAATAGGCACTGATAGTCTCTGGCCCCATGGCTGCCTATTCCCCGCAGATCAACAGGTGCAGTGTTTCCTTCCACATGAGGAGCATTCTTCTGCATGTTTTCCCTTAAAGTAACTGGGAGCCCCTAGTTCCCTGTTACAGATGGACTAAGAGACAGCTTCAGCCTCTGACAGGAATGTGTAGACACACTCTGAAACCTTACTGAAGTGAAAACTTTCTTGCGGCGGGGGGATAAGGGTGATTGGAGTTTATTTTGGGTAGAAAGAAATGCAGTGCTGTAAGAATCAGCTTCTTCTGAGGGCAAGGCCTTTTTAAAAGTGAAAGGTTCCTAATGATGGTCACACCAGAAGTTCATCTCATCTCTACAGTAAACTTGTTCCAAACTGGAACTTCTTGGCCAATTTTAGCACACTCATTCAGACTGAAATTTGGTCTTTTATAAAGCTGAGATATAGCTTGACCTGTTAACTGGTTTGAAGATTAATTATTTGAAGCTTTAGGCTTTAAACCTGGCATCAGAAGCTGATGGGGAGCAAGTGGAGGTGTTCTCCACAGGACTGATATGCTCATAGTAGTCTTCAAAATGGAGAAGATGAGAGGCTGGATTCTGTTCCAGCTGGAACATGTGCATATTCCAAACAATGAAAGACTGCAGGACCTAAACCTGTTCAGCCTTCACAAGAGAAGGCTGAGGGGGGACCTGGTGACTGTCTATAAACTCACTAGGGGGGACCAGAAGGGTTTGGGGGAGACACTGTTTCCCCTAACGCCCTCTGGCATGAGAAGGAATAATGGACACAAGTTGTTGGAGAGTAGGTTTAGATTAGACATCTGCAAGAACTACTTCACAGTTAGGGCAGCTAGAAGCTGGAACCAACTTCCAAGGGAAGTGGTGCTGGCTCCTACCCTGGGGGTCTTTAAGAAGAGGCTTGATGCCTACCTGGCTGGACTCATTTGAGTCCAGTTTTTCTCCTGCCCAGGCAGGGGGTTGGACTTGAAGATCTACAAGGTCCCTTCCGACCCTACTTCTATGATTCTATGATACCTTTACAATTAACTAGATGATGTAGTAAATTAGAATGCTCCAAACTAGAAGACACTAGTTCATGGATAACCATGTCTTCACCTGGAAGGAAAGGGTGAAGTTTACTAACAAGCCAGCAAGCTAGAGGTGAAAATGAGCATTTTTAGATCTCAACAATAACTACCATACTTATCCAAGCTTTTGAAGATTCAGAGAGAACCTTTTTGCTTTGATAAAGGTGCCTTGCATAAGACTTCAATGAAAGGTGAAGACATCTGTTCTAGTTGTTTATTTTTTTCCTACTTTTTTTCAAGCAGTGTTACTCTTGTCTGGCTTATATTCAGTTTGTGCCAGCTGTTCTTCATCCAAGAACTGGTTTCTTATAGGGGTTTGGACTGTAGCAGTAGCGTGTTGTATCAGTTTGGAATGAGATATACAGTTTAGTTCCATTGGCACCCTGCTGGCAGCTGACCCCACGTTATCTCACTATCTCTCTCAATAGATTCATGTATGCACTGAAGACCAGAAGAAGTAATTCGGGCCTGAATGTATGCTTTGTTTTTCATTTCAGAACTGGCATGTACAACTGAGACACTTTGTGCAATCTGACCCTGCACTTAGCTACTTGAACATGAACTTGTAAGCTTTGCTTGCAGTCAAAGTAGCTCAAAAATGTACAATTCCATTTACTGGGGCCCTTCACCATAAAAGATGAAACATACTTTCTTTCACATTTTATCACTTATGAATTGTGTCTATGATCTAAAACACAGGGGCTGAAATCCAGAATGTGCTAAAGTCAAATGAGAGTTTTACCAGTATCTCCAGTGGGGCAACTTTTCACTCACTGAGGTATGGTCCACCTGTTTTGTGTACTCCTGTATAACCAGTAGCAGTCTATTGAAAGGGCATTGCATTCATATAGGACAGAGGTCAGCCATTTACAATTCATGGGCAGGATCCAGCCCACAGAGACATTTTATCCTGTTTGTGGACAGGGGGGCGGGGCGTGGGGAAGAGGGTGTTCTGTGGTGTTTCAACAGCGTGAGGCAGCATTTCACCAGGGGAGATTCACCCGCGTGTCAGGGAAAAGCTGCAGCAGGACTGTGGGCAGCAACAGTGGTGGCAGCAGCAGCGTGGGTTCAGTGAAAGTGGCCTGTGCTTAGAGCTAAGCTATGTTAAAGTAGCCTCCAGCTGGAAAACACTGCCAGCCACTGATACAAGAAATAAATTAAAATATGCTTACACTAGAAAAATTATTGTTGTTTCATTTTTTTTCCAATAGTTTTTTAATTTGACATTTTCCATACTGTTTTATCATTATACTTACATGTTTTCAATGCCTTTTTAACCCATATATCAATTTAATGCTGGTAAAAAGATTTCATATGCTGGACCTTCACTACCTATCCATTTACAATGCACATTTCCATCAGACCTACTGTCAGCCAATTCCTTTGGAGTGACACAAATATAAATAATAGGTATGACTTGATTGTAACAGTAGGGGAGTGGATAGCTTTTATTTACAAAACATGCAATTGGGAGATTCTGTCTTGTTCCCTATATGCTGAGAACAGGCATGGAGATTATGCTCACAAAACTGAGAAATCAGTAGCTCTAGCTATTGGAACAGACTGTTCAAACTCACTTTTCTATCCAGTTATATTAGCTAATCTTTAAACTCTTTCACTAGTTTTGCCAATCAACACTTGTCTTCCTTACAGATTTCCTTACATAACAGTAGTTTAGGAAATTTGAAGTATGGAAAAAAATGAACTCAAACTACAAACTTCCAACCTATTCTGTCCTTCATTAAATTATCCTTAGACATTCCTAAAGATCCCAGTGGATATTCACTAAACCCTATGGGGTTCTATTCTCCTTCTCCATGCCACCTTATTCGAGATAATCTCCAACTCAGTGAAGAGAATTTCAGTAGCATATCTGGAAAGGTTTTCTACTTCACACACTGTAAAGAGGGAATATTTTTTCACTGGTCAAGCAAAGCGTAAGCTTCAATTTTTTTACATTAATTTTTCTCAGGGGAAATTTGAGGCCAAACAGTTAGAATTGGAGACTATTTTACTTTTCCAAGTTCTTAAGAACACAGCTGTCACACTTCTTTCCCTAACTAACCTTTCTCAACACTGGAATTAACTTCTCCCTTTTTTTCAGATTCTTCCCATGTTGCCATTTCTCTTACGATGTCATTTCTTAAGATGTAATTTCTCTTACAATTTCAAAGTTCCTCCACACACTGCCATTTCTTTTACTATATTTTTTGTATCTTTCAATAAGCATTTCAAAGCATTATGTCAACTCTGTTGTGTGTTTAATAGGCCTGAGAGCATATACAGTAAGTAAAGTTACTGTCAGAACGTAAACAGTTCTAATGCATGGGTTATGCGTTAAGCTCAGTGGGCACGTCCAGATAAGCATGGATGTTTAATTACCTATAATTTATATTTGTATCACCCCAAAGGAATTGGGTCAGTGAGTGCGTCCAGATAAGCACGGACATTTAGCACCTTGTGCCACTGCTACTTGTCCCCGAGGAACACCCATATCATACATGTTTTGGTGCACGGGAAGTTACCCCAGGGGTGGCACTATGCCTGGAGGCCTCCCAGGGCTGCAACCACAGGGATCCTGTTGGGCAGAGCCTGGCTGGCAGCCGCAACATGGCTCTGGGTGGCCCAGCTCTGCTTTTCAGCAGCTTGTGCTGCTACTGCTTTTTTTTTATTCCACAGGAGTTTTTTTTTACCCCTGAATACAGAATGGAGGGCGAGTTGTGCCTCCAGCAGAGCAAGCCAGGGAGTGGGCCAGGCAGACGTGGTGCAGGGGTGGCTGGCATGGGGCTGGACATGGAGCGGGGGTGGTACAGGGCCAGATGTGGAGCAGAGGTAGAGGGGTGGCACAGGGCTGGACGCAGAGCAGCGGGCATGGGCAGGGTGTGGGGGG
>NW_017729034.1:82985956-82986469 GCF_001723915.1 Gavialis gangeticus
ATCAAAGGCAATGGGTTTGCTTGGAAGCCATGCTCCGGTACTGATCAGAGGTGTGAGCTCAGCTTGTAGAAAAGACAATTAAGAGGGGACAAGGTTGCAGTCTTCAGATATCTGAAGGGCTGCCACAAAGAGGGACAGCACCTTTTCTCTCTCGCTGCAGAGACCAGGAAATGGCTTGAAGTTGCAGCAAAGTAGGTTTAGATTGAATACATGGAAGAACTTCTTCACTGTTCTAAATAGCCCAGCAGTGCCCAATCCCTCTGGGGGCCTCATCTGGCTGGTGGACACAATCTGGTGTCCAGGTCAGGCACAGCAGAGCCTAATTCAGCTGTGTGTAGGGTGTGGGGGGGCACTGGGCCAGATGCAGGGCGGAGGGGGTGGTGTGGGGTCAGACACGGAGTGGAAGTGGGGAGGGTGCGCAGCCAGAAGCAGAGTTGGGGGGGTACAGCCGTACATGGAGTGGCGGCAGTGCGGGGTGGTGGGTGGCAGCAGCGGTTGCTGTGTGCAAGTTTC
>NW_017729034.1:82991469-82997522 GCF_001723915.1 Gavialis gangeticus
TTCAAGAAACTCTTTGCTGTGTGCAAGTTTCCTCTCCCCAAGCTTCCCCCCCTGGTGTGAGGTGGTGGGTGGCGGCGCTTTGTCTCAGCCTGCTCCCCTGCTTCATGTCATTACTGATGGGCAATTAGCTAGTATTTAAATAAAGTTGAAAGGAATGGTCCTTTGTGATTCCAGGCTGTCAGAGAGCACTGGACTACCCACCCAAAGCAAAGAGTTTCTTGAAAGAATCTTGCCTTTTTCATTTTCTTAATTATTTTGTAATGAATTTATTCTTATCAATTTGGAGAATTTTTGTGATTGGCCATTAAACGCGTCATGCAAAGAAATATCATACTCTGGCTTCTTTGTAAAGAGTGTTTCCCCTGTGTAAACAGTACAATTACCTATCATTCACCTATATATACAAGTTATAATTATTAAATCATAATGATTTATTAGAAGTCACACATGTGGTATAGTAATTTTGATGATAACATGTTTAGACACAGACACAAACAAACAATTCATTCTTATTTGTGATCTTCTGTATATATTGCAACTTTAACAAGAAAAAATTTCTGAAGAAAGAGGCACTAAATACAATGTTTTTACAAACCTGATGCACAGCCTGTCGAAGAGTATATAGGTGGCTAACTAATGGATTTATGGAAAAGCAAAGAGAAAAATATGTATACTGCTGACAGAAACAGCCTTTTTGTAAGCATTTACAAATCTAAATAGTTTCAAATGGCAGTAACTAATGCTACTCTACTGAAATTCAATTTAAAAAACTTGGAAGGTTATTTATATTCATGATTTACTGATGATTTATGGAAAACAATATTTTATTTCTATCTGAGAATACTTTAAAAGGATTATGGGGCTTTATGTTTTCTATTATGGCTGCTAATGTACTTATTCACTACCCGTTCAAACACTATTACAAATGATATTCCCATTTAGGAAGCCTACATGCATGCTACTAAGCTTGAACAGGAATTTGATACACTGCAGCAGTTTCCAATTGTCAGTTTATGAAAATATGATAATGTTTATTACCACTAAAAGAAAAATTTCCCTACACTAGGCATGATCCAATCATTATGAAGAGAGCAATGTCTTTTCTTCAATAGGTTTAGCAAGTAATATAGTACAAACAAGTTGTTTATATTGTGCCATAAAGGTGTTAGGTTGAGTATAAATACTCATAAGTCCCTGCCTCAAGAAGCTTACCATTATTATTCATTTTTAATATAAATTAAATGGCACACACAAATAAAAAACACAAAACAAAACAACACAGCCCCCCAGCAGATCAAGGCAGGCAAGGACTAGAAGAAGCAACAAGAAGATATATTTCTCACAGAAAAGAGATCAGATGCGTTTTATCCCTTATGTGCTGGTAATGAGCAATTACTTATGAATTTTTGTGTCAATACACATGTAACAGTATTTTTACTATTTATAGATGGATGTAAAAGTTATATAGATACACTTGTATAAATACTATACATGTTATGGTATAGTTTATACTATAAAATATTTCAATTCAAGCTCCAGTACTTTTTCAGAGGCCTACTTCTATGCAGGATCTGGTCCTAAAGGAATTACCTCCATCAGTCCATGTACAGAAATAAATACCACCATTATATGACTAGCAATACCTAGCCAAAAACACTTCCATTTCAAACATCAAATACTGAATCCTCACAAACTGCTTGCAATACAGAAATAAAAACTAAAATCACAATTAAAACTGTTAGGTATTTTGGAACAATGAGCACATTTTCAGAATTTGCAATCTGTTTGTGGACATTGGGTGAGCAGATAAAGAGGCTACATTCATCAAGTAAATTATTCACTGAGCACTAATATTACAGCTGTGCTTTGCCTCTCAAGACTTTTGCCTTTATTCACCATTGTGTTGATTATGCATATGCAAAATATTTTCTATGTCCTCTTTCTTTTGCCTTTGAACCCTACACTAATGCATAACGGCAAACATGGCATAGCACATGTGGAACTCATCTTAAAGGCAAGCGGTCTTGGTTCCTTGTAGAAACTTCAAAAAAATCTGCAAGTAGATGGAAACTGATATAAATCTTCTCAAACAGTATGAAAGCACAATATTTCACCAGAAGGATGCTTTTATTTTAGAAAACAGTTGTGGTATGTTGGTCATGTTCAACACTGATTATTCTGAAGGCATTTCTGTCTCAGCAAACTGGCATTTCAATGTTAATTTGAGAGCCTTATGCAGGGTGACAGACGTTTGCATAAGGGTGACAGTAAGTTTAATCTCCTCTCCCCTTGACTTGTACTTCTTATTTTCAAAGAAAGCATTTGTTTAGATCAGCCAGACTTGACTCAAAATAAAAGGCTTGGAATTATAATATTTCTCAGAAAGAAACATGTTTTGAACCTAAAGTCACTAAACAAAATTTAGTTGAAATAAGTAATATGTTATTTGCATACAGCACAGCCGGTGCCAGAAACTGTTTTAAAATGTCACTGCTAATTAAACTGTAGCCGTAGTAGGATAATGGTTCTGAATACTAAGGAAAAGTTTAAAAAAAGCCCAACACTTCAAGTCATACTCTAAACATACACGTGTTGCCTGACAAATATTTGTTGAATATTTATCAGACTAAACTGCAGAGTAACAGTTATTTTCCTATTTGCTCTTACAAAAGGGCACAAAACCAAAAGCAGCTGTCAGATTAGGGGAACTTTTGTCCAGAATCAATTATATCTCTATAGCCGACATCCCCACTCATGCACCTGCTTTTAAATAGAAGGCTGCGGTAGTTCCCCTTGCATGAGAAAAATAAAACAGGAGACAGAGAAACAATAATACTTCTGAAGGTCAGTCAGGGCAGCTTGCTAGTGTGCATGTGTCTCCTACTCACTGATTGCCTCTGAATAGGAAATCAGTCCAAATATATTGTTATGATCAGGGAGGGGGGAAAAATCACATCCGTGTTGAATGTGTGGCATTTTTGCTTCTTTCTGAAGGAAAATAATTATTCCATTTAACTGACTTCAGGACAAATACCTTTCCCCAGAGCATATCAAGCTGAAGGATGACAGAGCTGGGGAACATGAGAGCTGGTTGCTTATCTTGATCCCAGTATGCTTCATAAGTATCCATTACTCTGTCATTTGTTCCTCCCCTTTCCTCTTGTAGCATCCTAGGCAGAGATGCTCTCTTCAAATTCTACTTCTAAGTAATGAGAGTGCATAGGTACATGTCCATCTGCTTGCACAGTACTCTGACAGAGGTAGTCATTTTTAGTCTTCAGTTGGTGTGTGGCTGGAAAAATGAGTTTGGGTGCAGATTGAACCACCTAGAGTGTGAAACCTCTCTTGTTTTAATCTGGCCGAATAGCTTTCAAGGGAAATCTTTCCACAGGGCTCCACATTCGCAATTGTGTCACCATTTTTAACAGAAGAGAGAACAGTTTATGCAGAGTTCAAAACATTTCAGTAAAACAGCTAATACTACTATCTCTCTGGGGTACTGCTAGCTACCACATCTAACCTGTCCAGGAGCAGAACTAGTTCCTGAAGTCCTAGAAAATATTCAGAATTTCATAATTCAATATTTCATAAAGTCTTAGAAAATATTCTTTAAAAATTATGGAATTTCTATTCTCTACTTATGTTCTTTGCTTCATGCAATTTAATGCAAATTAACATGCTACAGTAATCAGACTAAATTATTTTCCATATTACAAGTGTATAGAAAAAAGCATAGTTAACTGGGTGGCACTGTATCCAGAGGCTAGGACAATGAACCAGGAATGAGATGATATTCACTCTATCACTGACCTGCTGTGACCATGGACAATCCTTTTACCTCTCTGTACTTCATTTATCCCCTCTGTATAATAGGTAACAACTATTAATTTACGTCCCTTTGAAAAGTGCTTTAGGTGCTATTGAAGAAAAGATGATATCCAAAAATGATTATCATCACTATTATAAGTTTATAATAATACTGATTCAGAGTACTAAATATTCTTTAGTTTACATATTGTATACGAAAGAAAGAGAATTAAGAAGTGATGGGCATCTGAAATATATAGGGGCAATAAAAACAACGGTTAAATTCCAAAAGTCTTTTCTATCTTAGTGATTTTTAGACAGGAGATATTAATGAGATTCAATCACAGTATTTAGATTCAGGTAGACTTATCTTTATATTTCCTATTGGAAAGAGATAATATTTTGTGGCAGTTTCACCATGTTTTTTTGCAACATGAACCACTTGGACAGCTATATGCTTTCTTCTAGCAGTGTTAAAAGAATGTATTTAGCACTACAAATGTCAAGTCTGTCCATGGCCTAAGTCTGTTTTGAAAAATATACCCGTTATCAATCTATAGTTAGAGCTATAACATGGAAGCTTAACAACAAAGATTATGGTCACTCTAATAAATTGCAAGTGTAGGTACTGGGCTTTCTTTAAACCTAAACCCATAGCACCAGTAATTTTAATAATGGCTCTCTCTCATAATGCATTTAAAAACTAACATGAGAGAGAAAGTTAGGCAATGTAAAGGCAACCTCTGAAGAGCTGAATATCTTACATAAGGATATTGTTGCAAATCCTTTTGCAAAGGGTATTTTGTTTGGTAGCAAAATAGTTTAAATAAATAAAAATGCACCTCAAACTAAAAAGAAAAAGTACCAGTAGAGCAAACAGCTTTTCATTATTTATTGAGCAAACTATAAAATTCTAATGTTTCTTTCTAGAATGTCTCCTACTATCCCTGTCAGAAGAAGATCAATAACACTTATTCTGATGTTTATTCAATAATACTAATAAAAACTAACTATACTTGCAGAATTGCAAGGACACTTATTTAAAAATAGATTCCGGTACAACCCAATGAAAGTTATGATACTAAGATCTTCATAGGGACAGGAAGAAACAGAAATATCAAAGAACATCTAGAAATATATTGATAGCAAAATGGTAGTAAAAAAAAGCTAATGAATTTCCAAATATTTGCAATATAGAAATGCAACAACTGAGAGAAAATAATACTAATACCAATCAATCCACAATCGGATTGTCAAAATTCTGATTGCACCTTTCTAATGTTTGTTACATTCACAGAGCAGTTGGGCACTTCTCCAATGTCATGCTAATTATCACCTGTGCAATAGCAATCTGACACTTCATTTTCAACCTACACAGTCTGGTGACAACCAGCTCGTCAAATATACTGCTGAAGAAAGAAAATATGGATGTATTCTTACAGATTTTTTCAAGCCAAAACATTGTAAAAATGTCTTTTCATTCAATTCAATGAACCTAGCATAGGTCATTCAAGGTACATACAGATCTTCAGGAGGGTTAAGGGGAGGTTAGATCGCATTAAAAATGGCCACCTGATCTAACTTAGTTTGATTAAATGTCTAGCTAGGTGGATCAAAGTATGAACTGTACAGAGGTTCAGGAAGTTAAGATTGGTCTAAAAATGGATGATCTGATCTAAGTTCAGTACCTCTGAAGTAGTCTAACTTAGATTGGGCCCAGCAAGCCAATCTAACTGAATTCCCAGTGCAGCCTTGGGGCTAAGGAAGCCAAGCCACCAGCCCCAACCCTGTGACTGTGGCTTTCCTATCACGCCCCCACTCCCCCAAGAAGCAAGTTACTTTTAGCCCCCCACCTCAAGGCACGCCCCCTACCCCCTGCCTGACCATTCCTTCCAGCCCTAATGCCTCTGAAATCTATGAAACGGATATCTGTCTCCCATTATGAGACATAACTTGAAGGAGAGTGCAAAACAAGATAGACTACAACTTAAATGTTACCTTGCATGTGAGGCACATACACCAATTACTCATTAGTGAAACAAGGAGGATAACATCTTTACATTTTAATTTTGTCTACAATGCTTAATAGAGACAGAGAGAGAGAGAAATGAAATTTGGTTTAACTGATAAAGGCAAGACTTCAAAGAATCTGACAAATTTAATAGATTAAATAAAAGTCCAAGTATTAGAATGAAGTTTCCCACATATGCAGACAACTAATAGTTGGTAGGGTAGGGTAGGAAGAG
>NW_017729034.1:83002522-83013517 GCF_001723915.1 Gavialis gangeticus
GTTCTTCTTCCCCAGGTGTAGTACCTTGCACTTGTCAGTGTTCAAACCCATTCTGTTCTCATCTGCCCATCCTTGTAACCTGTCTAGGTCTGATTGCAGTCTATTCCTCCCTTCTAGTGTGTCCACTTCTCCCCACATCTTAGTGTCATCTGCAAATTTGAACAGGGTGCTTTTTATACCCCCGTCCAAGTCACTGATGAAGATGTTGAACAGTGCGGGCCTGAGGACCGAGCCCTGGGGGACCCCACTGCCCACATCCCTCCAGGTCGAAAACGACCTGTGCACCACCACTCTCTAGGTGCAACAACTAGCGACCCATTTGACTGTGTAGGTGTCGATGCCACAGTCCCCTAGTTTTTTTAATGAGAATGGGGTGAGAGACAGAGTCGAAGGCCTTCCTGAAGTCCAGAAAGAATACGTCCACTGCTATACCTGCATCTAAGGATTTTGTGACATGGTCATAGAAGGCCACCAGGTTGGTCTGACAGGACCTGCCTCTAATGAACCCATGTTGGTTGCCCCTAAGCATAAGCTCCCCTGCTGGCCCCTTGCAGACATGCACCAGGATAACTCTCTTAAAAAGCTCATCCAGGACCAAGGTAAGACTGATTGGCCTATAGTTTCCTGGGTCCTCCTTCCTCCCTTTTTTGAAAATAGGAACCACATTGGCCCTTTTCCAGTCCTCTGGCACCACATCAGAGCACCATGAGTGCTTGTAAATGCCAGGGGTCCCGCAATGACCTCTGCTTATTCCCTCAGCACTCTGGGGTGGAGATTGTCAGAACCTGCTGATTTAAATACATCCAGTCCCTCCAGAATTTCCCTGACTAGGTCCTCACTGAACCTAGGCCTGGGTGCACCTGCCCTGGGACCTATGAGGGTCCCAGTGCGGGAGGGTGACCCAGTCCCTGCTGAGAAAAATGGAGGCAAAGAAATTGTTAAATAGGTTAGCTTTGCTGTCTGGTGCGATGACCAGATTTCCTAGAGTGTCCTGCAGAGGCCCCACGTTACCTAGTACCTTCTTTTCACGCCCTATTCAGAAAAAGCACTTCTTGTTGTCCTTTATCTAAATTTGAAAGCCGAACTCCTTTGGCTTTCAAATTGCCATCCCACTCAGCAAACCCCTGACCTTTTAGGTTCTTATTGGCTCAAATAGGCTTTATTTAGCCACTCCAGATATGCTTCCTGGACATAATTAGTCTTATATTTCTTCACCAAAGTGAGACTTCCTGGTCCAATTACCCAAGGTCTCAGGACCAGTAGTGCTGACCCACTGAGGGTACACCAGGGCCTGAACCACATGCTTACACTTGAGAAGCATAGATAGTTGGAGCATATGAGATTTGAAGGACCTATGATAGTTGAACCACATAATCTACAAGTTTTGTAACACAATCACTCTTTACTGAAGATCAGAGGTGTAGCAGGGGAACTCTGAACCTGGGGCAGCCACAATACATGGGGCAGCACTAGCTGCTGGGGTGTGGTCAGCTGCTGGGGCAATGCTAGTGGTGTGGTCAGCTGCCACTACTTCAGTGGCTACTTTTATGGCCCCCTCTCCCCCCAAAGGCAGGTCCAGAGTTGGTGCCTCAGCTGACCCCCTCAGTTACACTACTTATACAGATAGCACAGGAAATATATAAATGTTGACAAACAAGCAAAATCCTTGTGCATATTTTCATGCCTTATCTTCTACACTACTCAGTCATTCTTTGGGATTTAGTCAGTCAGTGAAAGGCTTGTTTTGCCCAAGATGGCAAGGGGACCTAGTGCCAAAGTGGGTCTGGGCATGTCCTGTCCACCTGTTCCAGAGTTGGAAATTCACTCTGGGATCAGCCCAGGACAAGCCTGAAGCAGCCTCATTGATGAACTACCAGCTCTGGAGCAGGTCATGGTACAGGTGTTTAGGATCTTCCTCCAACACATGACTTTTCCTCTAAATCATGCAATCCCAGTCTTTCTTTCTCCTACAGCAAGCTCTACTTTTCTACTTCTAGTTTTGCCTTCCTCTTTCCAGTTTGGCCAATGAGAGAGTCTTTCTCTATAAACTCCAGTCTCCTTTGGCAAATGACTGCTCATCAGTTGACCCAAAGTCCTCTCCAGGTCATCCAGTCTCCAATTCCCAGACCATCTGGGCTGACTTTCTTTGTGACAGTAGCTAACTCTTTGTTCACAGATGCTTCTATACAAGTAAAAGACCATAATGGTATAATATGTTGTTAGCCGTATGTCACCACCCCTTGGAAGTTTGGTCCAATGTGGGCTATGTGTGTTTATAGGGCCTACAGCCCAGCATAGACATACCTGAGCTAAATTTAAATTAGCTCAGAGGCTAGTAGTCACAGCAGCACAAGAGTTCAAAGCAGCCTACTTCCCAGGCAATTTTTGCAGCCTGTGCTGCCATGGCTAGACAGGTCCCAGGTCCATCTCCTAAGCTAGCTAATTTAAAGCTTTAAATTTGAATTCTGTCTATGATGCTTATCAGACTAACTGTACTATACTTTCTTGGTTAAAATAAATATCTGATTTTACTAGTATCCAAAATAATAGTAAACAATAATCTTAACATTTGAAGCCTATCCAAATGTTCTTATTTAACTTTAGTTTAAAGATTAGATGGTGAAGAATCTATGCTAAATTTCCTCTGTTTCCATAAGCAGCAAAATGAATCAATGGTAGCAAAACCTAAGGATTTAAATGTCTTCTCCTTTTTTCTTTATGGATTTCTCTCCTCCTGAATCTTTACATTGTTTTTGAATCTGTTGACTGCAGCTCTATTATCTCTCGAAGTTGCTTTAACACCTGCTTGATGTGCCAGCCACAATACCACCATCTGTTGCACAGCCTGTAAGGTCTATGAACCATAGTGCTTTTTGCATTGCCGAAAATATAATGAATACCTCCCCACAGTAACAGAACAGGCACAGTAGACATATTGGCCCTCTGCTGGTGGCCTGTTTTGTTTTTGCTTATGTCCTGGGTTAGATGCAAAACCCAGCTTATTGAAGTTTTCTACCTGAGAGAATTCAGAACAAGCTTTGACACAGCATGCTTTGCAGAGCTGTGCCAGATTCATTTTTGGATCAGGGAGAATTATTATGCCAGTAGCCTTTAACAAACAGTTATTATTATAAGTAGCCTTTAACACACAAATGGTTCTTCTCTCTCCCACAGGTTTACCCTACCTTATATATTTAGAGAAAGAAATGTATCCCTCCCCAAACTTTGCTTTGTACTATTGAATTTCATCCTCATGCCCCTGGCTGAACTTACTCACCGAAGAACCATAGCTTTGGGCAGGAAGATGAGGCCTTCATATGCCTGGCTCAAACCCCTAAGGTCTGGCACAGAGGGTCAATAGCCTGTGACAGCAGGGCACATTATACTACCTTCTATCCACATCCTGGTAGAGTGTGGGGCAACAAACTGTGACAGAAGAGCACAGCCCACATTTGGAGACTGCTCCAAACTTAGTTGAATCATCCTGCATCTCTTCTAATGTACATTTAATCATAAAAGAGCCCCAAAAGATTTGGAAAGGAAATCTAGGCATTATGGATACTTAAATTCCTGCTGTAAATTTGGTTCCTGATTTGAATCCCAAAGTACTACATTTAATCTGGACACAAATCATTTATCTGAAACTCAGCTCTAGTTCTAGCACAGCAGGGATCCTTCCTCTGATGAAATGAACACAAAGGAGCAAAACTATCAGAAATGATCCACGTTTTCAAGGAGTTTGGAGGCAAAATAATTGGATGAAAATGAACAACTACAGAGCAATTCCACCTGGAAAGCTGTCTTTTCTTTTGTATCATTCCTTTCTTATCTGAAGGTGCCAGATTTCTTATCTGAAGGTCCCAGAGGATATGATTTGGTGTAACAACTTTGGGGGTCTTCATGTTAGTAAGCATGGCTTTTTTCTGTTAGTTTCCTTAGAAAGCTAAGGGCCAGAGCCAAAAATTAGTTAATAAATCTGTAATTTAGGAAAACTGCTAAACTGTCCAGAGAATATGATTTGGTGGAACAACTTTGAGGGTTTTCATATGTTAACAAGCATGATTTTTTTTTCTGTTAGTTTTAGGAAACTAAGGGCCAGAGCCAAAAAATTAGTTAAATTTCTAACTACCTAAACTAGTGGGAGTTGAGGTGCATATGAAATAAACACCTAAATACCGTTTTTGTATGTGTAGCCACTTTTTAAATTCTACTAAGAGTTTGGTCCTTATGCTGTAGGAAGCTCCACACTGGTGAGTTATTTGATTGGGGACTTTTAAGTACTTTTCGTGCCTTGCTACTACATCTACATGATTTGTGATTAGTAAACAACAATCATTTTTAATGTTCTTTGCAAAATATTTTGGCTGCATTTCAAGCCTTTTATGTATTCGCATCGTGATCTTTTCTGTAATTAAGTTTAAGATAATTAACATTTTCCTTATAGTCTGCACTCAACATCTTTTTATCTTTGTTCCAGAACATTAAATTACAGTTAGCAATACCTTTATTGTGTCCTAGGAAATCACTGAATTATTGAAGGTCAAAGTCCTATTTTTCTTGTATATAAATAATAAATGATCACGCACACAGTAATGCAGTATTTAATACAAAATTTTCAACTGGCATTTGAATGGAAATTGGTTTTATATAGCTATTTAGTTCCTTTCATACGCAAGTAGTTCCTCAAGTACTTCACAAATATTGAAGGGGAAGTGACTCAGTGGATCAACAGAGCAGCTGTTGTATGGACAACTTTGTACATTTAAGAAGCAAGAAACTTCCAGAGGCAGGAAGAGAAGAATCCAGACTCATCCCAAAGAGATGATCCCATAAAGAAAACATTAAGTATGGTTTGGTGAAAATAATGATAGGTACTCCTGTTTGAAAATACTGGACTCAAGATGTTTTAACATGTTTTTAAGTAGCATTTTAGAGAAGGAAAAGGAGAAAGAAAGAAATGTAAGGGGTGGTGGGGGCATTGGAAGATTGTTTATTTCCTTGTTTTTTTCTCCCAAGAACTACCATGAATTGTCTTTGTTGGGAAGAGGATGGACAAGGTGCAGGAAGGAGGGTTAACGCTTACAGACTGAGGAGGCCCCGTTTGAGTAGACCATCCCTGTCTGGCAAAGCAATGAAACACATGCCTGAATTCAAGGATGCACTTCATTCCCACTGAAATGAATAGGTTTTAAACTTTTTGCTAAATAGGGCCAAGGAGCAATAACATTGCCTTAGTAAGTTTGCAGCTGAGAATGCACATACTGTCAAAACAGATTAAGTTTGCTTTAAAACAGGCATCACAAGAATTCTATAATAATGTTACTAAGGATGTGCAAGCAAAATAGTTGTATAAACATCTGTCACCCACTCATAGTATTATACAGCACTGCTATCTGGAGAACCTGTTTTTTTATAGTTTGAAGTTTAAAAAATAAACTCACATCAAGCAGTTAGCCTACAAATGAGTACAAAAAGCTACACAATACAAAAGAAACCCTAGAAAAGCATCTTTTTTCTAACTGGTTTTAGCTAGCACCAAAGGGTATGGGCATACAAACAAGCTTCATGAGGAAAGCTAGGGTATGAACTAACAGCAGGTCGTCTACTCTAAGGTAACCGTCCATAATCATGCTTATACCTCAGGGAATACAATACAGTTTAACCCACTCTCAGTGAGGAGAAAACTGCCTTGCTTTCACAGCAGGGTAAGAGTGTACATATGCACAATTAACATGCAGTAGCTTACACACTGTGAATTCACATATGCCAGACAGCACTATTTACCAGTGATAAACTACTAGTCTATATATCTCACAACACCCCTCTGCTAATACTGGGAAAGCTGAAAAATTCCTGACAGAGAGGAAGCTAGTTTCTTGATGTTGGGAGGGGTGGGGGGAATCAATGCTGCTGCCTCTCATTATGAAAGAGAATCTTAAGAAATTATTAAAGTTCTTTTTAACATCCTTTCTGTCAGCTCATAACTAGAATGTCAGTAATATTTATATTATTAAAAATATACAAATAATTAAACAGATATGATCCATGGTAGCATCCCCTCTATTGGGCAGAATCTACTGAAGAATGCCTTATGATTTTTTTTTCAGTTGGACAAAACAATGACTATTAAAATAACAGTTCCCATCAGTGAAACGTTGAGCGCATCTACACATGCTGATTTAAGGATCATTAGCCATTTTAAAGGCACATTAAGGGCACAGGCCTACACGTGCACACCCTTAATGTACCTTAAAAATTGCAATTTTAGGCAATTCACACCTAAATTTAATACTTGCAAATGCGTGTATAGTTTATACATGAACAGCTAAAGCACCTTAATGCACGTGTAGATGTGCCAAGGTGCATTAATGTTGTGCATGTTGACTTAGGACTAACCTTAGTCCCAAGTCGGTCTGCACCCTGTGTTAATATGCCTTAGTGCGTGCATGTGTAGACATGCACCTAAATCACCTTAATGCGCATTAGGCAAATGCACATTAAGTTTAGGCATACGTAAAAGCACGTGTAGACACGCCCACTCTGAGATAAGAAATACTTGAATAAACAAGAACATTCATCTTAATATATGTCTAGCCACATACTGCTCTCCCAACTTCCATGAAGGTTATACACAGACATGGAATTCTGAAGACTCCAGAGAGCAAAACAAGACCTGCTGACTCTGAAGACCAGATAAATTGAGAAGGATGTACAAAGCACAGTCAACTGTCATTACCCTCCTCTGTAAACTTTCCATGGTTAATGAATGAAATGTAGCCAGAGTACAGAACAGATTTGAAGAAACACTTGTTATAGAAGAAATCTGGGGCTAATTATTCCTTCCCAGTATTTGCTGTTTTCACATGTATGTTGTATAATGTTAGTGGGCACATCTGCATTTACACTTTAATGTGCAGTAGCCTATTTTACTGCACATTAAAGTGTAGCATAAAAAGCTGTGCTATTACTAATGTGTGCAGTAAAATAAGCTACTGTGCATTAAGTGTCACTTAAAAAGCATACACTTGTGCTACTGCGCATTAGCGCAGCCTAATGCAAATTAATTTAGTGCTGTAATTTGGAGGCACTAAATTATGGCACTAAATTAATGTGTATTAGGATAATGTCCATTAGGAAAAGCACATTAATAAACATGTAGACACACCCTGTATGATGCTTTTGTATTCAGTTGGATGCAGCATTTAAGACTGCTGTAATTCATCAATGGATTAGTGATCACCTATTTCAAACCCTGTTTAATATAGAAATATTTTAATGTCTTTTGCCATATGGTCTCTCCCTGACCCCAAAATTGTCATTAATATTCCACATTACTACCCAAAGGCCTCAATCAGGTTGACCCATTATATTCAGTGCAATAAAAAATTATAGAAAATAAGCCTCAAAGATATTACAGTGCTAGTCATGCTCCTGCAGACATATTTCCCAGAGTTTAACAAATATGAACCAAAAGCTAGATCCTTAATTCATACTTAGGCTCCTAAAAAATGTCATGATTTTCAAACCCATTGAGCACCCAGTAATTTCCATTTAGTGACAGTTCCACTGAAGTCTGTGAATGTCCAATACTTTAGAAAACCAAACTACTTATTATGAGGCTATCTTTGAAAGCTTAGGATGGCTGATGTCCAGGAGAATTGGTTTATCAGGGAAGAGGTTATCTAGGGATCAGGATCACATGCATGGGTCTGAGATTACATGCTGAGGCTGGTCAGCAGGTCTCACAACAGAGAGGACTAGACAGTTATAGGTTTTTCTACTCTTAGGTCACTTTCACAGTCTTGGGATGAGTGGAGCTAGTGTAGGAGCCCAATAAGACAAAGAATTTGCTTTCCTGAATATAGACAGACTCTGAAAGGAAGGGCGAGCTAGAAGGAAGGGAATTAGGTTCAAGCCATTGGTTGTTCACTAAACAAGCTGTACTCTCCTGGGTTTTTTTTCATTTAAGTTGTTAGAAATGATGTTCAGAAGATGTACCCCTAAGCCTAAGCTGGATGAGAGACCTGTCACATTCCATTTAAGAGTTAAACATTGTTCCAGAGGACCCACACCAATGTAGCTGTAGGACTGAACACATTTAAGGCAGGAGTCAACAACCTACAGCTTGTGGGCCAGATCTGGTCTTTGAAGATACTGGTTCAGAGCAGCAGCAACTCAAAGAATTGGCAGCATGCTAGTCTACAGGAGGCATCCCTGGGGTCTCACTGCCTGCCTTGCTCTGTTTATTCCCTCTGCTATAGCAGAGGCATAGGTGGTGAAAGGCCAGGGCTAATGGAGCTAAGCCCCCGCAAACATGGGGCAGCAGTGGCAGCACAGAGGGCCGCAGGGCAACCCAGGTGCGGGCTCCAGGCAGCTGCAGCAGGGGATGCATGCAGACATGCAGCCAGGATTGCAGCATGGCCAAGTGTGGAGCACTACCTACCACAGCAAGCAAGTTTGTGAAGGGAAAGGCATGTTGGGTGGGGGGTGCTACAGATCAAGGCCCACACAGTGAGGGAGAAAGTGGAAGAGGCAGGGGCTAGGGTGAATGGGGTCCTGGGGCAGGTTGTGGGATGGTCAGAGCCTGGGTCGCTCATCCAGGGGTGTAGAGGGGCTCCCATCACTGTGAAACCCTGGAGGAGGCACGGGGGCACATGTCCCCTGGATTTGTGCACAGGGTGGAGGTGGGCTGCTGCTGAGGGCTGAGGCTCTGTGCCCCACTGCCTTTGTCCTGAGAGCCATATGGTGCCATGTGCCTGCCACCAGTGCCTGGGCAGTGGATGCTGCACAGCCTGGCGGCGGCAGGCACATGGTGTCATGCAGCTTCTGAGGCAGCAGCAGTGGGGTGCAGAGCCCCAGCTCACAGCGGCAGCCTGCCTCTGCCCTGTGCACAAAACCAGGATTTGTGCAGTGGAAGGAGCCCCCTGGGGCTCTATCCCACGACCTGTCCTGGGGCACTATTCACCCCAGCCTCTGCCCCTGCCCCATTTCCTCCCTCACTGTGGGGGCCTCAATCTGCCCCCCCTTGCCCCTCTCCTCTTTACCTGCTGAATGAGGGGGGGGGTGTATTCAGCTCCCCCAAATAATATTTTCTCCCTCTATCTATGAGCAGAGGGCACATTGCTAGGGTCCTACCACCTGCCTTTTTACATCTATTTCTTTTGAAGCATCTACCGATCATTGGTGCAGAGATTTATGACCTGCAGAGGAGGTTGAGTCCACAACTAATACTCATGGTGGCAAAAGGTTGCAAACCCTTAGTCTCAGGAATAGCAGTCTGAGAGGTCAGGGGCTAGGCAGCTGGACCACAGGTCCCAGGATCTGTTTCCCCATGTGTGACTAGGGACCCCAAATCAGGTGTTTATGCAGTGAACAAACTCTATTCAGAATCTATGGTCTTAGTACACATCCCAATGACCCTAGTTCGATAAATATCTCCAGGGGGAGATCAACCAGATCTGCAATGTCTTCTGCGATATAAATTGTTTTCTAAGCAATTCCACTAAAAAAAAAAGTAATATGGCATATTTTTCAGCCATCTGAAGATTTAGTAGGCGTTAGTGTATTTTTGCTCTTTTAATTTTGTTTTGTTAATAGAAACAGTCAGGCCAGCATCGGTGATCTAAGCCTTACAGCTGCCCAGCCCTCAGCAACTGCCTGTGTTCTAAAGACATCAGGAAAGAGCCGTCTCCTTCCAGCTCGACAGGGACTTCCTAGATTCCCTGCCTAGCGTGACTTGCCGCTCTGTTGTAGATTCCCTGCCTATTGTGGTGGCTTCAGGAATTTGTCTATGTGCCACTTATGAAATGTAGTGGAGATTTTCCAAACACTAAAACCTCAAGTGCAGGTGTCACACATTCCCTAAAGCAGGGGCAATAGAGGGACTGTGAAACTTAATAGCTCCCATTCAGGTAACAGCACCTTGGATGAGGGTATAGCTGAAGCCTAAGGAAACCAATTTAATTAAATTTATTTGCAGTGATTGGTTTGTAGCAGTAAAATTTTCCCAGAAGCAGAATACAAATAGGTGTCAACACTGGATCTTAAGAACCACAGAAACTGAGATGTGCAGAGACTCAGCGACACAGGGAATCTGACCAGGCAGGAAAGCAGTGAGGGGATTTTTTCATAGAAGAGAGGCTCAGTTTAATTTAAAGACTTGGCACGGCTTTACGAGGGCTCACGGTGCTCGGGCCGGGTTCCAGATGATTGGAAGATAGCTAACGTGGTCCCCATCTTCGAAAAAGGGAAGAGAGAGGACCCGGGCAACTGTAGGCCCGTCAGTCTTATCTCAATCCTAGGGAAACTCTTTGAGAAGATCCTCAAGGAGCACATCTGTGATGGGCTGGCTTCAGGGATGATGCTCAAGGGCAACCAGCATGGTTTCATTAGGGGCAGGTCATATCAGACCAACCTGATTGCCTTTTATGATCAGGTCACAAAGGCAATGGATGCGGGTGTCGCTGTGGACGTAGTCTTTCTAGACTTCAGCAAGGCCTTTGACACCGTCTCCCACCCCATCCTCATTAAAAAACTAGGTGACTGTGGCATTGATGCCTACACAGTCAGATGGACTGAAGATTGGCTCAAGGGTCGTACTCAGAGGGTGGTGGTGGATGGGTCATATTCAACCTGGGGGGAAGTGGGCAGTGGAGTCCCCCAGGGCTCGGTCTTTGGGCCCGCGCTGTTCAATCTCTTTATCAGCGATTTGGACGACGGGGTGAAAAGCAACCTGTTTAAATTCGCTGATGATACCAAAATTTGGGGTGAGGTGAGCACGCTAGTAGGGAGGGAAAGACTGCAGCAAGATCTGGATAGGTTACAGGGGGTGGGCTAACATAAACAGGATGCATTTCAATACTGACAAGTGCAGGGTGCTGCACTTGGGCAGTAGTAACCAGCAGCACACTTATAGAATGGGAAACTGCCTTCTTGAGAGCACAGAGGCAGAAAGGGATCTTGGAGTCATTATTGACTCCAAGATGAACATGGGCC
>NW_017729034.1:83013649-83023420 GCF_001723915.1 Gavialis gangeticus
GCTAGGAGCTGGAACCAACTTCCAAGGGAAGTGGTGCTGGCTCCTACCCTGGGGGTCTTTAAGAAGAGGCTTGATGCCTACCTGGCTGGATTCATTCGAGTCCAGTTTTTCTCCCGCCCAGGCGGGGGGTCGGACTTGAAGATCTACAAGGTCCCTTCCGACCCTGATTCTATGACTCTATGATAATTGTGGACCAGTGAAGGACGAAGGAAATAGTTTGGAAGAAACGCCACAAGCAGGAAGGGGGATCCTGGAGTTCTCAGAGGTCTTGACTTAAACTTAAGAACCCTTGAAAGTGATGAGCAAGTAGAAATGTGAAAATGCCTATACAGGTCTGTTTTATATAGGTGTAGATCTATGCACGTTTTGTGCTAGTGAATGTAAAAAGTGATTATTTTCATGCCTGTCTGGTACAAGTTCACACGCCTGTGAAGAGGTGAACTGTAAACTCCCAATGATTGGAGCTCTGGGAAAATGGCTACCCTGCTTAAGCTACTGGGGAATCTGGGGTCAGCACTAGTTGGGGAGGCCTAAGAAATGAAGATGGGAAGGCTGTGAGACTATTTTCAAAATGTGGTAATAAACAGAGGGATTTGTTCTCAAATGTTGATCGGTGTTAGTGTTAGCTTGAGTTTGGAGCAGTCACGTGTTCAGACGAGCAAAGGCTTTGAAGACTGAAAGGCAAGAATCCCTTTCCTCCCATCCCCTCCCCACCTCCAGGGCTTCCCTTGTTCCTCAGCATTCCCCCCTGCTCCCTCCATCTCTGGTGCTCTCCCCTGCCCTGCCCTTTCTCACAGCTCACCCATGCCCCCCATGTCTCCTGGCTTACTTAGGATCATAGAATCATAGAAAATGAGGGTTGGAAGAGACCTCAGAAGGTCATCTAGTCCAGCCCCCTGCTCAAAGAAGGACCATCCCCATCTAGATCATCCCAGCCAAGGCTTTGTCTAGCCAGGTTTTAAAGACCTTCAAGGATGAAGCTTCCACCACCTCTCTGCATAACCTGTTCCTGTGTTTTACTACCCTCCAAGTGAGAAAGTTTTTCCTAATATCTAACCTCAACTTCCCTTGCTGCAACTTGAGACCGTTGCCCCTTGTTCTGCCATCTGCCACCATTGAGAACAGTGCAGCTCCATCCACTTTGCAACCTCCCTTCAGGTAGTTAAAGGCTGCTGTTAAATCTCCTCTCAGTCTTCTTTTCTCTGTGGCTTGTGGCTTCCAAACCCAGAGGGCAGCCGTGCCAGCTGGACAAGCAGGTTTCCCTTCCCTGGCTGCTCCCTTCGCACAGCCCCAGCAGCCACCAGTAAGGTGGGAGGTGCAAGGAGGCGGGGGGCGATCTGGGGTGCTAAGTGGGGATCTGGGGTGCTGGGGGATGGCAAACCCAACCCAGGGGGCAGAGGAGGCAGCAGGCTGACCCCCTCCTATCCCTGGGGTTTCCTCCCCTGCTCCTCCCTGCCCCCAGTTTACTTGTGGCTGCCGGCACTGTCCCAGGGAAACAGGCAGTAAAGGGGAACTTGCCTTTATGGCCACTGCTGCTGCAACCACCACTGGGCTGAGCCCAGCCCAGAGAGCAGCAGTGGCAGCAGCAGCAGCTAGGCAGACAGGTTACCCTTCCTTGTCTGCCCCCCAAAGATGGTTCTCGTAGCCACAAGTAAGCTAGGAGCTGTTGAGGTAGGGAGTGGTGAGCAGGGATCTGGGATGCTGGGGGCAGGGTACGGTGGGTCTGATCCAAGGGTGAGGACAGGTGGGAGCAGTGGGACAATCTGCTGCTCCAGGCTGGTGGGGACAGTAGGCTTGACCCGGGCTGGCAGGAGCCAGTGGCCTGATCAGGGGGATTGGGGGGAGGCAGTGGGCTGGCAGTGGGTGGTGGGGTGTTATGCTAATATGTAGCCTTGAGTGGCAATGCATTAGTGTAACATGAGCTGTGTAACACAGATAACAGATAATCCTTCCCTGGAGTGGTGTACTTTTAAGTAATCTAAAGGGTGCTTAAAACTAGTAAAATGTGTTAATGTGTGGACAATCCAGGGGTTGAGAGCTAAAGCTCTCTCTGTTTTTCATTCTTTGACATATTACAGAATCTTTTTTTCTATCCAGCTTCATTTAAACACTTTTTTTCCTCTTGAGTAAATCCAATAAACATAGGAGCCATTTAGTTAAAAACCTCACAGGGTCAGACCCTTCAATTCCTGAAGGAACTCTTACAACCCTTATCATCATTTCTTCAACTCTGGTTTTCTAGATCATTGATTTTCTTCAGGGCAGTGTGAAACTGCTCCTCTGGTACCATTTGCATTATAATCCATTGTGTGAAGAGTATTTTCTAGGTTTGATACAAACTATTCCACAATAGAATGTATCTCTGATAGTGCATTAGAAATGGTTCCTATTGCGGAAAGAACTGCATCAATTTTAATTCATTTTAACTCCCCTCTCCTACCCCATTTACACAAAGCCTAATGTTGAAATTCTCTAACATTTTCCAAATGGTTTGGAGAAAGAGGAATACTTTAGCTGCTACAGTCAACTGCAGTCAGGGAATGAATATTGCATTTGAAGATTTACACAAACATTTTCTGCCATTTCAGTCTGTGTAGGTCCACATGGATGAGTACCAAATATAAAAACAAAAACCAAGGCTGTCAGGAAATGGTGCCAAACTAATATAGCACTGAAGGAGAAGAGGGGAAAGTCAGATTTTGATCTGTATTTATTAATATTAAATTACACAATAGTATCCAGGAAACCTGGGTTGCCACCTGTGCTGATATTTTTTACTCTGCAAACCAGAACACCTGTGCTAGGCCAAACAAGAAACTCAGAAATAGGGTCCTGTGTTCTGCCTCTCATGCAGCAAAATCAACAATAAGAAATAATGGTTACAAACAGTTGAGTCATGAGAGATTATCAACCTAGACAGACACAAGTGACTCTGAATCTGAGTGGGAAAGAGGAGAACTCAATTCACTGTTTTGACCAAGAAGGTTCAGAAACTCCCAGCAGGCTAAGATGTGAGCCAAGATATAGTACAAGCAGAGTCAAAGGACTTGCGGCCCACTGCTAACCATGGTGCCACAGGTCTATGCATGGAGAGCACCGCAATGATTAACTGAACAGTGCTTCTTAGTTTAGTTAATAGAACGATTATAAGAATGTGAAGTTCTGAAGTATGTTAGTATCATGTGTTAATTGTTGTTACTGTTTTCCTGGGAAAATACAGGGAATTCAGCCTTTATTATGATCCGGCATTAACCAGTGGGGTTGGTTTCACGTCCCACAGAAGGTCATAACATGCAGTACTGATTAACTAGAATTCAAGCACTGAAAGAAGCAGACGTGTCAAGATTTCTCAGCCCTGCACAATTCATGAACACTACGACCAATGAAGAGAGCAACAGCAGATGCAGTGAATGGCAGCGTTGTCTTTGCTTCATCATGCTATACCTGTGTCCTACCCATCTTCAGTTACCCCAAGCAGAGGTGCACTTGTTGCTGAGCTACAGCTCCAACATTTGTCAATGCAGTTAAGAGTATAAGCAGCAGTTTGAAAAGGGCCCACAGTGGGGAAAGATGAGATGTTAACGCTTACTTTTTTATATCTCACATTACCAAAAAGGCTACACAGTCTGAAGATATCTCTTTCAAGCCTGT
This sequence comes from Gavialis gangeticus, assembly GCF_001723915.1. Lineage (NCBI taxonomy): Eukaryota > Metazoa > Chordata > Crocodylia > Gavialidae > Gavialis > Gavialis gangeticus. The sequence continues at coordinate 83,017,301 of NW_017729034.1, forward strand.
GGGCTAGCTGAGCAGTGTGGGGCCTGCCCACAGGCTAGATCCAGCACGTGGATGTGATGCAGCATGTTGGCCTGGCCACATGTACTGGTGCGATCTGACACATTGGACTTGGACGTGCACTAGAACCGGCTGTGTACTGGGCTCACCCTGAATGCAGGGCCACGTTATGTGGCCCACAGGGCTCCCCTCATAGGTCTGGAAATTTGGCAACAGGGGAGCTGCAATTAACACTGCCACTGCTTTTCAAAAAACAAATTTTCAAATTTCTGGGAAGATCCATAGGCTGAATGGCATGGCCTCATGGGCTGGAGGTTGAACGTGCTGTTTTAACTTGATATGAAAGCTTAATATTTTGAAATTCTTAATTCTGGATAATTTATAGACTTTCTCAATTCCCTCAAATTTACTGGAAGAGAAAGACAGTGCTTCATCTTCAATGAAGATATGTTATCTTCCCATCTGTGCAGCCATGTATAGATTTACTGTGAAGCATTAGGTTACTGAAATTACTGCCCGTTACTTTTCCCTATCTTTGGTATACCACATTTAAATGAGAGAATGAGCTAACATCTGTATGTTCCACAAAGGAGAAGGCTGATAAATATTAATGAAATTTGCTCTTTGTGTATCTTATGAATTTTTATGTATTCTCTCATCTAGGGGCATCATCATGCAATTTTCACATAAATTATCACACAGCCCCTATTTCGAAATTGAATTCCCACCTCACACATAGGCCCCCACTGAGGAAAAAGCAACAAAACATGTGCTTGGCTGAGAAGAACAGCCCTGACTACTCAGAGTGCTCTTGCCAACTCAGAAAAGGGATTTACTTTGGGAAGACATGCAAACTGAATTCTCTCTCCCAACTACTAACCTTTATCCCAGCAGTAGAGAGATTCCTCAGTATACTGTATTGCCTTTGGATACACACTAACTTCTTTCACCTGGCTAGGCAAATTGCCAGCCTGAGGCTGTGCAATGGTTAAGCATCACTTAAGCTATATTTCATGGGCTTAAGTCAGATCTGAGTTATGAGTTGGCCTTGGTGAATTGGTTTTCTGCCCAGACATGGATTTCAAAAAACAAATGATTCTCCCCCTTGCCTCTCTCCTAAATGTTTCCCACTTCATATTAGAGAACTGAGAAATACCTCCATCTTTCCCAGACAATCCAGCTATAAAGCTTGTTGCTATTTAGGATACTAAGCAACTCAGTTTATTCTGAATATATTCTTTTTCACTGGGGAAGGTAAAGGCAGGATGATCTTGACTGCAGATTACTCATGGAAGGTCAGTGTAAAATGATAGATTTCCTCCTCAGTCCAGCAAAGATCCAATGCCGTGCCCAGGGCCATTTCAAGCATTTAGATTAAGGCAAATATTAGTAGCCAAACACCCATCACAAAGCAGTTTCTCTGACCAAGATAGATTGTAGTCCCAAGAGTCTTCTATTGCCTCTCTCAGTCCCCAGTAAGAAGATGAATCCTTCCCTTAAATTCCCTGTTGGGTGACAAGCTGGTAGCTCTTAACCTTTTCCAGGCTTGTAGTAAGTTATAGTGTATTTGTCAAAGTCACAAAGGCTCCCTGTGCCACACACACACACCCACCTCTATTTTATAGCAAAACATTAACCATTTAAAAAAATAAATAAATCTATCAATGCTAGGAATCTGGCACTCTTACAGACACAAAAGTATTTTTGATTAGACGTAAACCACATTAGCACCTCATAGCTTTCTGCCCCATTTCTGAGTGGACCATGTGTAGACAGTGCTGTAACAAGGAAGTTTGGCACCTGGGGCAAGCCCACAGCAGCAGCCCACCCTCACCCTGTGCACAGATCCAAGGGACATATGCCCCCCTATGCTTGCTTGGGAATGCACGTGGTGGTGGCAGCCGCTCTCTACCCAACCTGGTGCCCCCCTAAACAAGCCGCTCGTGGCTCTATCCTGTGCCCCAACCCAGCTGGGCAATGCCTGTTGGCACCATACTGCCTCAGCTGGGCAATGCCTGTTGGCGCCCCTTCCCCACCCCCAACTCTAGGGCAGTGGGTGCAGAAGCTTAGAACAAAGGTTGCAGGAGACTTTCAGTGGAACTTATGACTCCTCCAGTTGCAGAGACACTCATGTTTCTAGATGTAGAGGTCTTAGATTAGGTTCTCAAAGACTACCCAGTGGTTAGGACCACTGATTGAGGAAGTAAATTTCAGTTCAATTCAGAATTTCCCTGAATTTTTAAGTTCTCAATGAAAACCATGAGAAAAAAGCAATGTGATTTAATAAAGTGATGCAAATATATTTGGATGGTTTGACACAGTCCTTGAAACTACTGTGTCAACCTTTTGGACTTTATGCATTAACAATATGCAGCTTATAAACAGCGACCCCCAGGAAAATGTATATGCAACATTTAACATTCATTTCACAGAACTGAATTTGCTCTTTCCACTGTTGCCCTGTTGTAGAGCTATCATGATATCTGAATCCTCTTACCTGGGGATTAGGGATGTGATCCTGGGAGATCATGAACATTTCTATGATTCTGTGATTTTCTGCAAGATTCTGTGTGTCCTTGACCTGCAGGAACACACACTGGATACTAAGTGTGATACAGGATTAAGCCCTTAATGCACTGATGAACTAAACAGGTGTTCAGGGGAGAAGTCAAGTTTCTTGTTTTTTTTCTTAGAGCTGCATTGTATTTTTCCCTCTGAAGCCTTGTTGCCTTTTGCTTAAAGAAATAAATACTTAATCTGAAATAATCACTTTAATGCTGATTCCTGAATCAATTGTAGATGCACTGCCCTGCACTGTGTCAGCAGAATTACAATCACAAGACTTGAAAAACAGCTCACATTACCACATGCCAACAAGCAGGATTATGCCAATAACATTAGGCCTCTATCTAATGAATCATTTCATTTTAGATGTATCAGGCCCTGCTGGAATAAGAGAGGTGCAGGGGAGGCAACATGGATTTTGTGGTAAGTGGATCTAAAACTACAATGGTGATGTGTAAATGTTATTTGTAAATAACATATTTGCTTGTAAATGCGACAGGTTTAATCCCCACGTTTTATGTCCCCTAAATTGAAACAGTGGGTTTTTAAAAAAAAAGTTGGATTGGGCTGGGTGCTGTTTCTGAGGTCGGGCAGCATCCAACCCAGGTGGCCACAGATGGCATCACCACTGGAGGCAAGGATCGGGGCCCCCGCAGCTCAGAGGTTGTGGGCAGGCTCTGCCAAAAAAAGAAAGGAAAAAAAAAGGATCAGGCCCCTCACTACTTTCAGCAAATGCCTGCTGAAGGCAGACCCAGCAAGGGGCCTGATCCTTTTTTTTTGTTTTTGGGTGGAGTCTGCCTGACTCTCCTGCGGGCAGGGTGTAAACTGCTGGTGGGCCAAGCAGCCCCTGAGCTGCAGGGGGCCCAGTCCTTCTGCCCATGGGGGCGGTGCCCTCTGGGACCACCTGGGTGGGCTGCTCCAGGTCGCAGGCAGCGCCCAGCCTGACCCAACTGTTCTCCAAGCCCGCTAGGGCTTCCAGCACCCTGTGCACTGTCCCTGACACTTTCCTGATGCCTAAAACCACCTGGAAATGGGCTGGCTTGCCCCTGGGGCAGCACAGGTGCGCAGTTGGGTGTGCTGGAGGCCAGAGAAGGCAGTGGGGCTGGTGCACAGGGTGCTGGATGCCCACCAAGCCCAAGCTCCTCAAGCCCGCCTGGGCTTCCAGTGCACTATCTCTGCCACCTTCTCCAGCTTCCAGAATACTCAGCTGCCCTCCTGCTGCCTCGCTGCACTGCCCCAGGGACAGCCAGCCCATTCCCGGCCAGTCCCAGGTGGTGGAAAGGCAGAGGGGACAGTGTACCTCATCCCCTGACTGAAAAAAAGAATAGAATCAAGTCCCTCACCACTTCTGCCTTCAACAGATGCCTGCTGAAGACAGAAGTGGTGAGGGGCCTGATCCTTTTTTTCTGTGAAGCCTGCCCACCTTTCCCGCAGCCAGGGGGTGAGCTGACAGCTGCATCATTGCAATTTGCAACACAGCAAACTAAACTACATATAGATGTAGTTTCGTTTGCAACGATGCAAAGTCATTTAAACCCCCCCAAAATGGTGCACATGTAATGTGTGACAATATTAAGCCACACAAATTACATTTTTGTCACGTGTACACAATGACGACCGTCATATGTACAAGTGCCCAATGAGCCTAAAGAGAGACAGTCAAAGCTAAACATTTAAACTGGCAATCGCCATACTACAAAATTGTTATGCAATCATGACCTTACAGCTGATTAAGTAATGACCATCTATGGCCAAATTCAATACTTGGCCTGTTGGATAATCACTTTTGTGAGACAGAACTCAAATGCAAATGTTCAATTTGCTCAGTTTTCAAGCTCAGTTGTACTTTTTTGTAATCCTGAAATATTAGAAAATGAATACACCTAATTAAATGCCTTTTCTGCAGTAATTCATGGTAAATTAATAAATAATTAATTTGCATATTAAAAAAATCACAACTTTGAAAATTGCATAGAAAGCCTGATAACATGCCATATCTGCCAAGACATTTTATTCTTTCATTTTTCTTATGCAAGAAACATATTCCAGATAAAAAGGAAATACCTTGATCTGTCAGTGTCATGATCCTATAATACATTTTTCTACATCTCAAAGTCTCTTAATGAGGGGCAGCTATAATAAATATATAACAAACCAACTTTAGAAATTAGTTAATGCAATTCAAGCTTCTCTCTCAACTCAGGGGCTTTGGGATATGAATCATGTGCACTGATGTAAATGTTGAATCTTTAATATTTCACACCAAAAGGAATGCCTCGAGGTAACTTTTAGCACACTGTTGTAATCTTGGGTAATGAATTAAACATAATAATCCTTAATGCACAGTGTAAAGGTGGAAGTCATGGTGAATATGATATACCTATTCACCAAGCAATTTTGTCTGCTAAACCAGGTTCACAGCTTTGTTTTGAAGGCTCATAAAGCTTTTTCCTGTCTAATCTCTGAAATTGGAAGGCACATACAGACAGACACAAAACCAAAGGAATATGCTTAGAGAACAGGTTGTACAACAAAGCATTTGGAGTAGATTAATTTTCTCAAAATTGAAAAACAAAAGAAAATACCTAAGTTACTTACCAGAGGAACACCTATAGCAACTCCCCAGTTTTAGAGCTTAATCACCATCATCTGTACTGTGCTTTCAAAGATAAATAATAAGCTACAAGAAACTATAATAGTGTTTTAAAAGGAGTTGTATTAATTATTTTAGCCAAGTAGTAACAGATACTTGTTATTGCTTCTCAGTCTCACAATCCAAAATGTACACCCAAATACCACCCTTCCCAGATGAATTGTACTTGCTGGAGATGTTGCAGATACATTTTAAACAATGACAACATGTTATTTTAGGAAAGCAGAAAAGGTATAAATCACCTGTATTGCAACCCAGAATGTACATATTAGAACACAAAGAGACTGATAGTTTTCCAGGTCATCTGTAACAGAGAAGGGGATTATTTTTCCTCTGCCATTAACTTACATTCTGGGATGCCTCAAAATTGAAAAGTTACTGTTGAGGATTTATTGTCTTTTCCCTGTTTATTATGAATGCATGCTGCTGAAATGATCCTCTCAATAGTTTTAAGTTGCCATGGAAGCCAGAGAAGAGCAGTACTACCCCAATATGCTTCAGGGATCTGATAATGAAAGGTCATATTAGAATATTGCATTTCTTTCAGTGACTAGCAGTGATGAGAGTTAGGGCCTGGATGCACATTACCATGGTACTGGTTGCACTATATGCATTGTTGTAGTGTGAAAAAAAACTAAAGTATCCACATGTTCACACTACTGGTTGTGCTGATCCATGACAAGAATGGTGGACCTGCAATAAAAACGTTGCTTTTTCCAACCGCAACTGTTTTTTGTATTGGGATTTTTCTGCAACAAATTTAAGATGTGTGAAGGTCTCTAACATTTAGCATCTCAGAGCTCCACTATTCCTCACCATTCCAAGGTGTGTGTGTGTGTGTGTGTGTGTGTGTGTGTGTGTGTGTGTGTGTGTGTGTGTGTGTGTGTGTGTGTGTGTGTCTGTGT
>NW_017729034.1:83023445-83063401 GCF_001723915.1 Gavialis gangeticus
GTCTGTGTCTGTGTCTGTGTCTGTGTCTGTGTCTGTGTCTGTGTTGGGGGGGGGAACAGCTTGCTCCCTGATAGCCTACTCAGTTGGCATGCTGTCAGGCAGCCCTGAAGGCTGGTTGCATCAGCCCTTGCTGCTGATCGGGCCCAGTGACCACTCAATCAGCCCTTGCTGCAGACACTTTCATCACTGTAGCTGCAGTGGTGGTGGGGGTAAGACCACACAATCAGCCCTTTCTGCTGTGGGTGGCAGGCAGCAGCAGCTGATCAGACAAGCTTGTCAGTGAGCCTGTCCCTCTCACTGACAAGCCACACTAGGGATTGGGGGAGATAAAGAACAGCCCCCTGGCTGGAGAGTAAACTTTTGTGGCAACTTTATCCTTGGTCCAGCCAAGGATCTGTGCACGTATGGATGCTCCCATAGTGAACTATTTTTGTAGTTTATTCCACATTTTGAAGAAATAACATGCCAAAAGCCTTAGTGACTGTCTAGTTAAAATTATATCAAGATGGTTACTACTGTGAAATAAAAAATTAGAAAGATGTATTTACATGCTAGTAGCAGCAGAAGTGGCGGCACAGAACCTGGGGAAAGAAAGCCATCTTACAGTGCTTTCTGACTTCGACACGGCTTGACTTTAGTACTCACTTGCTACGGTGATGGCCCATTTAAAAACAGCTATGTTAGACAGATTTCTGCTAGGAATGAAAAAGCTCCCTTTATAGAATATATAGCCTGATTTTTTCCTCTTACCTTGTACATCAGAAGTATGTCCTGTAACATCAGCATAAACCAGTATCAGAAAAGAATCAAACCCACAGCATCTAAACTGCTAAATGTTATAGTACATTCTTAAATGCGAAATAAAAGTAGAATAAGGTGTATTCACTACATTGTAATACGAGACTCAGAAGTAGTAAGAATGCCAAAGAAAAAAAATGTACTCCAAAACTAAAGCTAATATTTTAACTTCTTAGCAAAAACGTGTATTTGACTATTACTCAATGTAAATTGTCTTTAAGATATAAATTTTATATTGAAGCCTAATTTCTGTCATTTTCAAATCTGTGGTTAGTCAGGCAAAAATTAATATTCCCATAGTGTGTCACTACATTGTCTAATCCAGAATGACTACTAAGCTAGGAATTCCAGTAACTTAAATAATGGCAGCATTATAAAACCTATAATTTATATTCATTTGAACTTACGATACCCTTTTGATTAATCATTCTTGATATATTATACATCAATAATTAAATGTGTTCCAGCAATGCCAATGCTTATCAGAAAATTACCTAGTTAGGAACACATTACCCTTATCATTTACCTAATATTTATCTTTAATACCCAAATTTATTATCCAATTTCTTACAAAGATTAGTAGTGACTTACATGTTTAAAACTTGGATAATACATCCGTATGAGTTCTCTAAAAGCGGATATCCAAGAGAAGACATACTGAATACTCTAGGCACCACCTTTGCTAAGTTTTAAAGGATTATGAAGTAAATGGTTTATCAATAACCACCACTAAAAAAAAATACATTAAATAATACTCAAGCAGCAAAAGTATTACTTACATTCCCTATAAGCAGGTATTAATAGGTTGACAAAATTATTGTAGCTCTGAAACTTGAATATATGAAACTAAAGATAGGGAATGAATGTGTTTATCAGTTCTAAATTAAGTGTTTTTAGGCTTCTTTTTCCTTGGAGAATTGAGGACAAATCTCTATATTTATTTGAAGATGATTTTCTACTTATTTTGAGAAAGACTTAAAAAAATCTAATTTCACAAGAGGATTCAGAAAAGGATTAGGCATCTGTATGAATAATATGAACATCTACCGTTACATTAGTCCGAAGAGAAATCCTTCAAGGTATCCTGGGGTGTGGAAGGAACTTTATCTAAGAACTGATTATTCCATAATTGTCCGCTGTAGGGATTCTAGCACTTTTTTCTGAAGATTTGATACTAGCCACTGTTGGAGACAGGATACTGGACTAGATGTGTAATTGGTCTAATGAAATATGGAAATTCACTTTTTTAAAAGTGCTAAAGCCTTTCTTCGCTCATGAAATTTTGCAAGACTTTCCCCATCTTGCTAACAGTGGCCCAGATCAAATGGTGTTAACACTGCTGGGAGTCTCTGTATAAATGGCCTGCTGTCTGCTGCCATCATTTCAAGCACTGTATCATCTAACCCTGATCAGAGCAACTCTGCTCCACAGGGTGCTTAAAAAGCCAGCTGCAACTGGCAGCCTGTCTCTTCTGTTTATACCTAAAGCATATAAGACTTGAGAATACTGTGGCCCTCAACCTGACCCCGCCCAATTTTCATGTATTCAAGAGTGAGCAGGTACATGGGTATATGGAAGGGTGTCATAATGGAAATTATGCACAAATAGCACACAACTGTAACTTCAAATAGTGCTTGAAGTGAGAAGAGCAGAGACCATCAAGCCTTCCCTTAAGATATCAATCATGCATTATCATTTATATTTTAACTGGGTTTCAGCTGTCTCAGGCAGAACACTTGCAAGGCTTTTTAAATGACAGATGCCTGAAGCAGACAAAGTATTTGTAGCACATTGCTTTTAGTTTTAAATACACAACTAACAGTTGTCTACTCAGAAGCAGTATTCTCCGTAGTCCTCAATTTATGCATCAACGATTACAACAGGCCTTTTGGCTATAGCATCGCACTCTGGACTCATCTGATTATCTGGCATAATTAAGACCTTTTCAGAATAACTGTTTCTTAATAATAAACTTCTCCACCCTACTAGTATGACCCACATTGTTTGTTCTAAAAACTAAACTTACATTTAATTGCAAACCTATTGGTTGCTTGCATCTGCTCGTAAGTGGAGATTCACCAAATAGAGAACACAAGCAGCTGCAAGGATAACACACACACACGGGCTCACAAGATGTCTTATTAATGGACGAAGCAACTTTAATTTTCATGTGGGGTATAATAGGAAAATCTACTGATGGATGCTGCCAGTACTACTTACATTAAAAATCATGAGTCAGGCTCCCAAAAGCCACCATATTGACTTAAAAAAGTAATATGTGTTTGTTGATTTTTCTGTGCATTCTTTTGTCTGAGTCTTTAGGGTTCACATTTTCAACCTCCTTTTAGCCAACCATAAGACATAGGAACTTCTTTTAAAAACAAAAAGCTGTAATTCGCAAGTTATTAGGAGCTGGGGTTTTATGGAATAAAAACTAAACCAAACAAAACCCAGCAAACACAGGTGGGAGCAACATACTCTGGTCCTCCCCAGTTGCTTTCTGGATTATTCTGGTTTACCCTAGCTGGTTCATGGTGCTGTAACCTTCTCCAGATGGACTTTCAGGCATCTCCAGTGCCCTATTTATAAGTGAGTTAAGATGTCCATGGTTTTTATGCTCAGTCAGATAACTGTGTTATCTGGGGTTATCTTTAACTCTTCTGGGATTATCTTTTCTGTTACAATTTTAAAAAATAGTCAAATGACCAAGATTATTCAGAGTCATCATAATAATTGAAAGGAATGATGCTGGGGAGGAAAAAATGACAACAGAATAGAGAGCAATACAACAAAGCATCTTGTACAACATATGGTGTTTCATTTGCTTTCTTTCTTCCCCTCTAAACAGTACTCATGGGCCATATATTTTAAAAGACCTCAGCTCATATTTAGTTTCTTAGATAAGGCCCTAATTTCCCAGCATGCTCAGTATCTTTCAACTCCCATTTTGACACCTCTGGCCAATTTTAAGGTGGGGGCAGGAGGGTAGTGGAAGGGGGAAAGGATAAATTATTATCCAAAATCTTGAACTTCCTTCAAAATCTGGTCTTAAAACACATGAGCAGTAAAATGTGCAGAGAGAATACAAACAGGCTTCTATCACTGATCAAAATTTGTATCCAGCTGAAACTGGCAAACTGAGGTTGACATGATGTCTTATTAAACCATCAAACTCCTCTGGAGAGGTATGCATGGCACAAAGAATGTATAACACCCTACGGGACTGAAATGCGATTGTCTGAAATTAATGAGCAATATTTTGAACTCAGGAAATAAAATATTTAGTACCATACACTGACTATAGCATATTAACATACCTGGATAATTTCAGAATAAAATGATATATAGCATTCTGCTGGTATCAGCTCAAGAAGGCATTAAGATCTTTTCTCCTTATACCTTTATATACTTTGCAGCCCACAGTCTCAAGGTGCTCCAACTTTCTTCTTGTTGTAGAAAGGAGAGTCACCAACACTTTGATCTACCTGATATTCAATGCTCAGGATTTCCTACAGAAGTTTCTGTGTGAAGGAGGGGTTTCCTTTTTTTTTCACTTGTTTTCAGTTACACTGGAGCTGGCTGCTTCTCCTTTCAATTATAAGGGAAACAAAGGCATAGGAACATGCAACTTTGTACAACTTGTTATTTGACTGAAAGATAAGAAAAAGCCAGGTGCCAAATTCTAGCTGCTGAGAGGCCTCAGTGCACCCACACATCCCTGGCCTTTGCTTTTAGTTTCTCTCTCTCCAGTTTTTCCTCTACCGAAATTATTTTGTATTTATTAACAAAAGGATTTTATAATGCTTTTCCTCTGCAGAGCAAAAGAATCATGTTCACTTCAACACTATTCCCTAGTTCCTATCTCTCTTTTTAATTAAGTGTCATTGACTGCCCTCCGGGTTATCATTAATTAAAAGAGGGGCTTTTTAATCCTTCAGGAATACCTAGAAAAGGAGCATTTCTCTTTATACGCACAAATGTATTTTTTTAACTCTGTGATTAAATCCATGTATGAGATATCCTGTAGCTGCCTTTATGTAGATGTGAGACTTTCTTAGAGCAATACCTTCTCTTGATGTTTTATTAATATATCCTTCCTTCCCCCTCAGTCCAACAGTGTAGTGAAATTTCACTTGCTAGCTGGAAGCAAGGCTACAGCATACATACAAATAGCTACCAAAGGACAGCCCAAAAGAACAAGCATGTAAAAGTACTCACGCTTCAAGTAAAATTTCTATCCCATGTCTTCATCCAGACATGGGATAGAAACTTTACTTGAAGCACGAGTACTTTTACATCAAGGAAGCTTAAAACCATTCAGAGATTAAAGCGGACTGGAAAGAGTTTTAGTTGATATATATTTTCAAGTCATCAGACTGTTACTTATAAGATGTAATTGCTACTCTGACCACTAATGGATTTTTTCTCCCCAAGTCTAAGATAAAATGGATTAAATAAGAGACTATAAAGGGACTAAAATGATTCAAAGACTGACCTAATGAAAAAGGATAAAATATTCTATGCCCTTACAGAAAGCTATAAAGCCTCACAAAGTGAATGATTTTCAGTTTATAAAATAGTGTTGGAATTGTAGCCCAGGCCTGCTGCAGAGACAAAATCTTTCTATTATTTTTGCCACTCAGGTCACTACTAGAAACTGGTCCAAACTTTGTGTCATATGGAATTCACCAATTCTTGAATCAGAACATTTTGCAGTCAAATTTAAGGAAGATTTCACAATTGGCATTTATCAAAAATGTATTTAGGTCAAGTGAGGGATGTGTCCAGTAAATGTGTTCAATGTAAACTATTTATGGGCAAAAGACATTGAATACTCCTAGATCTTTTCTTAAATGAACATGGCAAAACAAGGTTGCCTTTTTGCCAGTTGTCTTACATTTCAAATTTGTATTAGGAGGGAACACAGATCATCAAGTAGCAATGTTATCAATAGAGCTGTAAACAAAATTTGCTGCAGCGTAATTACTAAAGCTATAACTAGCACACAGGTTTTAGCAGCACCAATTATATTTAAGCAAATAAAAATTTTATTTCAAGCTGGTTAAATACTAAAACCCCATTTCAGCAGGAACTGAACGCACAAATTCCAGGAGGGGAAAATAACCCCCAAAGGTTATTTCATTTATGTTTTAAAATTTCCCACATGGCATTTTCATTCTTCCATTTTTATTTTAAACCATTAACTGATGAAAATGTACAAAAATAATAAGGGACTAGGTCCTCCGGGAGCACAAACTGGTATTATTCCATTGGAATCAATGGAACCATTTCTCTTGGCTGAGAGTATTAAGGGTTAAGTTTCCAGCATTCTCTTTTGTAAAAGCACACCAAAAGTATACCTATACTGCCTTGAAGTTTTAATCCATTCTGTTTCAGTTCAATTATTATTCAAGCACTGATAGCATTACCTTGGATGAAATGCAAAGCAAGTGAAAAACACGTTCCACGTAACAAAGCTTGTGAGCTGAAAGAAAATGAAATCTGTCCTCAGCCTTTCAACTTCTCTAAAGTGATAGGCAATAACAGAGCTGCCAAATCAGAGTAAACCTGAAAAGAAACATTTTGTGGCCCATGATTGAAAGTGAACATAAAAGGATGTCAGGTAGATGGATGCTTTATTACTATTTTATATTTGAAACTAGCAAACAAGGCAGAGATGTGGCTGAAGAAGTGAAATTGCAAGTCTTCCATCTATTTCAAGAGACCTGGAAGGTGCAGCTAACCTTGTCTTCTGATCATGATCGCCCCCTCCTCCTTTACATGCACTGATCAGCTGTTTCACCTGATGGAGGCTTGTCAAGATCCATTTTGGAGATTTATATTCATATGCACACATTTTCTCCCTATTGTATTTTTATTGGTATGAGGCACCTTAGTAAATATAGCTGCACAGCAGGGGTGAGCTGATAACAGGTTCTTATCTTCAGAATGAAAGTCTTAGCCTTTTGCTTTGTTTCCAAAGTTGGTATTATGAGAGATACGTCCTTCAGCGTGTTCCAATTCACCACTAAGCCTCAACTTTTAGTGTTTCTGCATCCCTTACACATGTGCCCCTATTAGGGTGCAGCAAATTAATTAACTCTGCTGTAGGGTAGTACTGTCTGGGACAAGTACTATCCTATGACAGAGTTTAGTGCACCAAAACGCACATGTAGATGGTGACTGGTGCTGGCTGGGGCACAAAGGTGCTATGGTGCAGAGGCTGCCTGCCAGCTAGCCCCACGATGGAGCACCACGTGCCCCAGCCAGCCTCTCCACAGCACACGGAGCTGGGGTGGAGTGGCTCCGGCCTGGCAGGCTAACCCCACATGCCTCATGCCAGCTGGGGCTGCTTCGCCCTGGCTCAATGTGTTGTGGTCCTGGGCGCACATATAAATGCTGTGCCTGGGACCAATAAACTCTGGTGTGAACTGTGATGGAGTTTATTTTTATGTGGTAAATGCATGTGTAGATGCACCCTCTAGGACTGATTTGGCCTCCTCTATCTAGAGGATTTTATGAAAAAAACCTGAGCTTTTAATGTTTTAAATAAAATTATGTATTTTTCCATGCAAAGTGACTCTGACTAAAAGAAAGAAAAAAACCAACTCCATGAACCCTGCCTCCAGATCTTATCAAATGCAAAGGCAACAGGCAAATTCAAAAAGAATGAGCCAATTGAGTAACCTAAAAATTCTCATATGACATAACAGCTTGTAATAAACTAGCCAAATGCACTGATAGTCTTCCACCTTGACTCCTTACTGCAGGATCACCAACAGCGGTGCCTCACCTTTTGACCTCATGGGCTGGATGAGTGGCAGCGGGACTGGATCCAGTCCATGGTTCCCATTTGACACTTTGAGCTGGAGCCTGATCTGGAGCTCAGGGCCAATTTAGTATATGTCCCCAACTCCAGACTCTGGACTAGGTTCATGACACTGAGCACCCAATAGCACCTGCAGCCCCAACCCCATACACTGGATTGAGCTCCAGCCCTGTGTGCTATGGAGTGGTAGTCCTGGCCCCACACACCTAATTGTGCTTGTGGTCCTGGTGCTGTGCATAAGGCCACGCCATCCGACTCACAGAACTTGGAAATTGGCAGCAATGGAGAAGTGGCAGCATTAATTAGCACAGCTCCCCCAGCACCAAATTTCTAGACCCATGGGGAGCCCCACAGGCTGGACAACACAGCTCCATGGGCTGGATCTGGCTGGTGGGCCACAGGTTGAGCACCACTGACCTAGAAAACTGGATCAGATCATTAGGTTCAGCAAGAGACAAAACAAAAGGATCCATGTTCACTCCTTTCAGACTCCTCTCAGTTTTTCAAAGTCCAGCTAAAACAGAATATATCTGTTTCTATGACAAATTGAGCAACGTGTGGTTTGAAAGCAGTGCTTCAGAAACAGAATTCTGAATGTATTCACAAATGCTGCTATCTTTAGATCAAGTTGCTGACTATAACATATTGCAAAGCGATAGGTTCCTGAACTGCCATAGATCTATGTCTGGTCAGTGTCCTAGAATGAACTGAGATCATCATGCAAATTGTTTTCTACTGTAATGGCCTTTCAGATTTGCCAGTAACTTTCTGATTCAGATAAAAGCAGGATCATCTTTAACTGCAGATATCTGGTTTTGCTTCTCCCTTGCTCACTGATTACAGTCAGTATCAGTGAATGGTCTGTTTGGAGTGATAGAGGCTTGGGTTCTCAGTCTGACTAGAGTTCTCTTCTCTAATTTGTGGCTATCCAGAACTGATTCCCTTTTAGACCAAGAAACCCTGAAAATCTAGATATGTAGATTTCCCAGACTAAGAGACTAGCATTCCCTGTGTCTACCTTGTCCCTGAGCAAACTGAGTTTTTTGTACAATTTTCTGATATGAATTTGTATACTTATCACAATATTATATATCGTATCTGATATGAATCACAATATTATATATCTTACTGGAAAAAGCGCAAAAGGCCATATTGCTCTTTGAAGCTGTACTTTGTCATTAGCTGGCTTTACTGGTAGTCCTGGTTTTTTAGCACCCAAAGGAGTTGTTTTTACTTTAGACACTCTGTAGAGTTGAAATGAAGTAGGTAAATAAATGCAAAGTCAGGATTTTCCCCAAAGGCAGGAGAGCAAGGAGAAAATTCCTGTATAAACAACTACAACAATCTACAAGGACAGAAGCACTTCCTGTGAAAGTATTTGCACAGACAGAAGATGAGTTCTTCCAATTGGATTTTTTTACATTCTCTGTATTCTGATGGAATATCCATGAAGGTGCTTTTTTGCCGTAGTTTCTACTACAGCATTACTTTGTAAGCTAATTCTCATGCTGTGTGCGTTTAAGAGATCCCATGAAGACTCTATAAAGCGGGGGGCGGAGGGGGTGGGCTTCCACAAGGCTTAAACATATTGCAACCATAATAACCTTGTCAGAGATGGTGGAATTACAAACTGAGCATTTTGTCTTTTCTATTACAGGGACCAGCCATCTCCCAGGAAAAAAACATAACATAAAAACATAACCTAGCTTAGACTTTGCTCCATTTTCCCCTGGCTGCAGAGACATATGGCTACAACTGATTAGAAAATGAGAAAAATGATTTGTGAAACATTTTAAATATTTTTTTATTTTTAGTTTAAAATATATCACCACTCTCACTTTCTATTCCACTTTTCCTATTAGTGGCCAAAAAAAAAGATGAAGAAGCAGGGAAAAAGTAAAAAGGGAGGGAGAGCAAGAGAGAGAGAGGGAGAAAAGGAGGGTGCGTACAGACATACTAGGCACTTAGAGGAAGTTAGACCGAGTTAAAAATGGCCACCCATTTAAGGTAAATTGGGATGGGGGGATTAGTGGAGGAGAGCTTAGGGGATCAGGGCAGCAAACAGGCCGGAGGGGATCAGGGGGCAGGTGAGGTGCATGGGAGGATGAGGGACTGGCAGGGTCTGTGGGGGAGAGGTCAGGGGGCAGATAGGGTTCACGGAAGGGGCAGGTGGGGTCTGCAGAGGACATGGTGGGGTTCAGAAGGGTTTGGTGGGATTGGGGGGTCATGGGGTCCGCAGGGTGGGTCTTGGAGGGCACTCTCGCTGCCACCTCCCCTCCAGGGAAAAGGGGCTAATTTTAGCCTGACTCTCCCCCTACCTCCAGATGTAAAACCACCCTGGTGAGCCAAGTACCCATCCTGCCCACCCCTCCCCCCACCCTGATATACTTCCTCAGCTGCAAGCATCAGCAAGTGCCTGTAAATCTGGGACTGGGAGTGGCTTGTGGCATGGGGGTTTGGCAGGCTATGGGGGAGTTGTCGTCTGGGGGTGGGGGGAGGGGCCTGTGAGGGGTCAAAAATAGCCCAGTGTCAGGGAGGGGGTAGTAAAAGCTCAGCCCTGGGGCTGGGGCCAGAAGCTGTGCTTTCCCAGCCCCAGGGCTGCACTGAGAACTGTACAGAAGTTTAAGACAGACTGATCTAAAAATGGCCAACCTGATCTAAGTTAGACTGTCTCAAAGCTAGGGTTAACTTAGTTGGCTTAGCCATTTTTGGACCAATCTAACTGTTCTGAACTTCTGTACAGTTCACATTTAGATAGGGATCTAAGCGCACCTATGCACATGCGGGATGTCTGTTTTGGTATGTGCTAATTAGTAGGGGTGTGCGAAGCAGGCAATATTTGATTTGGATTCGGCCTGATTTGGGGAACAGTGATTCAATCTGCTGATTCAGATCACTGTCCCGATTCGATTTGGCCAAATCAGAATCTGAAGAATCGATTCTGATTCGGAGAATCAGTGAGTTGGCCACAGACAGTTTTATACATTTTTTCTACATACCTTGAGGTACCAGGAGCAGCTTGTGAATGCTGAGATGGTGGGGGGGATGCAGCGTCCCACGGGAGTCCCCCTGCATGCTTGGCAGTGGACCAAGAAGTGGCCCCCCTGCACCCGGCCAACTCAGCAATCGGCCATGGGGGAACCCGGGTGCCTCCCCAGACCCAGTAGGCAACAGTTGCCAAGCTGGGGGGCAAGGGGATCCCCCCCTGCACTCCATCTGCCCTACCATCTCAGCATTCATGAGCTGCTCCTGGTACCTCGAGGTACATAGAAAAAACATAGAAAGCTGCGTCTATGGCCGAATCATCGAATCTCTCCAAATCGAATCAGAGGCTTCCAATTCAATTCAGAGAGATTAATGGGTCTTTTGATTCAATTCAGACTTGGAGATTCAGCCACTGAATTGGGTTGAATCAAATCAGCAACCAAAGCTTCACACAGCCCTACTAATTAGCATACATTGGAGCAGACTTGAATAATTGAGTCTGCTGGAGCATGTTAATTAACATGCTCCAGCAGCCTCCACATCAACCAAGCTTTAGTTCAAGCACCCCCACCGCCATTTTGTAGTGCAGGATGCTGAATACATGCGACACTGTGCATTTCAATTAGAGCGGCTTTTGGAACGTCCTCCCTCTCCCCACCCTGGAGCACATGTATAGGTGCCTTAAGTGCACAGTCTGCACCTGGGCAAACTAGATTAGATCAGGTGGCCACTTTTACTGTGATCTAACCTCCCTGAACATCTGTATTCACCCAGAGAGAGAGAAGCAGCAGCTGAGAATTTTTTTTTTCAAAAACAAATTGGGAAGGGAGGGAAGAGTCACTGAAAAAAATTATGAAAAATTAGTTTTCAATTAGAATATTAATTTTCAGAAAGGGACAAATACATTTCAACCAGATCTACATTAAGTCTGATTAATGGATGTCTTTTTCATTTATCTTAAATATTTGGCTCAGATAACCTTCCAGGAACATAGGAAGAAAGCATGGCTGTAGGCTATTGCAGTCCTGTAAGGATAAGGCACTTAAACCAGCAAGCAGTCAACTGTAGCAATGAGACTAGGTCTGGATTCCAAAGACTAAATTAATTGTTAGGTGTTTGGATATTAGGGTAACGTGATATAAATAGAAAGAATGCAGCTTAAATAGAATGTAAAATATACATCTTTGAGAGGTACCATAGATAACTCTCTCTTTCTCCAAGCCAGCTCTCTTAAGTTTCCATCTGTTTTAGTTTTTATTTTAGCTAGACAGTTGACTAAAATATACCACAGTTTTTGCATATAGCAAACCCCTGTATATAACATGCAGCTTGATTTTGAAGCGGAGCCAGAAGGAAAAAAAAGATCTTTAACTGAGGTAGTAGCAACTAGGGAGCTGAGCCTGTCTTCACCCCTGTGCATCAGACGGGGCCTGTGGACCCAGGTCCAGGACCACGTGCTGAGGCCAACCTCACATGCTGGCTCTGGAGCTATGCACTGAGTCCAGCCCAGCATGCTGAGTCCAAGATAACATATTGGGTCCAGGTCCACATAATGGGTCCAGGGCTGTGCTGACAGCTGTCCATAAATTTACAGGCAGTCCATAAAAAAAGACACTAAAAGTGCCTGTCCATGAAATCCAGAAAAAAAGAAGCCACCCATAACAATTCAGAAACAGTTCACTTGTTTGAACATCTGTGGTCTTATTATTGTTGAAATAAAACTGGAATGCAAGCACTGATGGACAGAGAGGGCAGGGTGTCTACACAGGAGCACTGCTTGGAGCCCTGCCATGAACTGTTTGTCAGAACTTTCTGTCCCGCTAGAGTCTTGGTAGCTCTTTCTTCCCTCCTGCATTAAGAAGTGCTGCTCCTGGCCATTGCTTACCTGCTCCGTGCTCACTGTGAAAGTATGAAGGGCTGAGCAGCCCCCGGCCAGGCAGAGCAGGGACAGGGGCTGGGTGAGAGGTAGGTGGGGCTTCGTGCTAGGACAGAGGGAGTGGTGCCAACAGAAGTGAGGCTGGAGACAGGCTGCAGGAGGCAGCATGGTGGGAGGTGTAGCTGGGGGTGTCATAGTGTTAGGGGACCCTTGGGGTGGGGGCAATATGATGTAAAACCATTGCCCCCATTGTGTAGGGTTGTCAATCCAAGATTTTTTTTTCTGACAATAAAAACGTGCCAGTAGAAAAGTTGGATTGCCGGTAAAAAGTTTAGTAAGTCTTGGGTTGGCAACCCTACTCCAGAGGCACATGCCAGGCCCAAGTCCACTCCAGGTCCACATGCTGGGTCTGGGACTGCATGCTGGTTCTGGCATGCCAGGTCTGACCTGGCATGTGGCTCCAGGGCCAGCACATGGGATTGGACCTGGCATGTCAGATCCAGGTCTGTGTGCTGGGTCAGGCTTGGTACATCGAGTCCAGCTGTGGACCAACCCTGCAAATCAAAACAATCCAATGTGCAGAGTGCAGAGCTCCCCACAAGAGGGAGAGAGGGGAAAAGTGGCAATATTAATTGGCATGGCTCCCAGAGCTGCAGCAAATTAGTACTGCCATTGCTCTGACCCTCCTCCCCACCAAACTTCTAAAATCTGTGGGGATCCCTTTTCTTTGCATATAATGCACACCCCAAGTTTTTCCCAGTTGTTTTGAAAGAAAATATGGTAGCTAAAGATAGATGATAGCTAGATTGAATATACAGTTGAACAGATAGGGTTTTAGGCATTAAGGCAGTGATTCTCAACCTGGCTGCCACACAATACAAGCACTGTTAGGTGTGCTAACATGATTCATAAGATAAACCCAAAGATTTCAAATAGGAATTTATAATGTTAAAACTATTCAGACCTGTTGTGGTCACTCTGAGTGCTCTGCAACCGAAGAATTGCTCTATTATTTTCTATAGTCAAAAAAGTGAAAACTAAGAACTGGCATCTTCCACAGGGTGCAACAAGGGATGTCGAATCTAAAAAAGTTGAGAACCACTGTATTAAAGAAAAGGGGGGGAAAAAAAGGATGGATAACCAATTGGCTAGCAATAGATTTACCATATTTTACCGTGTACAGGCCAACGTGGTGTACAAGTTGACCCTATATTTCCGATCAAAAAAGTTAGGATTTTCATAGATCTGGTATATAAGTCAACCCTGCCACTGCAGCTGGAACCTGTGAGCCACAGCCACAGCTGGGCCAGCAGCAGAGGAGCTCAGCATGGGGGACTATGTGTTGCTCCTGCCCAGCAAGCGCCACTTCCTGCTGCTACTCTGCGCTCTGGGGCTGTTGGCAGTGCTGTGGCTCTTGCACTGCTGGGCAGTGGTTCTACCCTGCTGGCCAAGATCTACCCATGGGGCAGCCACTGGGCAGGCCAGACTCAACAGGTATGGGATTTAGGTGTCCAGCCTGGCTTTGGAGTGTTGGGCAGGGACAGAGGCAGGAGCAGGGTTTGGCCCACTCAGTGCTGGGGAAGCCCACAGACACAAGCATGTCACTTCCCTGTTTGACAAGGCACGGGGTCCGGCTGAAGTACGGATACAGTGTATAAGTCAAGGTGGAAATTTAAGGATAAATATTCTGGCTTCAAACCTCCACTTACACACTGTGAAATATGGTACACCTTTCACATGAGATAATAATAACCTCCTTCTTAGGAAACTACCTCTTCTCACTCTGATCATACAAAAAGTGCCTTCAAACTCACCCTAATCCATTTCTCTCTCCAGTGAGTACACTCAAGATTTTGTTCTTTGCTAGGAATTCAGAAAATACCACCTGTTTGGTTAGACTGCACATCTGTACCAACACTTTATTGGTCCAGGGGAGCAAAAACAATGGATATGTCTTCCCTAGATTACTCCCTGGCTCTAAACATTCAGTAAATTTTCTAGCCAAGCAACATATAATTTTTCTGTGGTTTACCATTTCATTTGCTAAATGCATTACTACCAGTTGCCTAACTTGTTATCTATTTTCAATATTTTTAATGGGGCTTTTCACCCCCACTGTAGTCCCAAATGTATCAAGTGACATGGCTTACATTCTGGGAGACATCCTAGAAAATGAGCTCCCTTTCAACTCTTCACATGAACAGCCTCAGCAACATCCTGCATCTACACGTCTAGAAGTTTGCCAGTAATTAAAATTGGAATGAGATTTTATCAGTTAATGGAGATTTTGGGCACTAAATAACTCCGCACACTCAATAGCTACACAGGAAAATAAATTGCAGTATTTCATAGCTAGACACCATGAAAATGTTTAAAGGTCTTTCATATAACATGTTGCTAGTTGCCAGCTGTTTTTCTGATCTTTATGGCAAATCCTGCACTGAAAGACTGCTGCCTAGAAGGCAGGACCTGACAATAATTTGAATCTACTTGTCCTCTCTGTAGATCAGATGCCATTATTACCAGGGGAATCAGTAGTGCTGTCACACGCTCTTAGCTGTCCCTCAAGGGAAATGATTTTCAAGAAACAATATGGAAAATATATATTGTTAAACTATGGCACACACTCCGTGTTCATTAGGTTATGGCTGCTCCAGCCTAAATGTTGCTTCACATAGAGTTTTCTGTTGGGCATGTGTGTATATGCATGCATGCATGCATATATTCAGACATAGATACACTAAAACCCTCATTTGTCAAACAAACTCTCTGACCTCTGGAAGAGGACTACACCCTTGTACTTCGCTGTGGTACAGCATCTTATATAATGGGACCCAGATTTCAGGTTGAGGCCTTTTAGGTACCTAATATAATATATACAGTAGTAAAAAAAATCCTATGGCTCAAGGCACAGAACTAAGTTTGAAGATGACTGTGTTGGTATCTTAGAAAAATCTCTGGTTTCTGAATAAGAATATTACAGAATTTTACCCATGTAAGAGAAGAGCTTTTCCTCTGGAGCAGTGTAAGGATGAAAGTATTAAAGGATAACTACATTTTCAGAAAAAACTCCAAGCTAGGCCTGTCTATTTAGCATGAAACCTTTCTAGCTTGTAGAAAAGAAACAAAGGGCTCTAATTCACAAAGGACTCTAAGCTCGAACAAGCTTTAGATAAAGCGCTTGCACCACCATTTTGAAGCGCAGGAAAGCTGATACATGAGACCCGGGAGGGTGCCGGAGTGTGGCAATTGCCATGCTTCAGCAGACTCAATGACTCAATTAACTGAGTCTGCTCCAATGTGCTGGAATTAATGTGCATTGAAGCAGCCTCCCTGCTTATGTATAGACACCCCCCAAAAATGAAATATTTAAAAGTTATCCATAAGATGTCATTTCAAGCAATATGAACTGCACTCTGTGGTCACAGGAGCCCCTCCCACTCTTCTGTTCTTATGAGAGATTTCACTGTCCTGGATTTAGAAGCTTCCTCAAGCATCTCCTTCAAAATAATAAGCAGAATTTGCTATGCTGTAACCAGTACCATCCCAGCCACCCAAAAGCGCAAACTTACCCAGAAGGAAGAGTGACCCCTGATCCTGAGATGTGCTGGGTGCCTCTGCTATGACTATCTAGATAGGAAAACCTAGTTTCAGCTACTGGGAGTGATTCAGTAGAGAACTCAAGACTTTGGAACTAACTTCTTATTGGATAGAAAAAACCCAAAGTTTCCTCACCTTTCAGGCAGGATGCAAAGGCCATTTATTTGCACAGGCCATTATGCAGTGACAGTGCTGGAGAAGCTTGTGGTCCTTATGAGTGGGGATGTCATTAATCTCTTTGATTAGGTTCTGATCTGAGCCCTTTAACTGACATTGAATTGATCATTGCTAGGTTATTTAATGAAAATACATTGTATTTTTATGCTTGAACTTAGAGATGAATGTCAAGCATACATTATAAATAATTTTAATTTTTTTCCCCAAGGAAAGAAGGTGGAAAACAATATGTGGCATCTTGGATTTAGGAAAGACGAAAAATAAAATGCAAATCAGTTCTGCTAAAACTAAATTATAAGGCCACAGAGCAGGGAAAGTAACCTCTTAAGAATGGGTCATTAGAGGCTGTTAAGGTCCTTGTAAAAGATTAGCTACCCTTAGGCCTTCTCAAATGCCATATCTTCTAGAAATCATTTTCTTCTCCACTTTTTTTCAGTCAGCAAGACTGCAGCATAATAAATTTTGACATCATAACCTAAAATATAAAATCAGGCCAATTGTTATGCAAGCAGTGTTGCTCCACAAATGACTGTTAGGAGATGTAATTTCATCGAGTGTGGGAGAAAATGCATGCCACTTTCACTCTCTTCAGCCTATAGCTTTATCTGAAATAACATCTGAAATAACATCTGTGAAGTAACATGTGATGCTCAGATCCTGTACAATGCATCTGACAGAAAAAGGGATTGTAACGAAGCTTACTGTTTAAAAGGAGGCAAGGCACGAAATCGGTTGCTGTTTTGTACTGGAAGTGTCTTTAAAATTGGAAAAAAAGTGATTTTATTTCCAAAGAAAAAAGTGCTTAGCATTTTCTGTTAAGCTTTTCCGATTCTATCCTTTTCTCTCTGCTTACCCAATAACTCACCTACACACCCCTCATTTGGCAGTCACACCACAGCAAATGCAGTTCTTTAGATCAGTTGCTTTGCCCAATGCTTTGTCCATGCATTAAGCAAAATCCTATTTTCCACAATAGACAATCTCAGTGTAGCTTGAAACCAACTCTGAGTTACCTGAGTAAAGTGCGGGAGGAAATAAGGAGTTGGCTGAGTGTCTCTAGAAGGCAATTCCAATTCCTATAATGGGAGCATTTGTGAGCTTATACGAGGTAAGGGAATTGTGCCTGCATTTTAGCTGGGCAACTCACAGTTAATCTCAAGCTGTATTTTGGTCATCCACCAAGTGAAACAGAATTCTGCCTCTTCTGTTTTAGTGAATCGGGGTTGAGTTTCTTGTCCATATCTGATGTTCTGCACTTCTCTTTTCTCTCTTACCACATCACCCTCTTTTCTTGTAAATATGCCAGATGGAGTGCCTTTTTTCATGCTTCACTTTTGCTCAATTCACCTCTTACGACTGCTAGCTTCACCACAGCACCCCGGTTGAGAATTCATATTCAAGTGACATTTTGTCAGGTGATCGGCTACTGAAAGCACTCTACAGCCGTGACCTTATGGAAGTGCATGAGTGCAGAGCACTTTAAAAAGGGCCTGTTTCTATAATCATTATATAAGAGTTCAGATGCAGGTGCTCCAAAGCGGAGTGCCTTCATTTAACATATTTCAGAGCATGCCAGCAGCAGGACTGGGCTGATGCAGTCTAAATATAACATATGCTAGGTGTCCAATGTGACACGGCCCTCTCTTTCTACCACTGGTGACAGCTCCCAAAACATTAGGTATTGACCTGCTGAAGTAGAAGCTGCTAGCTTGATGAGGTCTGCAACATAGTCCCTGATCGTACACTGGAAGAATCACATAACAGCTACCCTCCCACTGCCAACCAAGTGAAAGCCTGTCATGTGTCAGAAGAGTGGAGTGGTTATCCCAATAACCATGATTACTATTGGCTGTTATCACAGGGGTGATGGGAAGAGAGGTATTTAGCCATGTTAGTCTGAAGTCAAGCAGAAGGCATGGTAGAGATGCACCTTGAATTCAGATATTAGTTCAGACTAATTCAGATATTAGTTCAGATGTGATGTAAGAAGGAATACATTAAGACAGGGGTCAGTGACTTACAACCCACAAAGCCATTGGGTCTGGATTGGAGCCGGGGGCTTTGGAGGTGGAAGGCTTAGCCTACATTGCAGCTGGGAGCTTCTTCTGTCCTGCAGCTGGACATTTTGCTGGTGCTGTTGCTGGGGGGCACAGAGATGTGGTGGTGGCATTGGCAGTGGCCAAGTCCTAGGACCAACCCACTTTGAAACCAAACTTGGGCCATTCTGACATGCTGGCAAAACCATTGCCAGTCGCTGTGTTAAGATATGGGGGCACTCTGATATTATGCTGATGTGGAGTATAAGTACCCTGGACATGGTGCAAAGAGAGAAACAGACCAGTTCATCAGTGGATTTTCTGAAGCTAGGTTAACCAATTTTAAATAACAGCATACATACAAAGGAAATAGCCCCCAACTTTGGCTGCGTTCTGATTTCTAACCTATCTCCCCTTAAATCAAGTACACCATTTTTTAAAAACATAAAACAAAAACCACACAAAAATATTTCCTCACTTCCCCATAGAAGCACATTATCTTGAGATACCATATGAAAAATATCCTGTGTGCCAGTGATTCAGTGGGGGCCAACCTTTATGGCAGGCATGCTCTGCACCACTCCCATCCCCTTTCCCACCTAATCTGCTGCTTCTGTTTTCTCCTCCCTGCCCTATCTGCCACTGTGCTGCCTGTTTCCTCCCTAGTCCAATGTGTGCCACACACAGAGGCTGCTTGTGCCACTTGGGGCACATGTCCTACATATTTGCCACCCCAGTATCTTAACACTTGATAAAAGTGACTTGACACTTCTGACGAACAGAAAGTTCAGACTTTCCTTTAGTATACTCAGCATGTGGATCTTTTCCTGGAAAATCCTGAGATATTAGACCTTTAGGTGGTGACAGTTTTATGGGCAGCATGCAGCTTAAAGTCTCATACATATGGATTTTCAATGCATAAAGTGAATTCTCTCTCCTTGTTGGACCCTCAGCACTTGTATACCTGGCTTTACAGTAAATCATAGAATTATAGAAAATAAGGGTTGGAAGGGCCCTTAGGAGGTCATCTAGTCTAACCCCCTGCTCAATGCAGGACCATCCCCAACTAAATCATCTCAGCCAAAGCTTTGTCTAGCCAGGTTTTGAAAACCTCCACTGATGGAGCTTCCATCACCGCTCTGCATAACCTGTTCCAGTGTTTTACTAGCTTCCTAGTGAGAAAATTCTTCCTAATATCTAACCTAAACTTTCCTTGCTGCAACTTGAGCCCATTGCTCCTTGTTCTGTCATCTGCCACCACTGAGAATAGTTCAGCTCCATCCTCTTTGGAACCGTCCTTCAGGTAGTAGAAGGCTGCTATTAAATCCCCCCTCAGTCTTGTCTTCTGCAGACTAAATAAGGCCAGATTCTTCAGCCTGTCCTCATAAGTCTTGTGGCCCTGTCCCCTCACCATTTTTGCTGTCATCCGCTGGACTTTCTCTAATTTGTCAACATCCTTTCTGTAGGGGGGGCCCAAACTTGAACAGAGTACTTCAGATGTGGCCTCACCAGTGTTGAATAGAGGGGAATAATCACAGATTTCTATTCATCTGACAGTCCATTCATTCAGCCCATACTTCCTTAGCTTGCCTGTGAGAATATTGTGGGAGACCGTATCAAAAGCTTTGCTAAAATCAAGGTACACCACATCCATTGCTCTCCTTGCATCCACAGAGCCAGTCACCTCATCATAGAAGGCAATCGGGTTGGTTAGGCATGATTTGCCCTTGGTGAATCCATGCTGACTGCTCCTAATCACCTTTTCCCCCTCCAAGTGCTTAGAAATGTATTCCTTGAGGATCTACTCCAGGATTTTTCCAGGGACTGAGGTGAGGTTGACTGGTCTGTAGCTCCCTGGATCCTCCCTTTTTACCTTTCTTAAATATGAGCACTATGTTTGCCCTTTTCCAGTCATCCGGGACCTCTCCTTATTGCCATGAGTTTTCAAAGATGATGGCCAGTGGCTCTGCAATCATATCAGCCAACTCCCTCAGCACCTTTGGGTGCATCCCATCCAGCCCCATGGACTTGTATATGTCCAGCTGTTCTAAATGGTCCTTAACCTGTTCTTTTGCCCCTGTTGGCTGCTCATCTCCTCCTCAACCTGTGCTGCCCGGTGCAGTAGTCTGGGAGCTGACCTTGCTGTGATGACTGAGGCGAAATAGGCATTGAGCACTTAAGTAAAGCAGCAGAAGAAAAAACAAGTCCCTATTAAACTATTCTTCTAGAAATGTTGATTTAAAAAAATGTTTTAGTGATATTTCAGAGTAGGAAGCTCTAGTTATTCACATGTACCCTAGAAATTAGAGATGGAAGAGACCTATTAAGTCATTTTGTCCTTCCTGCATCCATTGCCAGATTATTCCCTATTATACTATACCCTCAAGTTCTTTGTCCAGTGCAGTTTTAAAGGACTCAAGTGCTTGGACTTCTATCACTTCCCTTGGGAGACTTGTCTATTCCACAATCTAATAGATCTCACTGTCAGGAAATGGCCTAAATTTTCCTTTGCTCAATTTTATCCCATTACTCCTAGTTATAGTAGTTTCTTCCTGTTGTGCTCTAAAGCTTCCCTATAATGGCTTTCACTCCAGGACCAGTGTGGAAAACAGCCTTATATAGAAACCTCTCACCTCCTTCTAGCCCCCCCCACACCTGGCAAACCATATTGAACTGGAAGAGGAGGCAGCAGTTGCAGCTCGTAGGAAGTGGACTGCTGCCACTTGAGATCAGGCCACTGTACAAGGCTCAGCCATAATTATGGCACAATGCAGCAGGTAGGGAGTAATGAGGGATAAAAGCAGTGCCAGCAGCAGGGATGTTTCCTTTTAACTCAAGACAACCTTTGAGTTGCATGGTCAATTTTGTAAATAGTGCAATTTTGTAAATGGCCACTAATCATCTAAGTGTAACATCTCTTCAGCTCTTCTGTGCTGTGCTTTTGTCTTGCTCCCTCATTTGCCCCCTAGAAGGAACTGATGGTGACACTGTCACTTGTATGACCAAGGGCTACTTCATTAGACGTCCACTATACACTCAGAGGCTCTTGAGAGCCGCAATCCACATTCCAATACTGTTAAGTTTTCAGCTTGGCCAAGGTTAAGATGTACAGTTAATGTAACTTCTCAGTTTATATGGCAGAGATGTATGGCTCATGTTAGTTAACGATCATACTTTGATTTAAAGGCATGAGCAGTTTGCTTTGGGCCCTTCTTGGTCTCTAACAGTAATAACAGCAATACTAAAGCAGAGACAATGACAGATGGTTATTTGCACATGGAAAGCCTCCCAAAATGGTAAAGGAAAGCTCAGAAACTTTACAAACTTAAGCAGGGAATGCTGAGCCACAACAGACCTATGCTTTTTATCATCAGATATGCTAGAGTTATGTCGTCAAGGTGACACAGAGGTTACAATATGAGCCGACACAAAATTTAACAACCTGTCAGGGGACTTTTCCCCCAGAAGAACTGCAGGAGGTGAACTCTGATGCAAGTGATTTTAGGTGCTGGGCTGAAAGTCAAGGAAGGCTCACCTGGACACCTCCAGAAATTCAAACACAGACATCTCGATTCGTTTTGGGATTCTTTGATTCAAGCCACCTTCAGTCACTTTTGTAGCAGATCTCTCTTTCATATTTTTTTAAATTCCTTTTCAGCTGCCTGCTGATGTACTGTTCACTTATTTTTGGGTTTTTGATTAATACTGACCATAGTCCAGTCTGGATTTTTCCAAAGTCTTCCCAGAAGTGCCTTTAGCAAATTCTCTGTCTGTTACAACCTAGAGACTGAGCGAGAAAAAGCAAACATACAGAAATTGGTGCTGAGCTGTCTGTAACATATTATTCCCTTTTCAGAGACTCAAGTCTTTTATCAACAACTCAGGCTTTGCTATTTCATAGGAAAAAGCAGCCGCAGGGAGAAGAACTACTGAAAAATATTTCTACAAGTTATATTTCCGCCTTTAATAAACACTACTGAGGTAGTCAGGCAAGCGCACCCACAAAAACACACACAATGCACGTTCCCTCCAACTGTTCTATTTCTTAACCACTGGAAGGCACGCAACATCATTCAGTAGCAGGACAGGTGCCAAGTGATTAATTAGAAAAGACTGCTGAGTCTTTAGAGGAAAAAAATGTCTAACAAAAGCACTTAAAATGTGTAAAGAAATAAAACTGGGAATGGTCAAGGCCAACGTGCCTTGCACTTCAAATGCTGTGAAGTCAGTGGAAAGAAATGCTCCCATACTGTTCCACACCCAAGTATTCTGTGGTATATTAGGAAACAATCTGAAGATAAGTGCAATTTTTATTTCTGTTTCTGCTCCTTCTGGGTCCATTTGGAGGAAAAATTGGGGCCTGGATACTAGCCAGTTTTCAACACAAAAGTTGGTGTTCACACGGAAACGCTGACACAGAGCAGTTAAGGAGGTAAAAAAGGCTAAACATAAAATACTAAGGGCTAAGTAATTCAACATAAGTCTCTTCTTTCTTATACCATTCTAGGACAGTACATGTTGTAGGTGGGCATTCATAATTTCAAGATATGAAACACCATGTCCTAAAAAAGATGGCAGGTTGGCAGAAAACGCTTGGTAATTCTACAGCTAAAGGGAAATCACATTGGCTAATCCTACCCTTTCCTATGTCATTGGTCCTCCCGCTTGATTTCAATGGGTGCAAGTTCAGGCTCAGTGATTTATAAGGTAGAATGACTGCTTATATATAAAGTATTGACATGTTATGAACTTCAGGTCCTTAAGCTTAAAACACAGATTTAATTGCCTGGAACATTAGGTTTCTCCACTTACTTTCATTCATTCATTGTCTCATGGTTTCAATATAGTGACCACATTATTTGTTATAGGCCATTCTCTGTTTCGCGCACACATATATTATAAGGAACAAATATGATCTTTGCTATCAGTGTGTTTCTGACAGCTGAGAGCACATTAAATGCAACCCCCAAAGCACATGATGTGCACAAATGCACTCACTTGGATTTTCCTTGGTAATTAACACATGGAAATGTATTCTCCTTCCTTCTTTCATGCTCTAGCCCTGTTCCCCTAGTTAGAACTACAGAATATGGGGGAATCTATAGTTGCACAGAGGCTATAATACACTCCAAGGTGAAGTGATTGCATTAGTGGCTAACCACCCCTCTGAGGATTTGATGACTTGATGTGTGAATTGTCTGTCATACCATTTACCTAGCCCTTGCAAATTGGCTGTCTCTTTTTGACAAGAAGGATTATGAATGCTGTCCAAACTGTTGTGAGAAACCAGATCTTTTTTTACAAAACCTTTTTTTAATTTTGTGAGGGATAAAAATGCTGCAGTATTTATGATTAGTTCTGCTGAAAGATGCCATTTTGCAAGTGTTCAACTCTGTTTTTACTGGCCAGTCAAAAAGAAAGGAAAAAAGAAATCAAAATACCATTTTTCTTTTCAGCTTAACCATATTGTGTAGTTTATCACCCAGTGGCTAGCATAATAAATGTTACAGAAAAGACTAATTTAGGATCTGAATTTATTTTAATTAGTCTCTGTAATACTGCAGATGTTAGTCTGTTTAAAAGCAAACCTGCACTTGCTAAGAATCTCAATGAGAAGGATCAAACATTTTATATTCTTAGACATGCCACTTTGGACTAGAACTGAAGAAAGGGTAGAAGAAAAAAACACTACTAAAGAAAGAGAAGGGGGTGATGGTGGGAGACATGGCGATTTGTTTTTTTATAGGCGTGTCCTGTTATCAGTCACAGTACTGTAAAGGTGAGGTTTCAGTACAGCATTAATAACTGACAGTTGTTGTTAACTACTGTGGAACACTAGATAACCTTACTGAGAATCTATACCCAGATCTTAGGCAGCAAAGTAATGAGTCCCAGTGGAATGAAAGCTCTGGCCTCCTTTGTTGTAGCTATTGATCTACTGATGTGATTTAGATAAGGGAGGAAGAGATAATGGCATTGATTATTCTATTTAGGAGCCAGACCGAGACTAAACTCAGGTACAATACATGATGAGAAAAAAAAAACCCCCACTCAATCATTCCTTGTCTTTTCTTTGCAGTTCAAGGCAACATGATGTGGTCACGGTAGCAGGGGCATACATTTTGATAAACATTCAGGCTTGGGTTTCAGCGACACTTTGATGTAAATAAACCCGTGACATTTCTGAATCTGCTTTATAATGAGTGGTATTGTTTCCATTCAACAAAGCACTGCAGGCATAGAGTATTTTTATGCCAGCGAGATTGGCATGAATCTGGGATGGAAATCTCACCCTGACAAATAAATATGCATAGCTAATTTCACTTTACATTTCCCTTTGCCATTGTAGATGCCAATGAACTTAAGTTAAGTAGTTTATAGGGCTGAATCTTAAATAGACTTAGAATGCATGCATCTGCCCATAGCAAGGTGTAATTACTGTGTCAGGATTTAACATCAGATCATCTAGAAAACAGGGGGTAAAACCCTAGACTTTAGCTCAGGGTGTTACAAAGGAAACTGTTAATTTTTAGAAATGGATATTAAGCAGATCCCATTGAACTTAGAAGCTCTAAAAAGACAGAACACCATTTGTATCACTGTCAAAGTGGTTCATATTAAACTGCCTCTGAATACTGTAATGGATTACAGCAGCAGTTCTAGCAAGGGAACTCTGAGAAGCAGGATGGACTGATGATGATATTCTGCTCCCTTGGGATACTGTCCCAGTGCTACAAAGCAGCATATAATTACAATGTCCCTTTCCCCATAAGCAGTCTTCTACTTCTAAGAGCTAAGCATTCTCTTCAACTGTAAGAAACTGTGAGTCTGCTGCTGTCCAAGGTGTAGGTTCAGCCTGAGTACAAAAGTAAAGGTATTATCATGCTAATGATACTCTTCTTGGCTTCTGTGGTTGATCAATGTTTGTGTAAGAAGGAAAGAAAAATGATCTGGTGGCTAAAGCATAGGGCTGGGAGCCAGCCCCCGCCCCCCTCCATTCAGTTACCTGACACAATGAATAGTTTCTGTGTGCAACTGTATTTCACTTCATCTATGCATCTATGCAACTCAGCTTCTGATCATGATACAGAGGAAGCAATAATTCTTTGGAGAATTGGTGCACTTCATGAGCACCAAACAGAGTTGGTCTGAAATTCTGGTCAGATCAAACGTGTTGGTCTGAAACAAAGCTTAATGGAACATGCCAGTCAGTTGAGCTCCAAATATTGTGGTTGAAATATCATAGCTCTAGCAAAGTTTTGCCAAATTCAAGACAGATTTCCAAGGGGAAATTCTGGCCCTGGGACAGTCTGTTGATTGGATGACCTCTGTCCAGCCAAGCAGTGAAACTGACTTTCACTGTTGCTATTAAGGCATGAGTGTCCACTTCCAGTCCAGTTTGGACAAAAAGCAAATTAAAAATGGAATCTGAAACTCACTGAGAGCCAAAAGACCTACTTTTTGGCCAGCTCTCATGTGAAATTTGTTGAGACTCTGAAATAGAACTGTAGGGTTAGAAAGGGATGTCAAGGGTCATCCAGGCTTACCACCTACATGAATGCAGGATGGAAGGTGGTACAAAGGAGTAACAAATATCATTGAACAAAAAAGGATAGGAAATTCTGCCATCACTGCATTATTATTTCTTCAGGATAAACTCCCCCTGGCTTTGGGGTGTTCACACCATTGCTGCACTGATCTGCAAGTTCTACACATGAAAGAGCTGGCCAGCTCTTTGGAAAATTATTATAACTATGCATATGTGCATAGAAATCTTTAGAAGCTGGCAGAACTCCCCTCTCCACCTCAGCCTCCCCTAGGATGACCCCCAGACCCGCCTTGTTGCTGTAGCATACCATAGACAGATTACAACCCTAAACCCAGGTATCTCTACTACACAAACCACCAAATAATTTTACAGCTCCTTGAAACATTAATGAAAGAGAGATCAGAGTCACCCCCTACATATAGCCATTGAAAGAATGGTTAAACAATAGGTGCCTCAAACCACAAGGCATGGGATTCAGTTTTGGGAGCCTGTAGGTGTGCTTGTTGCATGGGAAAAATCTTAACTTGCACACAATAAACTTTTAACTCAGAAGCCTTGGAAAGCATGGTGTTTCCCATTTAGTTAGAAAATGGATTGTGTTGTGTTGGAGAGAGAAATATAACTTGCTCACTTTGTACTGAGCTGTATTGACCTCTTTTTCTGGGTTATGATTTAAAATCAGAGGGGCATGGAAAACTCTAATGTCCGGGACTCAATCTCCAGCCCCTGTCTAGAGACCTACAGTGATGGAAATAGATGATTCAGAGCAAAAGAGCAAATTGACCTCTTGGAATTCATGAGAAAAGATGTATTTTGAAATTTCTTTGAAAAGCAGCAGAAGTAGCTGATGTCCACACAAAATCTTTGGGAAAGCTCCTCCTCTAGTATTGATTGCTATAGCTCCAGTTTGCACTCAGCGAAGGTCTGCAGAATTGGAACAGAAATCTCCATGGAGATGCATTCAAATGCTGTACCTGTGCTGCGAAACATTGCATTAGAATGTGCTTGAAATTTGGGGGCAGCTTGTATCTGGGTCTGATTCCAATATAACTTTATAGCTATAGACTGTTGATCCTTGGTTTCAAAGTGGTTCCATACTTTGCAGCTCTGATCATCTTCAGGTTTTATACCTATCCTATCTCTGCCTGCCTGAATAACAGCAACTTGACATGGAGGTGTCACATTTATTTTCAGCTTTGCTTTTCTGCTGATAGATATTCCAGCAGAGGTTCGTTTTTAAGTGATGAGTTTTAGCGCTTCTGGGGATTTTGGCTATGAATTTTGAAAGTCTTAAAATGAAGCTGAGAGCTGAGGCAGTTGATCAGTCTCTTCATGTCCAGATAGCTGCAGAGCAAAGTAAGATGCTAGACAAAACTGAAATCCTCACCACTGATAAATATCTTTAATTCCATTCAAATGTGTTCTTGCTCTGAGGCTATTTGTAATTGAGTGTTTCAATTCCATCATCAGTTGTTCATCTTTTTTCTTTTGCTGTTTGCCAGATCTTCCAAAATTACTATTTTTTTTCATCTCCTTAATAATTTATCTGAGCCTCCATAATTATCACAGGGAAAAGAAAACAAAGTCCTTTAGTGTGATTGCTGTCTGTTTATAGACTGATTCTAGTGCTATGGCAATTGGCACAATGGTTCGATTGGTCAACAGACTCAGTCAATCAGCAGCATTGCTAGGAGTTGATTAGGACACCCCCAGTCCTCTACCATGCTCTCTGTCAAGCATGCCAAGATTTTAATTTTTTTTAACTGAAAAACTTAAACATTTCTTAGAGCTCTGCATTTAATTTATGCATAATTCCTTGATAATGATCTCAGCTATATTATTTCTAAAGGCATTTTATAGCTTGCTGTTTCTTATTGTCCAGTATAAGAAACCTATTCCTTTCCTTCTCTCAGATTCAAGATGATATGATGACCATTATCCTTGCACTTCAGACAGCTACTTCTCATTTTGTTCCCCTATTTTTTTTTTTTTTTACAAAATGGTATGTACTGTTTTTGCACCTATAGTTTCCAGTGCTCTTAATAGCCACAGTAGGACACTGATTCCAAGGGTGATATGACAGCACTAGACAATACCATGGCATCTTCTGTGTTTTGGGGGACAATATACTGGCCTGATAGAATTTACTATTGTTCACATGCAGTTCAGCTACTCCAAATACTATAAGCAAAGAGCCGTTCTTTCCTTTCTCTCCCTGCTAAATCATACCATATCGATTTTGGAGCCAAACTTCTTTAGACAAGGAAATGTATTTTCACGTGTTTGCACATTACCTAGCACATTGGGATTGCAATCCTGATCAGGATCTTGGGGCAAGAACACATTGTAGCAAGCAGTTCAAGTGTTCACTGCACCAATTAAACTGTAGATAATGTTCTCCCTAAATATTTGAACAGGTAAGTGTTTCTAAGAAATTTCCTAGATCTCTTCCTTACCAGACACTTACACTGATAGTTGTACTCCTTAAAATATCCCCCATCCTTCTTGAAAGCTGAATAGTTTAGTTTTCTTTGGCTTCTCAAATGTATGAAGTATGTTTGCAAAATACAAAAAAGTCAAACCAAACCCAAAATAATAAACCCAAGCCCAAAATTAACAGATATTGATTTTGCTTCTATTGCCTAGTACCTACTACTGCCAAGTACCCAGTTCTGTCCTTTTTTTGAAGTATATTTCAACAGCTCTTTCATGCCACATACACAATGGAGTAAGTTGTGATATATATTTTTCTTTCATTTTGGGTAAACTTGCAGAAGTATGGCTAAGCATAAATAAGCTGTCACAAAAGTATTAGCCAAGACTAGCCATGACTGGGTATACATCAGCTTCTATTATCTGCCTTTCCTTTGGCAGTTATACAAAGTGTTACTTATTCTCCCTCTTTGTGCTTTTAACGCCACTGAAATGATATGGAAAAGTGGCAGTAAATTATTAAATCAGGCCATGACTTTGGCCTGGTTACCAGGGACAAACTGGAAACAAGTTTGTTGCCATGTGAATGGGTGACAGGAGTTGCAAATGAGCTTCCTGTTCTGATATGTCTGTATTTACTGTACTAATGCTCATTTTCAGTAGCATTGCCGGGTTACTGGGCACTACATTTTCTACTCCTCATCCAGTCAACTGACCTACCTTTACTTACTGACAAGCTGTTACCTTGCACTGGTAAATGCCATTTAGTTTAATGACTTTTGTTTAATGTTCCACCTCTTTCCAGTTACTAGGCCTTCTGGATAAACTTGGTAAAGAAGTTTAGTGAATCAAAAAGTAATAGTATGCTTTCTCTCAAATGCCTTGAAGCTGATCTCAAGCCAGTGTAAGTCAATGGGAAGATTCCCTTTGACTTACACAAGATTTGGATGTGGCCCACATTCATTTGGGAAATGGCTCGGATTAAAATGCTATTAAGATGAATAAAAAAAATTCTGTTTTGATTTATGGCCTATCTTCAGGGAAAAGACATTTATTTAGATTATAGTGAATCTGTTTTATTTAAACACCAGTGAAAAAGACAAGTATCTATTTTGGAAAAAAACCAAAGAATATTTGGGAATTTAACAGATTAAATTTGAGAAACCAAAAATTGTGTTGAAAGCAGGCAGGGTGAGTAGGAAGGAAGAACAAGGTTTGTAAGAACAGAATATTGTTTAATATAAAGATTTCCTGTATACTTAGCAAAGCTCTTAACATTCAGTTTTCAGGACAGGTTTGTGTTTTGTGCGGTATGTGTTTGCATGAATGAATATAGGATGGAGATAACCAAGGAGCAGACGCCTGTATCCCAGAGGGACCATATTTTTAGTTTATCATAAAACAACTATTGAATAATTGCAATGCTAACGTTTCTGCACATCTAAAGGCCATACAAATGGCCAGCAACTCTACAGAGAATATTCCACACGGATTATGCATGCATGTGGGAAGGGGAGTTGCAGGGAAAGATCACAAGACACCATGTCTTAAGTTTAATAACCCATTTAATATTGCCTTTCAGTTCCATTTCATGCTCAGTAAAGCAAGAATAACTGAACCTTTCACTGGCATTGGCCTTGGATGAAAAGCTTTTGTTTTGAAAGCTTCAGTTACAAAGCCTTATCGTTGTTGGCAATTAAGGTATACTACTGGTGTGCAAGCAGGATTTTCCAGTGATATATTCCATACTACAACAAAGCAATAATTCCTGTTCCTAAATAAGGATATTCATGTTATTTTCTTTTCAAAACAGGTAAAAGGTGAAGCATGCACAACTTTACCCTTCCCCTATCACCTTCTTTCATCTTTCTTGTAATGACAAATAGTGGTTGCACATGAGCAAAGGGCAAAAGTGACACAGATGTGCTGAAGTAAGCAAAACCCAGTGTACTGTCCCATCAGAAAGGTTAACGGCAAAAAGAAGCAAGACATCTAAACTCATGACATGTTAAAATGCTGCTTTAAAAAAGGTTAATGGTTATAGCTCCCAGTGCTTGCTTAAAGAACAAACTGCATTGGGACTCAGCCAACCAAGTGGGAAGGATATAAAAGGAAAGAGCAATGACTTGAATCAAAGATTACAAATTCCACCCTTAACACAGCAGATAGCAAAGGTTTATAGCTTTGTTATGCATACAATACTACATACCATTATTTTATATTGCTTGTAAGGAAAATGATTTGATCAGTAGATTAGGGAAATTGTTCACATTTTTATTTCGGATCCATTCTTGTGGCATAAACAAAATGAGAAGACACTAATTTGTAAAGGAATTTCATGGTGTCTGGATTAGTATTTGTAATATAAACTGGTTGTAGCCCTGCAACTCAGAAGAAAGGGTGGCAAGTAATTACATGACAGTTACTGTATTTGCTTTTTGCCTTGGCATTCCCTTATGGTGAGTATCTTCTTTCATTTTGAAAGAACCAATTCAATATGTTAACAGTAGTTAAAAATATGTAACATCATGCCAATATCTCATTAGCCATCCATAGTATTTTTATTGTAACCATCATTAACAAGTTAACAAACAAGATATAATGAAACATGCCACAGGAAGCTACTCAAAATCGTTTGCCTTATAAAAACAGTGTCTAATTTGGGGTCAAGTCAAATTGTATCGAATACCTGCGGAATATACAGGAGTTGACTTAAAACAGAGGGGTAACCTACTGGAATAAGGTAGGGTGCTCTGTGTAAAGTACCTGATGCTCTTACACTTCTCATTCCATTTACTTCTTGCACAATTCAGGATTTGTGGCATCAGTCACATACACAGTACTAAAGATAAATGGTGAAAACTTTGGCAAGAAAAAAATGACCAATATCAACACAGAAAGATAAACATTGGCCCAGAATGCTGCAAGTTCCATAAGATTTATACTGGCTTTTGCATGAGGGCGAATGCTTCTCTGAGAGTGGAAAACAGCCAAGCACATCATTGCACAGAAGGCAGAGAGGATGGGGGTGAGCTACTACTTGGGGAACCGAGAGGACTAGATCACCCCACTCTGGGGGGAAAGGAAGCCAGGGCACATGTTGCCCTTAAAAAGGGCTTCATTATTTCTTTACATCATCATAGGCCTGTTTCATCATGAGTTCTCTTATCTCGTCAGCAAGTCCAGAGACTTTTAGGGAGGTCTGCCCAAGCCTGTGCTCAACTCAATAAGCTCAATACCTTTTGTTTCATGTGATTTTCACTTCTCTTTATCCCTTCTCTGGAAATAAAGCTTGCTAAACATTTTTTCCCCAACTATTTAAGTTGGTCTAATAAAAGATATCAGATACACCCAAAGAAGATTGTCTGTCTATGTCCTTAGACCAACACGGCTACAACCTACACCCCTCAGCACTGCTAGCATTCCAAGCCTTGACTGCTGCCCTATTTTCTGATGCTCAGAGTAAGCTAATTCTGGCTAGCTTTGGGATATATACCCCAATCTTCTCCCATTCCCAGCAGTCTCTCTGAGGATTGATGGTTAATTGGAGCCAGCTGATTATAGTTTTCCCCTGTGTGACAGCTTACTCTATTAGAAGGAGAATGTGTGGCAACCTTGCCAGCCCACTTGGATGACAAAGGATGGCCAAAGCTGCAAAACACAATTATCAGAAGATATTAATTTACTTTACAGTCTTATTTGAAGGGGAGGGTTGGGCTCAGAAATTAAACTAACATTTCAAGAGAAATATAAATGCTTCTGAGGAAGGAAAAGGATGAGTAGCTAAATAACCTAGGAATTCTGCATCAACAAATTTTAAACTGTCAAGTTACTTTGATTTAAGATTTATAAGTGTCCATTATATTTGATTTTGGAACAACAGTTGCTCAAAAATCATTATGTCAAATATGCCAATCAACTTAGTAATAAATAATTAACGGAAAAACCGTCTGAAAAGGTACATATGGGACTTCATGTGTGAAAAGTTAAGTGCCTGAAAGTCTGTCCAAGAAACTATAATGGTTACCTTTCCACTTCTGATTACTTTTGGTTTCTCTCCATTTCCCAACAAAGTCCTTAACTGTACAGCTAGTTATTTTTTGAACCAGGGCTATGTTTATTTGAAGACTGAAGACTGTATACTTTTGTGCAACCACATGTTAATTATCACTAGGTAGAGAATTATTTGAATGGTGATTCTGTGTATAGATAAAGCCCCCAACTTCCAATATTACTCTGAATTTGTTGTATTCTATAAGGATGTTTATAATGCTCTTTTCTTTTGGCCTTTTTTAGTTTAGTTTTTGTTTTATTTTTGCTGCTGCCTGGGTCTCTCAAAGTTACCTTTGAGCTGTGTGTGAGTAACATGTTATTCTATGACATTGTGATTTGGTATAATGCATACATCAAGATCATGTGTGGAAAAAATAAAAACCTGATTGATATGTCTCTATAACAAGAGAAACCTCCTTCGTCTCTAATCAGTGCTTTGGAGAAGCAGTACTTAGAGAATTCCTATTTACTCAGAAGTAAAGCAATCTTCAGACTGATTTGTGGTGGTAAAAGGAAGATTATTAGAAGGGATTTCATTGACTGAGCTTATGGAACCATTAATACTTTACACCCCCTCACAGTCATAGAGAAACTGTTTTGCAACCTCAACTATATCAGGTGTGACCAAGTGCCTACTATAATACCATGATTGTGCTTTGATAGATGGCTTAGAGACTTTTCAGAAATAAGGTGACCTTCCAATAGTCTATCCAAGCCTCTCTCCCCTCAAATTGCTGATAAAATCCCAAGCAAAAGATTTCCAACAGAAGGACAATGTTCAAACTGTATCTATTTTCTTCTTCAATCACATCTGTATCTCCATCTTGCTAAATTTCTCTTTCAGTAATTATTTTGCCACAATGTTGCCCTTTAACTTCTGTAAAGAGCTATTATTTCCATTCCAATGTGACTGTAAGGCTCCATGTCATTTTTCAGCATTTTAAATAAAACCCCCCTACAGTGTATAATATGGCTACTTTTGAGGAAAACTTCTTATTTTGCTTCCTGAATTTAGCAGTTTACAAGTTTGGTATTATCTTATTTGCTAGAGATTTTGGGTTTGGACAAAACTGTCTAAATTTAGATTACAATCGCTAAACTTGCTTAACCAAAAAAAAAAAAGCTACCAACACTGGCCACACAAACATACACCACGTGGTGGATACGACATAGAAAAGAAATCAGAAGACAATCAGCTGAAAGAACACTCCTAAATCATGGTATAACTTTGAAAAGTAGATGCCAATGTGAAATACACTTATTTTCTTTGCTGTTCTGTCTGCAAAGTACGAACATTGAGAATAACCAAAACATCTGTAGGTGAACTGTTTACTTTAATTAAACAGTTACCCTATTGTAGATAGTTTCCCTATGAAATCAACCCAATATATTGCATGATGTGAGAGAGAACATTCTAACACACACCATATGATTGCTCTTTTTTTCTTCCTCCTCCCCTCTCCCACAGCTTAATTTCTAAATGAAGCTCCTGTCTTTATTGAAGAGATCCTATGAGGAAAAGGTA
Organism: Gavialis gangeticus; assembly: GCF_001723915.1. Taxonomy (NCBI): domain Eukaryota; kingdom Metazoa; phylum Chordata; order Crocodylia; family Gavialidae; genus Gavialis; species Gavialis gangeticus. The sequence goes on from NW_017729034.1 coordinate 83,057,307, forward strand.
GTATATTGTGCCATCTAATTCTAGAATATGGCTTATATAGAAAATTAGTCCTTTTTCTTAGGGAACAGGTTAATGTCACTGATAGAAAGCAGCAGACAAACCCTTTTGTGAACCAGTGAAACAGGTATTTGTTCTTGTTTCTGTCCTTCCTCGGAGACTTAAAAATTACAAGACAGCTGGCACTGAAGATGTAAATATTCACAGTGACTTTTTTCTTAGTTATTTTTCAGACTTTTTCATTTCAATATCACTCTGAAATAAAAATAAGTTCTTGGGATCTTAAAGGGAAATGTTTGTATATTTATGCATAATCATACTGATTTTTGTGTTTGGCCAGTATTAAAATTTATTAATACTCGAGATCTAATAATGTCTTAGATTTGTCTTGATCAATACCTCTTGTGCCAATAAATCTTGATATTGGTGACACAAATCAATATCTTCTTTGGATTGTTTCAACACAACATGCTGATGTAAACGTGCAATGGCAATTTCTCTGATGACTAATCTTAGCATCCAATCTGGTTTGTTCAAAAAATCCCACTTCCTCCCAAGTCTCATGACTTGTCAGGTTATACTTAGCTAATATCCAGATTTTACATAGTGGGTCAAAAGGAGAGTAGGCCCACAAACAGCTTTTATTTAATCCTCCTTTTATTTAATAGGAAATATTCTTCCAGTTGATTGCAAACTGTGCATAGGTTTGGTCAGAGGAAGGCAAATGTTTGTGCAGGTTTCCCTTGCCAACCACAGTTTTGAGTATCCACACTTAATATTCTATATACCATTTTGGCTACCACAGTACACAGTTTTGAGTAACTATGGTTTTCTGTGGCTGTGCATCAGCCTACCACCTGCCATTTTCCCCATAAGCCTTTTGTCTTTCCAATCACGGTTTTGCCAACTGTGGGAACTTTCAGGAACCTAACCCCAGTGGTTAGCGAGGAAAACCTGTATCTGACCATTGTTGACTCCAATGTTACAAATAAATAAGCCCAATTTCTTTTCACAGTTCAAAATTACTCTTATGCCTCCTTGTACTATAAAATACAGCTGTAATTGGTTAAACCTTGCTTATTTAAAATCCTTTATCTTAAACAAAATATTTGTCCAATGCTTACTGCTTGTGTTTACATTTGGTAAAGATGCACCATACTTCCTAAATCCAGATGTACTCCTCCCTTTGAAATGAATATAAAGAAATGTACAACAAATTCCTTCTTTCAGCTACTTTGATTGATTGCTCCTCTCTCTCCCTCTGCCTTCTCTCTCTCTCCTTCTGCCTTCTCTCTCTCTCCATAATTCTCTCCCCCGCCTTTTCTCTCCTTATCATCTGTCCTTGAAATCAAAACCTTCATTTATTGCTCTGACTTGTATATCCATGCATTACTTCCTTTAACCTGTTACATCCCAAAATCAATGTTTTTGCCTTAATGTCGAATCTGAGCCCTCCCTGGCAGCATGAGCCCTTCCTAGGAAGCTCAACTATTGAAAAAAAAATAAAATTATACTAATTTCATTAAATATCACAAAGTATCAAAGTTGTCAAAACATTTAAAATATTCCAACACAGGTAATAATTTAATTCTATGCTTATTATTCTGTGCAATAATATACAGTGGAAGTTAATGCCTTGATAGATCATTCATGGAAAACTGAAGTAATTACCATCATTCTAATATTCCTATTTAAATGCATGAAAACCTGATTAGCTGAAGGAAGCCCTACTTGCAGGAGGAATGGCATCTGCTTATTATTTATGCTAATGAAAAATACCGTTTACCCTAAAGGTTACAGGTGATGCATGTATTCAAGAAATGCAACTAACATAGAAAAAATATCCAAAGTGCCACTTTAACTTATAATTTGAATTTGGGGCCCTTTGCAGTTCTATATGAGAATGGAACACACACTTTTCTAGGGTAACTTCTCTAAAGACAATTCCATTAACTTAATTACAGTACCAGAATGAACCATTTTATCCCAATCTGTACTGTTTTACTTCAATAAGTATTGGATCTTAATCTAGTAGAGATGTTTGATACACTCAAGACAAAGTGTGATCCACTCTTTGCAAGGTAAAGAGGAGAGGCAGGCAGAATCTCAGTCATGGGCATCAGTGCAAAGCTTCCCGAGCTTGGCAGTTAGCAGGTTCTGCAGAACTGTGATGCCTCCTCTATTCCTTTTCCCCTCACAGCTTAGCGAGAGAGATCCTTCACCCCAGCAACATAACCAGCAGCAAAACTATACCAAGAACCTGATATGAAAGCTAAATAGATTGAGTTCCTTGAGTCTTTCATTATAAGGTTCAAAATCCAGTCCTTTCATCATACTCATGTAGATGTAGACTTGTCTCAGTATATTCTTCTTACAAACTATGGAGAAGTAAAAAAACTGCTACAGAACTTATGATTGGAAGTATGGTCAAGCTGTATTTTTCTAAAATTTGTCAAATTAAAAAAAATTTAATTTGACAATATCTGAAACACAACATAAAGAAGACAATCCAAAAACCGAAGACAGCTCAAGATCCAAACTTCCCAAACCTTACAGGTGTCAAGGTTTGCAGTGTTAATATGGGACTGGTTTTTAATGCATACTACAAAAATATAGAAATGTTATTAGGAATGGATCACTGGAGGCGCTACTTCACTGTCAGGGTGGCTAGGATCTGGAACCAACTTCCAAGTGAAGTGGTGCTGGCTCCACTGTGGTGGGGGTCTTTAAGACAAGGCTAGACAATCACCTTGCTGGGGTCATTTGACCCTAGTACTCTTTCCTGCCATGGCAGGGGGTCAGACTTGATGATCTGCTCAGGTCCCTTCCAACCCTAGTAACTATGAAACTGCAAGCAACTTAATAAAAAAGACTAAAAATAGTTTGCTGAATGTTGGAGGACAGAGCAAACTTATTTAGAGATGCAATTCTCTTAAACCAGTTCAAATACATGGCCAAGAAAAGAACTAAAATATCCTACTCCCACCCCATTCCAGTTGTACATGATACATGAGTTCTTTGATGCAAAATAAGGTGTGGTTTCATTATTTTTTCCCTAAAGCAGTCAGGCATGAGTTCCTTAAGAAAAACAAAAGCTGTTTTTCCCTTGGCAGCTTCCTACTTTAGAAAGGGAAAAAAAAATCTTTTAAATACTGGATTCAATTTATGTACAGCTGTTTATAATGAAAAATAATATATTTTATAGAACAGAGAGCAGCAAGCTGAGAACTAGAAACAGTGTTGGAGATATCATTACATTTTCTCCAACGGTCAACTGTTTGCTAAAATTGTAATGTCAAGTTTTTAAAATATCTCCTGCTCTTCCCAACATAGGTTTCTTGAAATTGCCATATGAAGTTGGCCCAGTGTCCAACATTTATGTAGCTCGTTAATCCCAGTTGTTGCTGCGCTAAGCTATATTCAATTAATCCTCCCATAGTGTTTATAAAACTCTATAATATAGCTCTTTCTTTATAAATTATATTAAAAAACCCCCAAAAAATCCGAAGAGAGAGAAAGAAGGAAGAAAAAAAAAATCATACTCATTCTGCAAGAAAGAATTCATTGTACAGCCAGAAGCAACAACTGATCACCTGGTTTGACCCCTTGTGCCAAAGGATTTTCTGAATTAACTCCTGTTTGAACTACAGCATCTCTTTTAGAAAAACATCCAATATTGATTTACACATTTATAGTGATGCACAAAACATCATCACCCTTAGTAAGATGCTCTGATGTACACTTTTTTTCCAAGTCCCAGTTTGCCAACTTCAGCCTCAGCCCTATGGATCTTGTTATACCTTTGTTTGCTAGCTTGAAGTGTCCTCTACCAACAACATTTTTCCTTGTATATTTCAAGTTACCCCTTAATTTCCTCTTCGTTAAGCTAAATCATTTGAGCTTGAGTCTTTCACTGTAAGGTGAGTGATCCAGTCCTTTCATCAGTCTCATGACTATTCACTGAGCCTCTGTTTATTTGTCAACATCCTTTTTTTGTGGACAACCTATTCCTACTGCAGTTGCACCAGTGCCAAACACAGAGGTAACACAGCTTCCAAATTTCTGCTTATTATTCTTTCGTTTACATAGCCAAGAAATGCATCAGCCCTTTTGGCAGCAGCATTACAGCTCTAGTTTAGCTGATCACTCACTATGGTCCCAAAATAGAGACATAGGCAGCTCTGTGACCTATGCAGCTGTGCAACACGTGGGGTGGTGCTGGCTGCCACGGTGCTGATCACAGCAGCATGATCAGCCACTATGGTGGTCAAGGCAATTTTATTCTCCCCCATAGAGCAGCACCTGCTCTGGTCATGCCCCCTTAGTTATGCTACTGTGACTGGGTGGGTATGTCTACACTGGCTCTGTACCATTGTTTATGCTGCTGTAAAAGATAAGGCCTACCCATCTGCTACAGCTACACACTTGAAACCCAGTGAAGGTGTTCCAGGGGAGTCTCTCACTGTCCTCATGATGTCTGCCTCTTAACTATCTGTACTGAGTTTACATCTGGCCATGTTAAAATGCATTGGGTTTGCTTGTGCTCCATCTTACTGAGTGAACCAGACTACTTTGCATCCATGCTTGGTCCTCTGTATCCTTCTGTCACCAGCAAAGTTTTTCAAAGATGACTTTATATTTTCTCTAGGTTGTTGATAAAAATGTTACTGGCACAAGGCCAAGACCTAATCCATCTGGGCCCCTAGAAACCATCCCACTTCTGGATGGTTTGGGAGTTTGCAAGTTGGCCCGTTTTTAATTCATGTAGTGTGGATCATGTTGATTTTTTATTATTTTAATTTCTTAATGAAACTGTTGTGAGCTACCAAGTCAAATATGATGCAGGAATCAAAATTTATTTTGTCAATACCTTCATAAACTAAACTTTCAATTTAATTAATAAATATAACTTTTCAAACTAATTTGATATACTTTCTATATAAGCATGTTGATTGGTTTTAATTAAATAACTTTTCTTCAATAACGGATTTTATTACTTTTATTTAATAAAAGAATATTAATCAAGTCCTTTATTAGTCATTCTATTATTTTGCTTGGAATCAAAATCAGGGTTAGAGACATGTAATTGCATAGGTTATCCCATTTATCCTTGTTAAAATACTGGCCCCACAGTATCTTTCTTCTAGTTCTCTTGGATTAAATTAAAGCCTATTCTTTCAAAGCTGGTAGATTCAAGTTATTTGGACCTACCAATTCAAAGAAGTCTAGCTTTAGATACTGTTGAAATGAGACTGGAATTAATCCTCTTCTCGTTTTTCCCCCGCAAATATGGCACAGAAATTTTTATTGAAGACCTTAGCCTTTTCTGACTCTTTATTGGCAACAATATCATTTTTATCTGCTAATAAACCAGCATCATTATTAAGGCCCTTTTTATTCATAATGCACTTTCAAAAAAATCTCCTAATTGTCCTTGAAATTGTGCTAGTTATAGCTTTTCCTTTCTGTCATTTTGCTTCCCTTAGCAAATTTGTAGGTTTTTTTAGATTTTTATTTACATTAATTATCACTAACTTTGAATTTCTTCTGTGTTTTTGGTTTTGAAACCTATTTTTCTTTTCCTCAACCATTTTCCCCTCATCCATTTGGCTTTCTTTCTTGATTGTGGCTTTTGGGATACCAATCATCATTATTCACATAATTTTGTGAGTTATGTGTGTGTGTTTAAATGCTTTTTTCCAGTTGGGCTCAATTATTTTCAGCTTTAGGAAACTGGCCCCAATGGCTATGTTTATAGGACTTCTGCTGAGCTCCAGGGCACTTAAGAAGCATAGGCCTAAGCCTCCTGCTCCCCGCTCCATATACACTAACCCCCAAAAAGATAAGGATATCTGATGGTGTCCCCTGCCTCTCAAGCATTCTGGAAACAGAAATCAAAACAGTTTAGGTAGCAGGGGGCATGCAGGAGAGGGGAGGAAGGAGGGAGGTGACCCCAGGGTAGCTTTACCACCTCATGTCTAGGTTTTGCATCTGCAGAGTAGGAATAGGTGGGTGCCACTCTGCTTCTCAATGATGGTCTCAAGAACACTACAAATACAGACTATGCATACTATTCTAGTCGTGTGTGTGTGTGTGTG
>NW_017729034.1:83063521-83076786 GCF_001723915.1 Gavialis gangeticus
TGAGCAGTGGTGTAAATAAATGGTTTGAGCTTTATTCTGTCTGAATATAGCAAATGTGATCATGTCATGATCTGTGCTTCTCAATGATGGTCTCAAGAGCACTGCAGATGCAGAATATGCATACTATTCTAGTGTGTGTGTGTGTGTGTGTGTGTGTATATACATATACATACACACACACGGTCTAAGCTTTATTCTGTCTGAACATAGCAAATGTGATAATATCATGATCTGTAGCATTTACTTAAATTTTCATTCAGTTCCTCTTTACTTGTTATGGTGAGGTCTGGTAGAGAATTTCCCTGGTTTGGATACAATGGTTTGAGTTTGAGAATTACCTGTAATTTTTAGAAATAATATTTAATACTCTAGGACATAACAAGCCAATCACACTGCCTTCGAAGTGAAACTGTGACACTTACTGTGTGACAGCTCTAACAGGACTCAATATGCAGCATTGTAAAATATAAGCAGAATGGATTAATATTTTATTTCCTCATAGAGCAAAGAATTCATTCAGTAATGAGCATCTCTAGAATTGATTCCACTCGCTGGGAAAGACCTTCACAGCTCACATGAGAGGCTCAATGTTCTTAAGTTATGAGAACTTATCTCACTTCTAAATCCCGTGTGTGCCCTTTAGGTAACCTCTGTATAATCCTTTCAGTCTGATGTTAGCAGGCGATAATCTTGTGGATTTAATACTGACATTATAAGTGGTAGGTCATGTCAATCATCATGCCCGTTGCACTGAAAATTGAAGAAAGCCTGTCACTTGCAAATCTAGGGCCATGGTTCTTGGAGCTAATCCAATCTAATAAATATATTTTCATAAAACTTGTCCATCAACTTCTAAGGGAAGAGAGCCCATCAGCAGACATATTTTGCAAGGGGCAGGTTCATGAGGTGTTAATGAGAAGCTAGCATGGAGGTGAGGCAGAAGGATGTTGCTCTATGAACTGTAAAAACAGTCTTGAAAGAAACTTGGCAAAAGGTCTTAGGCCCTAGCTTAATTAAAGTTGAGCTTGTTGTGCAAGTAAACGGCACACAGTTGGGATTTGCTCTCTGCATAATTTACGCATCCTCTGTTGGCTTGCTCTCAAAGCAGAACAGACTATAATTCTGAGACAATCCTGCCTGATTTCATTCAAGGATCATGTAATTGGAATAAAAAGAAAGAAAAAAAACCATAAAGCTATCCAAGTGATATGTCTGAAAAAGCTTAGCTCAAAGTATCTAAAGCCTTTGCACAGTTAACTACAATACATGCAAGAAATGACATTTTGTTTTATATTTTGTAGTGGAATATTCCAAGCATTGAAGGGTACCCTCTAAGATATAAGGTAGTAATTTATGACATGCTTATTCAATTTAAGTATTAAACGTACTCAGCACATGAATTGCTTACAGTGAAGTAAAAAGTCTAATATTGCAAGTACTGATTCTTAAATCATTATCAATGCAGGTGCACATAAAGCTACATATATACAACATACATAGGCATATGCATTTATACAACACATTACAACTGTATATCAATTGTATTCATACATCTGTATCTCTCACCTTGTAGAGCTCATTTGTCATCTTAAGACTGAAAACTTTTGGGGGCAAAGATGATGTTTCTGTGTGTTCCTGAGCCCAACTATCAGATTTGGAGTTTGATGTCCTTTGGCTTTTCACTCAGGAGGTGCATCTACATGAGACATTCACTGCAGCACTGACTAATTAGCTCTGCTATAAAGCATCAGCGTCTATATATGCAGTGCTGTTAGGTTGAAGTAAACTAATTAACTCCACTGTAGGATAGTGCTGCCCAACACAAGAACTATCCTATGGCAGAGTTATTTACTCCTTTGCAATGCATATGTAGATGCTGACCAGGGTTGGCTGTGGCACGAGGGTGTGCCAGCTAGCCCCACACTATAGCACCTTCATGCCATAGCCAGCCCATGTGCAGCACATTGAGCTGGGTCAGGGCAGCCCCAGGCTGGGCTGCCATCCGAGGCACATGTATAAACACTGCACCTGGGAGCAATTAACTCTGGTGGGAACTGCACCAGAGTTTATTGCGTTGAATTAATTTCATATCTAGACATGCCCAGGTAGTGAACAAAGACAAGAAGTTATGGGCTTAAACAGCATCCAGGGAAATTTAGGTTGAGCTTTACCACTTTAAATATGTTTAAGCACTGAAATAGATTACCTAGCAAGGCTATGGAATCTCCATCATAGGTAGGTTTTAAGCACAGGTTAGATAAACATTTGTCTGGGGTGGTTTAGACAGGGATGATCCTGCCTTGAGCACAGGGTTGGACTAGATGACTTCTGGACTTCCTTCCAGTCCTACTATTCTATGATTCTATGTCCTCCATACCATTGAGCTTTGAAAACTGTCAACCCACAAAAATAGTAGGGATAACACCAATGAAAAGACTTTGGCTGCATACAGGGGTTTTGTTTTTACTGGGAGAACTGCTGTTCTCCTAGGAGAAATTAGGAGCATACATGTGACCTAGATTCAGAGCAACCTAGACAAATTGGAGGACTGAGTCAAAAGAAATCTCATGAGGTTCATCAAGGACAAGTGAAAAGTCCTGCACTTAGGGTGGAAGAATCCCATGCACTGCTTCAGGCTTGGGACCAACTGGCTAAGCAGCGGCTCTGCAGAAAAGGACCTGGATGTTACAGTGGACAATAAGCTCTATACAAGTCAAAAGTTAGCCAAGAAGGCTAACAGCATGCTGGGCTGCGTTCGTAGAAGAGTTGCCAGCAAATGTAATAGAGAGGAAGTAATTATTCCCCTCTATTCAGCACTGATGAGACCACATCTAGAGTAGAGAGTCCAGTTTTGGGTGCTCCTCCACTAGAGAAAGGATGTGGACAAGTTTGAGAAAGTCCAGCAGAGGGCAACAGAAATGGTTATGGGGCTGGGGCACATGACTTCTGAGGAGAGGCTGAGGGAACTGGGCTTATTTAGTCTGCATAAGGGAAGACTGAGGAGGGATTTGATAGAAGTCTTCAACTACCTGAAGGGTGGTTCGAAACAGAACGGAGCTAGACTGTTCTTAGTGGTGACAGCTGACAGAACAAGGAGCAATGGTCTCAAGTTGCAACAAGGGAAGTTTAGGTTCAATATTAAGAAAAACTTTCTCACTGGGAGGGTGGTGAAGCACTGGAATGGGTTACCTAGAGAGGCCTCCTTGGAGGTTTTAAGGCCCAACTTAACAAAGCCCTGGCTTGGATGATATAGCTGGGGATGATCCTGCTTTGATCAGGGGGTTGGGCAAATGACTTCCTGAGGTCTCTTCCAACCCTAATTTTCTATGATTCTATGGTAAGTGTTCAGTGAATTTCTCTTGGAGGAAAAATGCCCCTTCTAGGAGAAATCTTTCAGGTCTCAGCCTGAAGGATCTTCCTTGAGTGAGTTTCTCTGGCAAGAATGAATATGTGCATGCTCTGCTCCCAAGCTGATCTGCTTCCTGCCTTTTCGTCAAATGGGGGATTGTCTGGTTTGGAGATGAGACCAGGGGCTTTCCCCTGCTGTTTCTTGTCCTCTGGGACTGGTCAGGGTTAGGAACAGCAGCTGCTGCTCCCTGCCTCTCTCCCAAACCTGGCAATCCCTGGTTTGGGGAAGAGGTGTGAAGCTTTGCCGGCCCCACTGGTTTCCCACTGCTGCCCCTGCCACCCAGCTACATAGCAAGGTCAGGAATTGAAAAGCCCCAGAAGCTGAGAACTGAGCTTGTCCCTCCCCAAGTCCAGGTCTGAGCCTCCTGGGCTTTATATGCCACATGTGCTGTTATACTGGGTGGCACACAGAACAATTTCAAGGTTAGGGAGCTGGGACCCCAGGTCAGAAAAGCTGTTCATGGCCCCACTTCATCCATTTGGACTGCACACAAGGGGTTAAACTCTAGGGGCTGCCTACTGTCAAGTAAGGGGCTCTCTTATGGATTGAAGTGGCCCAGGAATCAGCCCTCTAGTGCTCCTTGCTGGAGAGCTCACTGTGTAGCTCTTTAGCCAGGGGGCCAATGAGGACCAGTCTTGAACACTAGACCAGAGGCAAGCAGCAGTGTACCCCTCCATGAGACTGCTCTTTGTAGCTGAAGGTGGAGCAGTAGATAAGGAGACCTGTCTCCTGCTCCCCAGGAAAGGGCCTCCATTCATTGGCCCCTGATTGGTGAGGACTCCTGGATGGGGACTGGTCCCTCCCGACTATTTAAGGCCCATACAGGAACCAGGAAGTCATCTGAGCAACAAGGTTTTTGCAGTCTCCAGACTGCTTTGCTGCTCCATGTATTCCTGCCTCCTTACCCCTGGCTTGATGTACTATTGCTAACTGAGCTCAGGCTCTGACTACCACCTCTGCCTCCTGCCTTGCTCTGTCTTAGAATCAGCTTTCAGGGCTTGATCCAGGTTGCCTTCTGACCTCTACCGGTTGACCCAGCTCCATCTTAACTCCAACCTTCTGACTTTGACCCAGCTATTCCTCTAACCTCCAATCCCAGACTTGCACTAACCACTAGGCAGGCTGTTGATGCTTCAGTTTATGACAGACTGAAATATAGGTGCTTTCTAGCTCTTGGCTATTTTTCTCCACAATTCTTACATCAGCAGATGCATGACAAATAGAACCAAGGAGGTGATACTTCCCCTCTATGCAGCATTGGTCAGACCGCAGTTGGAGTACTGCGTCCAGTTCTGTGCACCGTGCTTTAAGAAGGATGTGGATAACCTTGAGAAGGTCCAGAGGAGGGCCACTCATATGGTTAAGGGTCTGTGATGAGAGACTGAAGGACCTGGACCTCTTCAGCCTCCACAAGAGAGGGCTGAGAGGTGATCTTGTGGCTGCATACAAATTTATTAGGTGGGCACAGCAAGGAACTGGAGATGATCTATTCACCAGGGCGTCTCTTGGGGTAACAAGGACCAATGGTCACAACCTGATAGACAGCATATTTAGGCTAGACATCAGGAAAAACTTCTTTATGGGGAGGATGACCAAATCTTGGAATGGGCTTCCAAGGGAGGTGGTGCTCTCCCCTACCTTGGGGGTCTTTAAGAGAAGGCTGGATAGGCATCTGACTGGGGTCATCTGACCCTAGCACTCTTTAATGCACAGGGCAGGGTGTCAGACTTGATGATCTGTTGAGGTCCCTTCCAACTCTAGCATCTATGAATCTATGAATAGAAATTAATGCCTGTGTGTGGCATTTGTGTACTCAACTTGCTGGCAAGAAAGAACTATATTCAAGTGTCTGAGTTGTCATGGGAAAACCCCTCCACAATATTATTAGTGAAGTGGCAGGTGGGGGGAAGCAAAGCTTATTTTTTGCTTGTAAAATGCACAGATGTTATAATGAAGGGAAAAAACCAAACAAGGCAAGTCTTCAATGTTATATATTAGTCATTTCTCAAACCAGAAGTGTACTTTAAACAATTGAAAGACCCTTCTCAAACTGGAATGGACCAATTGATATTCTTCTGCTCATAGAGGGCTAGATTTGTCATACGCCCTTAGTAAGAAAAAAGAAGTAGCTGCATTGGCCAAAGAGCTGACCAAGAACCAGAGAGTGACAGTAATCAGTGCCAGTCCTTTAGCTTCACTGGCCATCATGTTATAAAATTCCCCTCCCTCACCCTCTTTTAGTCAATGCTCAACATTCCCTACTTTCTTCTGGAATCCATAAAACTGGTCTTTCCCCAGCATTGTGACCTGTGTTATATGAAGCTCATGCTGGAAAGGTAAAAGGCAATCTATACTCTTTTCTCTTGTATGTAGGTGTGTGCACTATGCCACAATCTGACCCCAAATGAATGGGCATATTTTTGCCATGTTTCAGTGCTCCTACACTCTTGTACACAAGTAAAAAACAAACCTGGACCATCTACACCAATGTTTCTCAACCTTTTAAGTAGCAAGTACCCCCTAACTTTTGAAAATTTTAATAAGTACCCCAACACTCAATTTTCCAGGGGATTTTATATTTACACACTAATGTGTGCCATATGTTGGAAGAAGGGCTGTGTATATAATGCCATGATATGACAGATGTCTGATCTGGTGTGGGTAGGGTCGCCACCTTTTACATCAGAAGTGCACAACTCAAGTATGTACCTGGGCTAGAGGTAATGTTGGGCAAAGCTAGGAGGGATGAACCCAAATTATTACTGGGGAATTTAAAGCACCGCACAGTGTGCAGCGTGCCAAATTTTTTGCCATAATTTTGAGAAGAGGAAGCGGTGAGAGAGAGAGAAAGAGAGAGAGAGGGAGAGGAAAAGAGGGAGAGAGAGAGAGAGAGACAAGGAGGCAGCAGCTGCCAGCCATGGAGCCCGGGCTGTTCCCAGCAGGTGGCTGGGAGGCTGCAAGCCCTGCTGCAAGCAGCCTGGGCTCGGTGGCTGGAAGCAGCTACCCAGAGCCTGGGCTGGCTGCAGCTAGGAGGCTGCAAAGACCTGCTCCAGGCTTTGGCATTGCACACCTTGGAGCAGCCGGTGGAGGGGGCCCTGAGGCAGCGCAGCTCAGAAAAGCCCAGTGCCACTGCTGGCCCCTGCCTGTAGCCAGCCTGGGCTCTGGGCAGCTGCAGCAGGCAGCGGGCAGGCTGCAAACAGCTGCACCGGGCTCTACAGCACCAGCATCCACTCCATGCTAGTGGCAACTGCACACGTACCTCAGAGCACAGAGAGGGGACAGGGCTTATGGCAGTGCAACCCTCCCCCTGTCTCGGCTCTGAAGCGTGCATGCAGTTCCCAGTGTGGAGTGGATGCCAGGGCTGTGGAGCCCAGTGCAGCTGTTTGCAGCCTGCCCGCTGCCTGCTGCAGCTGCCCATACCTCAGGCTGGCTACAGGAGGGGGCTGGCAGCGGCACTGGGCTTTTCCCGTTCAGCAGCGCTGGGGGGCAGGTTGGGGAGGGCTACAGTGAATTTTGGGGTGGCAGCAGCCCCCTCCCATCACCGCAGCCTGCCCTGAGCACCAGGAAGAGCCCAGTGCTACCACCAGCCCCAGCCTGCAGTAGCAGCCTGCTGCCTCCTGAGTGCAGTGAACTGGGCGCTGGGTGCACTGGGTTGTGGGGCAATCCCCACAGTGAAGGAGAGAACGGGTCAGCGCCCTGCCCCTACCACACTCCCTCCTGCACTATGTGGGTGCTGGTCTGCCCACTGCCTTTCCCAAGCCCAGGCAGGATAAAGAAACTTACCTGCCTGTGGCTGGGTGGGCGGGGAGTGCATGGGTATCTGTGTGTCCACCCTCCCTCTCCTGCAGCAGCCTGTGGCCAGCTTGGGGGGTGAGAAGGGGCAAGCAGCCGGATGCAAACTCGGCAGTGGCAGGGGGAGTGGTGGCACTCCCTTGCTATGAGGGTTTTCAATGCCTGCGTAAGCCCTGCCTGTGTCTCCCATACCCCCAGGGGTATGCGTACCATAGGTTGAGAAACTACGATCTACACAGTAGAGTGTGCTACTCTTTGAGTTGTTCAAATTACTTATGCCATGTAAGTTGTTAATCTGAGAGGGACACCATGATTGCATAATAACAGTGACCAATATTTTATTGTAAGGCCCTATATAAAGCCACTACAATACAAGACTGATTGATTTTTTTAAATAAGAACTATTTTCTTAACTTTCTGATGCTATAACGCATATTATGTGAAAATAAGTATAGAAGTAAAAACTGTTTCAACTCAGATAAAGAACACAGCAGTAAAGCAGCTTAACTGTATAAAAGGAAGGCCATAAAAGGAAGACACCTTTGAGAAAAAATGAATGTTCTATACTACATGCTGATCACAATCACATAATGAATCATGATTTACAACACAATTTTTGCAAATAGACTTTGTGCACTGGATTGTTCTAACAGGTCATGTTTTTATATGATTTCTGAATCCTTCTCTAGTAATGAAAAAAACTTAATGTGTGGACCTTGAAATTACTATTCCATCATAAAACAAGGTGATTCCACTAGCCTAAAAATGAATTACTCTCAGAAAATCATTCTGAAGGCATGAGTAGTGGCACTGGCTTTGATCCTACTCCTTATGTACTTTTTGCCCCCTTCTTTGTAAGTCACTGCTCAGATGGAATTTTTGTTTGCATATAAATCGACTGAGGTTGCAGATATAAGCAATTTTCATAAAACACTGTCTGCATTTTTCACAAGTGACAAGGGACCAGCTGGTAAATGGAAGTAATTCCATTAGTGTATTAAGAGGGGAAAGTATTAGAAAATGTCCCACAATTGTTAAGAGCTCTCCACCAGCATCTCAGTGTTATGTTTTGGGGGATTTATCTTAATATTAGTATTTTTCAGAGGTCTGGTTATGGGTACTGCTCTCATATTTTGTTATGCATTCTGCTTTTTAAAATAGCATAACTTTCTATAGGCTAAATGCATGTAGTTAAAATTTATTTTAAATTGGTAATTTTTATCTCATTGGGACTCATAGTCTTCACATATTTTTTGCAGCTTTGTGGGTTTTTTTGGCTTTGACCAATCTTAAATCCAAAGAATGCTCAAAGTTCTAAAAATGAACTTGTTCAAAAGCAGCTAGGAAAGACCAGTTACCTAAAGAAACTTCACTCTCATGTCAGACTGTCTCCATTAAGTCCAGTCACTTACATGATTCATGCTTACCCTGTCTGAAAATGGAAAGAAATTACTTCTGATGTCTGTGTCAGCAGGGACCTTTTTCCATCTAGACTTTCATGGAAATAAACTGCTATGGAGGAGCATATTGGCTTTCTTAATTTTGTGATAACATTACTAATACTCAGTGGGTGTGTTTACATGTGCCCCTACAGCACCAAAAGGAAGTGTTAAATGATGGTGCAGTAACAGACTGTACTGTGCCATCCGTGCAATGCACAGTTATTTTTAGCCACCACATACCATTGCCTTGTGCTATACCAAGGGAGCATGTCGCAATGGCGATGTAGCTGTGGTGTCAGGGTTTTTGCCTGCCAGTGCTACACCACCATAGTGCATTGCTACGGCAATGTAGCATCTTGTGTAGACGCACCCAGTGTATATTGAAAAAAGTAAATTTTCCTATTGTTACTTTAAGATGAATTTATATTGATTACAACCCACTTTGCTCCAGCCTTTCAGCCTACTAACACCTAACCTTAGATGTTAGTGATTTATGTTAGGGCTGTCCAACTGGCAAACAGGGCCCACAAAGGGTTAATTTGCTGCCCCAGGCTCTTGGTCTCAGTGCTGTTCCCCCATCACTCTCTTGCTACCCTGGAGTCTCCAGGCTCCCTCTCCCCTCTCTGGGTGGGGGGTGGGGGGTAGGCAAGGAGCCCAATGGTGGGGCCCACAGGACCAAGGAAGTCTGTGGCCAGGAGGGTTTGAGAGGGGACTCAGGGACCCCACACAGCCTAGGTGCACCACAGCTACTCAGAAGTTGGACAGCTGATTCATACTATTGAAATTTGGGATTCCATATTTGTAGATCATTTATTCTAGCTGTACTGCTTCTCCAGGCAGCTATTGCCAATATGAATTTGTATGGCAGGAACAAGATATTTCAGAATGATAGAATTGTAAAGCCTCTTGAAACCAAAAGGATGATTCCCAACTTTCCAAAAAGGCGTAAATGTTTAAGTGTGTGGAAGATACTGGATAGGTCCCTTACCCATCAAACCAGAACAGCTATTTTTTAGACTCATCCAAGACTTAAAATAGCAAACTACAAATTTCAAATCACTGTAGTTTTTTATTGTTTTTTTTTTAATTTACTCCAGAAAAGACAGAACATTTGGTATCGTTCTAACGGATACTATAAGTACACAATCCAAGCTACCCATCTCCTTAATCCTTAAGTATCAGTTTCTTTCAAATTCTACTGAGTTTGACAGCTTGTCCAGAATTGGTGCTGTGCCAACAGCCAGGTACAGAGGCACTTATGTCTCTTGCCAAAATCTTAATCACATTTTAAATTCATTGATCATTTATGATACATCCACCCCATTACATCTCTTATGATGATGCAGCTTTAAAATCTCTCTAATCCTGCAGATACAATAACCTTGTTTACCTTGCATACTGCTTTAATTTACAAGAAGCACCACTAAAATCAATACCCATGAAGTAAACTACAACTTAATCTGAGTGAGGGGGAAAGAAATCAGCTTGGTGCTTTCTCAAGTGAGTCTAATTTTGTTATTCCCTACTTGTAGCTATAGTTTCTCTGTCCTGTTTATTATTTGTGTTCTCCCTGTGCATGCAGCTTATTTGAATTTAATGTTACCTGTAAGATTAATGAACATGTGTTAGGAACCAGGATGGGGGGTGGTCAGGGAAGGCCACCTGATAGGCAGGCAAAGTCCGCATGCCGAGTTCTCATGAAGCCAGTAGTTCAAAGCAGGAGTCAAGGGAATCAGCAGCTGGTGCTGGGGTGGCGGGAGGGAAAGGAGTGTGAATCAGGAGCTGGAGTCAAGGTTTACTGCCAGATCAGAGTATATGAAAAGTCAGAACTGGAATCAGGAGCCAGACCTAAGTCAGGGTGAGCCAAGAGTCAGGGCCAGAGATAGTTTTATAGTTTTTAGGGAGTGGAAGGGACCTTACAGATCATCCGGTCCAGCCACCCTGCATGTGGGCAGGAAAGACTCCTGGCATCAAATGCTCCCAACAAGATGGACATCAAACTGTTTTTTGAAGATTGCCAGGTGGAAGACAATACCACTTCTGGGGGAAGCCTGTTCCAAACCCTCTGAGAAGTCAAGCAAGACAGCACAGGAAGGTCAGGAGCAAGTACCTAAATATTTTCCCAAATTAAATATTCTTGGCTGGCCTTAGCTTTTAAGGGCTAGGGCCTCAGGGGATTGCCCCACTAGGACCAGCTGGGAGCAGGGCACCGGGCTCACTGCAGGTGGCACCCGTTTCTCTGCAGTCTCGGGATGACTTGCACTGATCATCTGATTGGGACCTGCTGGGCCCCAGGCTTTGATCTGGCCTCAGTCTGTGCTGTATTCTGCTTTTTTTTTTTCAAATCATTTTTAATTATGTCCATGCAGTACACTAAGGTTGAGTACTGATTCTTTCAGTGCCCAAATGGATTTATCTTCCCAAGCTCAGGATATTGCTACTCATCATTCATTACATCTGGGGTATTCACATTCTGCCAATCTTCTATCCATGAAGAAGTATTCAGGTACATGTCAATTGGAAATACATTTTCAAGTCACATTTCATAACCCTGTATCAAATGATAATGTGCTAAGTCTTGATATTACAGCTGCTGCAGTATCTTTTTTCCCTGCCTCTAATTAGATCAAAAGAGTGATCAATTATGTCTGACAATTTACTTTCATAAGACGACATTCTTACTGTTCATGGCCCCATTCTCTTACTGGTGACTATACAGGCTTATTTCCCTTTAATTTATTACTATTATTTTACTATGGACTAAAACTTACTGAAAGACAGTCACAAAGAATCAGCCAGAAATATCAACAAGGTATTTTGGAGTTTCCCCAAACCCCTGATTTTGTTGTCTAGAACTAAGATGTCATTATTACAGTGTACAAAAGCTACATTAAAAGAACGGTAAGACAGAAAAATGAAGCATGTTAGAGTTACAAAAATTTAACTTTGAGGCTGCCTGTACAACTTTTATTTTTCTCCTTGTACATTATGAAACAATCCTTCATTATGCAATTATATACTATTTCCCCACTACAGGATCACTGCCTCATTCACTGCACAATTTTAAAGACCTGCCTCCAAACAGTAAGAAACATTTTGCAGGATGGCAGAGCATTATATTTCCCCCCCTAACTTTGTTCTGCATTTCTTTTGGTGAAACCTAAAAAACAAAAGTAGTCAGCCTTAAGCAGAGAGCTAGCATGGAAAATTTTAATCCCCATCATTAATATCTGTCAGAGCTAAAAACAAAAATGTTAAGAAACATTAATGGTTTCACTGCCAGGTTTGCCTACAATTTATGTATCAGAAACAACCACAGGACAAACCCTTAAGAAAACAGACTCCTAAGATGAACAACAAGCTGTTTTCTAACACCCAACTCCTAGAGAGAGAGTAGTTTAGGAGAAGGGCCTAATTTATTTACCTTTCATGTGCCAAAGTGGTCAATAGAAAGCCACCTAACTCCGGCTTTTGGCACTTAGGCACAATTTGGGACTATTTCCTGCTGTGAAGAAATAAGGTTCCCCTGGGCATGTACCTGCTGGCGAGGTCAGGTGGTAGAGGATGTTTTTAACACTATGAATTTCTATTTGAAATATCTGGGTTTACCTTATGAATCATGTTTCCAGTGGTGGCCTTAGGGTTGTTGGGGCCCTGGGCAACAGAGTCATTTGGGGCCTCTTAGAGACTTATTTTTGATGACTTATAAGTGAGTTGGACATTTTCAATTTCAATTGCACTTTGCCCTGTCCATAAAACTGAAATGAAAGTATTTTAATACAATATTGATAATACAAATATTCAGTGCAATTAATTTTTATTTTTATAAAGTGTGGGGCCCCAGGCGGTTGCCCGGTTTGCCCTCCTCTAAGGCTGCTACTGATGTTTCACATGTAACAGTGCTAATATTGTGCAGCACCTCAACAGTAGCCTTGAAATGATTTCAAGTGTTGAAGTAGATTTATCCAGGCCCCTCTGACTTGACTATAAATTTATCCAGGCCTCTATCCGACTGTAGATCAATCCAGGCCTCTAACTTAACTAAGGAAAAAGAGTGAAAAAAAATGGCCTTGCTTAGTATTTTAAAATGTTTTAAGATAAGAAAAACTCTTCTGCTTATTATGACTCCATGCACAGTTCTTTTGGAACAAATGTCCTTCTTTTCCTAAAAACAAAAAAGGTGATAACAGTTTTCAAAACAAAACGTGCTGCTGAGCAAACAACTGTTATGATTTACCCTGACTTTCTTTTCAAGGATGCTTTGTTTAAACAATTTTAGGTATAAAAAGGTATGTTAACTTGTAGAGGGAAGGAGTTCTGCTAGATCTCCTCCCTACGATCGTATGGTATAGTCGCCAATAAACTCAAACTGAGTCTGTGAATTCTAATACCAAACACAATGCGAAGTTTGATTTCTTCCACACAAGGTACCCAAAGGTGCCCCAGTACCTTAGTTTGGAATCACTGCCTTACAGACTACCTGTGAGGATATTAGGGTTAACACCCTGTCCTGGGACCCGTGGAAGCCAAGAAAACTTACCGGGAGAGCAGGACACCACGAGGGAGGGAGAGCCCGCGCGGCTCATTAGCCGCGTCTATGTACAGCTGCAGCCGGCAGCTGA
>NW_017729034.1:83076837-83081882 GCF_001723915.1 Gavialis gangeticus
CGGAGGCAGCGGAGGGAGAGGGGAACAAACGGCGGGCAAAGCTGTCCCTACCATTAGCCCAGAGGGACAGGTGCTGCTGAGCCAAAGAGCTGGAGAGTCTGGTGGCCGGGAGAAGAGGCGGGACGGCTGGATCCCCAGCAGATGGAACCTGCCCCGCCAGAGCTGGGGAACAACAGGGGATCAAGATCACCCAGGGAGATCCCGAGCCGCATAAAGTAAGTGCCGTGGCAGGGGGCGTAGGAAGTGCGGAAGAGGAGTGAGAGGCCAAAGACGCACCTGGCAGGAGAGAAAGTTTGGGGCGGGATCACCGCCTAGAATAGAAGGCGTCGATTGAGGAATAAAGGGGACAGCGCTATATACCCATCCAGGAGACGTCACTCCTGGGCAATATCATAGGGGCTCTGGTGGTAGGTCAGGGAGGTACGCCTTATAGAGGGATCACTGTGAGGAAGCATGCAGCTGAGGGTTCAGGGTGACGGATAGGTGGTGGGAAGTATCCCTTGCAATAGGGCTGGAACATCTACACAGGCGGGGAAGGAGTCTGTCGGCACATCACTGAGCCGGTGCAGGGAAGTGGAGACCACAGGTGGCGTGAGGCTGGGGTGTAGGGGTGGCTGGAGCCCCGTATGTAACCGATGAGGCCAACCCGGAACACCGAGGGACCTGTGAACTAGCCCCGCCCCACTGGGATAACAGCAAAGTCGTGGCAGGCGAGAAGCGGGGTTGGCGAAGTGGGGAATACAACCAAACGCAGTAACACCAATGCTCAGTGAAGAGGGTGGTCACCAGAATGGGGAGTTAAACTACTAGTAGGGATCTACGACAGCCCGTTGGGGACACACCCTAATACCTGTCTTACAGACTATCTGTGATATCTCATCAGGGAAGAAAGTTATTCTAATGCACTGAATTCAAGATACTTAGAGGAAGTGCTATGGATATGTATTAATTGATACGGCTAGCTCCACAAGCAATCCTGATTTGTGCCTCCTACAGTTCAATGTCCAAGCAACTGAATAGTCTAGAGCTGACACTGAGTTGGACCAATTTGCAGCTTGCACTGTTAAATTTAAATTTTCTGTATTCTACAGTTTTAATTAAAATCTAATATGCCTTGTGCTTATGATATATGAACATCTGCAATATTTAGAATATCAAGTTAATTTACAGCTTGCTTCTTAATAATCACTGTGATCCATCCCAGTCACATCAGTTCCTCTGTCTAAAACCTTGCTCATGGTACTTTAAAGCTGTCTTTGAAATAACAAAAAGGCTATTTTCTAGTACTTGCTTCAAGGGCTCTACTAATAACATTTCTCACAGAGGACCCATCTTTTCTTAACCAAGATATTGTGAAGTTATTCTAAATCATTTAAAATTATATAACTACATTTTGCTGGAACTTTGCAGTCTACCTTTTTTATTTGATTTAATGACATATTTTAAAAAGTTACTTAAATCAGGGTTTTATTGAACCTTTGAGTAGAGCATGTTTCTAGTCCAGTCCAACCTGAAAAGCAGCGTTAACAAACTGCAGAAGGGAACATACAGGACCACTGGTGACTGTGGAGTGTAGATTAAGTTGCCAGCCTTTCATCTCTGGAGACCCAGTTTCAAACGCATCTTCAGCCAGGACTGAAAATTAATTTGGTGGTCTCAAACTAGTCCCCGGTGAACATCTGTCCACATGGCAATTCACCAGGCACCTTGACATGATTGACAGTTACTGCCACAGGTTGGCAGCTACTGCCATGAATAAGCTGGATGTGTACATTAGAAGTGAAAGATATTGGCAGAACAGTTCATGGGAACTTTTTCAATGTATGGTGCTTGCCTGGGATATTTTAGTTAAAAAATGGATAGTAGGCAAAATAAATCCTACTTTGAAGTGCAACACTTCATTTGTAAAAATGTCCTGTTAGCTTGTCATGAAAGATATGCATATATTATAATCACAGAAAGATTCACTTTGGAATTATGCCAGACTCTGGCTAATGATAATGACTGCTCACTTTCATCAGCAAAAAATTTGACCCCGGTTTTTAAAATAGTAATGTTTCTAAAAAGCTGGAAGCCTGAAAACTATCCATAGTTTTTTGCACTGATTAATTTAAGAAATGTTGCATCAAAACAGCAAGCAGGTCTCCAACTTTATTACATTTTCTCTGCTAAAAGTAATCTTTTGGCAAACAGAAAATTACATTTTACAAAAACCCAGTAATTTATTTTAATTTTTAGTACTGGGCACAGTAATAGGTTGCCTACAAGATATCAGACTATGCTCTAAAAAGACGAGATTGTTCAATCCCCAAAATAGGAACAGCATGGCCAAACCAGTCTGCTAAAGTATCTCAACACAACCAAATAAAAACTCCTGTAGGTGTGAAAGGATCATTCAGTCTCTGTTTCTTTTTGGTCTGGTTGCCATTGCCAAAAATCTGCAAAACCTGCAGGCACCTTAACCAGGAAGAGTCATCAGAACAATAAGACAGACCCTGTAAAAGACTATAGAGGCAAACACCACAATGGGTTGTATTAGCAGAGGTGTTTCTTGCAAATCAAGGGAATATATTCTTCCAATCTATGTGATACTAGCAAGATCTCACCTGAAGTACTGTGTCCAGTTCTGGGTACCACACTTCAGAAAAGAAATGAGAAAGATTAGAAGATTCAGAAAAGAGCAACAAGAGTGATTAGAGGTCTAGGAAATGTAATTTATAAGAAAAGATTGGAAAAACTGGCCTTATTCAATCTGAAGAAAACAAAATTTGGCAGTGGAGTGGAGATGGACATAGCATTTGATAAACCTTCAAGTACTTGAAGGGTAGTTATACAGAGGATGGTGATAAACTTCTCTGTGTCTGCAGGGGACAGAACAAGGAGAAACAGTCAAGCTGCAAGAATGGAAATTTAGGTTGGAGATCAGGAAGGTTTTCCAACTATGTGAGTGGTTAAGCACTGAAACAGATTACCTAGAGAGGTTGAGGAATCTTCATCCTTGGAAGTTTTAAAAAGCAGTTTAGATAAGCACTTATCTGGCATGGTTTAGACAGGGCTGATCCTGCCTTGAGCAGCAGTAGGGACTAGATGCACTTCTGAGGTCCCTTCCAGTCCTATTTTTCTCTGATTTTATATCAAGGTGAAAAGATGCACCACATATATCTATCTCCTATGCATTTACTATAATTATATTTATTATCACAAGTAGATTATTTTTTTCCTTCAAACAATTTAGTAAATATTAGAAAAATATTAAATGGCACTAGTGAAGTGATTTCTTAGCTGAACATACTTTATTAACACCCTAATTTGCAAAGTAGTAAACAAAGATCATCAACTTGTCTCATAAACTACTCTATTCATAATAAAACATTCCAGGACCCAATCAAGTATTTGCTGTTTCTAGGAAGAGTAAATGAGCACATATAATATTTATTTAGCAAGTTAATCTGCAAAAGTATGTGCAACAAAATAATTCTCATCTCATCAGTAAAGCAAAAAGATTAGAGTTAGGGACCACAACACTTTCTTCACATCAGGACGCTGGGAAGGGATGGCCTCCACCTCTCTCTGCTGCTGCGGAGGCTCTTCTTAGCCAGACTCACTGACCTGCTCCACCAGGCTTTAAACTAAGCCTGTCGGGGGATGGGGGGACTACTGCCACTGCTGGCCCACTGAGCAACCCTTGCAAAGCCACCAGGCCAAGGCACTTAAGGGATCCCACCCCAGCCCCAGCCCTGGAACAAAATGTAGGCAAGGGCCCCCAAGGCGACACTTGTGTGCCTATACACAAATGCCAGGACCTTGGGGAATAAACAGGAGAAACTTGTTCTCCTGCTAAATGCAAATAACTATGATGTCACAGGAATAACAGAGACCTGGTGGGACTTCACCCATGACTGGGCCACAGGTATAGATGGCTGTACTCTGTACTGGAGGGATCAAGTGGACAAAAGGGGCAGGGGTGTAGCTCTCTACGTCAAGGAAAGCTATGTGCCCCTGCAAGCTGACATTGGCATCCATGGTGGATGACTTGAGACCCTCTGGGTTAAAATCTGTGGGAAACATGGCACAGGGGATACTATGGTTGGAGTCTGCTACAGACCCCCTACCAAGGGTCAAGACCTTGACCAGGAGTTCACCAGGGAATTGGCTGAGTCTGCACTTTCCCAGTGTATGGTTGTCATGGGAGACTTTAACTACCCAGACATCTCGTGGGAGGAGAGCTCAGCCAAACTGGAGTGGTTGCAAAGCTTTCTCTTGTGCATGGATGACCTCTGTTTGACACAGGAAGTCTACAGGCTGACAAGAAGTAAAGTGCTGCTCAACCTCATACTGGCAACTGGGGATGACCTAACCAGCAACCTAATGATTGAAGGGAAGCTGGGTGACCGTGACCATGAGCTGATCACCTTCACCATCTAACATAAAGCTGGCAAGTCAGTCAGTAATACAGAAGTCCTTGACTTCAGGAAAGCTGACTTTGACAAGCTAAGGAGGCTTGTCAGAGAGGCCCTAAAAGGCCACAACCCAATGGAGAGGGGAGTTCAGGGAGCAACCTGGATGCACAAGCAAAGTCTATCCCATCTTGGAGGAAAGGCAGCAAAAGAGCACAGCAGCCCCCTTGGCTCTCCAAGGAACTGGTGGACCACCTGCGTCTTAAAAGGAAGACCTAAAAAGGATGGAGGACTGGAACTGCCACCAAGGAGGAATACTCTGCTCTGGTCTGGACCTGCAGAAAGCAACCAGGAAAGCCAAGGCTGAGATGGAACTCCAGCTAGCTACAAATATCAAGGAAAATAAAAAGTCCTTTTTTAGATATGTGGGGAGCCAGAGGAAAAGCAAGGGCAACACTGGACCCCTGCTAAACCAGATGGGGCAACTGACAACTGATGCCCAGGAAAAAGCGAACTTGCTAAATGGGTACTTTGCATCAGTTTTTCACCAGTCCCATGGGATGACCCTGCCCATTATGGGTCAGTGAGGCCCAGGTGAGGGAGATTCCTTGCCTTCCATTGGAGCTGACCTTGTGAACTTGACAGCCT
>NW_017729034.1:83092014-83102867 GCF_001723915.1 Gavialis gangeticus
TGCTGGGATCCTATGATCCCTGCTGACTTCCTGCCCCAGGGCAACGGGCTGGACTCAGTGATCCTCCAGGGTTCCTTCCAGCCCAAATGTCTATGGAATCTATGTAGTCTATGGACAGCACATAGGGTGGTATGGACACTACCAGAAATGATCACCTGAAGTTTAAGGAAGTTTAAACCCTGAAAAGGGACCCACACTTGACAGGCTTTATTCACAAAGAAAAAACTGTAGTTACAGCTCTGTTCTTTCACCTCCTCTCAATACCAGTTGAAGGCAAAAGGCATTTATAAACCATAATAAGGTACTATAAAGAATAAATTATTTCTTACCTCCCCAGTTACTGGAAAGATGCATATACTTTTCATATACTATTCAATTTCATAATTGTTCTCTAGCCTGAAAACTTATGTGAAAGTTTCATACAGCTTATTGGGCTGAATATGTTTTCAGGAAATCACAGGCACCTCCAAACCTGGGTTCTTTGAGACTTAGGTCTAGGATGGGATTTACTCTACTTAGCCAACCAAACTTGCATGATATTATTCCCCAAAATTTCACCCAGGCCCTGATTTATTGAAGCTCAAAGCCCCACTACCCACAGTGATAATTAATCCAAGAAAAGTAGCAAAGAACAGATTTCCAAACTTTGTCTGCTTGCAGGCAGATGCATCAGGCACAGCATTGGACCTATGGAAACAGAAATGATCCAAGAGTGTCTCCCTTAGTAATATTAAACACTGGTATGAACACATAGTGCGTGCACATATGTACACATCCCAACATATACATACTGGCCAACCCATCTACTTATATCTACACAGATAGCATGAAAGAGGATACAAAATCATGGGTATTTTCTAGGATGGTCCCAATGTCTTTGGGATTTCCTTTCCTCATTTCAGAGTAGTTCACATTTGTATAATTCAGAGGTGTCAAATTCATCCAGACCCATGTGCAAAATGAATGGAACAGAGCCAGTTGGCAGATTGGATGGGCCTACAGATTGGCCCTGTGCACTGGATCTTGTGAATGGGACCAGCTCAGTGCAGGTAGCCTGCACACTGTGTGCAGTATGTGCCAAACTGGCCTGGCAAGTCACATGCAGTATGCAGGGCCAGTCTGCTGTGGGCACTGCATGTGAAGGGCACGGTGGACTGGCCAAGTACACTGCATGCAGTGCACTCTGGGCCTGGCTGAACGTGATGCGTGCAGCACACTGGTCCAGTCAGAGACCTACAGGCAGCAGCACAGGAAGACCTGAACACAGGCATGGGCAAACTGGGTGGCCACTTGGGGCCCGGAATGAAAGGGGGGCCAAAAAATGGGAATTTTTTTCCCGTTGGCCAATTATTATTATCATTATCTCTGGCGAAGAGGGGCCCAATACTAAAAGTTCACGTAGGGCTACCAGGAGTCTCGGTACAGTACTGAGCACAGGCCAGATGATAGGGCTCCATGGGCTGGATCTGGCCTGAGGTCTGTATCTTTGACACCTCTAATTTAATCCCTGGCTATGCTGAAACATCCATCTTTTCTCAAGGAGATAGGTAGAGTTGGGTACAGCACATTTGTAGGCAGGACTCTGGCAGAGATGTAAGTAGGTATTATATAGAAAGCATGGAACTATAAGTAGGGGCATACTTTTCTTGCAGGACAGGGTGCCCGAGCAGTTAAGACATTTCGCTGTTGTTTAGGAAGTGTGATTATGGGTCTGTTCCTGCATTCATGCCAAAGACTCCCCCAAATCACCCATCTGCAGCCAGGCCTGATGCTGGCCATACTGTTTGCTTTGCTTTAGGAACTAGAACATCTTACCTATGGATTGGTAGGGTCAAGTGGACCTTTGACCCTGATTCTTTTATGGTAGAACAGAAAATAATCCAAATAAAAGTAGAAGAGTAGTTTTCCTTTTATTTTGAAAGCCATGGTTATGCAACTGAGTGTCCCATTTCTTCAATGGACCGTTTCTGACAAGTAAAAATTTCTATTTAGGGCTTTAAGCAGATTTCTGCTTGGTCCCACAAACAGCCAAGTTCCCAGTCCATGATGCAACCTTCTTTCAAATACAGCAGAGTAACAGTTGAACAGCTGCAAGGTTTTCTGCAGACAATTAGCAGTGCTAAATGTGGCTCTGAGGGCTGATGTCACTTGTGTTAATTGCTCCTGCAATCAGTATTCTTTTATTTTTGTTTTCCCTTAGTAAATGGTAAGTTTTTATCCAAGAATCCATGAAGTGTTACTGTACAACTGTTGTTACTCTGACAAAAATAACTGTACTGGAATGTGAGATACAGCCTTTTCACTCTAGTTTTAAAAGTGATACGTTTTGCAGCCCTGGTCCTTGAATGGAATGCAGAGATGCAGTTTATATAAAAACAAAATTATGAGCACTGCAAAGTCAATACACAACTGGCTGGATCATTGTTACATGAGCAGTCAACAATGGTTAGCCTCCCAATGGCTATTTGGGAGGCGGTATCAAGTGAGTCTGTCCTGGGTCCAGTATAGTTAAACAGCTCCATTAATGATCTGGAGAATGGGACTGAGTGCACAGAATCATAGAGTCATTGAATCATAGAGAAATAGGCCTGGAAGGGACCTTTAGAAGTCATCTAGTCTAAGCCACTGCCTGAGGCAGGATTATCCCTATCCAAACCATCCTACAGCAAATTTGCAGACAGCCCAAATTTGCAACTCTAGAGGGTAAGGCTAGGATCCAGTATGATCTATTTAAACTAGAGAATCACCTGAAGTAAAACACATGATATTCAAGAAGGACAAATGCAAAGTCCTGCACCTGAGGGGAAAAAATTGAATGCACAAATATAGGCTGGGGAATGATTGGTTAGGCTGCAGTACTGCAGAGAAGGACCTTGGGGCTACAGTAGAACATAAGCTGAATACAAGCCAATAGTGCACTCTTGTTACCAAAAAAAGCCAGCAGCATACTGGGTCAAGGAAAGTGATTCTTCCATTCTATTTGGCCTCAGTGGAGTACTGTGTCCAGTTTTGGGCCCCACTCTTCAAGAAAAATGTGGACAGTTTTAAGAGAATCCAGTGGAGGGTGACAAAAATGATTAGAGGCCTGGGAAGCATGACTTATGAGGAAAGTGTGAAAGAACTAGAGATTTGATAGCAATCTAATTGCCCTGAAGGGCAATTACAGAAAAAATGGAGATGAGCTTTTCTCTCTGGCTGTAGG
The DNA here is from genome assembly GCF_001723915.1 of Gavialis gangeticus. Lineage (NCBI taxonomy): Eukaryota > Metazoa > Chordata > Crocodylia > Gavialidae > Gavialis > Gavialis gangeticus. Next base: position 83,095,217 of record NW_017729034.1, read on the forward strand.
GGACAGAAATAGTAACAATGGCCCAAGGCCATTTTGGGGAAATTTCGGTTAGGGATTAGGACTTTCTGACTGTAAGGGTGGTCAAACATTGGAAAAAGCTACCTAGAGAAGTTGTGGCATTTCCATCCCTCAAAGCAGGTTAGATGCACACCTGACTGTGATGGTTTAATGAGGGTTGATCTTGTCTTGAGCAGGGGGCTGGACTAGGGCCACGTACAGATATTCAGTTGCTTGGGAAAGTCGCTGCTCTCCAAGAAAAACCATGAGCATGCAGACATTCAGGATTTTTCTCCCAGAGTACAAATAATGTGGGGACAGCCAGGGTTAAATCTCCCCCAGGAGAGTTCTGTATACATTTGCTTCTAACAGAAGCCACACCACAGTCCTCCACCATCTCAGGGTGCTTTGCTGCTGCTGTCTCCCAAGGAGACAGACCATCACAGACTGTCACTTGTGGACCCCTGATGCTGCAGCAGAGCAAGGAGCAGAACATGCTCCCTTCACAATCCCACATTGTGTTGCAGGGAGACCCAGGCTGACCCCAAGACATCTGGGTCAGTCAATGAAGGCTGCCGTGTGGACTGCTGCAATTTTGTCCCTGGGCAGACTGAGGGAGTCTGTAGAGGATGATGAGAGCACAGAGTCCCCTTTCAGTCTTGGACATTTTTGCTAGAAGACCAAAGTACTCAAAACAACCATCCTTGACCTTCAATATGCTGATGACTGCACCATTCTTTCGCACACTGGCAATGAGCACACTGGATCTCTTTGGAGAAGTATGCCAAAATTCAGGCCTCTCTTTCAACATTAAGACGACTAAAATGCTCTATCAGCCTTCCCCAGGCCCTGAATGTGACCCTCCCCCTCCTCAAATTACCATCAAGGGAAAAGATACCAACTACAATGCAGTTATCATCCCCATTCTTCTCTACAGATGTGAAATGTAGATGACCTACTATTGTCACCTCAAGAACCTGGAGAGATATCACCAATGATACCTCCAGAAAATCCTCAACATCAAATGAGACTTGCTAAATTAACATCAGCATCCTTGTTGAAGCTATCATTACCAGCATCGAGTTGGTGATCCTCAAGCACCAACTTTGCTGAACTGGACATTGTGTGCAGATGCCTGACTCTTGATTCCCAAAACAAGTGCTTTACTCCAAGTTTAGTTGTGGCCTGAGCTCTCACGGTGGCCAGATAAAGTGCCTCAAGGACACAATGAAGGCATATCTGAAGTACTGGATTCTTAAGTCACCTCAGGACCCATCAAAGAGTCATGGTAGAGAGAATTCTTGAATCAAGGACCATCCTTGAATCAAAATTGCTGATGACTTTCCTACGAAAATTGTTCTGCGTCATAGAAAATAATTATACAGGTGGAGTGTACTGTTAAAGGAACACAAAATATTATCCTAGAGCATAAGGATGTGGAAGATGTTAAAGACTACACATAATAAAATGTGTACAATGCATGATAGAATTAAAGGTACTAGGATTAGGTTTTCTGAAGAAGTGGAGATTCAGATGTCAAAAGTTCTAGACCTGGCCTTGATCCTTAGGAATAAACTAATCTATGAACTCAACTATACTTTTTTTAGATTGAAAGTACTGCCACTATACTGCTTTTCTTTTTTGGGTATTTTTCTGTGGGAGGAATTAGATGGAAAGCAGGTAATCAGAGAAAGGGCTGTTCAAGTAGTCAGAGCTTTGAATTAATAGTGATTCTTTCTCCAGTCCTTTCCCTTGTGGATATGAAGCCTGAAGACAGAGAAAGTTGAGAGAATTAAGAGCTTAATATTTTTCCTGTGTTTGAACAGGCATTACTAACTTCATATTTGCATTTCTCGATTGCGCTTGGGATTATTTGAATCTGAACAACTGTGATACTGTCTGAAAGCATTGCATCTTGTCTTGGTGTATATATTCCACTAAAATAAGGAACCTGACAGCTGAAAAAGAAAGAAGTACTTTTGTGTACACACACACACACACACACACACAAAATTATGACACTTCAACCACTGTTTTATAAAAGCCTAATTTGCCATCCAGGGGACCAGGTTATTATAATTTTCATAACGAGGTTTTGGTGAAATAGTAGGAGAAAGTTACACAAAGAGGGAGGGGTCCTTATTTTACTTATTGCTAGCATACAGGAAACTGTTCATTTGTTTAATGAAAAAGAAACCCTGGCATTCCACTCCAGTCCAATTAACCAAAAACACTTTGAGGCCTTGAGAGGTACGATTAAAGCAGTCTGAGACTTCTGATGCTTTATAGCATGCAGCTAAGCGGGGCTGGGTGGGGGGAAAGGGTTGACACCAAAATGGAGTACAGCCAAATCCAAGTGAAGAGACCAGAAAATTTCAAAATGTGCATCACTAATTTGGGGGCAGCTCGGTGACACAGTGTTCCCCCACCACACACAGCTTTTCACCAGGATCACACTGCAATGCATAGCTTTGTGATTTTTTTTTTTATTTCTATATCATTTCAAAACAGTTTAAGTAACTCATCACACTATTAGTATTCTACTTCCACAGACATGCCCTCAATATTTCATTGAGTCTTGCTAGAGATGGAAAGGGTTTCTATTAAATAATCATGGCTGTCTGGATCTCTCACAGGACCAATTACCAGTAAATAAAAACCTTTTCTGTCAATGGATTTGGTAGGGGGGGTTTTATATCTGCTTGAAGCTATTTGTTTATGCAACAATGTATCCCCAGTCAATAGGGGTTGGAGGTGTTTTCCTTTCCACTTTAATAACATAAATTAACAATTTAAGATCAGGGTTTTTTTTTTTTTTTAAAGGTAATGCATTTTAAGCAAGCTCAACATCATTTAAAAACTTCTTTCAAATATCCTGCAAGTGTACCACACTTTCTAGGAAATAAAACTTTATTTATTATCTGAAGCGAAAACTTGAGCTCTTTTATTATCATTTTCTAATCTCTTAAATATCTGTCAACCCTAAATATTCAAAAAGCCATAAGGCTAGCTTACAAATCATGAGAGTTTTAAAATAAATATGTTTGGGGTTTGCTTTATTTGTCTTCTGTTTTTCTGTACTGGCTAACTTAAATGAGTCGTGTTTTCAAGTAGGTCTTTGCATCCACTCAGAGATATCAATAGGAAGTCTCATTTAAATGAAAATTGTTTAAACATGTGAACTCTGGACCTGGGCTAGGAGACAAAATATCACACGCTGAGAGACTTGCAACAAACTCCCATGAATTGACAGTACTGTCTTTTCCAGTTTATATTTCATGATACTAAACATCCTGGTGCTCTCTTTTCTTCTTCTCACTTTTTTTTTCTCATCAAATCCACATTTTAAAATTCTTTGTTTCAGATTAGAAATGCTTCTCTTTTTTCCTCATGTTGCTGTATCGAAAGAATTTTAAGATTTCAGGCTACCACTCAGGTACAGAACAGATCATTTTATAGATATTCTGATACTTGCTCCTTGTGCTTATCTTCATCTTTATGAAAATAAACTGAAGCACATATGCATGCTTGGTGTGAAACAAAATGAGTTCTGTTCTACTACTATCCTATCCTGTTTTCATAGGCAGTATTCACCATTGCCATCCATTTACTCATTAGTCTCACTCCCGTTCGGGAAAAAAATCTAGATTTTTTTTTTAATCAAATGTTGGCAGTCCTTGGGTAAGAGCACACTGGCATCTGTTTGTAAAACTAGTCACCAGTGTAAGAAGGACAACCACAGCTATTAACCGCCCCCTCCCACTTAACCTCTGGCTTTGGCCCCCCTCTTGCCTCGGACACAGAGCACTTGGTTGCTCTAGCCTGGCCCTGCAGAAGTGGTTGCCTCAAGTCAGAGTTAGTCTCAGCCTCTGCCTCTCCTACCACTTGCACTCAAATCCAAGATGAGGGTCTCCCACTCCCCACCACACCATGTTACATTGGGAAAAAACTTTATCTTGGATTCAGATAAATACGGTATGTAGCACTCAGTAGCAAATGATTTTGTCCCTTCATATAATACCAGATTGCCTTTACTTCAGTAAGGAAAATTAAACTCAAAGCAGTAATTAAAGCACCGTAATTACAGTTCCGACAGGTTAACGTCCATAAATAAATAAGAACCCGATATTCAAATTTATTAGATGAATGTAAACATTAATTCATCTAAATTTTAACAGCATAATAAATCTATGGTTATAGACTTCATCTTTTTTTCAAGAAGGCTACACCTTTCCCATTATAAGCCTCTGTTTTCACTTGGCTATAGCCTCACACAACTTTAACCCTTAGAGCTGAATTTTTCCAAGCATATCATCTGGCTCTGCCAGAACTTTTTTTGGAAGAAGTCAGATAAAAACGAACAGCTGTTTCCAAAAACAAGGCTAGGAAAAGTGTGCTGCTTTGCTTAGGTAAAATTTCCTGACTACAGTTTCTCTGGAAAACTCTAGCAACACACCTCCTCTGTGAATTCCTCAAAGAATTCAGTTTGGGTACAGAATGGCTTCAGGTTAGGGATATAGTTTGGGGGTTTTTTTGTCTTTGGAAAAAAGAAGTCCAAATTGAGCAAAGCTAAAAAAAAGTCTGAAAAAAATCTCCATATTGCAGGTTTTGCAGGTTGAAAAGAGAGTGGATTCCAACAGGTTGGGAGAAGGTGTAGAGCAGAATACTAGAGCTAGCTTTAAATGAGATAGTTTGGGTGCCAGAAGCAGCCAAGAAGTAAGGTAAATTAGTTTACATAAAATTCCCTGCTGCCAGGGCTAGCCGGTTTCCAGTACCCAACCTAGCTTGCTTATATTTAACTCGGGCACCTACACCAGGGCTGTCCAACTGGCAGCCCATAGGCCAAATGCAGCCTGTAAAGAGTTAGTTTGTGGCCCTTGGGCTCTCCCCCAGCTGCCGCTCCCCTTCTGATCTGGCTGCAGTAGAAGCAGCTGGCTGCTCTGGTCTTCCCTCTTGTCTGACTTCTGCTTCCTGCTCTGCCCTAGCGACAGGGCAGAACAGTGTGACATGGGCCATGGTTCTGGGGAAGATCAAGGCTTGGGGCACCAGCATGCTATGGTGCAGCACAGGAGCTCCCATCCAGGGAGCTTCAGGTAGAGCTGTGCTTGTGCATCTGGTGCAGCAGATGTGGGGAATGCCCATGCACCTGGTGCAGCAGGGGGCTAGGGAGCATGTGGGTGGCCTATGGCCCACACTAGGTGTGCACCGCCCCCTCACTCCTGGGATAGGAGGCCCCACTGGTGCAGCCCATGAGGCATTTAGCCCCAGCCACTAAGAAGCTGGACATCTCTGGCTCATGCTGTATTTCAGCCTGCAGACTAGACCTACCCTGAGATAGAACGAGGAGCCATGAGGAATGACTGTGACAGACTAGGCAAGAAAAGTGGAGTAGAACCAAAGATGTGGGGAAAGGAGGGGGAAGGAAGAGATCTTTGGTGGAATAAGGGTGCAGAAAGAGAAAAGTGGGACTGCCTGGAAAGAGAGAATGGGACAAGAAGCTGGAAGAGGGATAGCTGAATACTGGACAAGAGCCCAAGGAGGATGACTGCAACTACAACCCAGCGGATGGGGTAAATGGGTCATGGCCGGGAATAAGTGAAGACTAACATGAGTGACAGACACAGAGGATAAGGAGACATAGGTGGGGAAATGGGATTAGCTGACCAAGGAGACCAGGACTGAGTTGGGGAAGGAGGTAAGGAATCAGGATACCATGGGACTGGGATGCAACACTGGAGGGATAAGACGTCTCAGAGGAGAAGCCTGCAGATCAGAGTTGAGGGCTATATGAATGGATCAGAATGAAGTGGTGAAGAAAAAGGACTGGGACAAAGAGACTGAAGTGGATAGGGCAGAAGTCACATTTGGGGAAGGATACTGGTAGGAAGGCCTATGTTCAGTAGAGAACACTCCCTTCCTGAGCTTGTAACAGAAACAAAGACCTCTGGTATTTCACCTGCTGTCATCTTACAAAAGATTATCCCATCCCCTTCAAGAGCAGTCTACGCAGAGAACAACAATTTAATATTGCTATCAGTTTCCTTGTTAGCTTGAGTGGCAGAGGTCTACGCAGTAGATCTAAATGTTCCAACCATACTGTTATTTCCGTGGGTATAAAAATGATGCCACTTGATATTCTATGAGTGTGAACAGTAGAGGTCTGCGTGGTGAATCTAAATGTGCCAAAAACAATCTCAAAAATATGAAGGCAGCAGAATGAGGTAGGATTCTGCTGACTTCCTATGTCACATTGGGCAAATCCCTTAATTCACAAATCCCCAGACATTCACAGGTGTTTACTAAGAGCATGTCTATCCCGGGCCTCATTTACAGAAGCAATTCAATGGGAGCTGTGATTTGAATAGATATAGTGCTACATCATCCCATGAACATTGAAAGTTAAATCCATGGGATCTCAGACTAAGCACCCAAATTTAATCTATAGCTTTGAACTTAATCAGCTGTTGATCCTTATTGTGACAAAGCCCTAAAGTATTTAATTTGTAAAACTGGGAAAACAATACCTTCTCAATCAATGGGGGTCCTGTGTAAACACATTGTTAATATTCATGAAGAATCTGAGCTCTAAACTGTGATAAGCTCCATAGAAAAACCTGGAAAGAAGTGAATAATTCAGTCTTCCTGGCAAGGTTTCAACTGCATGCTGTAGAGAAAGCATGGGACCACATTAACCCGGGAGAGAAAACAAAATAAGTAGGCACCTTCCATTCAATGCACTGGATGAGACTTGAATCCTGGGCAAAGATAAATATATATATTATCTTGCAATTAATGAATGAAATAATGAATTAATAAACTTGCATAAAGCAAATGCACGAAGGGGGGCAAACCAAGTTTACATAGAAAGCTTTTATTCTGGAATTTCCTAACCTCCATGGAAATTTAATAATCTTCTTTTAACATGGTTTTGTGTGTAATATGCAAATACCATATTTACACAACAATTTATAACACCCTATATATATGTTACTAGTAATATAACCAAGGGTGGATAAGCAGGGCACAAGTTTCAGGTGCTGACTTAGAAGCGGGCACCAAACTGGTGGTCCCCTGAGGCCTGTGCTGTAACAGCAGCAGCAGTGGCTCTGTATTACCACCCCCCTCATCTGGCTTTTCATCACTTGGCACTTCCCATGTCCTCTAACAGGTTTTGCCTAGGATGCAAAACTTGCTAGTTCTACCTATGTTACAATATTATTTTATGTTTACATCCAGGAACATTTATCTTTTAGAGGCAAGATAAGTAGGGACCATCCATTCTATGCAGTGGATGAAACTTGGATCCAGTGCAAAAATAAATATATATGTATATATAGGGAGGCAGTGAATGGCTCCCTACAGAGTGGACAGAGAACTGGTCTAATACTGAAGGTCTGGGTTGTATACTCGGTTCTGCTGGTTATCTCGGGGGAAGTCATTGCATCTTCCCACAAATCTGGTCCCACTCCCACCTAGATAAACCTTGATTTAGAACTTTTCAGAGGAGGGACTTTCTCACCAGTGCCCTCAAACATGAATGTCCCAGCTTGATGGAGCTGGTAGGTGTTATGGTGATAAAAATAATCACCACCATTGTTTTATCTGTATTTCTTAATAGATGAAGGTCAGAGCTGTGGATGCGCTATATGACAAA
>NW_017729034.1:83107867-83163202 GCF_001723915.1 Gavialis gangeticus
GAATGTCCCAGCTTGATGGAGCTGGTAGGTGTTATGGTGATAAAAATAATCACCACCATTGTTTTATCTGTATTTCTTAATAGATGAAGGTCAGAGCTGTGGATGCGCTAAAGGACAAAGCCCTAAAGAAGATAATATGAATATCAAATGAATGCCTTTTTATAATTACTGTGGAAGAGAGGCTTTCTTATGCTTTCTGTTTTATTGATCACATCAAAGAACTCAGGGAAACAAGTCTTGCCTTAGGAAAGCTGTGTCAAAAACATTTCACTTCAAATGAGGCAGCACAGACACAGCAGACAAGATGGAAGATTTAAGTAAAAATTAACACCATTTTTACTATGGAATTATGATTGGAAAAAAAAAAGCATTCTGCAAATCTCTGACGGAATGCTCCCCCACTCCATGGGTTCTGCCATTGCCAACAAGCATTGGATATTATAGATACTTTATGTTATAGTAGCCTGCTCAGTAGAAATTACCATTTCTGCCCCTCCCTCCACGCCCGAAACTGTAGCCACAGTCAAGAGAAGCCACATTATTCAGAGTAACACACATACAATGCCGGAATTCTAACCTTGCACAAGATACTTGTAGGCTGATCTATACTTCTTATTTCTGTAGAAGGAATGCTGCATCTATTAATATTGTCACACTGGGATGCTGGTGGCCAGGGCTGGGACCACTCAGGGACTGAGATGCTGACCAGGGTCAGCAGGGATGAGCAGAATCCAGGGACAAGCCAGGTCAGAAAGTGAGGAGGCCAATTCTTGAGCATGGCTTGGGAGTGAGCTAGGTTGAGAAGCAAAGAGGTCAAACAGAGAGGAGTTGGAAAACAAGCCAGATCAAGAAGCCAGGAGATCCAGTGGAAAGTAAAGAGCAAGCTGAAGGAATTAGCAAAGCAATCATTGGTCAGTGTTGCCTAGAAACTTCCTATTCCTGTACAGTAGTGAATTAGGGGGGTCAGCCACTCTGGTAACAGAGAACAAGCAGTGAGCTAGACCCTGCTGGAGGCTTCAGGCCATCCTTAGCCTTTTTGGGTGATCAGTCGTGAATGAGCAGCTGTGTTGGCCAGGCCAAGGCCCTAGGTTCAAAGTCATGGCCTGACTAACATACACTTACTGAACAAAGAAAAGGCTTGGTCTTTCTCTACTAAAATAATAACTGTTAAGCAATGCTAATTGTTTAAAGGGTGCATACACTTGTTAATCCTACAATTACTTTTCCAGCTTGATCAGTAAGGTGATACCCTGAACTTTGGTTGCAGTGTCTCAGTTGCATCACATTTGTTTAAAGGAGGAACCACGCTAAAGCAAAAAAATTGGTTTTGCTTTATTTTATATATATATATTTGCTTTATTATATTATTACAAACGAATAGCAGACAGAATCTGGGCTCAGCACATGTGCCAAGTGAAGACGTAGTATTGCGGTCTACTTTTGCCACAGAAAGCTAAAGATCACATAGTTTATGTGGTTTGTGACTTAAAACAGCAGCCTGGTGAGTGTCCAGCTATGGAGAAGCTTTAATAAAGCTCACTTACCTTCATACTTTTATGTTGCATTATAATGCCCCTGGGAGGAAGCAAGCACAACTCAGCACGAATAAGCACTCACCCCCCCCAAGTTCCACACTAAATTCCAACAGGCTTACATCCTGTTTTCACTTAAGAATACTGACTATACTTACAATTCTTAACATTTTTTCCAGAAAGGAAAGGTATCATAATTTAATCAAATAAACAGGATGCAAGGATGCATGTCTTAATGGATCTTCCTGTATAATGAAGTGAATTTTGAAAGTAATGAGTCACGGATGTATTCCTTTCTAACTGCGTTTACAGATGTGGAATATTAGCTTCCAAAAGCATACAGAAAGACTAGATATCTAAAGAGACAGTAATGCCAGATTCAGACCTGGTTATACCAGCATATATCCAGAGGCAACCCACTTGAATTCAGCAGTGGTTCTCTAGATTAACACATATATAACTAGGGTTTCATTCTCATACCATGCAATACATAGTAAATACATGCCTGTAGTTTAAATTTAGTTGTCTGCCAAAATAATTTGGACACTGATCAATGAATCAACTTAACTGCCTGAAGTCATTCTAGGCATAGCAGAAGCCCCAGAGATTGAGGATTATCTACAATTTAACATTCACTACTTAAGTTAACAACATCAATTTCTCCCCCCTTTACCCCCCGCACACACCATACATACAACTGATTTAAATCACAATGTTATGTGTGTTATGACCTTGGGAAACCAAAGTACTGTTTCTCTCACGAAACACATGATAAAGTGCCCAGGTGAACCTAATAGGAACTAAGAAATCTCTCCTCTGGGTATATGCCTGCAACTCATCTCCAGTTATTTTGTTAAGTGATCCAGTGATTTTACTTTCTTCTCCATTAGAAGAAAAGAAGGAAGTTCTTTGAATAATTTGGGGCACACAGAAGCAGATCACTAAATTTCAGTTGGCACAAATCCATAATTGTTTCAAAAGGACTTGTCCCTATGGAGTAATCATAAATGTCTAGACATACAGCTGTGACTTCTATTATAATGATGAAATCTACCAGGAACATATATAACCTTTCTATTTAGAAAATACTTGTTGACTGATAAAGGAAGTAAAGAATGAACCCTCAGATCTTGATCATAAGCAATTGCTATTACAAAACCCAGTGTTAAGCTGTCTAATGTGTTAAATACTAATTCAGAGACCTACTTTTCCTCTTTAATGCTGCTTGCTTCCTTAGAAAGGAAAAGCTTTAGCTTTCCAGCTCTTCTTTATGTAAGATGTGTTATTTCAGTGGATTATTTTTAGTATTCTGCGTAAATAAATGAATGTTTCTACCCAGCCCTTTACAAAATGTTACGCGATTTATTCCATGCATCACTGACATCCCTTTCAGTAGCAAGGTGAATGGACACCAGTCTGGGTGCAATATCCTGCACTCCTGTTCTCCACTGCTCAAGAGCATCTCTGCCTAAATAGCCAAAATTGCTAGTTATGCCTTTGTCTTTTATGATGCTGAAGGATGAGTTTTAAAGCCCACTATTGTCTGAAAGTCATGAGTGATATTATCACTCTTTATTAAAAAAAAAAAAAAGCACACTACAGAAATGCCACAAACTACTGTGTCTTAAAATAGCCATATTGTAGAATTTAGGAAATACTGCTGAACAATTTGGATTACATTTTCTCCTGGTTTTGGTTATTTTATGCCTGTCAGATAACACTAAATGGCCAAAATATCCCTGCTGGAGGTGCTGCCAACTACCAAGTCAACTCCTTCATTAGCTTCCTCTGTTTACTGGCAAAGGAAGATAGGACGGTAACATGTCATATTGTCAGTGGGACCTGGTACAGTTACACTGCCTATTCTCAAGTGGCATGTAGTCTTCTGGAGGACCACACACATATATATACACTTACAATCAAAAATATTTTAACATTATTATAGTTATTAAACTATAACAAAAATAAACCCCGAGGCTCATTTTCCTATAAAAGTTTAGCCAAACTGGAATCAGGGAAAAAAAATTGTTTTCTGTTATCCTCTTCCTCCCACCTCACAGCCTTAATAATTGCACGGTGTTGAGTCTGAAGCATCTCTCACTGGTCGTGGCATCACTAGGTAAATTTGTTTCAATATTGCCATTCTCATGTCTCTCCACTGTAACTCCGTATTGAGGTTCATAACCTCCAAGTTGAGGTGAGCAGGTTTTCCAATCTAGTATCTTAGTTGTACCCAAAAGTCCTGGTTTTGGTCTGGTTTTTTTGTTTGTTTGTTTGTTTTTTCCAACATAAAAACAAGCCCTTTGGGGGTGAATGGAGTTGCATCCATTTTAGTGATACTTGATTCAAACCTTAAGTTGCCAACAAAAAGACTGGCACTGCAGCCTCAAGAGACAGACCCAAAATAGGCTCTTTTTTCTTGCTAAAAAGAAAAAAAAGTCAACTCTGCAACAAGACTGATTTGCTTAAATGCCCTGTATCTGGCCCACAGGGCTCCTCATCGGCTTGTGGGGAGGCCAGTGGGATTGTGGACCTGCGCATTAGATTAGGCGTGCAGAGCAGCAACAGACTAGATCCCAGCACACAGGACCAGGCAGAGGGAGCGTTGGGGCGCCAGAGCCCGATCAGCAAGCAAGTCCAGGCAAAGGTGGCACAGGGCCCCCAGGGCTGAACCCAGAGGGCGTGGACATAACAGGGGCCCAGGGCCTGATCTTGGCTGGTGGGGTCTGATTTGGCCCATGGAGTGGTCTCACACCCCTCATCTTGCTGGCAGGGCAAAAGGTTTTGCAGTCATTGGTTTAACCCAATCTCTACTTTTTCAGGATTACAGAGAAACCTAATGTCAGGAATATATTATCACATCTGCTCAAGTGCTTGTATATTTTTCTACAGATCCTGATAATGGTCACTTTCACAGGCAGGATACTGGACTAGATGGATTTCAGGCCTGAGACAATATGTTAATTCCTATATTTTCCTATGAACTCTGATGCATTAGAATGACTACTGTAAAGGAGTTAGTAGAGATGAATGGCTAACCAGGTATTTTGCTACCTTTCATATACATTTTAGACTCATATTTGAATCCATATACTTGCAAAATAAACACAACATAAAAAGGCTCAAAAATACTGGCTCCAGAGAAAAAAGGCAACACGCTGTACAAGCAATGTACGTAAAGTTAAGTTATACAAGGTAATAAAAAATAGCAAAGAAACAACCCCAGTTAGACCTTTCAAAACACTTGTCATTAAAAGATGGTTTGTTGGAACTTCAGACAGGTTAAGTGTCTGCCCCATTTTGAGGGAAAGAATTACCTTTCTGGGGTTGCAATTACAACTGTACTTAGTTGTCACGGCAACCTGGTAACATATAGATGTTGTCAGATGAAGATGTCAAGGGACAGACAGCTTTTGAAATCGCCCCATGCCAAGTATCACCTCTCATGCACATGTTCAATTTAAAAAATAATAATCTATGAGTTAAAAAAAAGGAAAAAGGAAAATTAGCATTTAAAATGACATTTGAAGATCAGTAAGGCCATGGCACTAATGTCCCATATTATCTGGGTACATTAGGACTCAGATAAGCGCCTGACATTTTTTACCTAGTGTGCAAAGCAAGATACAATGCATGGAGATAAAGGCAAAAATGTCAGCCCTAACTATGACATATCTCTTGCTTTTGTTATCACCTTATTTCTACATTTTTCCTGTTTTAATTGTCCTGGTGCCTCAGGCTTTGATATTTCCAATCAGATGCCCCTGTTGACCCATCATCCAACACCTTTCAAGGCAGCAAAAGGCATAATACATCTTATAAGCTATTGATAACAAAAGCCAGTGCTGAGTGGGCCCTGCTGGTTTGAAGACTGCAAATACTCCAACTGTGATCCACTTGTAAAGGCTAAAGTAAAACTGATCAAACATCCAATATAAATATAACCTTCAACTCCACTTCAATATGGTAGATATAATGTGGCTGGCAAATTCCTTTCTCCCAGCACACAAAGATCTGGACTTTACTCTGTTTATTAACAGTTTTGTACCAGAAGTATAAAGTTCACAATTTCTTTGCGATTATTTGGGCATTCTTTTATTTCCCCCACAGCCCATTAATATCCCCAAACTGTAAGGTGACAATTAAAAGCCAGTTTGTTTGACCTAATAAAGTGCTGTTTGAAATCACGGCCCATACTTCCCAGGTACTTATTAGAGGGATACTGCCAATTTGAAATTTAATCTTTTTTTTTTTTTACTATGAAACAAGCACTCAAAAGGACTGGCCGATCCCTGACTTTTCCTGTTAATGTGTTAAAATGTAGTTTTAACAATCACCTTTTCTCTCTCTTTTAAAGTTTTCTGTCTTATAGGAAGAACCCATATATACATCAAGGAAAGACACCACAGAAAGTTATCAAATACCTGAAGTAAACAAACGGAAAGAAAAGAAAAATGTGTTTTCCTGCCATTTATAATCATTTCAGTTAAACAACAGCATGTCAGCTTAAATTGTTTCAGACAACCGAAAATTTCCTCTAAAACTAAAACGCTGATTATTACAGTGAGGAGCTGGCTTTTTGCCTCCAAACATTCACTTTATGTAATACTGAAAAATACCAGAGGAGTAAAATTGTACATGGGCTTAACTGTGTTTGCAAAATCAGGTCTTGGAAATTTGGCTTTTCTTCATTACTTCAGTAAACATGTCAAGAAGGACTACAAACTACGCGTCCCTCTTTTGTTTAATTATATTCCTTCCCAAGCCTGGGCAAGCATTTGTGTGTGGGGCTGGGAGGGCAGGGGCAGCAGGGCTCCTAGGGGACATTTGTTCCATTTCCCGTTCAACACAACTGACATATTTCTTTAAATTAACATGCATGGAGGATTTTTAGCTCAAAGAATCAAAAGCAAAAACCTGTCAACAGTTCTACGCTGCAAAGAAAACAAGATACCTGCTGGTTCAAACTGGCACATGCTGACAAAAAGTCATATATAAAATCCAGCCCCCTCTCTGTCTACTCTTTTTTAATCATTTGAAGTGAAGTGTTCACATCTGAAGTGAAGGGTCTGACTTGTGAAGCATTGCCTTCTCTCTTTATTAGCAGTACACAGCCTGGGCAACAGCAGTTTCCCCAAACGACACTGTCAGTGCACCTTCGTTTCATTCTGTAGGCATCACATCTAAGTGAACAGAAAGATGGTTCACCCTACAGGCCCGCTCAGGTTTTGGCTCTTTGTGCCAAGACTGCCAATGTAGGTGTCTATTGTGATAGGGATACCTGTCGGCTTAGAACAGGTCTGAGACAAGTAGCTTGTTTTAAAAAAGCCTTGAATGCCTATCAACCTATAGTGGCTGGCCTGGAGTCCCAGCAGCAGGCTGCAGATGGTCAGCCGCAGGGCTGGGGTCTTACACAGCATCACATTTCTCTGGCCGTTGAAATCCCATTTCCAGAACATAAAACCACTTGTGAGTTTGAATAATGTTTGTCAAAGCTCATTTGAGTTTCCAAGTAAAGATCAAGAGATGGTGTGCCTCATCACTTATTTCTTTTGATTTATGGGGAAAACGGGCCTATTGATAGCCCCAAATTTCTGAATGCCATGTTGCTACCAACACATATTTTTGGATCTTCGATGGAGATGAGTATTACCTAAAAAGCCTCTTCTTTTCCACCCAATCTGGTAATATAGCTGTATAAGGGTCTAAATGAATGCACCTACAATCCTCCGGTGAACACAAGGGATATTATCCATATTTACAAGTTTATGTTGTGGTAAGCAGGAATTTTGCTAGCACAGTTTTAGCATTAGAAAGTGATATGACAAATGGGAGTAGTGAAATAATTACCCATTTAATAATGGACATTATTTCAATCCTAATATACTTCTTCGTTTAAGGCATGGCCAGAGCGATGACCATTCTTAAATCGAAGGAGGAGACACCAATTACTGCAGTTTTGAATCTTCTTCTGACAGTTGGTTTTAGCAGCAGTACCAGCATCTGTGAAGTGCTGCAGGAGCTATCAGCCTGCTAAAACGCATTAAAGCTACACAGCTTCATGCTTCGTATTTTAATGACAGTGGGGGAGGGAAAGAGGGAGGGAAATTTTTCAAATTGCTGAACAGAAAATAAACTGACAAAACTCACAGACCAGCAAAGGAGATCAAAAAGATTTCAAATGAATCCCCTAGCATGGCAATCAGGACCAGGCCAGAAAAATGTGCCTCTTTATGTAAAAGGATAAAGTATCAAAGTTTGGCTTCAAACTCAGATTCATACTGAGGCTTCTGGGTTTCATTTATAGCTAGAGTTACCTGATGAAAGCCTGCCAATAAAAGCAAACAGCTTGTCAAATCTCAGTGGAAAAAATGTTTTAATAAATGTCAATTTGTCTTTCTTCATCAGAAGTTGCCAAAGCACTTTGCAAACTTTAAATAACCCTTTCTGTACCTTTGGGAAGTAGAAGAGTTCAAAAATCATAAAAGTTTGAGTCCGTTATTCTGCAATCTAAATCCTTCCCTCCCCACTCACGTTTCTAGCCCTTTCTCTTGCAAAGGCAGCTTGAAATAGAACTGCTATAAACTGATCGCTAGGTTTGAAAGGAACAAACAGGTCATCTCCACTTCTGTACAATATGTTAACCAATATTATAGATTCCTTCCCCTGGCCCTAAGTTGCATAAGATGGTCATGACTGATAAGACACGTATGCTAACAAGCTCGAGTGGCTACAGTTAGAACAAATGAACAGCCTGCCATTACAATATAAAAGAAAAAGTCATTTCTGTTTTCCTAAATACATAAAAAAGGGAACTTGTGGGTTCAACTTAAATTAAGGGACAACCAGAATACACATATCTTGGGATCACACTGAGCCAGGCAGCCACAGGAAGCCGAAAGAATGTGCCTTGGCAACACTGCATAAAGCAAAAGAGGACACTGAAAGCTCTTCTTTTTAAAAAATAAGTTAGGATTTTACGTCCTTCATGATAAGCAGACTTTCTTCAAAGATCTCTCTCTTCAGAAAAAGAGTCCATTTCCTGGGAAACTGTTAGTCTTTAATTTGGGATTTTCCAGGAAAAAAAGTAGGGTTATGCCACAGGGAATCAGAGCTTAAAGAAACAGAGGAAACTACAATAGATATTAAAAACTGGAAAAACACTTACTAAAACAACTCTCTGCTGGAAATAAAACTAGAAGCATTTGGGACCAAGGAAAGGTTCAAAATATCTGTATTCTTAGAATTCAGATGGTGCTAATACTGAGACCCAAGATGTAGCTGCTGTCCATCATTGGTACTTCCAAGACTCTACTCGATGAATGTTCCCATATAACTGAAGAAAAGTTATAGGACTTCTACATGCAAAACCAAGAATGAGGAAAATGAGGACTGTTATTGATAACTTGAATATAAAATACAGATTCCCTGTCCATCATGCAATATTTATAAAACAATTACAGGGAACACATTCTGAACATAGCACTTTACAAGAGACAGCTGCCCCTTAGTCCAAGCGGTTGACCTATCTCTCAAGGCCTTGATAGGCTATTGCCAGTAGGCAGAGAAATTGATATGATTTGGGAACAGCCCTTGGCGCAAGGGATACATACAAAGCCCTGCATCCCAAACAAACCGGAGGAACCCTTTAGCCTGGCTTTATTAGGTTTATTAGCCAGTCCTGTGCCCCAAGAAGCTCCAATCTCTGCTTCTCAAGGTCATGCTCTGTGACTGACTACAGGTTTTCTTGTGATATTTTTGTATTAACTGTTTTCCTGTGATATTTCTATATTAACAGAAGTGTCACTTGCAAATCAAGGGAAGTGATTCTTCCTCTCTGTTCAGCAGCAGTGAGGCCTCACTTGGAGTACTGTGTCCAGTTTTAGGATTCACACTTCAAGAAGGATGGGAACAGATTGTAGAGTCTAGCGCAGAACAACAAAAATGATTAGGGGCTTAGGAGGCAAGACTTATGAGGGAAGTCTGAGAATTAGGCTTATTTACTCTGGAGAAGAGAAGACAAAGAGAGGGGTATTTGATAACAGTCTTCAAATACCTAAAGGGTGATTATAGAAAGACGTGCTTTTCTCTGTGGCAGTAGGGGACAGGACTAGGAGCTATGGCCTCAAGCTTCAGCAGGTAAATTAGGTAGGAGATTAGAAGCATCCTTCCAACTCTAAGGGCAGTCAAGCATTGGAACAGGGTACCTAGAGAAGCTGTAGAACTCTCCATCCTTGGAAATTTCCAAGACCATGTTGGATAGGCACTTGACTTGGATGGTTTAATGAGGGACGATTCTGCCTTGAGGACATGTAACATGCTCACACCTGCTCTTTTCTCAATTTCCTCACCTTCTTGTTTACAGGTACTTACACCCAGACTTGTAATCCATCAGTGCCCCAACACTTGCATCTGCAGAGCACTCATGGGAACACGTGCCCACATGGCTTAGCTCGTGATCAGTTTTGCAAGTGACTAGTTTCTTGCGAGGTGGCTTCTATTTTCTCCAGGCATCTTTCTCTATAAAGGAGCACAGTTGCTTCTTCCACTTAGCCTGAATGAAGCAGTGGCTAGGCACACCAGTCAGCTTTAACAAGGTCTGTGATTGCCCATTTATCAGAGGTGCCCTTGATGATAGCCACCGACAGCTTCCAACATCATAATACCTTCTTTCTGGATCAGACTCTATCCCAGACACATCAGCAAGAATTAGAACATCTTAAAAACAGGCCCGTAACAAGGCACAGTAGGAACAGTTATAAAATTGCCAACAAAATGCCAGAACATCTTTTTAGAGAAAATCCCATCTTCAGGGACAAGTATTTAACTAAGTCCTCATTTCTAACAATCCTTAAAAGCCATTCAGTTCAACTCTCCTGCAGTCTCATACAAAAAGTGGAATTAGCAGGCTTGTTTCCCCACTTCTGAAACATTTTTAATCTTAATTTCCCTATTAGCCTATCTCCCACTTATGAGCAAAAAATGGGTGAAATAACTGTCTATCTTGCAACCGTGGAGGAACTGCCTGACATTTGCTTTTTAGCAGGATAGGTGTTCACTGAAAATGCCCCTGAGCATGCACCCGTTCTTTATCCAGGCAAGGGCATGAACGCCACTCCCTTCAGAGGGAAAGAGCTCTTCTTCCTCTCAACTGGTGAAAGAAGAAAACCCTCCCCACACAACCCTCCACATATCTATCATTACTAGTGCACTGGTTATGAATGCCTGGCCTGCTTAACCTTACATAACAAGGATTAAGGAGTGAGTGAAAATGCTGCTGAATATTTATCACCCTGCTCCACAAAGCTGATGTTAATGAGTTAGAGGAACATATGGCTTTGCTGATACTTAGATCACTTGATAACATGGCATTTCTGTAACAGGCCACCTGTGTAATTCTATGACCCATAATGGACATCCTCATAATTTCTGCTTAGTTGCTCTAACTGTAAACACGACTACTATTCTCGCTGTCAGTCTTGGGCTGATTTGAATAGATGACCTTCATACATCTTTGTCATCTACCAGTTCTTGCTTATGTCAAAGCAATAAAAAGCAATCATTAAGTATCTAGCAGACAAGTTAATAAGCACACTTTTTTTTCTGCTGCAACTGAGACTCTTGTGTAAAATATGCTGTATGCACAGCAAAGGGGGGTATTCACATGAAAAAATACATAGAGAAAAAGGAACTAGCTTCCTGACACTTTTCTACATTGTTTGTCTCTTTGGGACTTACAGCCACACTTTTACATGTAGAAAAACCTTTTTTACTTAAACAGTGTATATAACAATGCATTTCTTGGCAGTTCATCATCTGTAGGTGCTATGTGTACAGGGACCTCTAGTGTGACACAAGTGAGCTAAATCATTCTAACTTTGGCCCTGCCTGAAGCAGGAGTAAGGTTGGGGAGTTTTACTGCACTTGTATTACTAAAGAATCATGCAGATGCAATGGTTGCATTGTAACAGCTTGTATCAGCATCTTTTGATAGTGATATAATTATTATGTTGGTATGTCCCCTCAGGGATTTTTAAAAATACATTACAACAAAATGGGCTTGATAAAAATGAAAAACACAGGTGAAAATAAGTATTAAGTCTGAGTGAGCACCAGTCCCAAGCTGAACCTGCCTGGGGAGATGTTACAGTTTTAAAATGAATGGATTTTAAGGTCAGAAGGGACTATTAGGTCATTTTGTCTGACCTTCTGTAAAACAGGCCATTAAATTTCACACAGTCGTTCTTGTATAGAATCCAGTGTTTGACTAAATCCTATCTTCCAGAAAGAAAAAAGCTGGGAAAGGTCTTATTCTCTCACTGGAGGTTATATAACTTAAAAGTAGTCACTTACCAAGGTTGGTTAGCTTAAATATCAACTTACAGCACATTGCTGAAGAGCAGAAAGATGATTTTTAAAAGGCAAGGTCCTAGGGCTTCTGCATAAGATTTGGAGCTAGCAATTCTGGATTACCAATTCCAGCTCTGATAATTACCCATTCATAGGTTTGAAGTTGCCTCATTTTCCCCATCTGTGCTAGAGAGGTACTTGCTTGTCATAGCATGCAGAGCAGCCTTTTTGGGCTGCTGGTCGGAGTGACCCAGCTAGGGTCAGAAGAAGACTAGGGACACTAGGACTCAGGTGCCACCATTGCTTTCCCTGTTGCAAAATGGGAAGAGCACCCAGAGCCAGTGCTGCTTCTTGTGGCAGCAGGGATAAGCAAATGTTGCCAAAGCCACCTGAATGCTGCCAAAGCTTCATGTCCATGGCCCAAATCAAATGCCTCTGTAGGCCAGGTGTGGCCATAGAGGCATTTCTCCGACCCTAGGTTGTCAACCCCTGAGGTAGAGGATTAATTTAAAACTTGTAAAATATTTTCAGGATGAAACCTGGAATCAAAGGCTTGGTATCTTCATATTTAACTCTTTCCTTCCATCTTTATTTGAAACATGTTCTGCCAACTTTGGTTCTCAGCAAGCCAAACACACAGAACATACACTATTTTCTCTTTGAATAGGACTGGACTGATAGGACAGGCATATATTATTTTGTTCTGAACACCCTGTAGGGCCTGAATACTAGCCCCAATCAGAAGAGTAGGTCTAATTCTTAACTGATATTTGAACTTCTAATTTATACGTGGAAGAAACGTTCCAGGATAGGACAAGTAGGAAGGGAGGAACACCAGCTTTTTAAAATTCTAGAGTGAAGAATCAGCTGAGGGTGAGGGAAATCAGGACGGAGAGGGACTCGCATTTGAAGCCAGAACAGAAATGAAATGTATGAAGCAGGCTGGGGTTAGGGCCTAGCTGTTTCACATCAGGAAAGAAATGGCACAGGTGCCTGGATTTGTTTAAAGGAAGCACAGGAGAGGCAATGGAGAAGTAAATATTCTTTCAAAGTAGTACCCACAATATTAAATCTAAAATTTGTAGTGTGGATTTAATAATACGTTTTGCTACCTTTCAGTCTCTCTTTCATTTTGTGTTGTTGCAGAAGGCAGAAGTATGTCTGTGTGATTTATAGAGATATCTTGACCTGCAACATTACACATTTTCCATGCATGACACAGAGGTATTTACAAGAAGCAGCGGTACTTAGCAGGTGATCTTTCAATCCATTTATCAAAGCATCTGAAACACTCATTTGAAGCCAGGTGAACTAATAATAGTTACTGAGCAAAGTTCTCCAGAGAGTATTTTATTTAACTAACGGTATTCCTTCCTTTTCTCTTTCAGCCTCTTAAATAAATGCCCCTATTAACTTTTTGGCTCTGATATAAACTGTGTATCCTCAATCATAATAAGTTAGGTGTGGATGAAAGCTTGTGGGTAAAGGATAAATTGAGCATGAAAATCATGGGTTTTTACATCTTGTAATATACATACTAAGAATTTTGAGACCTATAATTTTACATTGGTGTAACTCCAGGCTTAGGTTTTTTAAGCAGCATTTAATGCAAGCCATACATATTCTAGTTTACAGCACTGGTACCATTAGTGGATAAATTTAGATACAGATTTTCCATGTAGACACACTCTGCTGCCTTGTTTACAATGGTTTGTTTCTTGAAATCCCCATCTGTTTCACCTCAGGGATGTGACGTGTCTTAATCTATTTAGTAACAGTGGGCGCATGAGCAAAGACCACCTGTGGGAAATTTAACTACTATACCACCTAACTTTGTTCTGAGCTGTACTTACTAAGACCTTTCTATATTCGTGTTTCTATTATTAGTGAATATATGGAGTGATGTTTGGGGCAGATTTACAGAAAAATATTATAATTAAAAGAGAGGATGTAAAGGAAAGTACAACAAGCCCATGACTTTCCTGTTTGAATCATCTCCTATCCAGCTGCCTTTATCGGCACCTGTTCTATTATAGTTTAGAGACAGGTTACATTGCACAGTGAGAAAAACACCTGAATATACTCTGCACTTTCCAGTGTTGCTATCATGAGTAGAGCTACACCACAAAATACCTGTTGGTCCAGATTCTGGCAGATTACACATACCTATCAGTTTAGATTCTGTGCTCCCAAGCTCAGTAAAACTCCAATTGAGTTCAATGGAGGGCTTGGCCTGAGCAAACCAGGATTAGCTTCAGAAAGTACCCACATCCCATTTTCCTTCTGTCCTCTCTCAGCACAAAATATATAACTACCTTTTCACTTGTGCACAATAAGGTTCATGGCCTCAACAAAAAGCTTCAGCAAGTTATCACAAAACAGCTGAATGAGTGCCACTTTGGGAAAATGCAGACTACCTATTTTGCACCATATGAAACTATGAAGGCTTTAATGCTTGTCTGTGCGCTTCTGCTTTGAACGGACGCTGTTCAGTGGACTGGTGCTGAAGCAGATAATTTCACGTGCATAAAGGCACGTGAAATCCAACGTTTAAAGAAACAGCCCTTTTAAAAAAACGAACACTTTTTTCCCCAGGAAGCTGTATAAATAATTATGGTAAGTAAATCTGAAGCCCAATAAACAAACATAAGCTATGTCACAGATATAAACAAAACATTAAGCATAAGAATAAGCTTCCAGTATACCAAAAAGTTAAGTACAACAGAAGAAAGGATCTGCACTGCGCCTTTTTGTATTGCAACAAAATGAAATTTCAATAAAATCACTATTTGTAAGATCAAAGCTGCTAAACATACCAAGTAAACACAATAAAATACATTCCTAGCTATGCATTGTAATAGTAGATCACCTTTTAATGGGCTGACTTTGGGACCTTGGCATATCAAGTAATGCTGTCATATTATATCAGTACTTAATTAAGTACTGAATTAACACCTGTTAATCAAATATCATTTTGGTACCATAGTTTAAACACATTTCTAATGTATACTCTGTGCCGTGTGCACTGTAAATCAGTGCCAATGCCTATAAATTTAGTAGACTGCTAAATTCTTGCATGCTGCCTGAGCATAATGGAATGTAGGAAGGGTCTCTAACCAACTACAGAATTAGTCTGCTAACCACTGCAAATGATAAAGCCATAACCAATTCTTTAATCGTGGAAGACAAGCTTATTCATCCTCATTGTTCTGTACTGAAGTACTGAAGATAAGTATACTCATCCTCATTACTGAATTCTTCCTTCCTACCACCAGTGGTAGCTCTGCTTTCCTCTTTCACACCAACCTCTTCTTACTTTCTTAACTCTTCACCCTCAACAAAATTGAAACATTTTTGTAATCCAGCTGTGCTACATTACCCACCATCTTCCCTGTGTTACCATGCTCATTCTTCTCTGCCACCATTTAAACCTTCTGATATGATAAGCCCTACCCATGTACACACAGTCAGGAACTAGACAAAGATTCCAGTTTAGAAGAGTAGGCTGCAATAAAGGAATCCGGGCAGAGGGAGATTTGCTTAACTCCAGATTTCCAGTTTAACCCTGTTTCCCTATAAGGTAAAACATCTCCTAAATGTTTCTAAAACACCTTGAAAGACAATTAGGTGCACAAGATCAGCTACCTTGAGGAAACAAATTCCCCAAGGATAAATCTCAAAACCTTAGCAAGTAGACGGCTCTTTTTTACTGTGCAAATATCAGCGCATTTCACAAATGCCTTTTCATTACATTATGGTCCCTATATTATGCATGAAGACAGATTCAAAGGGGTAAAATAACTTGCTGAAGATGAAATGACAAATTAGTGGTAGGTCTGTCGATCAAAACTTTACTCTGTATTCCCAAATCATATGTCTGTTAAAAATATTATGAAACAAAGGGTGCAAACCTGTATGTGGATCTCTTCATACCAAGGATCCAAATCCACAGTTTTCATATGGGTCTCTTAATCCTGATCTTTTAATACATGGCAGGCAACAAGGTTCATCTGTAGTCTCTAGAAAGTCTACTACCTGCAGCCACAGCACTTAACAGCTCTTAATAAGATTCCCCCTCAAACCTACCACTGGCATTTCACTGCTAGGAAAAAACCCAAATAGAATTAAATCAAAGTGGCTGGAAAACCTCAACTCTCCCAACTTCACTTGAATCTCAAATATCTCTAAAAGTCTGGGTTAGGTCTAAAATTCTTAGCAATACTGTACTGTTTATCTCATAACAATGCATTTTAGGTAAAGTCACAGGAAGAGAACGATACAAATATACTGTCCAGACTTTGGAGAGGAGTGTCCACACTTGAGGATAGGATGACCTGATAGACTTGCAAGGTGGGCAGATGAAAACCTGATGGCATTCAATATGGAGAAATGCAAGGTATTTCACCTAGGGAACAAAAACCTGCATCACACTTACAGGCTCGGCAGTCCTACATTCACTAGCACCATGGCCAAAAGGGACTTGGGGGTCATGACTGACCACAAGATGAACATGAGCCACCAATGCGATGCCACAGCCATCAAAGCCAACAAAACTCTGGCTTGTATTAACCAATGCATCTTAAGCAAGACCCAGGATGTCATCCTTCCATTGTACTCAGGCCTGATGAGGTTGCATCTGGAGTACAGCCTCCAGTTCTGGGCTCCACAATTCAGAAAGGACATGGAGAAGCTTGAAAGTGTCCAGAGGTGAGCCACGCACATGATCAGAGGACTACAAAACAGGACTTATGAAGAGAGGCTGAGAGCCATGGGGCTCTTCAGCCTGGAAAAATGCAGACTCAGGGGTGACTTTGTGGCAGTCTATAAGTACATAAGGGGTGTCCGTCAGGATCTGGGGGAACACCTATTCACCAGAGCACCCCAAGGGATGACAAGGTCAAGCCGTCATAAACTCCTACAAGACCATTTTAGGCTGGACATAAGGAAAAGTTTCTTTACTGTCCGAGCCCCTCCTCCCATCCCCCCAGCCTGGATTAGACTCCCCCAAGAGGTGGTGCAAGCACTTGCTCTGGTCACTTTCAAGGAATACTTGGATGCTTATCTTCCTAGGGTGATATGATCCCAGCTGACTTCCTGCCCCTGGGCAAGGGTCTGGATCCAATGATCTTATGAGGTCCCCTCCAGCCCTAATGTCTATGAAATCTGTGAAATCTCTCCAAATATGCTTGAGAATTACCTTTCAACAGAGAGATTTGATTCTGCTTCTGCTTTTATGTGGCTTGATTCTAAGCTACCATATTTGGTCTGCATGAAGGTTACGTGACTGTGGGTGCATCTACATGTGCAATTAGCCCACAGCAATAAACTCTGGTGCAGTTCATGTCAGAGCTTATTGGTCCCAGGCACAGCATTTACACGTGTGCCTGGGACCACAGCATGTTGAGCCAGGACAGAGCAGCCTCAGCTGGCAGGGAGACCAGGGGCCAGACTGCCAGCTTAGAGCTGCTCCCACCTGGCTCAACATGCTGCAGAGCAGCTGGCTGGGGCATGAGGGTGCTAAAGTGTGGGGCTAGCCAGGAGGCAGCCACTGCATTGTAGCACCCTTGTGCCCCAGCTAGCCCCAGTCACCATCTACGCATACATTGTGGTAGAGTAAATAACTCTGCCATAGGATAGTACTTGTCAAGGGCAGTACTATCCCACAGCAGAATTAATTAGTGTAGTGTACCCCATTTGTGGCGTCCGTGTATTCAGTGATTTTAATATGGAGCTAATTAGTCAACTTCACAGTAAAGTGCACATGTATGTAGATGCACTCTATGATGATATAATTTAAGTTTCTATCACACTGGCCCTGGATAATGTATAGGAACCTCTCCATTAATATCTTATCATCCTTAGTTTTATGTTTTAAACTCTAAGAGTAGGGTTTAAATCAGCCCCCAACTGCAGATACCTCTTAGCAGTCATGCCAAATGTTGGCTAAATCAACTGTGGTGATTTGGTGACACAGATGATTGTGTGCTATAATGACTTAACTAAATGAAACATGTAAAAAGCAACATCCAAGTACAAACTCAGTAACAGGAAAATATGTGGGAAAACAAACAAACAAAACCTGAAATGGATGCAAAGTGAAAAAGTTAATTTATTCTATCACTAATTCAGATGAAGTACAGAAAAAGACACCCTGATATATATATTGTCTATAACTACCAAGAGACCTCTGAAAAGAAAAAACATGTAGAGGGGAAAATGTCAAAAGCAGAATAACATGGCAGTAATACATAAATTAGACTCAAAAGTACAGCTGCAAGGTACACAATAAAAGGGCAGTTGTCACAACCTAACATCAAAGTAAGAAAAGGAAACCAGAAACAATATGTTTAGAAATGCCACCACAATAATCTACATATCAAATGTACACAAGTCAAGGTACAGTACTAGGAAATAGACCTGCATTCAATTACACAACTTGTTAGGACAACGTGCAGTGAACCAAGCTGCCTGTAACATTTAATTAGAAAACAAGTCTTAGGGATGAATATGAGCACACTGTCCTTACATTTCAGGAACAGAATCTGCTTCTCTCTTGTGCAGGATTTTCCTTTCCATCATGCATGGGCCACACAGAACTCAGGAAGCATTGCAGCCCTTGTGCTCTGGGATGTATAGAGATTGTCCTTCCCGTACACCCATTAGAGCACTTGCCTGACAAGGGGAGAAGGCAGGGTTATTTTCAGCCTCTTGCAGGCAGAGCAGAACTAATAAAATAGGGTGAGTGTTGCATAGCTTTCTGTTTAGTCCTTTTGTGCACTAGGTAATAAAATGAGTTCTTTAAATATCTGGCAGTGGTGCTAATTCTAAGGCTTGTAACAAGTATCACAATATATGTGATGTTCCTTTTAAAGCCCAGGCTCCCAGAACCATGGATATTCTGAAAATCTCAATTTTAATTAAAGAAAAAAAATCTAGCCCTCATGATTAAGAAGAAACACTTGGAAAAATGAGCCACAACCAGAAAGCCAATTAAAAAAAACACATAGCTTAGTCTCATCAATTATTTAAATCTCAAGTTAATGATTTTCTGTTGGCTTGACATGCTTTTTGAATGCTTGGTGTCAGCACTGTTGAGAATCATAGGAATGGGTTTTCAATGTCCAATGTAGAACAAGACTTCAATTAAACACAGTTTGGAACGCAGAAATGTTGAGGTCTCAGCTTGGTGGAGGGCTTAAGTCTTGCCCTCAGGCCTGCTGCAAGTCCCTGAAAAAGGCCTGGTTGCTTTCTGCTGATTTACTCACAATAAGATAAAGAAACATAATGATCTCATCATGCAATGTAATCAAACTTAGAGCTGCTCAAGGCCAAGAGAAGCAAAATGTGGTGAAGATGTGGTTAAATCCACTACTATTCTTAGCTATGAACTAAACTGCTCAATCACCAGAGAATTCAGTCACGGGAAATCAAACATGCATTGAACCCCTCTTTTCCAGAAGAGAAGAGTCCTAGCAGTGATCCTGATCTGTGTGTGTGAGGCTGCTTCAGCAGCAGATGTTGGAAAAGGCTGTGAACAAGGAGCATGCCCACTACGAGGCGTAGAGCCCAGCTTCAAGGTTCTTGGGTAGTGCTGTGCCAGAGTTGTCTGGGAGTAAGGCAGTCCAGGGGACTAATAGCAGAGGATCTGCCCCCTCCTCCTCCAAGGGAAGTGTGTGTACGGGCCACAACTACTGTAGGAATCTCTGCAGAGCAACTCTATGACACTTGGCAGCCTGAGGGGGATATTTTTATTGCCTTTCCAACAGAGGTCTCTTCCTGTGCTAGAACTGGAGGCTGTGAAGTGGGAGTCCACTGCAGAAAAAGCCAATTGGAGCAGAAGAGTATCATCCTTAAATAATTGGGGGGGAGGGGGGGAGAGGGGGGTGTTTCTCTTGTCAGTAGATGACAGATGGAAAGCTGAAGAATTACATATTATTCTGTGACAGATGCACCAGGTCACAGTCTCATGTCACAGATAAACACATTAACATTAATAACTCAATCATTAGGGAGAGAGATGCACCGTTGTTGCTAGCCTGCCAATGTCAACAGTTATTAAACGTTTTTATTCACTGGCTACCGCAGATGCATCAAAGAAAGTGCCCTAAAACACAGCTTGTTTTTAAACATTCTTCTGCAGACCATTGCACCACTGAGCCAGGTCATTAAAACAAAAAAGGAAACTGACTATTAGGGAAGATAATTCATCATCAGTTTTCATTGCTCATATTTAATGCACAGAATGGCAAAGTGGAATGGATTTTTTTAAATTAAAATTTAATTTTAATATGTTTAAGAAGTTATAGATAATACATTGACAATCAGTGAATTTCTCTTGAAATATATACATGGGAAATCTGGCTACAGCTGTTAAAGAACTCAAATTCTAATACCAAAGACTGCAGGCTCTTCATTGATGAGCTAATCTGTTGGATTATACAGTCACTGCACTGATAATATCCAATTAATTTTGATGCACTGAATACAAAAAGTACTATATAAACAAAATTGTATTCTATTTCATATGATCAGTCCCAAGAGATGAAACTACAGTCTTCAGAGATGTACAGATTGAAATGTTGTTAAAATGAATACTTAGGTTTAAAGGAAAAGTACCAACTTGATATGAAGCATAAAATTCACTAAACTTCTTTATGATTTTGTTTGGTCCTCTACAAATATGTCTCTCTCTTTTCTTCTATTCAATCACACATCATTACATCTGGGAATATTTCAAGATAACTTTCTATAGTGTACTAATAACTTCTTTACATATTTACAATTATTTCTTACATTATACCACTGTATTATATTGTCACCATTTCTGACACATTTCATGATATATTCACAGTATGACTTCAGGCTTCACATTCAGAGCAGAGAAATATGCAAACCAATGATGTAAATTACACAGGTTTTAAGCATTACCTTTTGAAACTACAGGCTTTGTGATCTTTTACCTTAGAGTTCACAGCATTCTTGGTATTAGCAATCAATACTTCTATTCCTGCACATAGTAGTCATTAGGAAAACAACACTTCAATCTATATTTTCTTATTTATATTTTGAACAAATCATGGTACTTTTTCTTTGAAAAGCATGTACTGTTTTCCTTGTGTAAAACTAACCTGAGTGATAATCATTAGATTTTTTTAGACTGTGCAGTTTTAATAGATATTAACTAAGTAAATAGCTAAAGGATAATAAACCTTTCAAAATAGTGTTTGGGTGGGAGAAATATTAGTGCAGTATGTTTAATCCATTTTGCCTTTCTGTCCTAGTTAGTTTCTAAGGTGCCACCCTGACCTACCTTTTGCCTGAGTTCAGAATAATATGGTCCACTGCCTCTGTAATCATTTATGGGTAATACATTATATTTAAATTTAAAAAAAAATGTAAAATATAAGTGACATGTACCAATTCTATTTTGGTTCACTGATAATAAATTCTAGCAATTGAGAGAAGGAACAGTGAAAGATGCCTTGAGGGAATACAGTAACATTGGAATACAAACTTAAGGGGAATATTTTCTCATGTCTCCTTTCCTTTTGCATAAAATAATTCAAAAGTGTGGTAACTATTAGAACACAGATTTAATACAGCAACTATGACTGTTTGATCATTCTAATTGATTTACGTGAGATTTTGCTTTTTAAAATATACCATTGACATGTGCTAATATTTTCCAGCCCAAATATAAAGATATCACAAAATAATCAAGCTGAGATTCGTCCATTCCTAATTGCAGTGTCACACTGTATTCATACATACTAAATTCATTTTAATCCCCTTCAAAAATAGTTTTCGCTAGAGATGACACAGAGCTGAAATGAAATACATTTTCTGGTATACTACTGCTGGTTTAAAAATTAGTGTTTGCCTTGGTACCAGTAATTATCATATAGCTATATTTACCTTGCAGAAACAGAATAGAAACACACGAGTAATCTTCAGATCTGAAACTGTAAGAAGTACGAATTGTTGGTGTAACTGACTAGGAACAAAAATTTAACATGGGAATTGTCAATACAAAAACTACATTTTTTCAAAGGTGGAAAAATCTTGCTGAAATCATCTTCATTAAAAGATGCTGAAGTGGCATCTTTTAAACCATTAAAAAGAATGGGAAAAGAAGTGAAGTAAATATAATTTAAAATCTGCTGGTGAAAGTTAGTACCAATGCCTTTTAGAAGCATTTAAGTAAGAAAAAACATAGGTCCACTGCTATGTGCAAACAGATTATAGTGTAATTAATGAGGTAGAAGAGGCAAAACTAGTCAATACCTGTTTATATTCTGCATATGGAATGAAGCTGGAAGATATATCCATCTCATATGATGACGCTGAAATACAAGAGTCTACCAGCTGTAGCATAGGGCAAAAACAGCATCAGCTAGCATTTTGCATTTTCAACTTGCTTACTCTGGGTAATATAAATCCAAGAATCTTGAAGGAACTAACCAAGATAGTCTATGAAGCACTAATAATAATATTAAACAAGTGTTGAAAAACTGGGGAAATTTCAGAGGACTGGCAAACTACAAATGTGATACCAATATTTAAAAAGGGTAAAGTAGACGACTAAGGGCCCTTGCAGACTGGTTGCTTTCATGCTGATCCAATGTAAAACAACTGCATGGTTAATTTGCAATTCTATCAGCAAAGAATTAGAAGCTACAGATATGGCAGACAGCATGGCTTCATAGAAAATACGGCTTGTCAGAAAGAGACAATGTTTTTTTGACAAGATTACTGTTGCTGTAGTGTACCTAAGTTTCTTTAAAGCATTTCATTCAGTTTCACTTGACATTTTGATACAAAAACTGGCATTGTATAGAATTATAGTTCTTTATTAGATGTTAGCTATATTACATGTTGTAACAGGGAGCCAGAGGACTCCTGTTACCTTAAGATGAAACAGCGGTAGGTTGAGCTGGCTCAGGGAGGCCTGGCAGCTAGTAAGTAGTCTGATGGCTAATGAACAGGCAGACTTGCAGCCATACAGCCACAGGCTGGGTCTGGGTGGGGGAAGTAACTCTCCCAGGAAATAGGGGCAGAGCAGTAAACTGTGCCAGGGTGGGCATCTAGGCAGCATAGAAGCAAAGGGCTACAGGCAGCTGAGCTAAGCCCTAGCAGGAAAAGCAGACTAGTCATCAGGCCCAGAAGGGGAACACCTGTGTGTGGTCGTAGAGTCACCTGACCAGAAAGGGCAGTGCTTAGAAGGCACATAAAGTCCGTGCTTGAGGCCAGACAGGGAGTCTGGTCCTGCAGGCAGCAGGAGGAATTGCTCCTGAGCAAGAGGGTTGCAAGCAAGGGGCTGACCAGCTGATGCTTAAGCTGCCCTGGGAACTTCAAATAAGGAGCTGATGGCTTGCAGGGAAATATGACCTGGAATGGGGATAGTTTTAGTTGCAGCCAGTGAGCTGATGTTTGTATTTGGACCCAGTGTGGGGATAGTTTAATTTACAGCTGGGGGGTTTGTGGCTTGTTGTACAATTTATGCTGGAGGACTGGGTGTGGCTGTCGGCAGAGGACTGGAGGCCATGAAGGGTGCCTAAAGGCATATAAGGATTTGAGCCTGCCTGCAGCGGGGACAAACCACTTTGCTGCCCGATGGGCACGTGTAGTTTTGTGCTTTGTCAGAGCCTGGGCTCAGGAGGCAGACAGGTAGAAGCCTAAAGGGTTAAAACCTGAGTCTAGAAAAGTGATTGAGGTGGACTGAAGCTGGGAAGGCTAGGGACCCAGTGCCTGAGAGGGGACAAAGACAGAGGCTGGAGCCAAGAAGCCAGCTAGCATAGCAGGCCAAGGTTAAGAGGGCCAGCTAGAGAAAAGAGGTTGGGAAGACCGAGTCCCCAACAAGGGCAGAGAGGCCTAGGCAGGCCTGACCTGAGAGTGATTAACCATTAACATCAGTGAGGCATGGACATAGCTGTAGGGGTGGAAGGAGGCCATGAATAACCCTTAAGGCAACAGATGAGCCAGAAGGCCCCACTTGCTTGAGGGGCAGAGCTGAGACCAGCAGCATCTGGGAAGGCCCTACTGGCCGTAAGGTAGACAAGGGTTTGATCTGTGACCATAAGGCAGCCTCTCTTTTTGTAATCTAATTATTCCATCCAAGGCATGGAGACAAGAGACAAGGAAGCATACCCAGGGAAGCAGAGCAGGGCAGAATCATGTGGCCACGGCAGATTCAAAATTGGCCTCTTGATAGAGTTCAGTTTATAGTTAGTGGGAAATACTACTGGTATAGGGCCAGTTCAGTTCTTGGTCTGTACTATTTGATAGTTCTATAATTGGGCAATGATATACAATCTTGCTGGTGACAAATAACAAGAAGCTTAGATAACTATTGCATACTGATCTAAATCATTTGGTTAAATTGTTACAGTTCAATATGATGTGTGTTTTAATACATCTAAGAAAAAAAATTCAGACTATGGTTAAAGGCTGGAAACACTATTTTGGAATGCAGAGAAAAGATTTAGGTAGTCATTGTGCATAATCACCTCAACTTATGCGCTGCAGTGGTTAGAAGAGCATGGGCAATGATCTTTGGATACATAAAATAGGGAAAACCTAGGAGAAGTAGGGAAGATGCCTTTGTATGTGGCTATGGTAAAATAACTACTAAAATACTGTTTCCAATTCTAGTGTCCACATTTCAAGGTGACTGTGGAAAAAACAGAGTGAGTTCAAAGGAGAACTACAAAATGATCCAAGAGCCAGAAGACAATCCCCATGTTCTGAAGCTAAAGGATCTCAACCTATTCACTTTATCAAAAAGAAGATTGAGAGGAGATGTAATAACTCCGTGCAATAATTACACATGAAAAAATATTTAACAGTGAGAGGCTTTTCCACCTTGCTAAAAAGGCACAAGAAGATTCAGTGTTCAGAAACTGAAGCTAGAGAAATTCATGTCAAGACAGGAAAAAACATTCCAACAGTGATATTAATTAAATATAAGTGGTGGTGGACTTACAATGACTTTAAGACTGAAAACAAGATTGGATATTTTTCTTCTACGCTGACCTCCTGTATATCTCAGGACATTAAATATCATCCAGATTTCCTGAAATAAACCTGAAAACTTTCATTACAGAAGATGATCTCTGAGCTAGTTCAGAGCAAGTGAGGGTATGGGGAATATGGATTGAGAGTTGGTGTGGTATTGGCCATACCCCAAACAGGATCTCAAGTAGCACAAGTTAATGTTCTAAAATACCAACTCTTGGGTGCTTGTCTAGCATGTCCTGCTCAGAGGTTCAGAGATATACCAATCACCAAATGTAGGATTGGCAAGGATTTGGGGGCGCTGGGGGGTAGAGGGGCAACTTCGTCTGCAGCAAAGGGTGTTCATATCTTAGGATCATTACTGCATGTATCACCTAATCAGCTTGCTGCCACTGTGGTGCTCTGTAGGTCTGTGTGAAGTAGCTTGTATTTGCTTCGGATTCAGCTGGTTTGGAAGACAGTGATTCGATTTGGTGATTTGAATCAGTGTCCCAAATTGATTTGGCTAAATCAGATTCAAAGATTCGGCTGCCGCTCAATCAGCTGAATCTCCAGTCACACAGGCCCCATCCCCTGCCTGCTCTCAGTGGCTGCCCCACCCAGACCCAGCTCTTTGAAAAACAAAAAAGCCCGCACTCACCACTTGCTGCCAGG
This sequence comes from Gavialis gangeticus, assembly GCF_001723915.1. Classification (NCBI taxonomy): domain Eukaryota; kingdom Metazoa; phylum Chordata; order Crocodylia; family Gavialidae; genus Gavialis; species Gavialis gangeticus. Next base: position 83,133,418 of record NW_017729034.1, read on the forward strand.
TGGGGGAGAGAGGAGATCCCCACTGCCCCCCACCATGTGGGGGGCTCTGCCATGAGCTCCCCCAAATGCTCTCCAAGCCCTCCCATGGCTGCCCCGCCTGCCTCAGTTCCTGGCCCGTTAAAAAAAACCCAACAAAACCCTGGGCTCACCGACTCCCGCCCAGTAGTGGCCAATCCCTGCTGCCCCCCACTGCCCTGTGCTGTGTGGGGGGCTCTGCCATGAGCTCCCAGAAGCCCCAAGGTCGCTGCAAGAGCTGGTGAGTCCAAGGTGGTTTTTTGGGTTTTTTTTTTTTTTTTTTTTTTAAAGGGCCAGGAGCTGGTGGGCAGGGGAGCCATGGAGGGGAGGCTGGAAGAGTGGGCAGAGGTTGGGGGGCTCATGGCAGAGCCCCCCACGTGGCATGGGGCAGCAGAGATCACCCCCTCACCTGGCAGCACCTGGAAAGTAGAACTATTTTTAAACAACCAGGAGCTGGAGTTGGGCAGGGCAGCCATGGAGGGTGGGGCTGGGAGAGCAGGCAGGGGTTGGGGGGCACTGGGGAGGCCTGGGGAAGCAGGTAGGGGATAGCACCTGGCAGGAGTCCCCCCATGGTCTCTTTCCCCCTCCCCCACACCCTACCTACCGTCATGGAGTCCAGGTCCATGCTGCCAGCCGGGACTGCCTGAATCACCAAAGCTCTCTGAATCCTTTCCAAATCGATTCAGAGAGCTTTTAATTGGTTCCCTGATTCGATTTGGATTCAGAGATTCAGCCACCAAATAGCGCCGAATTTCCTCTGAATCAAATCAGCACCCAAAGCTTCGCACAGCCCTAGCGTTCTGGTCTCTTCCATTCTCCAGGCAAGATACTTATAGTAATTTTTTGAAGGCTCACATATATTTTCTGTAACTAAAGGTTTATTTCAAGAAATCTGGATGACACTTACTTTTCTGAGATACATAGGAGATCAGCATAGAAACTGTAGTGCTCTCTTTTGGACTGAATTCCTATGAAATATGAAGAGACTGCAGTTAACACCCTTGGTTTTGATTCAGCACTAAGTTGTTATATTTTTGTGTCAACTTAACTGGAATCTGTGGAGTTACATTAGCACAAAACTAATGTGCTAGTGGATCAAGTACGACTAGGTCTGAAATGTGCAAGATCTGTAGACAGAAAATATATTTCTCTGTTACCCTATTTACCTTTCTAACTTCTCCACTATGCTTGGAAATTTGATATCCACCATGTAAATGGTATCCCCATGACTTTAAGAATAGCCAGTCATTCCAGGGATTCTCTGCATGGTATGGCAAATTCCAGAGTTGCTGTTGAGACACTGTGAGTGCTAAAGCTGGATGGTATTCTAATAAATATTTTGTTTTGGTAAACATATTGCATTTTCCTGTAACAGACCTGCTCTTTTCAAGAGTGTTCAGTCAAAGGAACACTATAGTCGCTGCAAATATCAATGTCAAACACCATCACAGCTGCCACATGATTTATATAAACATGTATCCATCACACTTAAACAAGATGTAATCCATGTGGTTGATAAATAAGTCACTCTACCCAAAAGCCTTGTTTATTTTTACAGCACGCTTACAAGGCAGCTTTTTAAATTTGTACCTGCATCCCTATTTTGAGAAATGCAAATAAATGGCTAACTGCTAGGAGAGGATTGAACCACACACTGGTTCAGAATGAAGGGATAAAACATGCCAAGGGATCTTCTTACTCCTAAGGCTTTACTCCCTCTACAATTATCCTTTTCAGAGACTGAATGTGATTTAGCTTTCAGTGCTACATCCCTTCTGAGCAAATACTGCTAATAGAGCTAAACTTTGCTATCCATTTTATGTGTCAACATCTATTAGTACTGATAGCTAAAACAAACTCAAGATCTTTGAATCAGAAGAGGAAACAAAACTTTTTCAATATATTACTTAATGGGCATGCATTTATACCTGCTTAAATTTACTGCGCAGTAAATTACTGTGCAGTAAGCAGGAATAGGCTGACATCTACATATGCAGGCATTACAGTGCATTAATGCTGTGTGTGGACCGACTTGGGACTAAAGTCAGTCCACACACATAGTGTTAGCAGTAAGGTGTCTACATGTGCATTACTGTGCAGTAACTAATCAGGCGTAAATTTAATACCTGCATGATGTACGATTAAGTCAGCATAAGTCACCATATTTACTGCACAGTACTGGTGTGCATGTGTAGTTACTGTGCAGTAAATAGGCAGATGTAGAAGCACCCAGTGTGTATGTAATTCTGCAAAATGCTGCACTGTTTGTATATTTGACCTTCTCCAAATAAACTGGCTACAAGTAGGAAAAAAAGGCGAGACTTTGCTCACTTTAAAATGTGCAACATAAAATCAGGAAAAAAAAGTATGCTCATTTTTTTCTTGCGCAATTGGCTTGAAAAGTTGCTAAAGATATTTATAAATTCTGCACAATGCAAATGAAGTAATCCCCATATTAAAAGGGTTTTTTGGGGGGGTTGTTTTTTAATTTAGACTCAATTTAATCTGGCCTTTGATTTCTTTCCTCTGATCCAAACACCCTCAAAAGAGAGAAACAGTCCTCTGTTTAAAGTAAAATTCACCCAGGTGCAACAGTCCACCATAAGGTATTGCCTATTTCTTTACTTGGTTCAGGGATATCTGCTGTGCAAACCTCTTGCATTAGGGTAAACTTCACTGTTTGCCAATAACATCTGTTTTCTTGTTTGTATTCTGCATAGGAAGTCCTTTCCAACAACCTTCCATAGCCAACCACTAATTAGCTTATCTGGCCTGCTGAGTAACTTATGGATATTAGAACCTAGAATTTGGTCTCCTTCAGATCTAATACTTTCTGTAAAGTGTAAAAAGTGGATTTATTTTTAAGTTACAATTTTTCCAACAGTCCTCAAACTATTTTAAAAGTCTTTTGCATAAAACTTTAGAAATATGTTCTTTCACGTCACAGTTCCCACTGACAGCTTCAGTGTTATGTCTCATCCCAAACTATTGAAATTTAAACAAAAAAGAACCTTTAGAAATATTTTAACTTGTCAGACTAGTGAAGATCTATGGCAAGAGATTTGATAGAAGGGAAAGGAAATCCTTTTCAAGAGATATCAAACTTTAAGTAAACTTCTGTGACCAGCAAAAAATGCATTCACTGGGTTAGACCACACAGTTACACCATAAACCCCTTCACAGGAATCTTTTCTGGACTGAAAATCTGGGATTCAATCAATTCACTCAACAAACTGTCAGCAATATTTCAAATGAGATTTACACCAAATAGCATAGAAACCTACTGCATAAGATTTCTGCCTTGAAATCCAAAACATAGTACCTCAAACGCTTACTCAAAGTAAAGCTATGAAAAATATTTTATTATCCTTTTTACATGAAACATGAGTATTTTTCAGTTCCACTATTATGCAAATTTATATAAATCTTAGTCTCCTCTGTGAGAGGAATGCGTATTACTTTACAATAAATTTTCAATTTTAGCTCTCAGCAAGGAAGGGTAGTATGAAGCATACTCAAATCACTTAGATTTATTTTAATAATTATCAAGTTTTATCACATGCAGAATTATACTGCTGTGTGTAAAAGTACTGACACATTTTCCAGATTATAGGTGGATAGTACCAAGACTGTTAATTAGATGTTAATGTCCTAATTGAAGACAAAGCTTTGAAACTACAGTGTCATTCAGCAGCAATAAAACTGCTCCTATTTAAAGACAAAATAATAAAACTTTTTCAGATTAAGAGGTATGTTCCTAAATGTGTTACTTTTTCTACACAAAATAAACTTTTCTTTATTTATCAATACCTAACTCACAAAAATCAGATATCTAAATGCATCTGTTGAGTTTTTTGGTGGAAACTTGGTACAGAATTAGTGCACTACACCAGCTTTTCCCACAGACACCAGTCCTATGAAGCCTGAGCAAAGAAGAAAACAGAGAGACAATAAACTTCTACTGTGAGCTGGAAAATAAAGAAGAATTTGAAATTCTTACACATGTACTTGACAGCTGTTACCGCACCTGCAATATATGCACAATCTATTAAGGAGGCAAAAGAATTAGCCAAAACACATGCAGTAAGACAAAGATTTAGAAGCATGTTAATAAAAACATCTTTGTAAAGAAAACTCTCCACCTCCTGCCTCCCCATTCAGTTCTGAGCAACTCTCTGCAACTGTAAATTTTGTATGGAAAGATGCAACCTAATTTGCACTCTTGACTCAGAAGAGAAGTGAAAAGAGGATAGGATAGAGAGATTCCATTATTCATTATATTTATTTTTGCTATTAATCTCTTCTTTATAGTAAACTATAAATGTGGACCTGTATGTGTTCTATTCATTTACTTTTTCTGGGCATGTCTACGCACTTGCTTTAAGGAGCATTAAAGCGTTACAAACAAAGGTTCTATTTAGTGAATGTGCATTAAAATAGGTTAATGTGCATTAAGCATCACTTAAAAACTATGGGCACCTACATACAAGTGCCAACGGTGCTGGAATTCCAGTGCATAAGAGGAGACTCAATTGAGTCTGCAATTGCCATTCTCCAGCAGCCTCCTGCGTCTTGTATATCAGCATCCCCACACTTAAAAATGGTGGTGGAGGTGCTTGACCAAGCATCCCTGCTGCCATTTTCAAGCACAGGGGCAATAATATAGGAGACATAGTGGTGCTTTAATTAGAGTTGCTCCCAAAACCTATCTAATTAAAGCACCCCCAACCCCTGGAGCAAGGGTAGAAGTACTCCATGGTTGCCTATACACGCGCCGGAAGGCTGCTTTGACATGCTGTAATTACAGCGCATCAGTTAATTGAGTCTGCTGGAGCGTGGTAATTACTGCACTCCAGCCAGCCTCTGCATCTTGTATCCTGGTTTCCCTGTGCTTCAATTGGTGGCAGGGCCATTTTAACTAAAACTCATTTGATGAGCTTTTGAAGGGCAGGGACACGGATACATGAGGTGCTCCAGGGATTTTATTTAGAGTGACCCTTAGAGCCACTCTAATTAAAATACCCCCACCACTCCCACAGCACACGTAAAAATGCCCTGTGCTCTTTAATTAATACACATTAAGTCAGGCTAATGCATATTTTCCTAGTACCTAACAATGTTGGTACTAGATTTAATGAGCATTAACTAAAGTACATTAATGCACATGTAGATGTGCCCTCTGGCTCAACGCGTAAGTATTTCCAATGTTTTGCATGGTTATCATAACTTTTGTTTCATGATTTTTGAATTTTGTTTCATGATTAACAGCAGATGTTCTGTGGGTCAAAGAATTCCATTTCAAAGTAGCTAGACCTAGAATAGCTGTTCAAATCCATGAAAGTTAGGTACCTAGACATCTTTTAGAACCTGTGCTTAGTACCAATCAGGGTTGCAACTGTTCATAAGTTTACAGACAGTCCATAAAAAAGGTTAAAAATGTCTACCTGTAAAGTCCACAAAAAGAAGTGTCTATAAAAAACTAAAAGTGGGCTTGACTGAGGCTTGATGCAAGTCTTGATAGACAGAGCAGAACAGTGCTACCTTGAGTTTGAGCAGGAGCATGGCTCGGTGTCTTCAGGAGCTGTCAGAGCTTTGTAGGAACCTCAGTAGCCATTGCTGCATCTGCTCACCTGCCTGTAAAAGGCTAAACATAGTAAAACCTGAGCACCTAATAATGACAACCCATCTAGAGATACCTGCTCATCTCTGCTCTACTTTCCCATCACATACAAAAAGCTGCCTCAGGTATACCCAGTTTCATTTAAGCAAAGAGCAGCTTCATATTTCCCTTTTCATTTACACATTGCTTGAGTTTGATGAAAGAGAAAATACTAGACTTCATAAGGAGCTATAAGAACTACACTGGGATGGTCTCATTTTCCTGGGAACAGCACAAGCAATTGCAAGGTGCCTCTGTTGCTCAGCCTAATATTATGAAATCAAATTCTTTGTTTGCTCTATTGGAATGTTACTTCATAATGTAAATTAAAGGCCACAAAACAGGAAAAAGAAGCTATAGAGAAAGCATACAGAAAAATATCTTTGCTTTTTGTTTTTCAGTAAGGTTGAGCTGTAGGTACAGTGCTGTTTGAAAGTAAACAAGTTGACAGAGAAAAGGTCACATCACTAAAGAATAAACCTTATGAGACTATTCACTGTCATTGAGATTCAGCCAAGAGCCCTGTACCGTGGGGATATGAGAGAATATAATTATTAGATAGAAGACCAAAGCAGTCAAAGAGGGGAAGAGTGGGAGGCCATTTCTGATTCTGACTATTGCTAAAAAAAACCCAGCAATGTATTCTTGCACAGCAGCCAAAACAAACTTAACATTTACTTCTGGCACACTTCAGTCAGCAGAGATCAGGCAGTGGTTTGAGAGACATTATTTCATGTTACCTTGGTTTAATGTGCAATAATTTTATTGTGGGCATTTATTCAGACTTCTGCCACACCAGAAAAACTGTTAAGCCAAAACTGTCAGAACAACTTGGGGACAAAGATAAGAAAGCTTTCTAATTTTAAGACCAAAACAATTGTAGGGAAAAAATGTACTTCTTTTGACACAGACCTCCATTTTCCATTTTAGCTTCTATTCCGTCTAGGAAAGCACACAAACACCAACATACCTGTGCCTGAAGAAGGGCACCTGTGCTCAAAAGCTTGCAAAGAACATTTTTTCCAATGATTTAATTAGTCAAATAAAAGATATCACATCTACTTGAAGAACCTTGTCTGCCTAAGTCCATAGACCAGCACAGCTACAACCAACAATCCTAGATACACTGTTATATCCCCTGGCAAATCAGCAGTGTTAAATCACCTCTTCACAGATGATTCACACGCCACAGATGATCACAGGTTAAAGTAGGCGTCGTCAACCTGTGGCATGTGTGTTACAACTGGCACCAGGAGCTTCTGCGTGTGGCATGCAGCAGATCAGGGAAGAGACAGGAAGCAGAGCAGCAGATCAGGCAGGAAAGCAGAAAGCAGAGCGGCAGATCAGATACGGTTATTTGGGTAAATCCAATTTCATTTATTAAATCAACTAAAGTAGTTGGAAAAATTCTTCTTTGCAAACTTTTGGGTACGAACACCCTTCTTCATGCTGAAGAAATATCTGCAGTTGTTCTGTGCTCTTCCTGGATGTAATAGCCAGAGGCCAGTATACGAGAAAGCCAGTCAGTGAAAATACATATTGAGGCAACAATGGGTAAGAAACAGGTGGGGGGGAGGGGAATACAGGCCTGGTGATGGGATGTAATGGTAAAAAGTGGAGAGGTTACCTGGGGTATCGGATCTTAGGCAGGTTCTAATGTACCATAGATCCAATGTCTATATTTAGTCCATGATTTTTTGTACTCAGTAGGTTGATAAAGTGAAGTTTGTAGGCTCATCTGCGAAAGGTGTTTTGTAAATTCCCTTTGAGGATTAGAACTGAGAGATGGGAGAGAGACTGGTTTTCTTGTGAGAGGTGTGCCCACACAATAATTGAGTATTCTTGTCTTTGATAGAGTTTCGGTGTGCATTCATTGTGATACACAGTTGTTGTTTGGTTTCTCCTACATATTCTCCATCAGGGCATTTGGTGCACTGGATAAGATATATTACATTTCTGGAGGTGCAGCTGCAAGATCTAGGAATGCTGATGGTTCTATTGTGGGGTGTAGTAATTGTGGGGGTGGTGGAGAGGTGTTGGCAGGTTTTACTTTTCTTGCCATGGCATGATCTGGGTCCATTTGGTGTACTTTGGGGCTGTAGGAAGTTTACTTCTGGTGATGAGGTTGGTGAGGTTCGGTGCTTGTTTAAAGGTTAGGATGGGTAGTTCTGGGAAGATCTTGTTTAAAGAATCAGGCAGGGGAACTTTGCCATGAGGGTGTGATGGGTGCTATATTGTACTAATTTCCCTGTGTTTCTCCTGGAGTGCACACCTTGCTGGCAATTCTGTTTTGCTGCAGATCAGGCAGGGGAAGAGGATTGGATTGGTACTTAGGGACGGTGAAGGGCTAATTTGTGGCATGCTGCCAAAAGGATTGGCCCCTCTGGGCTAAAGTATCCTGAGGTAAGCTCCCCAAGCCATCGGAAATATATACTCTTCTCTCTAGCAAATACATACATACATGTTCTCACTGTCATACTGTCCAGCCTGTGCTAAAGTACTCAGAATCAGGAAGCAACCCTTCTCTTTACCTCCCTTTGAAAAAACCCTACAGACAAACAAACAAAAAAGAAAAACAAATACCAGTGACAACTTGAACTTTATTGAAAAAGATTAAAACCAGAAACAGAAAACAAAGCTGGACATACCACAGAAAACACCAGCCAGGGAGGCACTTTTTAAATATAAATGTAACAAGGGTTTCCTAAGGGAAATGACTGCTTTTCTTGGCGCAAACTCTGATTACAGGAACAAATAGCTTAATGAAGGAAATCTGATGCCCAATTTGCTTCCTGTTGCTTCATGACTGAAAAGCCAAGTTATAACATAAGCACCAAAAATTTGTCAGGTGAGTTGTTAATGCCTGAAACAATGCTAAAGTTTGGTTACAATTAATTTTTGTGTTTGTTTATCCAGTATATAATGAGAAGCTTTTACATTTTCTTAGAGAAAGAAAGCATGGGAGCGTTGAGCCATTAAACATAATGTAAGTACATAGACATAAACATAGGAAGTTAATAATGTGCATCCTTCCTATTTTACTTAAGCTTAGAGGTCCCAGACAACCAGATCCAGCTGCTGGGAAAGCCAGAGGTTAATCCTCCATAGATTTCACTGCCTCACAGTGAAAAAGAGAGAGAATAATTCAGATGCATTTTAGAGATGGGTCATGACAATGGAATGGTACCCCCTTCCCCCCCCGCCCAAAGCAAGAAAAGGCAACAGAAATTGCTTAGTTAAAATATGCCCCTTGATTGGGTCATTATGAATGAATAAAGAAAAGGGGCTCATCTCATATTATCTATTTTATATATACACAGCACACTGAATGTCCAGTGCAGATTTACCAGTGTGCAAGGAGCATAAATCACCAAAACACAAACTATTATTAATGTAATCTCACACTATAGGTCAAGGGTGTCCAACTGGCAGCCTGAGGCCATTTATGACACACAAGAAACTGAATGTAGCACTGAAAGAAAACAGGTATTTCCTTTTGAACTGAAAATATGTTCCTGGAGACATCCTGCTATATTACAACTGGAGTATCTGAATCAGTGTCAACACTACAGGTGAAGTAGCAGGATGCAGGATGGAGACCTCCTCACTCTTACTCCATCTCTCCTCAAAAGCAGAGTCAATGTGGTCTGAGAGCACTCTAAGCAAACTGTAGACCTTTTTCTGCTGCAGCGTATAAGCAGCTCCCTTATTGACCATCTTACAGAGGAGGGAACTTACCAGGTCTAGTTATTGAGGGGTCTGCTTCCCTGCTGGTGGCCATAAAGAGAGCAAAACAGGAGCGCAACTGGCTATGATGGAGCCCAAAGGATCACCTAGCAAAGTATGCATAACACTCCTGCCAACACATACATGCACCAGGTACTTGAGAAGACAGAAAAAGGACAAGATACCAAGAATCAGGCATCACTTACATTTCCTTGGATCTCTGATCCAGCTCAGGTATCAGCAGGGTTACCCAGGAGTGCAAGGAGGCATAGAATATGCTGACTCATGTTAGGGTCTAGAGATCTTCTCCTGTGTTGAGGGAATCCCTTGAGAACAGTTCATTTGGTGATAGTTTCCATTTCTTTGGGCAAAATGGAGAAGAATGAGCCAAAGGATCAGTCCTAAAGTGCTGCCTGGAGCCATTTCACCTTTTAGAAAACATGGTTTTGCCATTAGGCAGTAGTGGATCTGGACACAGGGCAAAGGTATGCAGCCTTCTTTCCCCCCTCCACTTTGGATGTGCCATGCGTACCCAGCGAGCTCTGAGCTCACTGCCCAGTCAGCACAGGCTGCTGCCAGAGCTCCATATGAGCAGTGAGCTCTGAGCTCACCAGCTGATTGGGGTGGGATCTGACATGTGCCACTGCTTTTGCATGACTCTGGAATAAGCAGGTAAATGCTGATGCTATTCACCCGTCTCCTCTTCCTCTCCTTTCTGCTAAATTCAGCAGCAAGGGAAGGGGATAAACAGTGGCAGTAGGACTCACCCTCCAGGCACCTATGCTGAGAGCTCACATGCACCACCGCCAAAGAAAGGATACAACTGCATCATTGAGGCCTCTCAGTAATTGCCCCTACCCTTGGGCTAGCAAGGTGGTTGCTTATGTTGCTGTAAACTGAAGACAGTTCTGTGCCTTGAGTTGGTTACATGTAACAGTGAGGAATGACAAAGCTTAGAGGTCTGCATAACAGTGAAGAATGGAAAAGGATCACAAGCATGAGGAGGAAAGGACAAGTGTTACAATGAATGAAGATGATGTAAGTTTCTTTTAGTTCTAAATCTGCTTTTTATCAGCATGGGAATAGAAACAGACAGACGGTTAGTGACTGAAGACTAACCAAAAGTAGTAAGTTAGGAGGGTGAAGAGTTATCAAAGTGTGCTGGACTACAACAGGCCACAGACCCAAGAAATAAACATTTTTAAAAAAAAGGCCAGGTCTCTGGCTCCGAGGAAGACATATTTTTAATACCACCTGGGGACACCCTTTCAGACCAGCTGTTTTCCCAACCTGTCCACCTCCTGGGAAAGAGCAGCTAGTCAGAGATGTTGAAGGAAGCAGGCAGAGCTTATTCTCACAAAAGGAGCATGGAGAGTAGAAAGAGTCCAGCAGCTCACAGCAATCCTCACTTCCTCCAGCTCCTCTTTCTCTTGTCAGTAATGGGATGACTCCTCCTTGCCTCTTCTCTCTACTTCTTTCTTCCTGCTACATGGGAACGGGGAGATGGGATCCTGCAGTAGAGGGAGAAAGGCCAGAGTCCTGTGTGCCCCTCACTGCCCCATTCTCCCTCACCTGGACCTTGTAGCTGATCTTGGTGCTGATTGCCATGGTCATGATGGCTCCCTGACCCCCTCCCCCCCAGCTGCCACATCTGCCACAACAGGCCCAGCTAGCACTGAGTCAGAGACAGCCAAGGAGAGCTGCCCAGCTGCTCCCAGTCCCCATGCCCCAATGAGGAGCCTAAGCCTTTCTGCCTTGAGGCATAAATCAAAGGTGGACATGACTGCACCACTGCACCCTCTCCTACCCCTGGCTGCCAGAGCAGAGGCAATGCTGGGAAGGTACAACAAACATGTGGAATGAATGGAAAGCTGGGGGAGATGGGAGGATGTAGGAGGCAGGATAAACCTCCCCACTTTTTCAGACCACTTGGAGTACTTGAGGCAAAATGATACATTACAACTTCTGCAGTCATTATTTTGGGAATTTGAAGGGGGTGGACAGAGGTCAGACAGACTTGAATCACAGTCCTGTCATTTGAATCACTGCTGTGCTTAATCACCAGAATTTCTCATCTTCAAAAAAAAAAAAAAAAAGGTAGATAAGGCAGCTGGGTAATGATCCTACATCATTACTCACAATGATGAGTAATAAGAATTATGTGTAATTAGTTCTCTGTCAAAGGTATTGTAGATCATTCATAACAATTTGTTTGAAGACTGATATCATGGGGCTGGTGATGTTTCCTCTATCTGAGGTGTTTCACTAATTGGTCATTTCCAGCAATTAACTTAGAAACATTCTATCTTTCAATTACACAAGTGTCTCGTGAACTTTCCTCAAGACAACAGGATACCCTGCTTCCTGTCGGCTTTAAATGGTACCAAGTTAACCTTATTTATCCTATTTAAAATATTCCACACACACATTCAAACATGTTGTCGGTTCTTCTCCAGAAGAAATATGTCAGAGGCTAGAAAAGAGGAGACTGCAATCTACAGTCTTACATTAAATTTAATTTCCTGTTGTATTTGGGAAATTGTTTGGGGACTTTGGTATCAAGTGTCCAGATTTTCAATCACAAAAAAAGCCTTTCCTTTTATGCCTTTATTTCTAGATTTTAAATGAAACTGCTATCTTGGACAAAGCAAAACATGTGTATACTGCTTGAGTGATATTTTCAAACCCCAGTGACCTTTACATTATTATGAATGCCCTTCTAACTAGAATATGGTTCCTAAAGCCAGTTCTAACTTAGCTAGGCATGAACCACACTGGCCAAATAAATTACCTCATTTTCTTCTATAAATTACCTTATTTTCTTACAACAATCCTTTAGAATATGATACATACCTTGTTTTGAAAGGCAGAATGAAAATATTTTCCCCCAGAATTATGGATGTATACAGGAGGAACGGCAACTTATCTTCAGCTGACTTACTGCTTAAATAAATGGAAACCCTAGCTGCTGTTTAAGACTGGTCTCCATGGGTGTATCTATGATTTTAAAAAGAGCTAAAGAGTCTCCGTGGCTGTGAAACAGGAGGAGAAAGAGCAGCAAAACTGAAAAAGGACAGTTAGTTTGAGAAGTGGAACCAAGACCATTAAAAAGGAGAGATGATTGTTAACTCCTGTGGAGTGAAAAACAGTGAGCTATCAAGCTAAGGAAGAATGACTGTAAGGTAGATAGAAAACTAGCTGAATCATCAGGCTTAAAGAATAGCAATCAATGGCTTGAAGTCTGGTTGGCAGCTGGTATCAAGTGGAGTGTCCCAGGGGTCAGTCCTGGGGCCAGTTTTGTTCAAGATCTTCATCAATGACCTGGAAGATGGGATGCAGTGCACCCTCACAGAACATTGACAGATCATACCAAGCTGGGAGGAGTAGTATATGTGCTGGAGGATAGGGCTAGGATTCAGAGAGATCTCGACAAATTGGAGGACTGGATCAAAAGAAATCTCATGAGGTTCAATAAGGACAAGTGCAAAGCCCTGTGCTTAGGATGGAACAGTCCCATGCACCAGTACAGGCTGGGGGCTGACTGGCTGGGCAGCAGCACTGCAGAAAAGGACCTGCGGATTATAGTGGACAATAGGATGCATATGAGCCAACAGTGTGGCCTTGCTGGGAAGAAGGCTAGTGGCACACTGGGCTGCTGTTTAGTAGGAGTGCTGCCAGCAAATTGAAGGAAATGATTATTCTCCTCTATTTGGCACTGGTGAGGTACATCTGTACTGTGTCTAATTTGCACCCCCACTACAGAAAGGAAAGCAACACAAATGGTTTGGGGGCTGGGGCACATGACTGAGAAGCTGAGGGAACCAGGCTTATTTCATCTGAAGAAGAGAAAACAGAGGGGATTTGAAAGGAGCCTTCAACTCCATGAAGGTGGGTTCCAAAGAGGATGGAGCAAGACTGTTCTCAGTGGTGGCAGATGGCAGAACAAGGAGCAATGGTCTCAAGTTGCAGCAAGGGAAGTTTAGGTTAGATATTAGAAAAAACTCTCTCATGAGGAAGGTATTAAAGCATTGGAACAGGATACCCAGAAAGTCTGTGTAATCTCCATCCTTAGAGGTTTTTAAGACCCAGCTAGACAAAGTCTTGGCTGGGATGATCTAGTTGGGGAAGGTGTTGCTTTGAGCAGGATGTTGGACTAGATGACCCCCTGAGGTCGCTTCCAACCCAATTTTTTTATGTTTCTATGATTAAGTCAATTGATTCTTTCTGTTGCACTAATAGTGATGCGACAGCTGCTGCCCTGCGGAGCAGAAATCAAAGCAGTGTGCTTTACCCTAGGCAGAAAATCTGCTTTCCCACTTGGTACATTCACACCCCAATTTTGGGGCACTGATTTTTGGGGAAAACGTGCATGTCATGTGACAGAAAATATTATATGGTCTTCTACTATAAAAGCTTCAGTTTAAATAAGTTTAAGTCTAAAATCCAGTTTAAATAAGTCTAACTACTCTTTGAAGGCCAATACAGATCTAACCTGAGGATCACCATTTTTGCCTCTTTCGCAAAATGACTACCACAGCTACAACAACCATCATGGCAGGACCTTCACAGCTACAAAAAAACTCCTATGCTATTTGAAATTGGAACTTGTTTCTCCTCTTCTTTACTTACTGTAAATCAACAGCAACTCTACTGAAATAACTGGAGTTACACCAGTGAAGAGAGAGGCATAATATCTACATTTACTTTGTGGATGTGAGAACTCAGGAATAGTTCAAACAGAAACTAATACTGGAAGTATTCATAGATGACTTTTATTAAAAGAAATACCCTTTTACATAAACCTTCCTTCAAATCATTGTGATACCATGAAGCTAGAACAAAAGAAATTGAAGCTTGACAGAAAATGTTTGTGATACTAGATTTAATTTTTGCTCATATTTTGCATGAAGCAAAATGAAACACTTATCAAGTGCTCTTCTTTTTGGAGAAGAAAATTAGAAGGGACCATATGGGTCATCAAGTCCAGTCTCCTGCTATCACAGGTAACTACATCATATTTATAAAATTTTTCACCCATCACCACCTACAAAAATGGGAAAAAGTTCTGTTTAGCTTTTCAAGATTAAGCTTTCAAGCTTAAACACTCTTTAGTTTTGCAGTAGTTTCTCCAGACATTTTTCAAAATTTTCTCTTCCTGCTGATAGAAAAGCAGTTATATCAGCAAAACCCCCCAAAAAATTCAAATTGGGTATGTCTACACATGCAATTAATGTGACTGAATAAACTCCAGTGCAATTGGAGCTGAAGTAAACTAATCCTGATGTCACTATCTACATGTGTTTAAGTGCAGTAATTAACTCTGCTGTCAGATATTATTTGTGCCTGACGGGACTATCTGATGGTGCAGTTATTTAGTCTACACCAGCCTCATTGACACGCTCATGTAAATGGTGATGCTTTTTTACACAACAAATTAATCTACATAGTAAAGCACACATGTAGATGTGCCCATCAGGTATAAGAAAAAGCCACACAAATTTCTCCTCTTTAGGAACCTCATTCTGAACCACTAGAATCAATAACTAAAAAAAAATGTATTTTGTATATTTGGAATATAAAATATATCCTGTATTGAGCTGGTTGAAATGGGGCTAAGGAAACAGAGGCGAGAGCATGAGGAGACAAGCTGATGACTCACAAGATGAAAATATTAATAAAAAGGAAGAGCAGCTTCTTAGTGGAGACTAGTAAGAACTTTTAGAAAAAATTCTATATTGACTAAAATATAAAGGAGAGAAGATTCAGATTTGGTGATTCAGCTGCTGAAATGGGCCGAAACACCTCCAAAATGAAATGGCTGCTGAAGTTTCACACAGCCCTAATATTTTCATCCCAGCCTCTGGCTCCTTTACTATTCCTTCGATCCAGGAAGAGCACACACCAACTGTGGATGCTTCCTCAGCCCGACGAAGGGTTTTTAAACTCAAAAGCTTGCGAAGAACATTTTTTTCCAACTGTTTAGTTGGTCTAATAAAAGATGGCACATTTACCCAAAGAACCTTGTCTGCCTATATCCTTAGACCAACATGGCTACAACCTACATGCACCCCTTAACACACACACGTGGCACGAGTTTTGCTTTGAACAGTTTGAGGTGCAGTTTCACAGAAACCCCTGTACCTATCTCCTTGAAACCTCACAGGCTTCATGGGCTCAGAAGAGGCTACCATCTCTGCTATTTTCATCCAAATCAGCCAAAAATGACAAAGTTATAGGAATTTTAGTGATTCCCCATTATAGTCTATGGCCAAATCTCCGAATCAGTGTCGAAATTCCAAAACAGATTTGGCCAAATCAGGACACTGATGGAAACACCAAATTGAATTACTGTCCCTCTGAAATGGCTGAATCCGAATCCAAATCAGAACAGAGCCGTTTTACACAGCTCTAGGTAACTTCTGTGGGCTGAACTGATTTTCTACACAAGTTAGAACGCCCCAAGGCTCGTATGCTCTCTTCCTTACGTAGACTTCTCATATAGAATTCCACTAAAACAAATGGATTTGCACATGGTATTTTTAAGGTAGTTTAAGAGGGATTGAAGAAGAGATTTTATATTGTTTCCATTGCATCAGGGGAAGTATAGATCCTGTCTTTAAATATATCTATTTATTTCTCTTCTTTTTCCTTTTTAACAAACCCATAAAATGATTTTTATCACAGGTAAAACAAAAATGCACAATGCCATCTATAGCTGCCTTGTTCCTTAACGTTACACATGGGGAACCCTTAAGCCTTGACTTTTAAGCTGCTGAAACTCCAACCTCTTTATCAGCCTTGAGACCAGGGAAGCTTATAATGCTGATTACCCTCAATCTGCATCTCCTGTTGCAGCTGAGCAAAGAAGAGTCAGACCAAATTAGGTTTTAGCATGTGCTCCAAATCTGAGTGAAGCCAACATTTCTAAATTATCTACAAAATAGAATTAGCATTCCTCCCATAGGCTTTTTTAATAACTCAAGTATTCTTTATTATTCAGTTATTTTCTATAACTGTATCAGTCTTTACAGAGAAATTTAAGTTTACAGGTTGCTCATCCCAGATATTCTAGTCTGGATGAGTGCCATCGTCAGTGACGGACTCAAAAGACAGTTGGCTCCAAGTCCAAGTGACAAGGACATGGTGAATAGCTCAGATTGCAAGCACAGAAGATTTGGGATCCAGGAGTCACAAGGGACAGTAGGAACCATCCACATTAAAATCCCATGGCAACAAAACTCTTTTTTGCTGAACAGAAAGTTGTAAAACAAGGAGGCTTCCTAATTCCTGAATGCTTGTTTTAACTGCATGCTACTGCACAGCTGTGTTTTGGAGGTAAGGCCATTGGATTTGCCAACCATTCCATCCCAGATAGCAAGACAAAGAGCTGTAAAGAATACTCAAAAAGGATTGTGGAGACTGGATAAGAATCAATGACTAACTCCTGTTGTGGAGGAATAGGGCACCTATACAAATATAGCTCCTACATGCTGTAATTACAGATTAATTGAGTCTGCTGGAGTGTGGTAATTCCAGGGCTCCAGAGGACTCCAGTGTCATGTGTATCAGTGTCCCGGCACTGAAAAAATGGTGGAGGGGGGGTGCTATAACTAAAGCTTGTTCAACAAATGTTAGTTAAAATGCCCCCAATGCCATTTTTCAGTGCAAGGACACTGATACATATGATGGTCTGGGCACTTAATTAGAGCAGCTTTCTAATTAAGTGGCTTGAGCCACTGCAGGCATGTGGCTGCATTTCCTGATTTAACAGAGAACATCTGTCCCGTTATTAATCAATTTAAGCTGCACAGCTTAGACTAACCTGCAAAGAGTCAATCAATTCAAGCTCAGGCTTTTTGAACGTCTGTTGCTAGCCCCGGAGTGGTGCTAGGCTCCTGCTCTCCTTCCTTTCCCAATAACATTGCTTTTACTCTGTCAGAGCTGCTGCTCCAGTTTCTACAGCCCATTCCATCTGCTGTCTTTAAGGGCCTTGCCCCGGGTCCTAAGCATGCATGTGTCATTTGAGAGTGAAAGCTGAAGAATGACATACTATTACTATGCCAGATCTATGAATTTAGTTGGTTTCTACCATTAAGCAAATTCCTGGATTAAGAGGAAATGGGCATTGCTAGATCTATGCAGAGGGAAACTGATTTAAATGCCCCAAAGATGCACATTATGACAGAGTATAGGGATAAATAGGGAGCTAGTTAAAGTAAAATGATAAATCAAAATTATTTTTTAGTGGATTACAGGGAAATTTGGTAACTATTAAATAAAACATTGTACCACTGGGTAGCATAACATCATTTGCATATTTTAATAGTTGTAGGGACTTGGGGAAATAGTAATGTAAACAACAGTTGAATGTGTGAGATAAGGGAAAATAGACTTTACCGTGCCCAATAGTCCATTAAATTATAATATTTTAGTAGAGATTTCTTTGTATTTAAATACATTCTAAAATGAACATTAGAAAAATAATTGTTGATTTCACCTCAGCTGTCAATCATAACAATATTATTTTACACATATTCATAAGTACCCCTGTCCATCCATTTCCAAAAGAAAAAAGAAAACTTAGTTGTATGCATGCATCTGTGAGAATGAGGCAGAAATCCTCAAGGCTGATAGAGTACACAACAATAGCAATTGTTACTAATCATCTTAAATGTTTTTTTAATATTTTCCTGGGAGGCAAGCAATGAGAAAAATAGATTTCTCACTGAATTAAAAAAAAACACTCATTCAAATATGTTTCGGTGCTCTTACTTGCAAGATATAACATTTTATTCAGATTATTTTATTAATAGTTTCCTAAATAAATAATATAAAAACTGTTTTCTGTTTTAGTGGATTTTATTTTTTATTAAATAAGTTTAACTTTGCTTCAGTTAATTCTTACTTTTGTATAAGCAACACGCATAGCACAACATGGCTGTGTTCCATGGAATGATTCATTCTTTAAAATATCCTTTTACATCCCTAAGTAAATTAAAGCAGCAAAAGTAGGCATTCTGTTTCATGAAATAAATATCATGGTGCTTCTATAGCCTTAATTCTGACACACAATACAAAATAAATTTACTTTCAATTTTATCTAAGACCATTGATGGAAATATGTAATAGCTTTATGATATTTTCAACATAATAACATGTTTTAAAGGTGGCTAACAAATGTAAACTTGCAAATGCATCATTTCAAGGTATTGTTATGGGGCTCTGATTAGTATAAATTAGCTGAAGTAACTACTAAACTAAGTGTTCTCAGTATAATCTCAATCAAATCTAAGAGCTATGATTTAACTAGACAATGTGTCATCTCTAACTTACCGTAAGCTGATTTTATACAAGGGACATTAAGCAAGCTAAGTAAAACAAGGCAATCTGAAATTGTATCGCACTGTAGTTCAATAATATTGCTATCCATATTGGTTCTATTCAGTGTAGCATGAAGCTACAAATCCTACTTTTGAGACATTGTACATCTTCCAAAACTATACTGGCCATTTCTTTATAAATTTACCCACAGCTCCCCAAATTAAGACTATAAAGAAGCAAGAGGCAAACTTTTATTATTAAACCTTTTGGATTAAATTTACAGGACTAAAGACTACACAGATAAGCATTTGACCTCAATCCCTCTGGATAAGACTTCATGAATGAACATAACTAATGTGCTTTTTGCTTTATGGAATGTGATTCAGACTAATCCCACCAAAAATGCGGTCAGGTAAATGTGAGGTCATGAACTACAAAGAAAGATGCAAAGTAATACAAAACAAAAATGTGCCAAATCCAAAAAGAAATTCAATACTGGCCAAACAACAAAATGTTAAATATGATCAGGTTAATTTAATCTTGTACATGGTTTATATATTAGATAGGCATGGAAGTTTACATCGATTTGGATACATGGGTATACACACCCACCCAACACATAAGCATTTATATATTTTCAAACTTTTAGAAATAGCTGAACAATTCTCTCAGTGTCTTGCTTCAATTAAAGGTGTTTGGTGCTTCTGAGAAGTTAGCTTTTAACTAATTACTCATGCCAGCTTTTCATTGTGAAAAATAATAGGATACAGGGATGGTATCAGCATTAGGACAGGCAGAAAAGTATGCTTGTTTTTTTTTTTAAGGTAGAAGTTAGAATCATCCTCCTCACCCAATAACATAGTAATTACAAAATAAAAAAGGTTTTACCCCAGGTTTTTTTTAATAAAAAGAACTTATTTACCCTGTTAACCTTGCTTTGCCACCTGTTTTTGACCTTAGAAACTAACAGAATAGACTAACCATAAGTTTGCAACTCTACCCTGCCTTCTGCCTGACTTCAGACTAGTACAGCTAAATACCTCTATCTGTAAGAGACGTAGATTAGTCTGTCAAAGTAGGTGCCATTCATTAGATTATTCCTTTTTGAAGGCATATTTTAAATTGTAGTAATTTTCTCCACCTTGTCAATAAGTCAAGAAGGCGCCTTTATACATATAAGCAGAAAAGGCTTTAAAAAAGATGCAAGTATTATACTTAAAATTTTTACTCCCTAGCAGATTTGAAAAAGACAATATTTATAAATGAAACCTGGATTAAAAAATGAATAAAACTGAACAATCCAAATAAGTCTGCAAAGCAGGATAATTTCTAAGAGAAAAGTAAACATGTTTGTCATAAATGGCATCCTACAGCGGCCTATTTCCCCATGCATAAGCATGCATAGTCCATATAACATGCCTCAAAACACTGAAGTGGGCAGACCTTCAGTTGGGCCCAAGAAACGGAAGTCTCTGGACATGATTCTCCTCCTGACTCTTCCAGAAAATTTCACCAAAAATGGCAAAACATTCATTGAAATACATATGAATAGAAGAGGCTTTTATTTAAAAAAATGCTTAGAATGCCTAGCACAAGTTTTAATCGTTGTCATTTTGCCATCATGAGTCCTCCTCCAGCAACAGAAGTGGCAGCTGCTACTTTCAGTATTTTGGCCTTATTAAATGTCTACAGCATTTGAATTAGCCAGTTGCTGAAAATGAAACAACATAATAGATTTATTCTTTTAAAAATATATATTTAGTTCCTGAAATTAAATCTTAGTTGACCAGGATGAAATTAATCAGTGATCAAATTAAACAAACCCCCATACTTTTGAAGATTAGAAATGTTCACAACAAAATGTATTGATGATCAAAAATACCTGCAGGCAGAGTAAACAGAACTATTAGCAGTGCTCAGAATGCCACTGTGATGATAGAAAGCTGTCATTTAGACACTCATAGGAAAACAGAATTCTACCCTTCAATAACAATGTTCTTCACCTCAGTGCATTTTCTCAAGCATGCTTATTCAACCCATGGATACAATTTAAAAGATTAGAAAAATTAGACAATTTAAAAAAAAACATGGAATGGGCTTTTAGTGTTAATATAATACATTCAAATTAGAAGATTCTTTTTCAGATTGATGAAAGAGAACTCTTAAATGGAAGCTGCAGGTGCCAATGTACATATATGGCTCATTACATAAACACATTCAGTCCTGGAAAGAATTGTTCTTTGTCGAGCTCATGCTTTTCCATACCAATTAGTCTCCAAGGTACCGTCCTACCCTATCTTCTGCCTGACTTCAGACTAACATGACTAACCATCTCTGACAGACTGATTAGTTGTCTAACTATACAACCAAGCCTGAGACAAAGCAACAGTGATGGTAACTTTTTCAAATGCACTTAGTCAATCCTGGCCTGAGAGATTCTTGCATTTGGACATTCCCTGCCTCTCAGCCCATTGACAGACAGTCATTAAAAGGTGCAATGGGACTTGCATAACAGCACACGTGAATGGGGATCAGATCCCAATTGCACCCTAATGCTGGTATAAATTAGCATGTAACTATAAAAAATGATCCCAGGCTTCCCCTGTAGTGGCAAGTAGCAAGCTGGGTGTGCCAGTCTTTGAAGTGCACCAAAATCCTGAAAGGCCAATTAGCGCAGGCCTCACATTTGATTTAAGGTGTAATGGGAACCAGCCACAAAGTTCTTACACATATTTTGTGTAAGAACTTTGTGGTTATTCCCTGTTTTATTGTGCCATTAATTGCATTAACGTGTGGCCATGTTACTATTTAAGACATGTTTAATTGGTTGAGGGGCCTGAGAGATTTCAACATGGTTCTTTAAATCAGCAGGCAATGATTCCTTAGCACTGGCTTGGGTAAAAGAGACCTAGAAAACTTACAGAAATTTCAGATTTTGTCCTTTGGTGACCAATGTTTCAGTGATTTTATCATTAGATTTGTTCTTTCTGGGTTATAGAAATAAAAAAGTAGTCTTAACTTTAGTGACTTGAGTGTCACTTAGATTTTATGACAAGGGACAGAAATTACACAAACTGGTACAAGTGATCAGAAGCTGATTCATATCTGTAACACAACAGAAGTTCAGTGCAAATAAACAACTCCCAAAATGGCTGAAACCAGTTTAAGATAAACCTGGATGGATGTAGTATCAGACTTACTGACTTAGATGAAAGCAGTTTATTGAATTCTGTCCCAGATTCCCTCCAGATTCAAGTTAACTCAGTCCCCCAGCATCCCAGGATGCTTTCCACCTTCCCTGCAATCTCCCGCTTCCCAGGGTGGGCAGGCCTTGGCCCAAGCTATCTGCTCCAGCCAAGCTGGGAGGCATTATCTAGCTCTTCTGCCTTCTGGCCTGGGTCACTGCAGGCATGTAGCTACATTTCCAGAATTAAACGTGAATGTCTGTTCACTTGCTTATTGGTTCAATCTATGAAGCTTAGACTAGCATGCAGAGATTGAATCCATTCAGTCTCAGGCTTTTTGACTGCCTGTACTTAGTGAAAGAAATCTTAAGTCTTGTATACTCTATGGGCATTTCTACACCACAAACTTATGCACTGCAGCAACACTGCACTGCTCCATAGGGACCATCTCTCCTACCAGAAGCAATGTAGTTGCATGCAGATAGGCGACAGCGTGGAATCACTGCTATAATTTTTCCACATCCACTTCCATTTGAGTACAGTGTGTCTGAGGGTGCTGGTGCTGGGCACAATAAGATTGCAATGCCTTACTTCTTTTCCCATAAGTGTAGTTATATCTGTGTAGCTGGACTGCTCCAAACCATTAGCATAGCCAGCCTCCACCCCAAACACCATCCTGTAGTGTAAATGCCCCCTTCTGGAAAGCCTGAAGACAGTGAATACATCTCAAACATCTTTACTATAAACAATTCTGGTTTTAATCCAACATATAAACAAACATTGGGTATAAAAGTCACAGTAAAACAAGGCTGCAAAATCAAGCAACCAAAAATTAGCGACTGCCAGAAATAATTCAATCTCATTACAGATATGTATTAGCACTAAGTCTCACCAATAAGTTTATGCTACAAACTAAACTGACAAGAAAACAGACACACAATAACCTGGAACAGCACACTGCCTGAATACTGCTGGTAGTCTAGTGCTTTCGATACAAGAGAAGATTCTTACTATTCTGCAACCCTCTGCTTCATTCACTGT
Organism: Gavialis gangeticus; assembly: GCF_001723915.1. NCBI lineage: Eukaryota > Metazoa > Chordata > Crocodylia > Gavialidae > Gavialis > Gavialis gangeticus. The sequence goes on from NW_017729034.1 coordinate 83,156,365, forward strand.
TCATCTTAAGCAAAAACCTTGGAGAATCAGCTCAAGAATCAACTCAGCCTAAATGGCTGTTTCTGCCTCATAACTTGAAGAAAAAATACTACACCTTAGGAACAACATGCACACTTCAGTGCGCATAAAACAAATTCCAAAATACATTTGTATTTTAAGTCAAGAACTCCTCATTAAGTGCTTCTTTTTCTCCCCTTTCTTACATCACATTTAATATATATGTATAGTAAGCCATGGTTATTAAGCAGACACAGCAAAAACAATCAGAGCTTCTCATGAATAGAAATGTTCTCCTAGAAAATAACATACAAGAATATTCATTGAATGTAAGAGTATGACATTTATAATAAATGTATATTATAATTGAATAGGTAAGATTTCGGGAGGATAAATACTCCATGACCTTGAAACATGGGCAAAATCCACAGCTAAGCAGCATCAGTAATATGAAATCAAGCAGAACGCAATATTAGCCAAAACCAAACCACAGGTCCTTATGTTGTAAATACAATTGATCCTGACAACTGTGCAGAGTTCCACATGCAGAGAACTAACTGTTAAGAGGTTTTCTCTGATATAATGAAAGAGCTTTATGGAGGGCCAATTTGCCTCTATGCTCAAATGACCTTAAAAGTGAAACAATGAGACGATGCCCGTGTACAGAATTCCAAGAAAATAACTCTGAGAAGTAATTATAAATGTAATGTGAACAAGTAGGCTCAGTCTTCAATATTAAGGGGGGAAAAGTTTCACAAGCAGCTTGCTTGGATTCCCCAGAAATGACTTATTTAAAAACTGTAGGTCCATATAATCACTCTATGAAAAGCACTTACCACAATGATCAAACACTCCCACTAGCACTGAAGAGAAAGCTTCCACTTACCTGGAAAAGAAAACAAAAAAATTAATGAATGTTGCTCTTCAGCAACTGTCATTTCAACACACAGACATAATTGGATCTGGAGTTAGGAGGCAAATTGTGTTGTTGCTGCTGTTTTCTGTGTGTCCTATTTTAACTTCAGAAGTTCAGAAATATTTTGCAATGTGAGATTAGACAGCACAGCTTGCATGAGTTGTAATGCTAACATTGCAATGTGAAACTGCCCTCACAGTTGGATATGACCTCAATCTACAGTGGTTTAGAAGTTGCAAGTCTGGGCAGGGGAAGTAAAATTCATGATGGGAGAGAAGAAAATACTCTTTCAAAACCATATTTGGACTAATCTAGTCCCTTGAGAAGGCTGGCCTCTTTTCCCTTAAAATTAATCCAAGACTACTTACAAGCTAGTGCAAAGAGTAATTATCAAGGGCTAATTGTGTCTACTGTGGCTAGGTAGAGACATTCAAAAAGCCTGAGGTGGAATAGATCTAAGTTATATGGTTTTCGGTAAGCTGCGTAGTTTAGATCAGATTTCAGGATTTCCCGATTTCATTGCAAATTAAAATGGCATTCTGTTAGTGGTTATTCAGCTGTTCCTACAGCTAATCTTTTGAAATAGCTTTATATGTAATAAATATAGGGCCATTAGAAAGTACAAGTGAAAGTTTAAAAAAATTACTGGACCATGAACCGAAGTCTCCGAATGTCGTACATTCAGTCTATTGTGAAAATGCATTTCAGCTGCTTAATTCATTTCCTAGTGTTATGAGAGTATAGTTTAGACCTAAAATACTACAAAACTATTCTATCACTTCGCTGGAGTGCAAGGACATAAGAAACCCAGGACCCCAAACCTTATTTACAACTGACATTATCTCTGAGAAACTGTATTGCTCTGTGTCTAACTTTACCATCACAGGAAATGTTTGAAGCATATATTAAGGAAAAATATGTCTGCATTTAAATAAGGATCTTTGAAAGCCTGTTGAACAGAAACAAAAAGATTCCATACAGAATATTAATAGTATACTATACAATAAACCTCCATTTAAACATCCATTTCCCAGAAGCATTTTAAATAGTATGCATTCAGATCTGCCCTTCTGGCATATACTTTCTAAAGCGTATTGAATCATTAAAAAAAAAAAAAGTAAAAAATATTCTTATTCTTTTGAGACATAAAAGACGTATACAGCCAGAAGCTACAATGATGCATCTCACATGGTAAAGCACAAGACTTCCTTTCATTATGAAAGCTACAGAGACAAATGAATTAAAATGTCTTCCCACGCTCCCAGATGATTGGAGCTTCCACTAGGTAGTCTCTTAGCGGACTGGGGTTACTAGTACAGAACATCCACAGTAACTGCTCTTCCACAGGGAACTTTTAGGCATGACATTTACAGATCAATGCAGACGCATTGTAGATGTTTTGTACTCATACCAAATGTTCAGCAGGTTTCAGCTGTTTTTCTTCCCCACTTGTTATCCCCAAACATGAGAGGAGTTTTGACAAGCTATATAAAGCCTTTTTGTTAGCTCTCAATATTTCTGAAGTCCAGTACCATCTCTTACTGAGCTGAGGAAAGCCAATTTATGCAGCTACTTGCCTTCAACCTTTCACTTAATATGTCCCCATAATTCATACTAAAGAACTAAAACTTTTTTCTTCCTTGCACCTATGTTTTTAACGTTCATGAAGCAGCTTGATTGTATCTGCTATACAGAAGGCAACATAAAATAGTCCCCAAACTGCTTATGCTGTAAAAGAGATTGGCAAGAAAAATTCAGACACAAGATGAACAAGGACTGGAAAGGAGGTCAGATATTGGTTTTGTTTCATTTGCTATAGAGATGCTTTACATTGAAAGTGTATTTTAATTTCTCGGCAGCTCACTAACATAGTTATGGTGTGGGCAAGAGCTGTTAAAATATAAATATATATCAAAGTTGACCAGGTTTCTGTATAATGAGAAAATGCTATGACTATCCAAGCATTTGAACTGAATTGCCCCTTGGCTGCATCACACTGTGAAGACAAGCTGCTTATTATTTGGGTATTAGCCACATAAATACCTGGAACATATATAGCATTATATACGTAATTAATATAAAGGCAGGCCTGGTACAGATTCTTGGTATCATACATTCTTTTTTTTATCTCTACACTCATCCTACCTATGCAGAATGGATGGAAAAAGGAAATGTATGTCCACACCACTTCTACAGAGCTCTCAGCAAGCAGAGCTCTTGAACATGCCTCACCCATGCACACCTGTTCCCACTCCCATGCACCAAACCTGGGAATAGTGGTGAAATGCCTCTGAGGACATCCCAGGAGGCTGTTATCAAGCATGATGGAGGCATAGGTCTCAAGGGCAGCTGTAGGTGTATGCCTCCAGAATGGCTTCACTTGTGTATTTCATGCACATGAGCTTTTGGGTACATCAGACACAGAAGCTGCCCTCACCAAAAGCTCTGCTCAAGCAGCAGAGTCATATAAAATATCATAAATTAAATACATAAACAAAAAAGATGTATGAGTTTTGAAATTACTGAAGTACTGATCTGGCCAAGAGTTCCCAGCCCACTTAACTATGCACACTGACTGCTATGATGGTTAAGTCATCCCTTCAATTAATACAAATTCTTATTCAGCTTACAGCTCTACTTTTATTCATGGATAATTATTTGACCAGCTACACATCCCCCATGCAGATCACCTTAAATGTTACATTTCCTAGGTCACCCAATATGCAATTCCTAAGGAAAGGGTGAATGCATGTGTTTTAATCTTAATTTTAAAAGATTTGCCTCACTACCCCATTTTTCACATATCTACTGCCCGCACATTTTAATTACAATTAATTTAAATTCATTCCTCACTATGAAGCTAACAAAAATCTCCTTGACCCAGGCATACCATGATGCAGCAACACTCAGCTTTGGATACCTGCCAGACTTGGTTGCTTTATAAATCTGCCTGGACAATTCTTTCCTTTCGTAAAAACAAGAAGTGGAAGCTGGAGGTTTCTTTCAGCACAACAGCTGGGCTGACCATAAATACTCATCTCTTGCTGTTAATGTTTCGGAAACCAGCACCTGCAAGTTTCCAACTCAAAAGAACAAAGAAACCTTTTTAATAAGGTTTAATAATCTTACCCTTAAGAAAGAAATGTCTCTGTTTCTTTTGCTGGACAAAAGTTTACACTAGAGTTTATCTTAGGGGTATGGTAAAAACCTCTTTTTGGACCCACTATCCCCGGGGATTACTTTTATGATAGTGCAATTCAAGCCATCATTCTTTTCGCAGGTTTACCTAAAATAAAAATCTAGCCCTGTATCATCATGCAGCACCTAGAATGATGGAGCTTCAATCCTGACCAGGTTTGGAGGCTAATATAAAGCAAATTTAAGATGATCCGACAGCTAAAATTAAGCACTAACAACAATGTAGTCCAAATGAGTAATCTACTTGGAACCAGTGGAACTTGACCAAAAATAAAACCCTCCTCACATTTTCTGTTAAGGTTAATTGAATAGTTGCTAGGACTTTCTTCAGCCTGGTATGGGAGGACCAAATTTGATGACACTTACTCAACTGAGGAACAGTAGCAGAACTGAGGGAGGGCAACTGAAGCAGCAGCCTTGGGTGCTGCCTTTGGGGATGTGCATGCAAAAATAGCTTCTGCAGCCGGTGGCTAGTTGCTAGCAACAAAGCTGCCAGTGCTGCTGCATTTGCTGCAGCTGCCCAGGAGGCAGAACTGCCCTGTTCTGTTGAATACCATAATAACTTACTCCATAAATCTGTTTTGTTTGGACTAATATGGGCGAACCATACTACTTTGCACGGGTAAGAGTGAAACAGTCTGGTCCACAGAGCTTTACTGATCGGTGATCACAGATCATTGGGTGCCATGATTCCCTGCTTTGCCTGTGGCAGATTAGGGTGGTAGGTCTATGTTGTGTCAGGATTGGTAGTCTTATTAGGGGTGGTATGGGATGGTTTGGATAGGGCTGATCCTGCCTCAGGCAGGGGGCTAGATTAGACGATCTCTGCAGGTCCCTTCAAGTCCTAGTTCTCTTTGACTCTGTGACAGAGCAAACAGGATGACTAAAAACTGCCACCCTACTTAAAGCTAATTAAGCTCCTTGCAGAATAAGATAAGATATTATCAGGATACCATAGGTGAGTTAGTTTATATTTTGTTCCCATGCTGGTCATTCGATAGATTGTGCTCAGTTTAGAAATGGAGAATATGCAAAGGGTGTCTTTTCCATTTGTAGCAGTGTTTGCCCATACTGCAGTATCTAGGTTAGTAGTTCTAGCTCAATTAATGAAGAACATGTCTGTACTTTTCTTTATGAGGTACCAGTAGTTGCTGATATGTGGGGCTTGTGCTAAGGAGAAGAGCAGTGACCTATAAAAGGCTGATAGAAATGTAATAATCTTTAAACAGTAAAGAAAAATTAATAATTTAATAGTAAAAATATTTTTAGATTCAGCATGTTACCACTGTTTTATGGTAGCATGACCAATGGTTTTCTCACAAGGCAATACTTATTACAGCTTGTAGTATATGTCTTCATTTTACCCAGTAAGCTCAATTCATTTTATACTTGCTCTCTGTGCCCCTTTTACCTACATGTAAACAAAAAGTAAGAACTCCTCGCTTGTACACCATTTGCCTGTCATATCTACATATACTGTAAACTCTTCAGACAAGTATTAGCTTTCACTGTGTTGTTTTGCTGATGACATGAACTGAGGCAGTGGTATAAATAACAAAGAGGATGACAGGTCAGTGATACAGACTCACCTGGACTGCTAGTAAACCATAAAAGCACGCAAATGCATTTCTATGCAAGGAAATGTAAAGACATATCCCAATCAGGAATGTGAGTCACATTTTCAGGTTGGAGAATAGCTCTTGAAGGATAAAGACTTGAGGAGCGTAAACAAAAAGAAGGTAAAGGTACAATTATTACTCCTTCTTCAAGGTAGATAAAGGTGTAACAAGGTCAGAAAGCTGGACAACTGGTGCTTAAGGAATCGTCATCCCTTATCACAAAGAACAGATTGGCAGCAGTAATGTTCTTTTTCCACTACCACTCAGGATATTTTTGTGACCAACTTAAACAAGGATTCATTTTACACCCATTATACTGGATAATATTATATAATGCCTCCACACTGACATCATGCCAAAAATGCTATTTGAAAAAAAATAGGTGCTAATTGCCCAGGTACTGATGGAGCGACCATGAACTTTACTAGCCCTAGCACAGGCACTGCTGTATCAAAATTTGAGGGATATTGGTTCAAAGTGAGATTTCAGCATGTGTATTTTTGCACCAAATTTCCAGACATCAGTCTCAAAAAGACAGATTTCCTAAGGTCCCAATTCAGCCAAGCACATAGGGACACACTTACTTTTTTCCTATGTTTCAGATTCAGCTTATTTTCATGCTGAAATCCCTTAGTGAATAGAGGCCTTAGACAAAGAGCAGAGTACTGGAGTATGCTACAAAGGCTATTTTTCTATGTGGAAAAAAAGAATTTTTTTTCTACGTGAAAAAAAATTCAAATTTAAAATCAGCAGAAGTTGTCAATTTTTCTGGTATCTGCAAATACAGATGGTCTCAGTTCATAAAATATCTGAACCCAAACTGCAAGATGTGAATGAGACAAGATAAAGCTGTCCTAGTGTTGCTGTGTTCTCCACCCTGTAACAAAGCCAAGCATGACAGCATCTTCACATGCTCTGTGAATAACAGGTTAATAAGGAGGGTCATTGAAAGAAAAGGGATATTTATTCTAATTTTATTTTTAATAAAACCTTTGAGAGCCAACAGTCAAACTTCATCCCCCCAAATCTAACTGAATATTCTAGGGATCGGTATACAGGGTTGATGCTAATAAACAGCGTACCAAAAAAAAAAAAAAAAAGAAACACA
>NW_017729034.1:83163315-83166936 GCF_001723915.1 Gavialis gangeticus
AAAAAAAAAAAAAAAGAAAACCCAAGCCATTAAACGGATGAAATACACTTCCTTTTTTTCCCAGCTAGGGCATTCAAGAACATCCATAAGCCATCAGTTCACACTGTAGTCATCGCGTTTTCTTCCCCCTCATTAGATCCAGTTTAAGGTCGTTTCTATACAAACCCTGGTAGAAACCACAAAATGCCTTCAAGATGGAGACAGATGATGACCACAGTTGCTGCTCTATTAGTTTGTTTGCATGTTGTATGTTTTTCTGATTATAGATACTCCACGATTTAACAGTGGGAGGCTAATGGAAATGTTATTCGCAGCAGTGACAGACTAAATCAGTTGGGGAAAGGAAAAGAAATGTGTTTACACTTGAAGATGTCACATAAAACAGCTGGAGGCTCCCAACCCCTGACACCAGGACTGACACACTCTTTCAAGAACTCGTCTACATTATTGCATGCTCCTTTGCACTTAGAAATCTATTAATTTACAATTAGTTGTATTGATTTTATAGCAGATTTGTAATTTCTATAATAATTTACAGACTACTAAAGAAATTTACTATGCCCCTTAGAAAGATAAGCATTACTAAGAAATAGATTTCGGCATGAGTTATTGAACACATCATTGACTGTCTGGATTTTCTGCTTTAAATTCTACATTAATTACAGCAGAACTGATTGGTGGATTCTTTCTCCCCAGGCCAAGAGAGTCTCCTTCCTACCCCCACCACGATCTTCCAGTATGAAATCTAATTAGGCCATAGAGATAATACCAGTTAAACTTCTGATGTGTTGTTAAGATAGGAGATTTAAAATAAATGCATGCCAGACTATTAACGTATAGTTTATTTTCCAGAAATTCATACAATCCAGAAGTGATACTGTATAGAATGCTTGTACCTAGGTATATGATAATATTGTAAGTGCTCAGCATAGCCTAAGGCTTGTTAAAAAAAAAGGCCCACAAACACACTGGGCATGTCTACACATACAATTCATGTGACTGAATATACTCCCGCTCATTTTGTACCACAGTAAACTAATCCCAACATCACCATCTACACATGCGTTTTAGTGTAGTCATATACTGTAGCATAGGATAGTACCTGTGTCCAACAGGACTATCCTATGCCAGAGTAAATTAATCTATTGAGCACTAATTGTGGTGTATGTGTAGATGGTGATGCTTTGCTGTTCATGAAATTAATCTAATGTGCAGTAAAGCATACATGTAGATATGCCCACTGAGAGGTAAATCAGAAGTAGAAGGCACACTGAATAATCCACTAGAACAGGGGTTTTCAACCTTTTTTAGTTTGAGTACTGCTGGCAGTCGAATGCTGAGTGGGGGGTGGGGGAGGGGTAGCACACAGGTGAATGCCGGTGCGGAGTGAGGGGATAGTGCTTGGCTGGACATGGAGCAGGGTGGTAGGAGCGCAACCACCTCCCAGAAGCAGGGCCAGGATGCAGCAAGGAAGTTGACCAGGCTGGGGTGAGGGCAGTGGCGTCTCTCTGCAGGGCAGGGAAGTTCACCAGGCTGGTGTGTGGAGGTGGCAGCCACTGCATGCTACCTTCCTCACCCCGCAGAGGGGCACTGCTGCCTTTGCCCCGCCCCGGCCCTGCTCCTGGGAGGTGGCAGTGCTCCATTCCTGCCCGCCCATGTGTACCGCCTAGGACCATTTCAAGTACCCCCAGGGGTATGCGTACCCCTGGTTAACAACCCCTGCACTAGAATATTGCATCTCCTAAGCAAATCACCTTTCCTTAATTTGTGCAACAGCAAAAGTATTTATTTGCTTACAGTGGCAGAGGATAGTTTAAATCTTGTGTATTTTTAGCTTTCTCCTATGCTAAAAACATAGCCTTCACTTCAAATAGTGGGACACAGAGATCAAATATCTTGCCTTTTTCAGTCCTTCTGCCATGTTCCATCACAACTGGCTGTACATTTCAGTGCTGGAGGAGGTGAAGGGATTCTTGTCAGCATAAAATTTGTCACGATGTAAAACCCTTAGACAAATGTAAGAATGTTTTATGCAACATACAGTAAAGCAATAAGATAAATATACCGGTAGTATATAGGTGATAATAACTACTGGTGTTTAGTAAATGTGGCCTGTATTTCAGAAACATCTTTGGTTTAACATACATTTTAAAAAGGAAAAATATATTTCTTCCCAAGAATTTAGTACAAAATTATTTATTAAGTTATTCAATATTTTCTTGAATTGGCTGAATCAGGTGTTTGGGTATCTTGACCTTTAACTACTATGGCAATTGGCATTTTGTATATGCTAACAAGTGTTATAGGCTGACAAATACAGTACAAGACAGAGGGAACTGGTGTACACACGTACATTGATATGAACATATTTTTCTATATAAGTTCATGGTCTTCTACAGTGCTCACTTAGCAAGGCAGTATTTCTTTTTACTACTAACATGTAAAAAAACCCAAACCTCTGCCTAAACCATTTCCTGATTACAGATTTATTATTGTTAGGAAACTCACCCAATATTATATAAAAGAAGCATGGGCAGATCTGGGGAGGTGCTGTGGTGCGCTAACAACCCTCCCTGCTCCTTAGATTGCTGGGCCACCCAAAGTTTAAAGCCAACTGTCTGGCTTTGGCAGCAGCATTTCTAGTCCAGCAGTACTGAGGGGGTCAAATGACTTCACAGTTCATTATAATGCACCTGCTCCCTTCTAAACTCTTCATTCCACAGGTGTTAATGATCCTCTCCTTTTTTAATGGTTTTGATGTTCCACCAATCAAGCTATCCTTTGATCTGCAATTCTGCTATCTGTTAGCTGCCCCTGGTAATGAAGCTCTTACTTCATAGCCCTGCAGATTGTTTTTAACTCATTCCAATGAAGTTATATTTGTTCCTACTTCTATCTTAAACTGAATAATACAGCCCTAGGCCCCTAGCATGTTAGGAAACCCTCTAGTTTCTTTTTAACTGGAGAAATATATGCATTGCTTTATATATCATGACGCACCTCACCGTCTGCACCTCCCTTTTCAAAATTCTAGATCCACATGAAAAGCAGCCTAAGTGGGACTCTAATCCAGGACTTTGAAGTGCTATTCTTATACCATAAATTTACAACACAGTCTCTCATACATCCTCGTACATCTTTTCTAGAAACAAGATAGAGCAGGGCATGTGGGTAGGCAAAATACAGCCTGTGGGCCAGATCTGACCCACCAGCTGACTGGATCCAGCCTGCAGGTAGGCACCCATCTATTAACTGTATCTGGCCCTGCTGGCGGCTGCCCCTGCTGTGCTCCACCTGGGGCTGAGTCCTGCCTGCTCCCACTTGGGGCAGCATGTGCTGCTCTCCTAGCCTCCTCCACCAAAGGGCCCCAGTCCCAGCCAGTGGGCAAAGCTTCTGGGAGGGCTGCAGCTGCCACTGCTGCTCCTGCAGCCACCCAGGGGACTGCTGGGCTCCTTCAGCCTCCAGTGACTCCTCCTCCTGTCCCTGCTACAGCGCTCTGGGCATCAATTAGGGATGGGAAGCTGCAGCACTGGGGTGGGCATTGGGTTGGGGGTGGGCTCTGTCTGCAGCTCACTTTGGTCCTGCTTGTGCACGGCTGGGCAGGGGAGCATGTGGATGGAG
>NW_017729034.1:83171936-83186603 GCF_001723915.1 Gavialis gangeticus
ACCATGGGTGTCTATGTGCATGTAGTGAGGCTGCTTCGACATGCTGTAATTACATCGTGTTGGAGAAGGCTTGATTAATTGAGTCTGCTGGAGCATGGTAATTACCACACAGCAAGTCATGTATCGGCATATTACTCCAGCAAGTCACATATCAGCATCCCCACACTGAAAAATAGCAGTGGAGGCAGTTTAAAGCTCATTCAACGAGCTTTAGTTAAGGCGCCTCTGCTGCCCTTTTTAGTGCAGGGACACTGGTATATGAAAAGCTCAGGGCTGGAGCGAGTCAGGCCAGGCTGGAGGGGGTGTTGCTTACCAACCAGAGCCACACCTCCTGCAAGGATGCACCAGTTTGCAGAGGGGCAGCCAAGGGCCAGGGCTTACAGAGGGCCCTGTGGGCTGGATGGAATTGCCTGAGGGGTCGAATCCAGCCTGCAGGCTGTATTTTGCCTGGCCACATGACGTAACTTGTGGCTTCTGTTTTATAAGCAGTTTACAGTTTTACTTATGTGACTGTTGATGCCTTTTGATCTTGCAGTTCAAAAATATATGGAGGGGGTTGCGAAGGAACTCAGGTGCTCACAATCCCTGTCGGGTAGGCACGAGGAAAGGTAGCAGCAGCAGCATTAGCAGAAGCCAGTGCAGGCTCAGCTGCAGCCCTTCTGGGCAGGTGTAGGACAGAGGCGAAGAGAGCCCACAGTGCCAGGCTTGGCTTCCCCCATATGTGCACACCTTATGCACCCACACCCTAACCACACACCCCACACCTACACCCACATGCCCTCACACCTCCCACCTTACCCACACATACCCAACACTGTCCCATACATCCCGCACCCCAACCACACATCCCACACATCCACATCCACATGCACACATACACCACATGCACATACCCCCTCCATATGCCCCCCACCATATCCACACATACACACATCCAGCACTGTCCTATACATTGTACGACTCAAGCACACATCCCATATCCCCCATACACATCCATCCATCCACATCCACACATACATCCCACAAATACACCCCTTTACATACATCCCCCCACACAGTCCACCCCCACCATACCCGCCCACACCCTCCACCATACCCATCCGCACATGCGTACACCCCACACCTAAACCACACCGACACACACACCAACACATACATCCCAGACATGTCAATATATACACACCCACCCACACCCTCCAACCATATACACCCCTGACCCACTCCCTCCATACCCTCCTACATACATACACCCCCCAATCCCCACCACACAATATACAAGCAACTCCCCCCTCTCTAAAGGAGTACTTCCTGGGCAAGGGGAAAGACTTCTAGTGGCAAAGGTCAGGGGTTAGGGGGCAGGATGATCAGGGTGCGGGCACCTATCAAGGGTCAGGGCTAACTTTGCAGCCCTTGACACCTCACCAAAACTTATTAAGCAGCCCTCTAGCCGAATTAATTGCCACCCCGGAGAGAGAGTGATTACTATCAGGTGAGGTACAGTAGTAAGGTTGGAAGGAAGCAACAACTATTGTTTGATGGCCATGCTGATCTTGCAAGCTAGGACAGCAAAACAAACAAAACAAGCATAACAACCATCACAAAGAGACTGCAAAAAGCAGAGTTCAAAAGAGAAATGTCTGGGAAAAACAAGGTGCTTCATAGTAATAGTGGCAAGCTAGCACAACTGATGACAGCTTAAATTGGGCAACAAATACTAATGTAATCTGATAACACAGCCAAGTTTTAACTTGGACTTTCTTTAACAGCTGGGGGTGGATGAGTATACACATACAAATTCAGTAAATGCCAAATTCAATCAATGCCTTTTGTCCATATTAATTCATGAAAATGATTATTTAAAAGATTTATTTAACAGTGCATACGCAGGGCCTGGCATCAGACCCATCATTCCAAATGCTGTCAATACTGGAGGTACTTGCTATATGCCAGCTTTGTAAAATCACTACTATATTTCATGTCTGAAAATTTGTGAAGTGTAACACTATTTGACTGTCTCATTTCTTAGCTGCATGCAGCCTGCTTTCCTCCATCATCACTGGTTGCCATACTCTCACCAATCAATAACAAATGAGCCCTCAATTTATAACGGGCATTTACTCTGATCAAAATTCATAGCTACTGCTAACTGCTGCAGTTCTGCAATCATCTGCAAGTGTACAACAGGCTGTGGTTTGATCAATGATTACTGTGCTATACTTTGTTACTGGTAAAGTTCCTCATTGCCAACTACTATTGGAGGTCACAATTCATTTGCATCAGGTTGTTCTGGGTGCAAAGACAATGGTAAGGAGAATGTCATCAGCCGTTATTATATCTTTGTTGAGAATTAAAGGGGATAGCATCAACGTAGCTAGATAAGAAACAAAGCAGTAATTTAAACCATCAATGTACCATAATCTTGGAACTGAATAGCCTAATTGGCATAGGATTGAAGTAGCCCTCCTAAATGGGAAACCACTTGTGGGAATTTTACAGGGAAAATAAGGATATTGAGAGTCTGTAGGGCCCACAAGACAGAATGAAGTATTTTTTATGGAACCAGAAAAAGCAAAAGAAAAAGGGATGGAAAAATGCTGTGAGTCCAATGTGGGGCTCAGGGGCTGAAGAAGAGTCTGAATCAGAGGAGTGTGATCAATTTGCAGGATATATTGGAAAAAAAAATACAAGGTTATATGGTTTGAAAGGAAATGCATGCCTGGAGGCAAGTGAGAAAGCTGGGGACAAATGGATGAGGCTTAAAGGGATAGAGGGTATGTGTGAACAGGAGACTGAAGAGCTGACATCAGGAACAAGCTGGAGGGGTGGTTCAGTAAACAGCAGTTTTTACACACAGAGGCACAAAGCCTATTTTCAAACAGCACTCACTAAATACATCTGACTGTGATGTTATCTGGGAAAGGCAGATAGGCAGGAGAGAAGTGACCATACAGAGCTCCAGTACTACAAATGCCTGCTCAGTTCCGCGTGGGCCCAGAAGCAACAATTTTGACCAGACGGAACAGACCAATTTATGGAACTAATGTTTGATGTGCACCTAAAGACTGGTAGGAGTTCCCTTAGAGTATTGCAGAGCAATATTGAACTCCACTGTAAATACTGCAAAGATCTTTAATCTGCTTCTAGAGATGTGACTAGCATAAAGATTGCTAGTTGAAAGGAAGGAAAAGCTGACTTTGACAGCCAAAAAGAAAACCTTAAGGTCATCAAGTTGCTGAACACCCTGAAAAAATTAATCGCTTTCAGCAGCTATAACAAATATTCACTCTTTGCCAGACCCAGAACTGTCATGCTGCATAAAAATATGGGCCAGAATACTAACTCTCTCAGTTCTACTCCTGAGAAGCCTAAATATCACCTGTAAGCACTCTGAAATATTTTGAGGGGGGGTGGGGAGGAAGGTGCTGTTTTGCTCTTCCATGCATCTTACTCCTATGGAATACTAATGGATATCAAAGCTATTTAAACATAGTTGTGCCCAGAATACAGCCTGCATGAAGTACAGCTACATTTCCCTTTCCACAAGATGAAGTCAAAACTGCTCAACTGAAAATTTCAGTACTAGTCCCCCCCAAGACTATATCTGTTTCAAAGATTTCATATAGAAGTAAGGCTGGAAGGGACCTGAAGTGATGATCTAGTTCAAACAGGAATCGTGGCTCAAACCTGAGACCTTGGTGTTATTAGCACTACACTCTAACCAACTACGCTAAGCTACTCTATCAAAGATCCAACTGTAAACAAACATTTATTTTAAAAGCTAAAACCAAGCAGATTATTATGCAAACAAGCAGCAGATTCTTTTGCCACTTTGACTTCTGTCATGTCCTTAGTAGCTGAACACTCCCAGCTCAACAAATGTTCCCTTAGTTTTGTCATGATTTCATAGATTCATAGAAGTAGGGTCAGAAGAGATCTTGTAGATCTTCTAGTCCAACCCCCTGCCCTGGGTAGGAGATAAAACCAGGCTCAAATGACTCCAGCCAGGTAGACGTCAAGCCTCCTCTTAAAGACCCCCAGGGTAGGAGCCAGCACCACTTCTCTTGGAAGTTGGTTCCAGATCCTAGCCGCCCTGACAGTGAAGTAGTGCCTTCAGATGTCTGGTCTAAACCTACTCTCTGCCAGCCTGTGACAGTTGTTCCTTGTTACCCTGGGGGCCGCTCGGGGGAACAAGGTCTCTCCCAAATCCTGCTGGTCCCCCCTAGTGAGTTTATAGACAGCCACCAGGTCCCCCCTCAGCCTTCTCTTGTGAAGGCTGAACAGGTTAAGGTCCCGCAGCTTCTCTTTGTAGGGCCTGCCTTGCTGTCCCCGGATCATGCGGGTGGCCCTCCTTTGGACCCTCTCAATGCTGTCCACATCCCTCCTGAAGTGCAGGGCCCAGAACTGGACACAGTACTCCAGATGCGGCCTGACCAGTGTCGCATAGAGGGGGAGGATCACCTCCATGGCCCTACTTGTGATGGATCTGTGGATGCACGACAAGGTCCGGTTAGCCCTACTGACCGTGACCTCGCATTGTTGGCCCATGTTCATCTTGGAGTCAATAACGACTCCAAGATCTCTTTCTGCCACCGTGCTCTCAAGAAGGGAGTTTCCCAGCGTATAAGTGTGCTGCTGGTTCCTACTGCCCAAGTGCAGCACCCTGAACTTGTCTATATTGAAACCCATCCTATTTTCATTAGCCCACCCCTGTAATCTGTCCAGGTCCTACTGTAATCTGTCCTTCCCTACTAGCGTACCCACGTCACCCCAAATCTTGGTGTCATCAGCGAATTTGAACAGGCTGCTTTTGACCCTGTTGTCCAAGTCACTAATAAAGAAATTGAACAGTACAGGCCCAAGGACCGAGCCGTGGGGGACTCCACGGCTCGCTTCCCTCCAGGTCAAAAAAGACCTGTCCACCACTACCCTCTGAGTACAACCCCTCAGCCAATTTGCAATCCATCTGACTGTGTAGGCATCAATGCCACAGTCGCCTAGTTTTCATACATTGTAGGGTCAAGATGGTACTTGTTAGGGAAAACAATATTCTGGATTTACAGTGATAAAAATCATTCTATTTTTTTTTATATATACAAAAAAACCCCAAAAACCAAAAAAAACCAAACCCCTCTACCAAACTTTCATTGCATTGTAATGCAAGAGGGATTTCTTTTATAACCTTTTGAGATAAAAAATAATAAAACTATATGAGTATTATATATTAAAATACAGCACACTTTAGGAAATAATAAAAAATCCTATTCTTAAACATTTTTACAGGTTTTTTTAAATAGGAAGTGAAGGGTATTCTATCCAACTAAAAACACAGAGGGGATGTAAGTAGGGACAATGTGATCAATGTAATATAATGCTTGGGTTAAGAATTTTTTTCTGTAAGTCTAGAATCAAGTTACTTGTTGAAAAGTACACTTGCAAGAGTCCTGTACATTTCTTCCAGTTTCTTCCAATTTTCCCTCTTCTTTGTGACATGCCTCTGAGTATTTGAAGACTACTAGTGTGTCCCCTCTTAAGCACCTTTTCTGCAAACTGAACTAGTTTCTTTAACCTTTTCTTGTATGACTTGCCTTCCAAGGCCTTTATCATTTTTGTCACCCACCTCTGGACTCTTTCCAGCCTCTCCATGTGTTTTTAAAATGTGGATCCCAAAACTGCACACAATACTCTAGATGAGGCCTAAGCAGTACTCAGTAGAGAGGCATTATCACTTCCTGTGTCTTGCTTTGCCGTTTGCGCAGCTGCATCGCACTGCAGACTCATATCAAGTCTGTGATCAACCAAGACTCCCAGATCCTTTTCCATAGTGCTGCCACCCAGCAAGGTGTCACCCAAGCTGTATTTATATATTTTATTATTCTTCCTAAAGTGTAGCACCTTGCACTTGACAGCATTAACTTAAACTGTTAGCTCCAGGCCAGCTTTCCAATCTGTTGAGATCTTTGTGAATTGCAATACCATCCTCAAATGTACTCTCAATCCTTCAGAAATTTGCCCAAGGCTGTGACATAGATGGAGATAGACTAGGAGCAGCTAGAAGACAGCAAAACTGTCCTGAGAAACTTTAGTTTGATTAGTGAAACATCAAGACTATTAAAAGGAGAGATGATCATTAATACCTCTGGAGTGAAGGACAATGAGCTATTGACTCTCTTAGCTGCCTGAATAGTAATGCTATTGCTGCACTGTGAAACAGGAATCAAATTAATGTGCCTCTCTCCTGGGCAGAAAATTAGCTTCTCTTCTTAATGCATAACCCAATTTTGAGGGGAAAATGTGTGTTGTTTGCAAGAAAAAAATGCAAGAAAAAAGACTCCCAAGAGAACGAAAAGGTGAGAAGCTCATAAGTGCTCAGAAATCACTGCAATGCAGTTTCAAACAGCATCCTTGAAAAAGTCTTCACGTGTTGTTGTGTGTTTATCACTTTTTGTCTGTTTCTATACAGTTAGAAAGGATTCTGTAGTTGCAAAGATAGGGGGTGGGAAAGACGAGTAGACAGGCAAAGAAATAGGATTGATTAAAGAAAAGGAAATGTGAAAAAGGTTGGGATCAGAATTGAAGTCAATATTGGTTTGGCAGAGGATAAGGTGCACATTTACCCAGCAATATGAACCATGTTGATTGCATTGCTGGTGTCTGAACGTTCATTTTAGGGTAGCATCAGCATTTTATTTTGCTATACTTAGGGAGCGCCTACACACGCGGTGGACTGTACAGTTGTTACAGCATAGTGCACAGTCCCATTGCCACACAGTTATTTTTAGTTACTGCTATGCAGTAGCATCGGCGTCACAATTCATGCCCGGGGATGCTCCGTCACCATAGCAATGAGCTATGGCACAGTAGCTTGTTGCTATGGCAACATATAGTGTCTTGTATAGATACACCCTTAGAGCAACAGGTCTGTGAGGGTGTATCATTCTGGCTTTTAAGATTTTTTCAATAAAAAAGATCAGTGCATCACTGCACAATACTGCCTGTAAATTAATGTTGAATCATTTCTTTGCTTAAATCCTGATGTAATTTAGAAAGTAACAAAGGACAGCAATGTGTATTTTTAGAGCCTTTCAGACCCTGAATCCCCAGTGCCTGCACATGAGACCATAAGCATTTTTCCACTTTGCACGAAGCTTTGCTATTGATATACTGAAATATTCAGCAGTGGTTTACAATGTGAGTTAGACCTTAGCTGCAAATTAGTTCTCTAATTCTTCTGGGCAGCACTTGATCATCCCCACTATGTTTCCCTCAATATCTACTTTTTTAAAATCTACAATATTCACAATCGCTGGGTGTATACATTACACAACACATTTCTTCTAACGTCCCTGCCAGCAAACTACTTTATCTGTTTCCAAGTTAATGCACTAGGCTGAAAGCTGCAGTGGGTCTCAGTGAAAGTCTTGATCATCTACAGAAGATTGCTTTTAAGGAACCTACTTGCCTGAAAGTTTTTGCTGGTGTAGGTTTTCTGCTACAATCGGGCAGAATTAGTTGAGGATAAATCCTAATTTGTCCACTTAAGAAGCTAGTCTTGTAGAGTGCAGTGTCCCCATGATTCTTAGCTTGTTAGTCAACTGACATACATGACAAGGAGAATGCATAATCTTCAGCTGTTAGGTTTGTAGTGTTTATGTATATTCTGACAGAGGGAAGGAAGTGAGAGCAAGCTGTAAGGATTTAATTTATAGGATACTCTCCAGTTCTAGAAGTGTATTTTGCTCTTTATGTGTTTGTTTTCCTATAGTCAATGAAAGGTGTAATTGATTCCTAAGTATTGCTTATAATTATTCCAAGTTTATAGCTCTGATGATATCAAGTGATGAGTTTCTTATGCAGGTGACCATGTTTTGACAGCAGCCAAACTGTCAAATGTACTAGCCCAACATGACAACCCCCCACTTAGCCTAATTCACTTGTGCCATCAGGCTCACTTTAATGTTTGTAAAGCACCCACAAGAAACCCTAGCAAAGAACTAAAAGACGGATTTTTCTTTATGAAACTACAAATCAACTTTTATATGTCTAACCTACTTAGAAATTGATTTTTTAGCCACAGCTCTTAGGGCTCTTTGCAGGGACAAGTAGCACAATCCATTTCACAGCTAGAGAAACTGAGACATAGACTGTGCAGTTGCTGTTTCTTTTGTACAACAAGGTGCTGTAAGCACATGACATCTGACTGACTTTCCAAAGCATTTTTCCATAAGGATATAAGTACTAGAATTATTCTGCAAGTGGGTGATGATTCTGAGTCTGTTCACTGTCCAACCTTCTAGAAGCATTAGGAAAAATTGCTAAGAATCTTTCAGCTGTGATCATTTCCTCAAAATATACCTTTCTGCAATGTCTAAGCTGTGAAAGAAAAAAAAAAGATCAAAGCTTTAACTTCTCTGTTATTGCAGTCCTTTGTAATGGGTTAAAGCAATCTTTTGGTCCACAGGTCTGGAAAAAAATGTGATGGGGGGTTGGTTTTCATACTGAAGATATATTACTTTTCTAAATGCTGATTTAATTCTCATGTCATAAAGGGAATTCTCACAAGAACCCAATTCAGGATATTTTCATGCTACAGTTAAATCTTCAGTGTGAAAAATATTATGTCCCCATTTGCAGATGGGGAATTTAGGTCAAGGAGAAGGTAAATAACTTGCACAAGATTACACTGTCAGAAGCAGAGCTGAGAACTGAACTCTCCATCTCCTAAATCCCCAGTGTCTAGATAAACCTCCAGAAAGCTAATGCTACACTGAAGCCCATCACCAGAGGAGTCAGAATTAGTAACAGAATTGACAATAAACACAGATAAGTGGAATCTGCCAATATTTGCAAGAGAGCTAACCCCCAACAACCACAGATATTTTGCAACTGAAATGCATTTTTGCTACTGCTGACACACTGAATATGAAAACAAAAAATCAGTCTGCTTTGCATATTCTGTGTATGTTTTTGCACCCTGGCTTTTTACACTATTATACATTGTAATTACACAATTCATGCAAATTATGCTAATAGGCATAATTACACTAATTATGTAAATATGTCATACTCCACTGTATTAATTTTCTTGGGATTTTTACACAATCTACATTAAGACATGTTGAAGCAACAAGACAAAGTCACTATTGTATGTTCACAGCAATTACATGTTGAAAAAATTCTGTGTGCAACAGAAACAGCTCTACCCTCTTTAGCAGGACTGAAATTCTCCTCATAGGTTATTTACAGGCAAGAGCTTTAAAACAAACTGCCATATCATATCATGTCTGATACCCTATCATAGTCCATGGCTTCTGTGACATCTCACAAAGTTGCTGTATAAAAATGGTTGTTAAGTTCTAGAGGAGTATGACTTTAGGTCAAGAATAGGAATTAGTGATAAATGAAATCTGAATAAGCAAAGCTTCCAAAGAAGTGCTGTTCATAGTAAGAAAAACACAGGGATAAAAACTTGCGATTTTTAATCAGGATTATGTAAAATGTTCCTCAAAGCTCTTCACAGGGCACAGCAGTTCTAAGAATTAAACCTTTAATGTCTAGCTCTACAGGACCATTTTCCAATTGCCAGGTGCCCACTGTGGTCTGAAATAGCGGCTTAATTCTTAACTTGCTTTTAGAAGTTTCTCATTATTGTGCCTTTTAAAAAATAAATAGAAGGAAACACAATAGGAGGCTTTGTAGCAGGAAGAAAAATGCAACTGCCCAAACTTTTCATGTACATAAGAACCAGACAGGCATGTTTTTACCAAGCCTCATTGGGTTCCCTTTCTTCCCCTTAAATTCATGGCAATGTTATAAGAATTTCAGCTTATGGAAAACCAAGGCTTGAATTCAAAAGCAACATTTATTAAAGCAGAATAAGTAATATTCTAGAGATATGATATTAAAACTGATAAAAACTGCTGAGTTCCACACTAGAAAATGTGTCTTCTACAAAACCCAGTGAAGCAGGAATTATGAGAAATGAGTCAATCCTTAGCTCAGGTTCCAGCAGCTCTGCCCTACTGCGGTAATACAAAACAGCTACAAAGAAGCAGAAGAATATAGGCTACTTCAAGTTTTGCCAGGGTTCCTAGGGGCTTCAGGATATTGGGTTTAAAGTCACCTCCCACACCCACTCAACCCTCATGTCCTAGGTTCTTTCCAAATAATATTTTTTTACAGATATTGTGGCACACACTTTCAAGGATGTAGCTTTTGTGATGCTGGAGTAGTGCCCAAATAGTAGACTGCTTCAGAGTAGAGGGCAATAGCCATTTATCTTTCTAAGTTAAACTGTAACACTTGAGAGCCTAAAGATGTTTGTAGTGTCTTCCCCTGCACCCCCTGCTGCCAGCCCCTGGCATCTTCTGCCCCTTTCCCACTGCACTTCCCATAGTCTCTGACCCTTCTCCTCCTCATCCCCTCCACCCCTGGAGAGCAAGGGGGCCCTCTGCCTCTGCCCTCTCTGCTGTAGCAGTGGAGAGACACATTTAAGACAACCCTCTGATAACTACAATCTATACATAGGAAATTATAACAAGTGTATATATTTTTCATGGATAGAATCCAATTATTGGGGAATTGTTGAAAATTCTGTCGTCTTGTATTCAGCTAAATACTGTATACTTTCTCTCCTCCTAAGAATCCTGAACAATGAAAGAATAGAAGCAAAAGGTGGAGGGGGAAAACATAACGGGTCCTTCCTTATTTGTCCTACATAATAATTTATCACTGTGACAAATCCTTTTTGATTATTTACTAACACATATATTGCTAGCTTGACTTTAGAGTATAGACAGTTTCCGCTTTACTCTGTCCTAGCAAGGAGGATTTCCTGTTCTCCAAAGGGAATTTTCCATTCTTTCATTATTTTTTTTTTAATTTATTCTTTCCCAGAGATTTCAGTAGGGGTTAGATAGCTTCATACATTTTAAGATCTTAGAAACTAAACATTTGCTTTGCAACACATTTCACCAGAGACTACAAGGCTCTGGGTGAAAGGATGAAGGGGGCAGGGGCTCAAGTGGTATTCTCCTCAATCCTTCCAGTCAAAGGAAAAGACGTAGCAGGAGAGGGCACATCCTGCAAATCAATGCATGGCTTCACATATGGTGTCGCCAGCAGGGGTTTGGCTTCTTTCCCATGGGATGTTGTTCCAAGAAGAAGGTTTGCTAGAAAGAGATGGGAACCACTTGGTGAAGAGAGGGAAGAGCATCTTTGCAGATAGGCTTCCTAACCGAGCAAGAAGGGCTTTGAACTAGGTTCACCAAAGCTCTGGGGTAAGTGGGTGAACTAGAGGATCTTCCACATACTGCATTGATGGTACTTCTCCAGCAACTTCAAATGTCTCCTGTATGTTGTAAGGTGGGGATCACATCACAACTGCTTGATAAAGCATGAGGATTGATTTTAGATCTGATGTTGTGATCTCTGAACACCTGTTTCTTCAGGTGTCCAAAGGCTGCACTTGTACATTTGCGGTGATGTTGGATTTCTTCATCAATGTCAGTCTTCTGCAAGAAATGGCTTCCGAGGTACGGAAAATACTAAACATTCTCCATAGTTTCACCATGGATCTGGATTACTGGAGCTGGGGACTGCTCATCAAGAGCTTGTTAGTGGAGGAGCCTAGTCTTCCAAATGTTAAGCATCAATCCCATTTTCTGGTATGGCTCGGTAAAGATTTTGATGATTGCCTTAAGGTCTGCTTCTGAGTAACCACACACTACAAGATCATCAGTGTACTGGAGCTCAATGATTGTGGTCATGGTGGACTTGCTTTTGGCTCAGAGTTGTGTGAGGTTAAACTACTGAATGGATGGTAACCTGTTTAGCTGCACTCTGACTAGAAGCTTGTTGGTAGTCAGATGTAACATCCTGGCAAGGAATATTGAGAAGAGTGTTGGAGCGATGATGCAGCCTTGCTTAACTCCTGTTTTAACCTCAAAGGGTTCTATGATAGATCCATTACTGAGAACCACTGCTCACAGACCATCATGGAGCAGGCAGAGAATGGTGACAAATTTCAACGGGCATCCATACTTCAGAAGGATCCTCCACAACACTTCTTGGCTGACAGTGTTGAAAGCTTTTGTGAGATCAAAGAAGGCCATGTAGAGAGGCTTATGTTGTACTGGGGGGCAGACCTGTACTGCTACCTAGTGAGTCCACAGATGGCAGATAGTGGAATGACCTTCAGGGAAAGTTAGCTTTGAAATAAGCAGGGGTAACTCTGATGAATAAGCAGTTGCGGACCAAGCAGTGGAGGCACCACCAGAACGTGGTGAAGACAGCAGATGGTAATGGTTTCCCTCCTGGAAACCCACATATATCCTTTGATAGTGTTGTGACATAGTGAGTACAGCTGCCACTATAATAAGCCTGCCCAGGCCCCCAGCCATGGGGCTACAAGTCCTCAATGGTGGAGCAGGCAGAAGATGTTAGTCTCAACAACTGCAAAGGCGGATGAAGGCTGCAGCAGACCAAGTTCCCCTTGAATGGGTATAAACTGTTCAGGAAAGACAGGCAGGGGAGAAGAGAAGGAGGAGTTGCACTTCATGTGAAAGAGCCATATGATTGCTTAGAGTTTCAGTATGAAACTGGAGATAGGCCTGTTGAAAATATCTGGGTTAGGGTCGAAGGGGAGAGCAACAAGGGTGATGTTGTGGTGGGTGTCTGCTATAAATCACCAGACAAGAAAGATGAGGCTTTCTTCAAACAGCTAGTGTAAATTTCAAGATCACAGGTCCTGGTTCTCATGTGGGGACTTAAATTGCTCTGATATCTGCTGGGAGGGAAATACAGCAGCACACCAGCAACCCCGGAAGTTTTTGGAAAGCGATGGGGATAACTTCCTGGTGCAAGTGTTGGAGAGGCCAAATAGGGGCTGTGCTCTTCTTGTTGCTCACAAACAGGGAAGAATTGGTGGGGAATCACAGAATCATAGAAAATGAGGGCTTGGACCACATCAGTCAGGAGGTGATGTGGTCCAACCCCCTGCTCAAAGCAGGACCATCCCCAGCTAGATCATCCCAGCCAAAGCTTTATCTAGCCAGGTCTTGAAAACCTCTCTGGGGTAACCTGTTCCAGTGTTTCACTGTCTTCCTAGTGAGAGGAGGATATTCTTCCTAATAGCTAACCTAAACTTCCCTTGCAGCAACTTGTGACCACTGCTCCTTGTTCTGTCAATGTGTATGACAGAACAGAATGTAGAAGTGGACGGCAACTTGGGCAGCAGAGACCATGAGATAATTGAGTTCAAGATCCTGAGGAATGAAAGGAAGAGTACAAAGTCATCTTACACACAACTTAGATGATTAAAAACTCAAAGTTCCTCAGTCTGACATCTGTCTTGAGATATGTGTCCTGAGCTCTCGAGTCAGTGAATTTCACACACGTATTGGAAAGCAGAATTTAGTTCTAAATTCAGTTTTGGTTGTGTATGTCAGTTGTTTCTATTTTCCAGTTCACCAAAGCAGTGAACATAGGCTGGTTAATTTTACATTTACCTAGATGTTTTTTCATTATTCACAGAGTTTCGGGTCAAAAGATCATCCTGTTTGACCACAGACCATTAAATTTCAGCAAGTACTGTACTGAGTTCAATAACCTGTGTTGCTCAAGGCACTGTATATCCTTAGCTTAAGCATACCTACCAAAAGGTATTCTATCTTGATCTGAAAATCCAAGAGAGAATAAATCCATCATTTCCCTTCATAGTTAATCAAACTTTGAATTAAAAATGTGTGGTTTATTTCCACTTGGAATGCATCTGAGTTCAGCTTCCAGCCATTGGTTTTTATAATGACCTCCTTTAAACCGAAGAGCTCACTAGTACCCAGTATTTTTCCTACTGAAAGTACTTGCACACTGCAATTAAATCACCTTTCAACATTTCTGATAAACTAATCATACTGAGCACTTTAAGACACTCACTGTAAGAAATTTAACAAATCCGTTGCAGTGCTCTCTTCACCCTCTCAATTTTTCCATTTTCTAAAATGTGGACAACCAGAAGGGTATGCATGTATACAGTACAGGGGTGCAGATTTCCAGCTATTTCGTTGGTCTAATAAAAGATATCACATTTACCCAAACAACCTTGTCTGTATAGAGTACTGGTTTTCATCAATGGTGGATACAAATTAAAGTTAACCACATGCCTTTCTTGACTACTCCACTATTCACATAGACAAGTATCCTATTATTTCTTTTTGTCCACTGCATCATATTGGAAGGTCATATTAATATGCTTGTCTGATATCACAATATTTTTAAAGTTACTGCTGTTTAGAATACAGTCCCCATTCTGTAAGTATGGCCTGCACTCCTTGTTCCTGGAGTACAGAAAGGTAAGAAGACATGTTAGTGTGAAGTCAGGCAGAAGGCAGCATTGGCAATGTGTAGGGGGCGCACGCGAGTCTAATTTTTTTTGAGGAAATTACTAATTTAGTTGATTATAGCTACACACACACACACACACACACACACACACACACATATCAAGCCCATAGCCAGTGAATGAAAAATTTGATACAGGATTAATTTAATAAAGGTTGGTTTGAAAGTAATATATTTACTTACACTACTAAAATATACTCTATTTACACCATGAGAGGTGCACTGATAGAGATTTTCATAGACATTAGGGCTGGAAGGGACCTCGGAAGA
>NW_017729034.1:83189933-83191879 GCF_001723915.1 Gavialis gangeticus
TGATTCAGAGAGATTAAAGGGTCTCCTGATTCGATTCAGAGTCAGAGATTCAGCCACCAAATCTCTGCCGAATCGAATTAGCAACCAAAGCTTCACACAGCCCTAATACATACTATATTGCATGGGACTGTCTTCTGTTAATATGTTGAATGTAAATCAGGTCATGATAACTGGTCCCTAGGCAACCCTCAGCCACCAGTTCAGCAATTCAATTATTTTTACTGTCATAATGCAGTCCAAAAAAAAATCTTCTTTCTGAGTGACTAGGGCAATACACTGTTTGCATTTGCATCAGAATAATTTTTAGAAATTCTAATGATCCTTTACTGCTGTCTGCATGATGCCCCCTGGGAATATTGGTTCCCCATGGAAGCCCCCTGTAACAGGGAGCCAGAGGCTCCCCATTACTTAAAGGGAGGAACAGCAACAGGGATATCCGCAGGTGGGAAAGGCTGCCCATTGTGGGTGGCAGGAGAACAACCCAACAGGGATTTATAGCCTATGAGTACCTGTGGCAGAGCTAACTGCTCTGCAATAATACTGTAGGGCAGATACTGCCCCAGCAATAGGGTGCGTACTGCAGTGCTAGCTATAAGGTGAGTTCTGAAGGGGCATCAGGGGCACTGCTACAGCTGCTAGATTAGCAGGCGTAGGTTGCCTTGGAGGTCCACCAGCAAGCCCAATTAGAAACACCTGAGGGTGGCTTGGGATCCATTTGACAAGGAGGGACAGGGCTTGAGAGGTATATAAGCCCAGGGGTGAAGAAAGGCAGTCAGTCTGGCCCTACAGGTGGAAGGGGAAAGAGCTCCTGCAAAGGGGTGCCTGGCTGGTAGCTGAGATACCCTGGGAAGGTGCTGATGGCTTGCTGAGGAGTAGAACCTAGAGTAGGGGGAGTTTGTTGTACAGCTAGTAAGGGGGCAAGATCAGAGCTCAATAGGGGCAAGTCCAGGGCAAGGACCCAAGGTCATGAAGGATGAGATGAGGGCTGAAGCCTAGAAGCCAGGTCCAGCACAGTAAGCCTAAGTTAGAAGGCCTAGTGAGAGCAAAATGGGTGGAGGCTGGGCAGATGGAGGCCCCAACAAAGGAAGTGACCGAGCAGTAATACCAGTGAGGCATGGGTGTGGCTACAGAGGAGGTCAGAGGCCTGGCAGGAAAGAGAAAAGGGGGTACTCCAAGGGTCAGAGCAAAGCACTAGCTGCACAGCCAACAGAGGGAGTCACAGCCACTCCTGGGACTCAAACTGGCTACACCCCCCATATTACTGCAAATTTAATTTCTACATGTTATTTAAAAGGTATATGAGGAGTAACCTCATTCTGTTCTCTAGTTTGATATTGTGATCTGTAATATACTCTAACTAGTATATTCTTCTGAGATTACTTATTTAGCACATTCATCTGTATTGAAATCTACTGCATTATCAATAGCTCAAAAGAAATGATGATGCCTAATGTAGAAGGGATGATGTCAAATGTAGTCCACTTTTCCACTGTGTCCCTCCAGCCCCATATCATAGTTTTCATGTCCAAGAACAATATTATTATACTTTGATTATGAAGAACCACAAGAAAATGCTCATATTAAAAAAGAAAACTTTTTTTTTAAACTTACAACTAAAATTATTTCTATTCATATTAGGTTTCCTTGCTCCTTCCTTTCTTATTTTTTATAGCACACAGGTATAGGACCTAAAATTAGTTGTAGACATCTCTTTAAATATTTTTAATATATATTTCAATGATGTTATAGCCCTCTAAATAAATCTAAGTTCATATTTTCAGATGCTGCTTTAGCTCTTTTGTTTCTTAACTGTCCACATAGATCAGCTAGGATATACTGTGACATTGTAATGGCCTTATATTCTACTTGATTTTCTAATGTGTCCAAGGTCAAATCAATCACAGTTCTCCAGTTCCTCAGTCCTCTGTCTTCAGGTCATCGCTTTT
>NW_017729034.1:83196879-83203318 GCF_001723915.1 Gavialis gangeticus
TCGTCCAGCTGGCATCTTTCCCAGTATACTTTTCTTTGGTGCTTTTTTTTTTTTTTTTTAAACTAAAACCCTTTTTTCTTTTTCCCCCTTTTTTTTTTTTTTTTTTTTTTATCAGTGATTGGCAGTCAAACCTGGGGAGCGTAACAAAATCATTCCTTTTTATTATTTACATTTGCACAGCTTTATAGTGTTGGTGTATTCATAGGTATAAGCTAGAAGCAGCAGAAGCCATACACAATATTGTATCATGATCTACCCACTTTTTGCTTATTGCTAGGAATGTCTCTGTGCTTTTAGAAAACATGTACCAGAACTAGATTCTGTTTTCATTCTTATTCTCATATTTCACTCTGTGGAACCGGTATATGACTAGCCCTGACAAGAATACATTTATAAGAACTAAGCAACAAGAAGTCCTGAATATCTTTTAGTTGAAGGTCCTCCGGGAAAGTGAAAGAAACAGTTCTTAACTCGCTTCTCAGCACTTTAACCTGAGTACTTTCTTGGAAGGGAAAAAAATATCAGGTTTTCCTGTCCCACTTTCATATTTACACCTGCTAAATGCTTCCCTACCTCTAAATGAAGATACATAAACTACAGAAGTACAATATCTAGAAAACAAGACTTTCTTAGTAGGTTGCTATAGTTGGCACTAAACAGAATCAGTTATAATCTTTGACACTGTCCTACTGTGTTGTTTGTTACAATTAAGTCTGCCAAAAAACAGTCTTTCCTGAAAGCACTTTTTAAACTCTGGAGCCATTCCTCCATCTATGGAATCTCCTCCCTAGAATACGAATAAGGTGCAAGTACAGGCTCTTCAGTTTAGATTCTCCTTCCCTTGACTCCTATAGGCTCCCTTTTGATTTATTAGAATGCAACTAACAAAGTGAACCCAATGACACTGGCAGTGAATGAAAACATTAGACAACTAAAAATCTAATCTCATATATAACAATATACATACGTGCACATGCACACACACACACACATTCACTCATAAGGTTGTAGTCCCTATGTCTGAAGCTCACAATAAACATACAAGTAGATATGGTTCAAAAGGGAGTACGCAAGGGTAAGGCATCCCTTAAATATTTTCAAATCATCAGAAAAGACCCAAACAAATCTGTATCTTTTGACTTGCAGACCTATTATATACTGCAGTAGATCGCTGTTCAAACTGTACTCAAATTTATGGAGACATATTTCTCTAGTTTAGAATAAAGAATATAAAATAAACTTTTATTTTATATAATATCATCAAGTCAAAAGCACAGATGTGAGTAAAAAGAGAAAATTCAACTACTATACCAGCGACAATTAACAAAGGTGCTGCGGTAGCCTGGGATGCTATGAGACCCTTTTGAGGATGTTGTGGGATGCCAACACTTATGTGATTCATATTATAAATGCAGCTATTTCTGACAGGAATTCATGGAGTTAAAAATATTCTGACCTGTTGTGGTCTTCCTGAGTTTTTCTGCAATAGAAGAATTGATCTATTATTTTTTCCATAGTCAACTGAAAAGTGAAAGCTAAGAGCTGGCATTTTCTGAGGGGTGCTTAGAGTCTAACGAGAAGTGTAGTAGTGTTTTGAGACGAAGAATGTTGAGAACCTCTGAGTTACACAAATGTATTTACCACAGTTCAATATTATTTTGCAGTTAGGCATTTTCACATGCAGCTGTGCCAGACTCCCTCCCTGCTCTCCCCCTCCACTTTCAGGAGCATCTTCGGGTTTACTGAGTACCACGAAAATCATATTTGTACTGTTTCGACTCAAATATTCTCGTTTATTGAAAAAAAATCCAACAAATGATCTTTCTTCTACTACAGTTAGTTTAATAAGTTTTTTAAAGATGGTTAATTCTCAGTTGTATCCATACTTATCCTGCAACAGCTGTGGAAAAATAATGAACCACAGGTGCTAAAACATTAGTACTGTGAGACTTAATTCTTCCCAGAGGCAAGAGCATCAGGGGTGCAGGGACTACTCCAGTAGCACAGCCCTGGAGAATGAAGCAGGTAGGCCATCCAAACCTATTACTACATCATTTTTCTGTTTCTTTCTCCTCTTCTTACGTCAAGTATTCTCCATGTTTCATAGAATGGAACATAGCATGAGTGGAAGAGAAAGTTTCTCTTATTTTATAGCAATTATTTGGAGACACAGAACAAAGAGATCCCTCTGCCTCAGTGGGAGACTCAGAGGCCATCACACCTGTCAAATGGAAAAGCGCAGGCTTGGGTGATCTGATGGCCACCTATAAGTTTATCAGGGGTGACCATCAGGATCTGGGGGAACATTTGTTCACCAGAGCACTCCAAGGGATGACGAGGTCGAACGGTCACAAACTACTCCAAGACCGTTTCAGGCTGGACATAAAGGAAGAATTTCTTTACTGTCCAAGCCCCCAAGGTCTGGAATAAGGTTGTGCAAAGGTGGTTCAAGCACCTACATTGAACACCTTCAAGAGTAAATTGGATGCTTATCTTGCTGGGATCCTATGACCCCAGCTGACTTCTTGTCCCTGGGGCAGGGGGCTGGACTCGATGATCTTCCAAGGTCCCTTCCAACCCTAATGTCTATGAAGTCTATGAACTTGTCTGTACAGGTTTCCATTTGAAGTCCCTAAACAGTGTTCTCCTTACAAATGGTTCCCAGTCCCAAAACAACTGTGATGATGGAGGGGTTTCATTTTGACCACACAGTCAAAATGTCTACAAGAGATGGATCAGCAGATGCCAAGTTATATGATTTGCCCCAGTAGCATCAATGAGATCAACAGTACCTGTGGTGTCCAAGAAAGAAAGAAACCCTGCCCATAAAAGTTATACCCACAAGTGATGAAGAGATCAAGATAAGTCCCTGTTGCCCACTACTGAGATTTTACTGTTCGCTCTGCAATTTTATTTTTTTTTTTATCATCACAGGACGCAAGTTTCACATAAAGGACAGTCTGAGTTTCAAGGATGCTCAAAAATCAGCAGCAGTACAGAGGTTGGAGCCGAGTCATATTTACTCTCACAGGTGTACATTCTCTTATCTGTGGACACACCTGGGTAGTAAATTAAGAATATTTGAAGTATTTGCAACTCACAAACCACTGCAGAATTAATTTGGTGGGAGACTGGAAAGACTTGATGCACAATATATACATCTGTATCCAGCCTCTAGTGGGAAAAAAACAGGAGTTTGAGGATCTTATCCTTCAGAACATTTAGGAATGAATTTCAAATGCATCTTTCCTTGCCTTGAGCATGTGTGGCCAACCTGTGGCATAGGTGATACAAGTGGCACAGTCAGCCTCTGTGTGTGGCATGTGACAGATCAAGGAAGGGGCAGGCAGTACAATGGCAGATAGGGCAAAAAGCAGAAAGCAGAGCAGCAGAGCAGACAAGAAGCACAGGGCAGTTGATAGAAAGCAGAACAACAAATTGGACAGGGGAAAGGGATCAGAGTGGCACTCAAGGAGGGTGCAGAGCTAATTTGTGGACTGGCTGTCAAAAAGACTGGCTCCACTGCTATAAAGCATGAGTACAAAAGTGCTTTTGGCCCTTGTACTTTACACAGCCTTCACATCAAGGAGACAGGCTCTCAAAGCATAGATCTTTGGATTCATACAGGAGAATAGAGAAACTCAGCATACATATGTACTGCTCGTGGTGGTGCTGCAGATGTTTCTAATGTCTTGGGGCTGCTTTCTTCACCCCCTCCTCAGGACCTGGAGCTGTTGCACACTTGTGGGTGATAATACAAGAAGAACACTGAGTTTTCACATGCCATGTTAAGGAAAAAAAATCAATTTCAATGCCCCAAAAAGGAAACTACTGATGCAGAAGGCTAAACACTGAGATATCAGTGGGGCCAAAGTCTTGAGGGAGTCAAAAGATATATTTAGAATAAGCTCTTGCCATTGAAATCATGGTCTGCAATGAGGCAGAATGCACACAAAAGAAATGAAAAAATACACAAGGAATGAGATTTTTATCTTGAATCTTTCATACAGGTTTATTTAGGATAAAGATGAAAAAAGAACATGCTTGCAATAAGATCACATATACACCTACCATAATGTGCATACTGTTCAGAAGCAATTAAGCAATGGTAGTTAGATGGCTATAAAATTTTAAATATCTATTTAGGTACCCTAATACACCTTAAAGCACCTTTAAAAAGCCTAGCTTGAAGTGGCCAACTTAGTTTAAAAAAATGAAAATTGTGTTCTTATTGGAGAGAGAATATTTTCTTTAGTCATTCCAGATGGGTTAATGAAAGGTAAACTTTAAGTGTTCAGGTGAAAACTGTCAAATTCAGATGTGTATTTCAATGTTATCCAGGTTAACCAATATTCATTGGTCTGGAAAAAGGACCTTGAATCCAAAACCTATACAAAGAGAATATTTTGGAAGGTTTAGGTCAGGATGTTTGTTTCTCCCTTTGTTACCCCAAATTCCTAACAATAGGACAGAAACTTTCCATTTAATAATACCATGGTTTGCCTTTCCAAATGTTGGTTTTACTACAAAAGTATTACCTTTTATTTTCCACCTAAATTATGATGCTGAAGATGACAAATCCCTTCTAAATATATTCATATTTTTACTATTTTTACTATTTAAGACAAACATTAAAAAGACAAAGAGATTCCTGTCTCTAACTATCAGTACTTCCTGTGAAAATTAAAACCAAAAGAATTATTTACAATGTTCCAATTTTAAATG
The DNA here is from genome assembly GCF_001723915.1 of Gavialis gangeticus. NCBI lineage: Eukaryota > Metazoa > Chordata > Crocodylia > Gavialidae > Gavialis > Gavialis gangeticus. Next base: position 83,201,605 of record NW_017729034.1, read on the forward strand.
ATGTTCAGCCCACTGTGCCACTCAGTTTACACACAACTTGTGTGGGGCCCCATCATGGACTAATCAAATGCACTGAAGTACACTGCAATAGTCATCTTGTTTATTGGGGACTGGACAGGTCTGGGCCTGTCTTGCTGACCAAAGATTTTAAGAAGTCATTATTCTCTGTCTCTATCACATATGGAAGTAACTGTTGTGCTGTTCAGTCTTGAGCAAAGGTGTTACATGCTGAGCAAATATTAGATGGTGGTAAAAATGGGATCACAGTGGAACAACTGAAAATGAATTCAGCATCATTTCCATGTGATTAACATTAACCCCCACCCCAATATATATACTGTTGCTGTCGTGTTCCTGGCTACCAAATACTAGCTCCAAAACTATTTGTTTTTATGAATGATGATGACTCGATCAAGTGAAATATGAGAGTTAAACTTTTTAGGGAAGCATCAGGGATGAGATGAGAAACAAGCAGTACCTCATGGACGGGGCAAAGAATTGTTGACTGCACCATAGAAACTATATGATCCTATACCTATTCTTTTGAGCTGACAAGCAGATAAAGTGTTTGTGGAGCAAGCACTAAATCCATGCCTCACCTCTTTGTAGCAAAAATACTTCTTAACTTCCTGATGTGTCTCTAATTTATAAGGTAATGTTGTATATACTGCTGCCCTGTATGGCATGGAATTCAGATCTGTGAAGGGATTAGCATCTTGCTGTTCAGCAGAGTGGAGAGAAGAAGGAATAAATCTTGGTAACTTCTGGCTAACTGTGGCATCTGTCCTTACGTGGTCACTGAATTATTACACATTTTTCTCAATCAGATTTTGACAATATTTATTAATTTATGCAAAATCCATAGATATTCAATCCACTCTCCTCTTATTTGCAAAAGTGATATTCCATGATGTTTATCAGTGTAACAGACAGTAATTTTATTCAGCACATACCAAGTGGAGTTCAACATACTGAAGCTTTAAACACTGAGAAAGACAGACACAATAAATGAGGCTACTTGTACCTACTAGACTGCCAGAAGTCATTTAATAGGGAGATAGGAGTAAGGATTCTTATTCTGTTTAGATAAGCCACTTTCATTTCCTCCTCCTTTTTTTTTTTCATAATCTCACCATATGCACCTTCTTTGACTTCCATTTTTCCAAAATGTCCAATGAAATTTAATATAAATTGCTATATTATTGTAAAATCACCATTGAGAGTTTAGCAGTACAAAGGTCAGGAAATCAGAAGATGTACTTCCAACAGTAACAGTGTTAGACTTATCTTATCACAGCATTCTGACATGTTTATCAGAATAAATCTCAATATAATATACTTATAACACATGACAAAGAAAAGCTACAGTTAATTATGGGAACCTTAATTTTTAATTTATTGACCAGTGTGCATTTAAATTCTGAAACATCTCAATTTTATTCCATTTAAAATTAGTAAAATATTTTAAGTAAAATATGTGTATTCACAGAACTAAGAAGGTTAAAAAGATTTAGGAAATAAGTGTACATGTGTTGGGTTGAGAAAAGCATAATTTCACTCATGCTAGCACAAGTCATATTGCGCCAGTTAATGATTTTGGTTTTTCCACTACCTAAATAAGAGATCTAATTCTACACGTGGGCTCATCTGGCCTCTGAAAGTCACTACAGGTCATCTCAAGTTGGACACTAGAAAACTAAGGCCCCCCCCCCCC
>NW_017729034.1:83203420-83222235 GCF_001723915.1 Gavialis gangeticus
AAAGCCCCCCCCCCCCCCAAGTTTGTCACTTTTGAAAATACAGATGCAACACAGAATGTTAACTGTCAAATCCTAGCAAAAATAAAAGTATTCATTTTACCTGTTTGAGAAGTAAGGAACCAAGGGAGCTACTACTGCTCATGAAATGTATGAACTCTGTAAAACAACATAAATGTAATAGAAAAATTTAGGAGTTGCAACAGATTTATTACTAAGCCAAGGAAGACAGGCCCAGCCAAGGAAGCACGGTTCTAATACAATATTAGAAATGGCACATTAACTCCCAGGACCTAAGGGGGTTATATTATTGTTTTATTTAAGTAGCATTTATATTATAATATAATGACCCTTTTGTCTGTTAAAATCCTATATAAATTAAGTGGAAATTAGGTGTATAAATGAGTGTTCAATAAACCTCCACAGGAAACCTTCATTCTTGTGTAGATTAAAACTCGCAGAGAAGCAGAAGAACCCAGTCAAGTAAAAACATTTACGCTTTACTCTGAAAGCAATCATTACTTCCACAGTAAAAAACAGTGCCCTTTAAAACTTGACTAATGCTACAATTTTCTGGTAAAACATAGAAAAAAGACAGAAACTCAAGTGGGACTATTATAAGTAATTTGACTGATGCTTAACACATTTACCTGTCAGCAGCATCAAATAATACAGGTGCCAATTATTAATCTAGAAAATTTCAAGGGCTGGCCATTTTTTAATGTTTCAGAGAAAAGTTCTCATAGTTTTCATAAAAGGGCATAGTGTAAATCATGTATATTATGAGGGAATATTATTAGTGCACTGTAATGTCTTTGTCATCATGTAGATATGGGAAAACACAGAGGTCCCAAACCTGCGGTTGGGACTTCAAGATTAAATAGCCATGCGTCACATTCCTACTTCCTTGTTTACTCTCTCCAAAACCACGGATTCCCTAAAGGTGGAAATTTGTCTTAAATGTGATGCAGATGAGCAACATTTTCTGAGTTTTGACCTATCATTAAAAATATTATCAATGTTTTGAATTTGAGCCACAGAAGGGATGAGTTTTTTTGGACTTGGGTGATCAGCACAGCCCAGACTGCATAATAGCTGTTTAAGCAAGATAACAGCCCCCAGTCCTTTTGTCTAGGAAGCAGATGCAAGGAATATCGACCCGCATTTGAAATCTAAACCACAAATGCTTAAACAATGAAAAACAGGTGGTCTAATGTCTACTGTTATTTAAAATATTTGAACAGGGGAAAAGGTTGCTACCCAAACCTTACATGACTTAAAGATGGTATTTTCACTTTTACCATTGGGAGGCAATTAAGATGTCCCTAGTTCCAAACCATTTCTCCCCAGCACCTACAACATCTTTCACATTTATGGTTATAACACCTGTCCAAATGTTTTAAAAATACTGCAGGATAAGCTGTCTTTACTTCCCAATTTTATTTATTTCAAAGTATAAATTATATAATTTTCCCTGTCAACATGTGCTTGAGAGTGTTAAAAAATGAAGTCCTCATGTCACTATTAGATAAAAACCTCTAACTACAAACCAAACAGAAAACTGCTATTTACAACTTCATTTCTATGTCTGCAACCAAGACCATGCTAATTGCATAGTAAATGTAAATGTGTTTTGCTTGTCACCTTTAAAAATCTATTTTCTCACTAAACAGTTTGTTAGCTAGTGCCTCTGCTGCTAAGAAATAAATCCCATGAGGAATTGAAAATCTACGTTTTAGAACAGATTTTGGAAGGCTTCATTAGGAATGGGACTTTTACTGTGTGACACAAGTTCGTCTATCCATCAATCACTCCATTTCTAGCTTCAAAATGATCAGCAGGGACTAACCTGAGGTCACAAGACTGCTCAGTTATATAATTACTTCAGGGAAACTATTTCATGGACAGGACAAATTTTGAGAAAAACTCTGCAAAGAAGCAAATGAAAACTGACTGTTCTTTTAAGTTTTTGTCTGTAAAAGGCACATTAAAGACCCACCATTACCCAATCAGCAACAATCACAAGAAACAGGTGTGTAAAAATATACTATACCACTAGATAATTATTTGGTTTTATATGCTACTTTGCATTCTTGAGGTATCAATAACACTTATCATATATTCAGTACCATCGATACAGGGATGGTATAGGAAAAATGCTGTTTCTATGAATCACTTACCAATGGTCACACAGCTCTGGATGTTAGAAACTAATGCTTGGATACTCCCAAATTAGATTTACTCCCATGGTGCTTAGTCTCTATTTGTAGCTATTGTATAGTTGGGTTCAGTTTTCTCATTTTCATATCTGTATATATTATAGAATTTGATATAAATGTACTTTTGTAATTTCATAATGTAACTGGAAGATAATTGAGTTATTTAGCACATACCCAAGGCATTGTCTGTCTGTAATAAGGAAATCAATTCCTCTATAGAAAAGGCATCTGAGAAAATGGCTCTCCCGCCAGAGGAATTCCAGTACCTCAAGGCATATCAGTCAAGGCTTGTGGTTGAGGGTCGTGCCTTTAAAGGGCTCGTGCCTTTTCCTCTTTGCCTATTGTAGACCAATATGGCTACAACTTGGGTGCCTCAAGGCAGTCCAGAAATTTATAAGGGATTCTGGAGACTTATGAGCAATTAGAATAATGCTGATCGGGGGGAGGGTTTGGAGGCTTTTTAGAGTTCAGCTATGATAGAACGGTGGTCTTGTAGGTCCCAGGCTTTGGGAGTTCAATGACCCAAACAGGACCAACAGAATCAGCAGGACACCTGACTTCTGGAAATACTTGCAGGACTCTGAAGAGAGCTAGGGTGCAGCCAGATGAGAGGGTGAGAAGCAGTTCTTGTCTTTATTTCTGTCCTCCAAGCTATGGTCAGTTCTGCTTGTATCATTCATTTTCCTACATAATAGCAGAAATGTAATTTTGTCTCCTTACTGATTGCTTATGAAAAGAATGATCTCTGGGCAAGGGACAGTCCAGGTTAAGGGCACCTAAAATGTATTTCACAACCCAAAGGGAGGCTATCTGGAGCTGGCAGAGATTCCCTTGCTGCAGATGTGGGGTCTGGTTTAAGGGCAGTGAAGCTACAGTTTTCAGGGATCAGAAATTATTCCTGCAGCAACCTTGGTTTGTTCCTTGGGACAAGAGGCAGCGCAGCAGGGAGAAGCTCCCGGTTCTGGGGTTCCCCGTGGACGGATTTGTCACAACTGTATTTAAAATATTTTCATTTACAAGATAAACTTTAGAACTGAAAAATGTGCTTGACTATCTTTGATGCAATACAGAAACCAGTCCCAGGAAATATGTCTAGGTCCAAACTGATATGCAATGGTCTACTTGCTTTCAAAAAGTAATTTCCTTTTTCAGTCTCAAATTCATTTTACACTGTTGAAACCCAATTATCTGAGTCTTGCACAACAAAATGAAGGAGTCCGATGTTTATGTACATTATCTGGTTCTGGGGAGATAACGCTTCTTTTATTGTAATATAAATAACCAGCACAAAAATTCTCCTACTCTTTCACTAAAGTTACAACCCTCTGGAAGTTTGAGAAGGTGACATTCCTAATAAAAATTAAATAACCAGCAAAGGAATTGTCCTGTTTGATTCCTGAGAAGCTTGTCTGGGAATACTCAATAGCATGACTAGGTGCAGGCAAGTGGGCCCCAGGCCCAGGCACAGATTTAAATCCAGAGAGCCTGCACAGCAGGGAAAACAGGAACAAGCACCAGAATGCAGGGAGCCCAGGCAGTAGCAGCAGTAGTGGTAGTAACAGATAGGGTCTTTTCAGTCCTTGTTTAAAGACCCCAACCTGTTCAGCATCCTCCCACTCACTCTTTAGTTCTCAGGGCAGCCCCCTTTTACACACCACCCCACGCACCAAAATTCCCAGTTGCACCTCTGAGAATTGTGAACTGCTGCCAGTTTCCGCACACAAGAGCAAAAGAAGAGTCTCTGTCTGCATTGTATCAGTTGCAAGATGGCAGCACGGGTTAGAACAAATCATGGAAGAGAGCATTATATGATGGAGATAGATGGTGAATTGCATTCATTGGCACTAACCCACATAATAAACAGCTTTTTTGTGTGTGCACCGTTACTGTCTCACCTGCACTCTGCTCACTATCTTCCCAAGCATTAACTTTTAGGCTGCACTGAACAGCTATTCAAAACAAAAATCAGTCACAAGCGTCTCCTCATTTCCCCCCAAAATATGGGACTTCTCTGTAAAAATGACAACTGAAAAATTGGTTTAGTATGGAGGCAATAAAAATATATCTATTGTATGCTTAAACTATCTACAGAGTTACTGAATAACAGTTACATACACATCGGTTTTAGTTACACAGGTGCACTCTGTATGGTTACATCACACACTTGTACGCGACTCTGACTGTGCCAACACAGAAGAATGTAATGAGTTTTTGACATTAACCACACAGACTTTTTCTCTTAAAGCTAAAATGTATTAATTTAGTACTTTTACAAAGCTTACGATACTCAAAATTATGAAATGCATAACTCAGTTTTTGGAGGAACTTTTACTCAACCACTTACTTCATGCGAAGCTTATTTTTTAAAGAGTTATTCCATCAAATCTATACTACCACGAAACAATGTATTAACATATTATACAGAAGGTAGATTTGGGCAAAGAATATGAAGTTAAGAAATTGCTGCTAATTAAATATGATATGGAACCAAATTTTCCCATGTGTAAGTTACATTGGGGCTGAGAACCATTAAATCAAACTAAGCACTTAGGAGCCTAAGTACCAATGGTTTTCCTCTTGAAAATTGGTCTTAGGCACCTAAGCTACCACTGGAACTTCAGTGCACTCACTCCTTTTTCCTGAAAGGGGCAGATTAACTTGATCCTGATGTGTTAAACTGAGTTAAAATATGTTAACTGGCAGCTACAATCAGCAGGGAAAATATGCTGTAGGTAGGCTGGGTTAGTTATGAGCCTTAACCTCTGTTCTAGTGACCTCGAAAAGCAGTGGAGCACTGGAGTATTGAAGTCAGACACTGGGCAGTATGCATACAATGCTAAAGGAGCTGTCAGGATTTTTTGGCAGTCAGCCCTTTAACAAGCTGTGCTGTGTTAATTACAGACAGGCAACTACAATTTTTCAGTAACTTAAAACACTGCCAAATTTAAATGTGGGTTTTTTTCAGTCTACAAACGACAACCCCCAAATTCAGGTCTCACTTCCAAATTTCAAAATCCTGGAACAAACCACAGTTACAAGCACTTTTCAGAAAGCAAGACTGCAAGAATTTTTAGGCTGCTTACTATAGCAAGTCGCCCAATATATATTTTAGAAACATATTCAACACTGTTGATTATCAACAAAAAGTTAATGGAAACTAGCCAGACTTAATTTTTATAGGTGATTCTCTTCAAACAAATTACTTCAACTCAGCTCCTGCTAACAACCTCATTTTCCTGTCCTAATGCAAGTTTTCAATCAATACTTGGAATCAATACCTGAAGACAAGACCCTGAGTCACTTCCATTCATAGAAATATAAATATACTATCATTGGGTATTGGGATTTAATACTTAATGAAACTACTTTATTATGTTTATAGGCAGACAAGGTTCTTTGGGCGAATCTGATATCTATGTTATCTGTGTTATTATACATAGATATCTATGATATCTATCTATGTTTATAGCACATTTATTAACAGATACAATATTGGAATAGTTTTAAAAAAACATGTCTGAAGACATGTATGAACCCTGGACACAATGGGAATTTTTTTTCTAATAGCACAAAATAATATAACAGACATAAAATAGAAAGGGGGCTGTGACGGTTAGTACCAAAGGGATTTATAAGCAATACATATGTGCTTCTTGGAGGCATTTGGTATTTTGCCTAACAGGTAATATTAGCTAATATAAAGCTTGTAAGTTCGTAACGTACAACTGTAACTTATCTGTCATAAGTTTAACCAGAATGATAAAACGAACTGCTTCTATTAATCGTAGAACTGACTAGGCCCCAAAGGCGAAGCTGTAGCTGCAAGATTAGCTGACCTAACAGTTTTTGCCCAGGGTTCAGCCTTGACTATAAAAACTGGATCCAACCACCTGGCACACCCAACATATGCCAGGAAAGCACATCCCAAGAAAGCATATTCAGAGAAACCTAAAAGTGTTGGGCTGAGGCAGAGTGATGTCAATTTCAAACCTAAAGGTGCTGCATTGTAATTTGCTTATTGGATAAACCTGAGTCTGGGTAGTAACCTTTTATGATAATTTTTAACACCTTTCAATCCCATAGGGTAACAGCTACAAGGCAAGATTTTGAGTGGCTCTAAAGCCAACAGATTAGCATAAGACTAGGTATAAAAAGCACGTGTGTCAGGTGACCAGCAGGAAAGAGGGAACAGAACGGTCACTGCTGTTCCAGTCCGGACTCTGGACTCCCAGTGTGAGTGAGGATCGGATCCTGATCAAGGGACCTTCCCTGGTAATCCTTCCAACAGCATCAATCAGGGATGCCTGACTTTGCTGGAATCACTTGGCGCGCACCTGGCATCGAGGGACTATTGATAAATTGCCAACCCATGTTTGTCTATCTGTTGTTTTGAACAGCCCAGTGGCTCATACCCTCGCAGTGCCCAGTTGGCCTGCAACAGAATTGATCCATCTATCTGTTGTTATTATCTGTTGTTATTATTTACTATTAGCTCTTTAATACTGCATTATCTGCTTATTGCATTTATCTTTCTGTTAACTGTTGTGTGTGTAATCTATAACAAATTTGCCTTTGCTTCACTCCCAACTTTACCTCCTCGATCCAAAACTGAACTGAACAGCCCAGTGGCTGATACCCTTGCAGCGCCCAGTTGGCCTGCAATAGAATTGATACACTCACACTGCCCAGCTGGTCTGTGACAGGGGCATTGCTCATAAACACAATGGCCAGATCACTGGCCTTACAAAATCTGTTTTGCACTACTCCAGTCTTTCTAAGCAAATAGTAATAGTAGGCAAATGTTGATCCTTCTGGATCATGGTGTATGTGTGAGAGGTCACCCAGAGCTTCAATATATACACCTAGGCAGGAGTATGGAGGAATGGAGGCTGCCCATTCACCGCTTTAGATCATTGAAACAGAACCTAAAGGCCAGACTGCATCCAGATGTTTGGTGCCTCAATAGCTGTAGTTAAGTGCATGTCCAGGAACTGAACCCAGGTGACTCACAGGACAGACATAGATTCTATATATGTTGCCCAAATGGCCAGCTGAGGATTTCCTATGTAGCTCACAGCATAAGGGGCAAGACAGAAAAGTTGCTGCACTCCGGCAATACCCAGCAGCTGAATCTCAATTACAGCTAAGCAACAGCACTGGTCACCCTTAGGATTCAGAGAATACAAAGGCAGTATGCAACCTTAGATGTATAACAGGCTGTATTTCCCCAATTCAATCCAACACCAAAAAATAGCCTGGGCTTGGCCCAGAGATCTTGCTTACAATCCTTACTGGATGACATGAAAAATGGCAACTAAAACCCTGCATTTGAGATACATGCATGTAGTATTGTGACACTGAAAATCATGCCCAGTCTTAGAAAGCATTTTTATATACCAGTCAGTTGTCTTCCATCAGCAAACCCACTGAAACAGTCCTATTTTTAATTGAGAAAATGAGATGTCTTGCTAGGTTGCTTCTTTTGCTTTGTTTCTTACATCTAGATCAGGAGTGGGCAATTATTTTGGCTGGAGGACTGCTTAATGCATTTTGGTGAGCTGTCGAGGGGTCAAGGGTAGCTCCACCCCTTGACAGGTGCCCTGCCCCATGGTTGCCATCTTGGGACTGGAAGTCACACTCCTAACCCCTTACCTTTGCAACCGGATGTCCCTCCCCTTGCCCTGGAAGTACTTTTTTTTAGGAGGGGCAGATGCCATCTTGAAACCAGAAAATAAACAAATCATACACTAACATTTTCAAACATCTACTATAACTTATTTTAATTTTATTTTAAAAAATATTTTATCCTGATTTATGTGTGTTTGCATAGTCTATCTCAAGGCAATTGCATAGTAGCTCAAAATGCAGTTTTACTCTTGTACATGGTGTGTGGGGGTAAGGAGGTGTCTGTAGGGGTGTGGGGAGTGGGTATGGGTATGTGTGGAGGGCTGTGTGGGGGAGTGTGTGATGTGGGTATAGTGGGTGTGGTGTGTAGGGAAAGATGGGTGTGAAGGGATATGGGTGTGGGGTATGTGGTTGGGGTGGGAGGGTTTAGGTGTGTGTTGGGGGTATGGTGGGGCTGGAGTGGTCCTTGGAGTTCCCGGAGTGTGCAAGTCCCTGGAGCTGCAGTGAAGGCAACAAGTGGGACCAGCCCCATAACACGTAGTTCCCACACTCCTGCCCGAGACCCTGGCTGCACATTGTGACAGCATGTGGGACCAGACCAATCCAGCCTCACAGCACACAGCTTCTGCACTCCTGCAGCATGTGGGGCCATCCCAGCTTGTTCCCATAGTGCATGGCTCCCTGCACTCTCGGCCCCATTTTCCCCGATGGGAGTCCCTGGCCCCAGCCTGGTGGGGTCCTTACCTGAATTTCCAGGCTTGCAGGCAGGGAGACGGGGAACAGCCATGGGGTGATGAAGCAAAAGCTCTGCCAGGCAGACTTTGCCTGCCCCTGATCTAGATGCATTAAAAGTTAATTTAACTCTTGATCCCATTAAAATTTTACTTTCTAGTTCCCAGGTAATAAAACATTTTGTTTGCATTTCCAAGGAAGGTCTAAAATACATTGGAAAAACTTTACAAAATCAAAATTTTTGGAAGAATGTAAGTGATAATGTCCCTTTGTCACATTTTTGTAACCCAAGCTGTAGCTTCTAAAATAACAAAAGCTATGCAATTCATATACCGTGGCTGTAACGAGCACGTCAATATGGATATCCAAAAGGGGAGATTTGATGATGAATAGGTGGGATTTGACTTTGATTTAATCAGAATCTACAGCTAAAATACAAAACTAAGATACTAGTATACAAATGTTATTTCTATCTTAATATATGGGTTGCAAAAGCCAAACATCTACTCACAGTAGACAAAGGCCATGTACAAGTATTATTTTGCTACTGGGAGAATCCCCACTTTCCTGGTAGAAACTAGAAGCATACAAGTTTTCATTCAATTTCTCCACAGGAGAACATGCCTTTTTTTGGAGAAAGTCTTCCAGGTGTCAACTTGCAAAATCTCCCTTATGAGAGAAACTCTTTCAGCAAAAATGAGTGTTTCTATGGAACCCTTCCAGATCAACCCTCCCACCTGGGACTGGAGCAATAAGCCAAATTTCCCTGCCTGTTCCCCTCACCGGGATCCCCCATTCTGGGAGGTGAGTGTTGCAGCTTCTCCTTGTTCCCCAGCTCCAGACTAGGGGGGCTTTTCCCATTGCTCTGTTTTTCTGCTCCCGTGACTAGGAGCAAAGAGGAAGAACAGGAGTTCCTTGACCTCTACCTACTCCCCAGTCCAAGAGTGGTCTGGAGAATTCTCTGAAGCCCCCCAGACTAGGGGCTCCTGGGAAGGGGGCTCTACCCTGCTTCTACAGTCCCCTCCTGGACCAGTCTGGGAGCAGACTGGAGCAGCTACTGCTCCCCATACCTTCTCCAGACCAGGATCACCCCAGTCTGGGGAAAGCCTGGAAAGCAGGGTGAGGCATCTAAATGTCTGCTCTGCTCCCTCTCCCAGAAAGATTTCTAGTGGTGGAAATTTTTGTTTGAGGCCTAAGACACAAAAGAAAGCAAATCCCTCAGATAAAGAAAAACAGGCTCTTTACTGGGTTCTTCAAGCACTGGCAGCAATTCCTGCAGGGACAGTTCTGCCATGGCTATCGTAGCCAGCAGAGCTAGCTGCAGTGACTGCACCAGTGACGAACACAGCGGGCAGTGGGAGGAAGGGGGGTGGGCTCCAGTTAGGGCCAGGGTTCCTGCAATTGTTGCAAGAGGAGTGCAGCTCTCCTCACCCCTGCCATCTCTGTAGGTGACGAGAGGCTGTCCCCCCTGGAAGTGGAGGAACCCAAGGAAGAGCCTCCTTTGCTCCCTGGCTGGAGAGATCACCTTTGAGGCAACTTTGTAGCTCTCCAGCCAGGCTGCTTGAATGCCTGAATGCCTCCATAGCACTATATTTTTCTAGTACTACAAAATGCTAAGGGTCTTTCTAGCACTACAGGTGTCCATGAGCAGACTAGAAAGGCCTATCCATGCCCAGAGTCTGTCATGGAAACTATGCCACTTGGCAGCTGAAGGAACACTAATTGAATGGCACTTAGAGAAGGGAATGCATGGGAGTTAGGAAAACAGAGCCTTATCTGTACCCTAAGAGAGGTCAAGAAGGAATGAGATGTAGAAAGCAAGTTTCAAGGTAGTTCAACATAAAAAATAACCATCACCATTGAGGTGGAGAGGAGAGGGAAGAGGGGGGAAGGAGATACAGGCACTGAAAAAGAGATAAAAAAATCAAACTCTGGAAGACTGAATCTGTTAATTCTTTAAAATATCACAAAGAACTGTAGCTGGGGGGAGGGGGCCTGTTTTACTCAACAGCTGATGGGGTACGGATGCAGTGCCCAACATAATACAGCCATTGCCCAGTACAGACCCTATCTTCATAGGCAAACTTTTATTTAGCATAATCACTTGTCCATCCTTCTTTATGGTCAGAATTTAGACACAAAGGCTTTTCTTTGCAGCTGACTTACTAAGCAACAGCAAAAGATTGAAAGACTGAAGAAGTCTGTGCCAAATAAGAAACAAAACCAAAAAACCTTGGATCAAGCAACCAGCTGTCTGTAAAACGGGCTGTGCAGAGCAAACAAACTGAAGAGCATCATTCTCTGCAAAACAACATGCTTTTCAGTCCCAGCACAAAAGCTTCACTTTAATGCGTTGTAAAGCTAGGCTCACAATAAATACAAGAAAAGGTCATTTTAGATTGAACACACCATTCTGATAATAGGAATTATCTGAGGCAATACATGGACATGTTCATCTTTTTCCCTGGAGACATTTCGAATCAATGATGGGGTGGAGAAACGTTTCCAAGGTCTAACATATAGTGGCTTGAGTCTGTGAATCAGAGTAATAGTACGACTATTAGTTTTACTTTAGAAATAAGTAAATTGGTAATAAGCAGTACTAAGGTAAAAAAGGAAAAGCAAAAAGACCCTAAATTAAACTTCTTTCACTTTCTTTAAAGACAGTTTTTTTAAAAGTAATGTTAAAGTAGGTGAATCAGTGTAATTTTTTGTCACTTTTTTGACCAATCTATGTCAAAGCCTTGACTGATGAGAAGTCAAGCCAAGAGATTTCCATATTAAATCTGTTATAAACACTAGTTTTTCTGCCATGTCCTTAATCATATACATTATGTAATGCATTTTAACAGCGCTTTTTTCCCCCCCTCATGGATTTAGACTTTGTTTTAGCATTCCTAAAACAACAAAAGATAATATATTATACAATTACTCACATTCACCCAAAGAGGCCTGTAAGGCATAAAAGGAAATGATTTGAATCATGGAAAATGCAGCAAATTGTTAAATAATACAGTATCATTCAGATAAAAATATTTTGATAACAGAAAGAGATACCTTTTAAAATGATTAGCTAGGAAAGCTGTAAAAGAAGCTCATGATTTTACCAGAGGAACTACTTCCTAATTGTATTTGATGTTACAGTCTGTAGCACCAGTTCAGTATAAAGTTTGCTATATGAATTATAGCTCTTGTTTGCAACATGCCTAACCTACTTTGTGAGAGTAATTATTTAAAATCAGACTTTCTTATAATCTTGTTCAAAGATTTAAAATATTATTTGTCCTTGTGTGTTTCATGCTGTAGTCATTTTGGGCAGCTCTTCCCCCAACTTACTTTTGATACAGTGGGCTTTGGGAAAGAAGCAATATATGTAGATAACAACACAACACAGACAACAAACATGAAGGAGTCTCAGTATTCAAGAAGCACTGTTAATCTGTAGTATACTGTTTTTACCCCATTTTTAATCTTGGCTTTATTCTTTGTATATCAGGGCCATTATGATTTGAGAAGATACATCCTGTAGTCTTAGGGAATACTTCAAAAATGACTTTACTTTTAAAATGCTTCTGTAAGAAAACCAACAGCATTTTAAAATAAAGCTTTTAAAATTTCAAACATTGCTGAGCAAATGCAATATATAGAGAATTTTAAAAAAACACAATACACAATAAGCGAGCCAGAACCCCTCGTATTCATACACAGGAGGAAGTCAGACGACTAGACTTTTCCCACTCGTGTTATGGTAAAAAATATTTTACAGTCTCTCTTTTCTCTTTGACACTCAGAAGTAAATGAAATGAAAGCAAAGTTTTACTGGAGATTGAGAAAACAACATTAAGAGAGGGTGAATTAAGCACTTTTTGAAAATAGCCATAACTAAGAAACAGTATTGAAACTAATGCAACATTAGCACTTGATACCATCCACAATGTACAGTATCAGGACAAACAGAAAACAAAGGGAGGCCTTTTCATACCCCTCTGCCTGCTAAATGAGGTGGGTGGGTGGGTGAGTTTGTGCATGTATGTGCGCATATAAGGGAGAAGAAATCACAGTTCAGGTAGTAGTGACAGCTGCTAATTTCCTTTCTCTGCTTATTACAAGAATGGACAGCGTCACATTTCTGCTCACACAAGCATAGCATGCATAATGTGCACTTCTCTTCCATATCTCTTTTTCTCCACATCCCCTCTTCATTAGGCTAATGATCTTTAAGAAATTACTGCCATCTTACTTAATGAAGAGGAGTTATTTACAGTACATGAAATATGATCATCACACATGTAGGAGGACCCAGCTTAGACTTAATATAGTACTTATTTCTTAAGTTGCATCTTAATTACAAAGCTTACACTCCCTGAAGGACCTCAGTTTTTCTTATAAGTGTAACAAAGCTTTTAATAAGGATGATTTATGGAGAGCAAGCATATCAGTGCTTCCCTGAATACCATTTTTAACACTGGACTTTGCCTCAGCTTTCTGAAGCCTCAAGGAGAAGCAGCAGCCATCTTGGGAGCCATGAGCAACAGCATCTGCTTGCTTTATTCCAGCAAAAGAAAATCAGCCTCTTGCCTTAACACATGCACCCCAATTTTGGAGGTTTTATTTTGGGTGGAAAGGTGCATGTGTACCTATGAAAATATAGACTACTGGAATTAAATGGCTGCTGAACAGCAGCAGTTCAGATATTACCTGGTCAGATACTTTTAATAACCACCTACAGATTTTGTGCAATATACAAGCCCCAGAGTAGTTTGATCTGCTTTTGGTAGTTTGTACAGTCGTATTCACATGAAGCTATTCAGCTGAATCTTTTTCAGCTCATCCAGTATTTCAGTAAATAAACCTGGCTGGAATTCAAATAAGGAAGTAGTTTCCTTTGGTCCCTCTGGACATGGATCTGCTTCAATTACATTAGCCAATGGTATGAAAGTAATTAACGTTGCCCACGTAGGATACAAAAAGTCCTCATCAAGAGAATGTTCTACTTTGCAGACGAGGACAAAACCTGGATTTATGAAGTGCTCTACCACCAGGAAAAGTTGTATCAATCATTTCTTATCCCTATTGTAAGGAAGGATTTTCACTGAACAAGTTGTGACATCCAGTAGAAAGTTTGGTAACTATGCAGAGAACCAAAGAGTGCAAAAAACATACTAAACTGAGTCACCCCAAGATAGTATATAGCTTTTGAAAAAACACTAATTTTAGTGCATGTTTCAGTCTATTGTTTATCAGAAATTTTAAATTTAGCAGCTGTTATCACTTTTGCCATAGAAAAGTGTATTTGAGGTGTGTGGTATTTTATTTTTCCTTAGATCCAACTGATGTCTTCCACATATATGGAATGGATGTGTACTTACTTGCCCAGCAATTCAGAAAATTAGATGAATGCAAAATATTTTTAAAATATTTGAGAATTTGCCATTATTTGTAATTCAGTTACATAGAAGATAACATACCTGAAAATACAAAGCAGTATTTTGAAAACAATTACTTTTTCATACTCAAAATAAAATAATCGAATGTAATGTTTGCCCAGTGGCAAAAACCTGCTCTGAAAAATTACATTCACAGAAAACACAGGTTGGCTTGCTGACTTCAAAGTAACCATCCTGGGAAATTTGTCATGGATACAAGCAGGGGGCCACTCCCTAGAACAGTGGTTCCCAACCTTTTTTTGCTGTGACCCTAAATTGGCCACTAACAGGACCTCCCGACCTGGCACTGCGGCAGCAGTGGCTTGGGGGCAGGAGCTGCCATTGCCCACTTTGTGTGCAGCAGCCCTGCCCTGCCTAGCTGCCTGCCATTTCCAGGCTGCGTGCATGAGTGCGCGTGTGGGCCCTTCACGTCCCTACTGAGGACCTCCCCACGATCCTGATTTGGGTTGTGCCCCAAGGTTGGGAACCAATGCCCTAGAAGTTGAGCAGTTTCCTTTACCTCATGAGGGCTGAACTTGACCCCCCACCATTACATTTAGATAAGTAATATCCCTAGCTAAGAACACAGAGCCTCCCAAAACCTTTTAGAAAGAAAAGTGAAATGAAATAATGCATTAGAAGCTGATATAATGCTGTAACTCATTCTGAAGAGGGAGGAGGGGAGTGGCAGAATTAGGGGACTGTAGCTGCAGACTTTTAGCCACTCCAAATTGCAGATGGATCCCCCAAACCCAGGGACCCAATAGCGAATATCTGTTGGGTCCAGAACATTGCTCTAACTCATGGTGCTTCCCACAAAGCACCATGAGTTATGACAGAGAGTTACACTTCTGTCTGCACCCTCAGTGCATGTGTTAGGCTGCATTCTTTTACACTGCTAAGGAGAGATGTTTCAGGAAATGTAATTTGTGTCAGTCAGTTGTACCTTATGTACCGGGCAAGTACTTTTAGGCTAAGTATAGACAATCAAAAAGCTTGAGGCTGAATCGATTCAATCATCACAAATTAGTCTAAGCTTCATAGATTGAACCGATAAGCATGTGAACAGACGTTCACTTTTGATACTGGAAATGCAGCCACATGCCTGTGGCCCAGGCAAGAAGCTGGGGTTGGTTGGAGCAGACAGCTTGGGCCAAGGCTAGCCCACCCACATTGCAAGTGGGGGCTTGCGAAGGAGGCATAAAGCATCCTGGGATGCTGGGGGGACTATGAGTTAACTTGAATATGGAAGGGATCTGGGACAGAAATTTAAAAGCTAATTTAACCTAAATCAGTTAAGTTTGATACTACATCCATCCAGGTTTATCTCAAACCAGTTTTGGCCATTTTTAAAGCAGTTTATATGCACTGAATATAATATGCACATATATGCACTTAATATAGTATGCACTTGAAAGTGGTTTATATGCACTTCTGTTGTATTATAGATTTGAACCAGTTTCTGATCACTTATACCAGTTTATGTGTAATTTCTGTCCCTAGCCTTAAAGTTAGTAAATTCAGACTGAGCCATTAACAACCAACCTGTTTTTATAATGTCTTGGCCATTTCATTGTCTTTGCTTTTCTTTTGGCCATAGGGCGTTGTTTTTGTAAACTGGATGCTTATATGGTTATTTTTCTATAGCGAAATATATTCTCATTTTATCAGTTCAAAGAAGGAAAATGGAATGGAACTTGAAAGAAAGATAAGAGTTTGCAATTCTGCTTTGATGTTTCATAACATTTTATTTATAGAAACATTTTGAACATAGATTAACTTTCATTTGCTAACATCTATTGTTGTTCCACTTAGGTTAACATGGGCATTGCAATGCTTTGCTAAACAAATTGAAAGGCTGTCAAGGAAGCTCACTGCAGCTCCTGTTAAGCACCCCTGAAACTCTCACTAAAATGCTAGCTTGTCTTGGTATAACTTTCTGTGGCTCATGTAAGAAAATGCATCAGTAGACATCAAAACAACCTGACTCTGGATGATGGGTTCTGTGAAACAGCTCATTGCTTTCTCCTTGTGAAAAACATCTATGCAGAATGGCAGGATGACAGAAACCACTAAGCTATAAGACATTCTTTTTCTGCCGACAAGGAATAGACAATATGAAGCTTTAACACAGACCACCTATCTGCTTCAGCTGAACTAGATCAATAATTCTACTCCCTCTGTGTCTACAATACTTTCGATAACTATATATTTTGCTGAGATCCCATATTTCACTTTTTTGTGCCTATTGCATCTGTGCGTCTTATTTTATTACACTTCTTTGTATGTACTTGAGTTTTGAATGCTCGGATGTATCTTCTGACAGACTGGTGCTCTCTTGTTTTGTTTGAGGGTCTCTCTCAATTAAAATACAATAATTTACAACTTTCTACAGATGGCAAATACACATATGAACAGCAGCAACTAGACCAAAGCCACATCCTTCTCTTCCAGTAAGGAATGAAGTCAAGAAGCTCTGTTAAGCAAGAAAAGTCGTTTTCCTGGTTACTCCTATGTTTGAAGAGGAGACAGAATATAAACAGGGCACTGTAAGAGAGTTGTTTTACCCTACTAGCTTCTTAAGGAGAGTTTGCCCCCTTGGGTGCTACTTCAAAGCAAAGTCAAGTCTTTAAGAAAAGAAAAACAACAAAACAAAATCCCCCCTGCCCTCTTCTGTGCACTAAGTGAAAAACCTCTTTCTATTTGGTCCCAGTATAGCAAGCCTGGCTTCTTTCAGCAAACCATTCCCTTCATAACTTGCTTCCTTCTCTCCCTTGCTTTCTCTTCTAGGAACTTTTAAAGCTCCCAGTGGGACACTCCCTCATTACCTGAATACCCTACAGCTGGACTTCCTAAAAAGGGCTGACTATTTCTTCTTAAAGGGACATACCACACTGTTACAGGCAGTATCTACTTGATTTCTTCTCTTATTAGGAGATACCTACCAAACATCTTCCACTGTTACTACCCCTTTTACACTTTATTGCCAGCTATTTTCCCCAGTTTCCCCCTTAATATTATGTAAGTGTACATTCAGTGAATTAGGGCAGACCCAGCCCCTAACACACAATATATCTATTGTGCAATTGCACAATAAATGGAGATACGCTGCAATATGTGCACAATATCTCACAATAGAAGTGTCCAACGAATTATAAAAATGGCCAAGAAGTGCAAAGTGTTGCTTGAAAAATGTAGAACACTTCTGTAGCCAATTTATATCAGGCTTTAATTTGAACACATGGCAGGTCACACAGGGTGATCTTGTTTGGCTAGGTCCTTCAGCATCTCAGGGTAGATTGTTCTTTCTGCAAAATGATCCTCTATGACTCATATTTAACTCTGCTGCCCCAGGGTACAGTAACAGGAGATGTCATGACTCACTGCCCCACACAGGGTGACAGTGTTTGGCTAGGTCCTCCAGCATTTTCAGGTAAATTGTTCTCTCTCCCCCCACAAACTCTTCCTGCAAGGGGAACCTCTAAGACTGCTAGGATGCAGTAGCAGGACATGCCATGACTCACTGCCCCTCCTTCCTTTCTTCAACCAGCCTTATGTCTGCTTCTTTAAAAAACCATTAGCACCTTTGTGAAAGCCAGAGTATAAACAAACGCTCAACCAATATGCTGTACCTGTCTGACACAGAGGGACATGGGGGAGGGAATTTGTTCAGAAACCTGGGAGCAGGATAAGCATATACATAAGAGAACCTTAAAAGGTCCCTGGAGAGTTTGAGCCCTGTTGCTCCTACCCCTGCTCTTCCTTCCCATGGGTCTCTCTAGATCTGCACAAGGGTTGGGGAAACAGCTCCTTGACCCAATGGGAGCCCAGCTAACTTCTCATTCCCAGCAGAGCTGAAAAGAAGGATTACTGTCCCTGCCAGCAACTCTCTAACTCCCCTTACTGGTGAGCCACTTCCCAAGATGCTATTTTCCCCACCTCTGGATAGCTTTCCCTTTGAACATGCAGCAAGTCAAATGGAATGAAAATTTCCATTGAGTGGTATTACCTATTGCTTGATGGACATAATATATGCCATGGGCTTCAGATACTTTGTAGGGGAGTGTTACAAACCTAACTCTGCAAATTAGCTAGATACCCCTCTTACCCTAACCATGTAGAGTGTATACAAGTTCATAGATGCCTTAGTTTTACCAATAAAATTCTTTAGATCTAGTGAGATGCTAGTAAAGTGTGTCCCAAAACCACTATCATCTTGCCCAGACTCCATAAGCATAGACACCTAACCCAAGGTCATGAAATCAACTCTGGGACCTATACGTCAGCCATGATGATGTTGAGTGCTGCCAAAGGAAAGTCCCTTTGTGGATTTGGTTCTAGATGTAGAAACCTAGTTAAGAGCTTGGGACCATGTCTGCATTGGCTGTTCTGCTCAAAGATTTATCCATTTTGAAGGTTCCCAAGGGAGATATCATAGAGAAAGAAGCATTGGTAATTGATGTTATCCCTTAAAATCCAGATTCATTTCAACATAATTCAGAAGACAACAAAAATGGTGGAGGAAATATATATTTTCCTCTTCTCCATAATTTAAGTGGGCATATTCTTTATACAATAATAAACCATCACTATCTGTTCTACACACTAATTAAGGCCCCCTCCACACATGCCACAACCCTCCCCAGCCACCCTTCCCCCCACACACTCACAGCCCTCACAAACCCTGTACCCACCCATACCACATATCCACTCATGCACATGCTCCCTCACCCCACACCCACAACCCCCCACACCTATCCACCCCCACAACTCCCCCACACACATCCTCCCCCACACCCACAGCCCCCCACAAACC
>NW_017729034.1:83222445-83229869 GCF_001723915.1 Gavialis gangeticus
CACACCCACAGCCCCCCACAAACCTATATCCACCCCCCACACCTCCCCCCACAATATACAACAGTAAGACTTCACTTTAATTTATTGTGCAAACACCTCTATGTGCACATGTAAATTAGGACAAAAATATGTTTTGAAATCAAATGAATGAATGTTGTAGATGTGCAATTTTTAAAATAGAATTTGGTATTTTTCTGGTTGGCAAAAGCTGAGATGGCAAAACCCCTTGCTGAAAGGGGTACTTCTGCGGGCAAGGGAAGGGACTTTTGGTGGCAAAGGTCAGGGGTCAGGGGGTGAGACTTCTGGTCCCAAGATGGTGACCAGAGGGTGGAGCACCTGTCAAGGGGTGGGGCTACCCATGCAACCCTCAACAGCTTGCCAGAATTTGGTAAGCAGCCCTCCAGCTCAAATAACTGCCTGGCCCTGGACTAGATATATAGTGAATATTAAATAAGACCCTTAATATATTCATGTTCCTTGAATTTTCTTTAAAAAATAATGTTCATCATCTATGTATTCATGAGAATCTTTCACCTCCATAATTCTGCAAAACATTTTGGGAAGTCCTGTTAGCTACATTTTTTTTTTCAACTGTTTTATGTTTTATGTAGGACAGCATGCTTTCTCTCCTTCACAGCTGATCCTTGCCCTTTCCAATCCTCTGGATTTGAACTCTATTTTCAGCCATTCTATGAATATCCAATTTAATGCATTTAAAGAGCCCACAGCAGATGTCTAAAACCTTGAAGGTAATTAATTAAGTCCCACTATTTCCAGACTACACAAAAACAATTTGTCATTGCATGTAAAATGGTATAATTGAGTGTTATAAATGTTTTCAGGCCAAGTCTTGCTATGAATTATTTAGTTCATCTGTCCTAATTAAAGACCTATTGGAGGATTAATGTCTCGTAACCTGACAAACTACTTTACTAAGTAACAAATTATCCATATAATGACCTCAAACTTAATTTATATAACCCAACTAGTGATTTGTATGGGTATATACAACACAGCGAAAGAGAGAGTTTTCCTTGTTTATATTCATGTTTAACACAAAAGATTTTCAATTTGTATTCAAGAAAATAAAATTGTTATAATCAAATATGAACCTGTAGGGTAAAATCCCTTCTATTAGCACTCATCGTCTTTGTCAGCACTTTATGTAAAAATAAGCTCGTAAAGTCTGAACCTATGAAAATTGCAGTGAGTTAAGCATAAGAGAATTCATTTATATTCTTACATGGAAGCAGAGCTGTTCTCTTGGAAATGCAGCTCAATTTGTATGGTAAATTATATGCAACAAATGCGTTTACTGGTGATGAACTATGCATTATAAATCGTCAGTCATTATAGAGACTGGAAAAGAAATACACATACTTTCAAAATAAAATATTGGTAGGAGTCCAAAAATATGACTAGAGCTGAAATACAGTTCCACAGCAACTTTAGAACTGTCCTGCTATAGATGAAGAAGAAAGTTTGATAAAAGACATTTCTTTCACAAGCAGAAGCTTAAGAACTATTATTGTTAGAATACTAAATAAGTAGTGAAGTAATGGAATACTGTAAAAGCAAATACTAAAGCCTAACACTCTTACAGGGTGTTTCAACTTCAAATGTATTACAAATATCTGTGCATGTGGCAAGGAAAAAATAGCTTAGGAAGTTGTCCAGGTCCCAGACTGTCAATGTCTAAGCCTTACTAAGACAGGATATATTTGCACCTTATAAACTAAATCAGTGACACACAAGTATTCATCTGATAAAGTAACTCGCTGCTTATGAAAGTTTATGCATCCTTAATTTTGTTAGTCCATAAGGTGCAAGTAAGTAGAAAAGGTAAAAAAAAAAAAAGTCAGACTGATGATAATCAACTGCTTTAAGAATACTTAGATTAAAAACTTCTAAGTCTCCACAGTTCAGATCTTGCAAAAATGTTTATCCCCTTCAATGTTAATGTCCTCAAATGTTTAAAATGTATGACTAAGTTCCAATTTAAATTTGTCAGCCTTAACAGCCAACCATGTGTTCTTGTTATGATTTTCTATACCAGATTAAAGAGCATTTTGGTACCTCCTATTTTCTGTCTAGGAAGTTACTAATTCAGTGTAATCAAGGCACCTCTCAACCTTTTGGGGTTTTTTTGTGAATATACTAACCAGATTGAACTGAGTTTCTCATGCAAAGGAATTTTTTCGGGCCCTTTTCTGCTCCCTCTGCTCCTTCCTCAATATCCTTTTTAAGAACTGGACATCAAAATTGCATGCGTTATTTAGTCTCACTAATGGCCTAACTAATGTCACAAATAGAGATAAGATTACCTTGCCTATTTCTGCCTTTTGTTCTTTTGGATCTTCTGTGATCCGGGGCTCCTTTTTTTTCCCTTTTGCACATCACCTCTTAGGGGGTTCATGTTTATTTGCTTGTTCAGTACCATGCCAAAATCCTTGTAAAAAAGTTGCTGCTTTTCAAAGCCTTGTAAAGCTTTAAAGGTCTTTGCTCCATAAGCATTTCCTAGGCACCTAACTTTCCATTTGGCTATACTAAAATGAATTTTGTATGAATGGGCCCATCTTACCATGTCATTCAGATTACTATTTCTGACAGTCCTTTGCTCCTCTTTATTTACCGACATTTATGCCATCAACACATGTTATCAGTGATGCTTTTATATTTATTGCAAGAATAAATTTTATAAACAAGTTCCCTTTAAATCAGCCAAGCTTGTGACTTCAAGAATGAAATCATGTTTGGCTGATAGGATCTATGCTTGACAAAATCACGTTGGCTAGTATAAAAAATTTAGTTCCATCCTGTAATTCTTTATTAATTGCATCTTTCATAACTTTTACATTACTTCGACTGAAATTAACCTAAGAGGAACCAGTTCAAAGCAACCCAGGCCATCCCTCTTGACCTTCAGCCATCCCACTGATGTGATATTGAGGCTTTTTCAGTCCCCTGGAAATCTACCCATTTTCAAACTACCCTATTTTCCCAAATACAAGATTACTATGAATTTAAGATGACTCCCTAACAATTAGATTCTATACATGGAAAATGTATACATTTGTTATAATTTCCCCTATATAGAACCTAATATTTGAAGGGCCATTTTAAATTCATCCCGCCATACCCCCCATCACTGCAGTGGGTCCAGCAGCAGGAGCAGGGCAGGCAGTGCAGAAGCAGGCAGCAGGAGAGTCAAGTGGTCTGACTCTTGCCTCCTGTCTTTCTCCCAGCACTTGCCTCTCCAGAGTGCATATATCGCTTGGCTCCTAGCTCCCCTTGCCACTTTCCTCCTGCCACCTGGCCCTCATTCTGCCTCCATCAGCCTGCCTCCCTTGTCCCTCTTTCCAGCTGACTTTGCTACTTCTTCACTGAAAAACCATTTCTTAATGGGATCATTGATTTGGCACATGTCAATACCAGGCTCTCCAGCAGGTTTATTGTGGTGGATCTTCTTAGCTTGAAATTTCACTTTCCAGCAGACAAGGGAGTGGTCTGTGTCACAGTATGTACTTTAAAAGGACAGCGTATGCGGGATGTCTTTCAAATGTGTATGTCTTGTCAGTACCAAGTCCAGGTGACACCAGTGCTTGGACCTTGGGTGTCTCCATGATGTTTTTCTTCTGATGTTACCAGCAAAGAAGGTGTTGGTCACTAATAAGCCTTGACTGGAACAGAGCTCAAGAATGACCATTGTTGTTCATATGTCCAATGCTATGCCTACCCAGAATCCCAGGCCAGATCTCCTCTGGATGGAAGGATGCAGCTTCCATCCTTTGGGTGCATGTTGAGCTGCATCCAGTGCCAGATGTTCCCTCCAGATCAGACAGGATTCTCCATTCTCCACCCAGCTTTCTATATTGATGTTGAATGACTTCATATAATTTTTGCCCATGTCATGGTACCACCATATAGGGTGACCCCACTTTCTAGAGTAATTTTGAATCTTGCTATACAAAGCCTTTATCCCATTCTCCTTTCTCCCAGGGACAGCAGAAAACTATTAGCAAAACAAAGGTTTATTACTGGAAGATCAAGCCCTATCAAAAAGTTTTGTTTTGCTATAAGACATATCAAACAATCTTGAATTGCTATAAGGTATTCAAGAGACCAGGATGTTTGTGGGTGATATCTTTTATTGGACTAACTGAATGGTAGGGATAGATTTACACAAGCTTGTGGATGTAATGCATCAAACCTGAAGAAGAATGCATTGAATGCAAAATCTTATCTAAGTCTATCCCCACCATGCAGTTGGTCTAATAAAAGATATCATCTACAAACATCCTTGCCTCTTGTACATTTCCTGAACCATCACAGCTACAGCACCCCTCCAACACATAAGGCATTCAACAAGTCATTTAACATAGAAAGTTTTTTTGGAGGAATTGTTCAAAAAATGAAAGGGCAATGCATGTCTTTGCCATTTGAAGGGAGTAGCTACCAAAAGAGGATCTTCAAGCATCTTGAGAAGGAAAGCCATCATCATTCCATATTAAGCTCAGTGGCTAGAGAATTCAACAAAGGGTGCAAAGGACAAAAAGAAATCCAGCTGATTAGCTAGGAGGATAGCATAGGATGTACTTGCAAGATGAAGAGGAATTCTGATATCATTTTGCACATTTTCACTAGTTATGGTGAACATTAGAGCAAGTGACTGAACATCACTTGAAACTGTACAAAATATTTAAGACTCTGGGGATCTTAAATATAGGAGAGGCCAAGAGCTAAATCCTTTCCCTTTATGCACCTACATGGCACACATGCAGCTACATAACTACAGCTTTGGGCACTTATGCACAGCTTGCAAATTAGCTCTGGGCATGCAAGCCCGCAGACACCCACTGAGCATACTCTGTAGGGCCATGCTCCACTCAGACAGCTGCACAGTGAAATGGGATCATCCAGGTATGCATGTAAGGCTTTACAAATCCTGGCACAGGAGAAACCAGGACTATCAGATGTTAAGATGCTAGTGGAAAAGGAGGCCCTCTCATCTTTTTAGCCCAGTAGCCTAGTGGTAAGGGCACTTGCCCACAAAGCTAGAGACCTAGAATCGAGTCCCCCTGCACCAAGAGGAGGTTTAAACCTCCAACTTCTGCTTCCCAGCAAAGTACTCTAGAACCACCGAGCCACAGATGGGCATCACATAGGCTCTTCCACTCTACGCTAGGCTTTACTCTTGTAGAATTGCGAGGGTCAGTCAGAAAATTATACCTCCTAATATTTTTGTTCTTGGACAGGGAAAGTCTTCTTGTTGACCTTTTGCTTGTATAAAGGCCCTCAAAAAAACCAAAACACTGCAAGCAAAGAATGTACCCCAAGGTGCTGCTTCTACATGACAACATTTGCCCACTTATTAGCTTGCACACCACAGAGGTTATCTCATCATTTGGATGGTCATGCTGCTCCATCATCTATTCATTCTAGACCTGGCATCCTACAATTACTATCATTTTTGTGCCTTGAAAGATGGACAAAAAGGCAACATTTTCAAGATGACAGCAAAGTAATGGAGGCTGTATGACAGTAAATGTGCAACAAGGGCCCCATACCCATGTTACACTTAAGGCATGATTAACCATTTAATCACATCTTAAGTTGTAACCCAGTCACAGGTTAAAGAAATAATAGTGTCATAAAACAAGGAATAAGCCATGAAGTTATTTCATAAAAGAAAGTCTAATAACTTTATAGCTGGTTCCTATGATGCCATTAATTGAACATGTGGCTAGGAATCCCATCAGCTGATCCAGGCTCCCAGCCCCAGGACCACACTGTGGACTCCCATAGCTGGGAGCCCTGTCAGCGGTGGGCTTTGAGTTGCAGGAATGCATGGTGCGCCCTTACACGTGGGAGCCTGGATCAGCTGATGGAAGTCCAAGCTGCAGGAGCAAATGGTGTGCCCCCATGGCTGGAAGCCTCATCAACTGAGGTGGCTCCCAGGTGCAGGGGGAGCTCAGGCTCTGATGCTCAATCCCAGTCATACTTCCTGCCATGCATGTGTAGCATGGCAGGAAGAGTGATTGTGTGGACCGTGCATCAGATCTTTACCTGCCAATCTGGCAGGGGCCAAGAACTTTAGTGTCGGGATGTGTTTTCTTGTTTACTAGTGGAAAAAGAGCATTGAGAGAGGAGACTATGATGAAAAATAGCTGTATGTTCAGCAATTATATACAAACTTTCAGTGCAAGTTTAGTATTTTATCATAATACTCTTAGAAAAAAAATAGGAGATATTACTTTCTGACTGACCCTGGTATTAGTAATTTAGATGTGCAAGATCTTGAATATGTATGGATCAATGTGCTAACTTGCAAAGCCCAGTTAGATACACTGTTGATCTATTGCAGACTACAGAATTAAACCAAAGAACAGGATGAGTTCATGAGTTACTTCATAAGCACCTCTCTGTAATATGTAAAGAAAAAATTGTTATTGTGGGGGGAGTTGAGGTATGGGCCCATATATGCTAGCTGTCTCATGCAGTAAAACATTATTAGAGCTTCTGAAAATTTATAGTTGATAATTTTCTAACCGGGAAAGGAAATCAACCCACACCAGATAACTCTCTATTTTGAACCTCATTATGACAGATAAAGAAGAACTAATCAATGGACTGGAAGTCAGTGGTTGCCTAGGGACCAGTGATCATGACCTAATTACATTCAAACTGTATGAAGAGAAGACAGTGTTAGCTAGTAATATATGTACTTAGGGCTTCAGAAGTGCTAATTTCCCAAAGCTGAGGAAAATTATGAACAAAATTAAATGAGAGGAAAAAAATTAGACAAAAAATTTTAATTGCCAATTGGAGCTCTTGAAGAAGATTTTTTTAAATGGCAAAAAAAGCCACAGTTCTATAATCAAGAGAGAAAAAGTCTGCTTTTGACTAAACGCCCATTCTGGTTCAGTGGGAAAGTAAAGGCAGCAATTAGAAATAAAGCAAGATATGCTAGATAGGGGAATAAACCATTTCCACTTGTGTTGCAGGCTTAAAAATATTTCTGTCCAATAGCTGGGAAGAAGCAGGATGGTGTGTGCTTGTAGCTTATAAAGTAATAACTTACATTTCTGCAGTGGCCAAGAAGGATCTTTAACAACAACTATGAAACTGTGAAGTCATTTAAGGCCCATTACATCGCCAAATTTCCTACAGTGGCTGGAATTAATGTACAATATGCCACCAAGGCGTGCAAACACCGATACCATTAAAGCAGTGCAAAAGCAGTGGCTCGGGAAAGCAGGATCCATCCAAGAAAAGTGGTGAGCTCCCCTCCTCTCCTTCCGGATCTTCCCCCAGCTGGAGCCTGCCTGAGCTGTGTGGGGGCCTGGTGCTTCCCTCCGTGGCTGTGAGCCCCCTGGAACCTCCTGAGCTGGGTACCTGCAGGCGGGTGCCACCGGGGGGGGGGG
>NW_017729034.1:83229935-83236493 GCF_001723915.1 Gavialis gangeticus
GCTGGGTCCCTGCAGGGGGGTGCCCCCGGGGGGGGGGGGCGTGCTGCTGCCATGGAGGGAAGCACCAGCCCCCATCCCGCAGCCCAGGGACTGCTCTGCCCGCTGGCAGCTCACACTTTCCTCCCTGCTGTGTTTTTTAAACCCACGGCTTCAATTTAGGGTCCCCGTTTCATCTACACGTGCCCTTTGGTTCTTACTTTCCATCTCTCCTTTTGTCATTCCTTTCCCTTGTGGCACCTGCTATAAGTATTTCCCAATTTAGTTATTCAAGATTACTTTATTTCAGAAATGCTGAATAGTATTGACATTTATATTTTTAGACCACACATTATCTCCTCTATTATATCCATTGGCAATGCTCTTTGCTTAATCATAAGTTTGCCTGGGAACCAGTTTATTTTACAGATACATTATTTCCACCCACTTCCTGACAAGGAGAGATTAAACACAGAATCTGATCAATGATCCAAGGACTCAAACTACAAACTCCTCAGACAGATCTTTCTCACCAAAATACCAGCCACAAAATCTACTAGGAGACTGCCACAGGTTACAATTTTACCACCAAGCACAGAATTAGCAGCTGTGCACTCTTGACATGTATCACTTATCACCCCTGTTTGACTATTTAGGATGCCTACAGTTGCTAATGGCAGTAGAAGGAGTTCCCAAACTTGTTCCATTCATTTCTATTAAGGTGGTTCAGTGATGTTCTTGGACAACTGCTCATCTGGCCCCAAGGCGTTGTTTGCTGGCATCCTACACAGGTCAATTTTATCTTCCCTGTTGTTCAACATGAATGGACCTAAGATTATGAAGTGCCTTACAAAAAGAAACAGACTGTGCATATTCAAAAGCCAAAGATATCCAACTTGTACTTCTTTCACATCAGTACCAGCTAGTCCAGGGGAGTGACTAACCATTCTGAAATTGGCAAGAGGATGAAAAGGAGGCTTAAATCCAGAAGGCGATACTGGTGCGTTTGTGAGGATGACTCCAGTGAGAGAACTGCACCTAGCATTTGTTACTCAGGCTTTCTTTCTTGGATATTAATTGTTATACCCAGAACTTCTCCTAGAATTTCAGACGGCGCTGGTAATGTGACCAGAATGGCATAGCTTTTTCTTTGGACAAAACATATCCAAAAAAATCTGACAGCAAAAAAGGACTGACAGAACATGTTTACTTCTTTCAAAATGTGAGCTTTCCCCTGACAAACACATTTCCCCTTTTCGCTTTTGGAATAGGAGGGAAAAGGGAGGCTGGAAGTAAAACAAAGAAATCCATTTGCTGAAGAACAAACATTTTTGTGAGAAGTTTTGAAAGACAAAATCCTCCAGCTGAAAGACAGTTGTAGCATTGTAAATAATCTTTTATCACCATAGGCATGCCCTGGTAGACTGCTGTACCTTGGCTGCTCCTAAGACACACTTGACAGCTGAGGACTGTGCAGAGGGCAAATTTCTGTTTGTTGAATGATGCACCATGAGGAAACCTGTATCTGAGAAATGCCCTGGTGAATCTATGAAGCCTGAAATAGTAAAGCCTGGCCCTCCCCCTGTTCTCCCAGAGGGAGTTGTCAGGCAATCCCTGGGAGGGCTGGCAGGTGAATGGGCAGCCATAGGGCCTGGCAGGGACGCGCAGACTGGATCAGGTAGTGCCGGCTGCAGGCAGGGAGGGAAACCCTTGCTCTGGGCTGATGGGGTGTGAGAGGCAATTTGGGAGACAGAATGGGGATCGGGGGATGATCTGGGTGGCAGGGGGACAATCAAAGGGCATGATCTGAATGGCACAGAGGTGATCAGAAGTGATCCAAGTAGCAAGGGGGCCCTCACCCCTGTCCCCCCTTGGCCTATACTGCAGCTAAAGATCTGGCAAGCCAGGCAGGCATGAAGCAGACTCAGACTTGGCATCTCCTAGTCACACCACAGCTTGTCAGCCCTCTAGCAGCAGGTCAGAGCCGTTTATGTTAGAGAGGGTATTAACTGTTAAAAGGGCAACTGCTTCACACCATGTGCTACCTTCAACAGTGACTAACATGCCTTGAATTAGCATATACCAACTGTAATGTGCAACTACCCCTTACTTGATGCCAGCTTGCTGCTGTTATGCTTTGCAGTTATGTTCAGATAAATGCTTCCTAGATATAAAAAGGGAGAGAGCAGCTGGTAGGATGCCCAGGCCTTGTCCTCTCTGTGGGCTACTAGACACTTGATTTGTTGCCTCCTGGGCATGCTGCAGTGCCTGTTAGTTGGGAATTCAGAGAATTTGGATGTAGAGGATGAAACCCATAATTGGGCAAGTAAGTGTTAATTTAGGGGACATTTTACATTACTTTAATATATGACTCAGTATATTAGTCATATATATGGGTTTTATGACAGCATCTTTTAAACTGGATATTAGTAACTGGAATCACACTACATTGAACTCTGATAACAATGCATTTTTGACATGTTTTTCCAGGATCTGTTTCTTTATATGTTAAAGAATGGGTCAAATAATTAAAAGGTACCAAGAGGGGAAAATGACAAGATAACCCATAGGATTTTCAGGTGGGAATTGCAAGGTCGATGCTGCTTTAATTGAAATCGTGAGAAGCAGGGGAAGCTTTGCACAGAGATATACAACAGAAAGATGCTAAAAGGAGGCTTCTTCTCATAAAAATTTCAATTCAATCAATATGACAGCTACATATTTTGGATCAGAAATAGCAGGGAATCCTCAAGGACTTTTCTTACAAAGGGCTCACGTAATCTTAAGGCTGCCTTTGATAGTTTGAGAGGGATCATTTTCTGACTTTGAAAATGTTGAAACATCCGCAAAAATCAGCATTGCTTGCTTTACTTTTAACTTCTCGTAATCTCAGTCAGTGACATTTGTAACTATTTTCATTGCCTCTGCACTAATCCCTTCCCTCACCAGTACGGATCCACCTGAAAATGCTACAAGTCCTCTAACTCCCTAACAATACTACTGGTAGAAAAAGGGCAGTGTTTTAGGAAATACCATATTTTAGACTAAGAGAATGACCCTGATTAATAATATTAACTAGACAAACATATATTATTCCTATACATCAACTGTCTACATTACTTTTTTATACTTTGCATTATATTCTTAGTGGAAATTCTGAATAATTTCTGCCCTTGAAAGGCTAAATTAAAATAGCACAAGAAAGCTATTGAGACATTTTACATTAATTAGAGATCCCATTACAGCTTTTTAGGTATTTCCATGCATCACATTGCTTCAGACAGACATATATGTACACACCAGCTTGCATTAATTCCAGATTTTTGTCTCTCTCTATCCCATATTATTAGCCTAAATCAAAGAAGAACGCCTACTAGACTACTGCAATGCTATATAGAGGGACTTTTATTGAGAGCTGATTTATACGTTTTGGAATGCTCTCTCAGCTATGCAGTTAAGATGAATATACAAATGGTGCATAAAGCATTTACATTTAAGGATTTATATCCTTAAAGATATAAAAAAGAGAAGAAGGAGCTTATAATAATAAGGCAACACAGAAACTGTTCTAAATTCATGCATAGTAACATTAAATATATTTTACTTATTTCCTGAAGCACTTTCGGATTACTTATTTAATTTTCTGTACATCTTCCTCGATATTTTGCAGTGATTTTTTAATGGAAATGCATTCAAAATCAGGAACTCCTAACTGAATGATTTAGAACTAATGGGCTATCAGGGGGCGTTTATAATAAAATGAACATTAAAAAAATTCTAAGCTTATTTATGCATTCTTATCCCATGTGTTGAATAAACTGGTGTGCAATTTAATTCAGTTTTATATATACACGTATCTGGGGAAAAATCCTCAACGGATTTCCTGGGTAATTAGGAAATAAAACCTAAACAAATCATTTACTGACAAAATTAGAGTTGTCAACTGTTTTACATGTAAACAAAACCAACTGCTGCTCCCCACATCGGGCTACCAGCCCAGAGAGGAGACAGAATAAGACCCACACCCACCTGTCTTCCCCTCTACTATATCAAAGCAATAAAAGGAAAATATTTTTTCAGTGCTTCTCAACTGCTTTCATGCTTCTCAAATATGAGATATCAAAGCTTTTTAAGAAAGGAGATCTCTCCTCCTTGAAGAGACATCTGGAAAACGGTCAAAAATAACTCTTGTCCAGACTGTACGGAACATGGGTTACTCAGCACATCATGCTGTTTAGTTAAAGTAGACTGATACCAAACAGTGGTTGTCAAATATTTTTGGGTCATGTGCATATATCTACATGTGATTCTATCCCCCTTCCTCAATTCCTAAAAAAAAACCTGTTAATGCAAAAAGTGGGTGGGTCCTTCTTCTTGCTGCTTTTAACAACTCAGTCTTAAGGATCAGATAATGGTGTGTTACAGAAGTAAACAAATTTACAGATTTTCAAGGAAGACATGAAGGGTTGAGGGGGAAGGGAAAAACAGAATTTATTTAGATGCCTAAATCCACTTAAATGCCCAATAGGTGGAATTCAATCTGGCCATGTATGTCTTGAGACAAAAATTACACACAAATTGATATAAGCGATTGGAAACTGCTTCAAATCCGTAACACAACAGAAGTTCAGTGCACATAAACTGATTTCAAAACGGCAAGAACCAGTTTTAGACAAACCTGGATGGATGTAGCATCAGATTTAACTGATTTAGGTGAAATTGGTTATTGAACTTCTGTCACAGATCCCCCCCAGATTCAAGTTAACTCACAGTCCCCTACCATCCCAGAATGCTTTGCACCCCACTCTGCAACTGCCCACTTGCAGGGTGGGCAGGCTAGCCTTGGCCGAAACTGTCTGCTCCAGCTGAGCAGAGAGGCGTGCTCTAGCATTCCTCAGCTTCTGGCCTGAGCCACTGCAGGCATGTGGCTGCATTTCCAGAATCAAAAGTGAATGTCTGTTCACTTGTTTATTGGTTCAATCTTTGGAGTTTAGACTAACCTGCAAAGGTTGAATCAATTCAGCCTCAGGCTTTTTGACTGTCTGTACTTAGCCCCATCACTACAAACACACTGTAAACTCTCCAAAAACTTATGTCCCTTTTCCTTTCTACTACCCCATTCATTACTTTTGCATATTCTCTAAAACAGTGGTTCTCAGCTGGGGTACTGTGGCATGTAAGGGTCCTGAGAGATTCTATTAAGGGTGATTCTGATGTCATGTAATATTACCCTTATTAGGTGTGTAAATACACACGTGATTGAAAAGATAAGCCAAAAGATTTCAAAGAGAAATACAAGTAGCAAAAAGATTATGACTTGTCATCTGAGTTCTCTGAAACAGAATAATTGTTCTATTATTTTTCTGTACTGGAAAACTGTGTGAAACAAGTTGTTGAAATGGGATGCTGCTAAATTCTGAAAATTTATGGAGAGGTATCTTGAGTCTAACGAGGTTGGGAACCACTGCCTTAGAAGTTTGCTTCAACCGCTAAATTTGAGAAACACTGATGTCAAATAATAAAATACACATTTGAAATTTCCATCGCTGGTCATTTGCTTTCATCTGAAATTTTTACAGCATGATATTCAAATCAGGGTACTAGGACATGTTTACAGTGGAAGAAAAGGCTAAATTTAATGGAATCAAGATAATATAACTCTCATGTCATGAGGTAAAATGACAGGGATGTAGCAGGGGGAAGAAGTCAAGAGGAAACTAGATTTAGATATTGATTATTTTGATTTCCAAGTTCTTCAAGGCTCTTTAGTGTATACATTATACTTAGGGGCCTACTTAATCTGTGGTTTCATGGATTGTCTGTGAAATTTGATAAAACTGTGAAATCAACACCAAAAAGTCTTAATAAAAATAAAATGCCGGCTTCCCAGTGGGAGCCAGTGATCCTAACTGCTAGGAGAGAAAGGCAGCAGTTGGTGGGACAGAAAAAAGGGGAGAAGGCAAGATGGTGGCTGCCCCCTTGTCCCTCCTCCACAAGCCAGGGCCTTTCCAACAATCAGTGCCAAGGGGCAGGGACACCTCAAGGGCAGCCAGCAGTCAAGATGGTGACTACGCCCTCATCCCCTCTTCGCCCCAGGGTCTCTCCACCAATTAGTGCTGAGGGGCAGGGCCTCCACAAAATGACTGCAGAATTAGAGTTGTAGGCTGCAATCAACCTACAAAAATTGCTTAGTCCCCTCACGATTTAGGTAGACCCCTAATTGTACTTCATCTGCCATGGGCTCATAGTTCAATTTCAGAGGTGATTAGGTAGGCACATAACTCATACAACAGGGATGGTGTTATGAGAGAGACCAACCTGGTGAAATTTGCATACTGTCTGCAGGGAAAGGTTTGGACCCATAAAATCTAGATTATAAGTAAAATATAATAAAATGCAGGGAACGGCATGCTCAGGGGCAACCAGCATGGGTTCATCAGCGGCAGGTCCTGTCAGACCAACCTGGTGGCCTTTTACGACCAGGTCACTAAATCATTGGATGCAGGCGTGGCAGTGGATATAGTTTTCCTAGACTTCAGGAAGGCTTTTGATACTGTCTCTCACCCCATTCTCATTAGGAAG
>NW_017729034.1:83236958-83244162 GCF_001723915.1 Gavialis gangeticus
GGGGTTTTTAAGAGGAGGTTGGATGACCACCTTACTGGGGTCATTTGACCCCAGTGCTCTTCCTGCCATGGCAGGGGGTCGGACTAGATGATCTGCTCAGGTCCCTTCCGACCCTAGAAACTATGAAACTATGAAACTATGAAAATAAATACATAAATCTTCAGCATTAAATACTGGACAATGTTCCAAAGTCACTACCTAGTAGCAGTTAGGTACATAAGGGCTGTCCAACATCTAAACCATGGGCCCATGTCTGTACCACCTCCAACCACTGGACCATGTACACAGGAAGCTGTTGCAACAGCCCTCACAGGTTCCTCTAGTGCTATGAGCTGGGGTGGGAGCAGGAAGCAAAAGCTGAAGAGGTGAGGGGGAGCATAAGGGGAGCATCCAGATCCTGGCTGCAGTAGCAGCTGATGCAATAAGAGGACCTGCGGCTAAGTTGGAAACCAGGGACTGCACATTAACTCCTTACGAGCTGCCAGTTGGGCAGCCCTGAAGTACATCATCAAAAATAAACATGAGGACAGACAGCTGAACTGTTTGAACAACGTGAAATCTAAATTCAGTATAGCACACAGGTCTTGAAACACTAAGGAACATTTTTGTCCCTATGGCAAGAGACATAATATCGCAAGACATAGGAGATAAAATAGCTACAAGCTGAAATGCCACTTGAAAAGGAAAAGCGCCTTTTAGCTTAATAGTATGCAGTAGTTCCTTACTTTCAGAGCCACATGTAAAATTATAATCATCAGTAGGTGACCTAAGTTTTGTTTTAACTTTCTACAGAACCTTTTCATGGCCCTAGAGGCTAGGCTTGAACTTTCACACAACCTGGACTCACTGTATCTCAAATGCTTTCTAAAAAGAAATTATCATGGAAAAAAATACAGTGCCAACAGAACAGACTATCATGGAAACTTTTTCCTTCCCTTAGCACAAAAATAAAAATTGCTATTTTGCTTCACAGGGGCTTGAAAAGATCAATTTTTGGAATAAATCAGTCAAATCCATGTCTACATTATCTATTGCCTGGGGTATAGATCCAATGATCTACTCAGCTTTTTTCAGTCTGAACTAGTTTGAACAGCTTAGATTGTGTCATGGGGCTGGCATGCAGCCATAGCATTTCTAGAGAAGCACTAGAAATGAATAGCCTATAGAAAGCAAATCTCTTCCCCTGTCCAGTCCAGAAAGTTGGACCATGCATATCCTTCTGCTGTCCTGGCCCTAGTCTATAAGCTAGCACTGAGACTCTGCCTCTGCTCTGCTTACCATGTCATTCCAGGCAATTGTCCGACCTATGAGACACATAGGAGGAAAGAGGTAAAGGGGAAAAAAGTTGTTTTGGGGTATACTGATTTATACATGCCTAGATTGTGATCTACTTTCAAATACATGGATGGGAAGGCCTGGAGGAGGTCTTTACATCAAGATTTCCTGAGGAAAAACATATTTTCACATTATATATTAAATACAGCTGTATATTAAATACAGAATTTTTAGAATCAATGAATAAATTTGGAAGGAATATTTTTAATTTCTTTTGAAAATTTTCAGGGAAATGATTTTTTCATCAGCCTTCCAAGAAAGCTTAATAGCAAGATCTTGATAGTTACTGAGGTCTGTTGTAAGAGCTTGTTTTCTTCCTAATACATCAGGAGATACAAAACCAAGAATCTTTTTTTCAATAAATTATTTTATAATGTATATCATAAGACTATGGACCTCTGTAACAACAAAAGCAGTATATCTTCAAGACAGAGAGGGTTAAAGGCATATGGTGTTTTGCAAGTTTTGAGAAAACATTAGACAAAGCAAAATATTAACAGACAAGCAAAATAACTTTTTATCAGTATACATGTCAACTTACCTGCAAAATCATATTTTTCTTAAGTGAGGTAAGTTGGTAAGAAAAGATACCAGTGAAATTCTGGGTTCATTTAAGTCAATGTAGTTTGGCACTTGATGCAACGGGATTATACCTATTGACTTACATTAATGTAAATCCTTAACTGACAAGTAATTCATATTGCTTTTGCTCATTATTTAAATAGGTTTTATGAAGTTACAATAAAATTATAAAATAAAAAAATCCCAAACCTATCAATCACTGACATTCTAATTAGTTGCAATTTTACATATTTAGCTCACTTTGCAAACAACAAAAAAGTTTACAATTTTCTGCAATTACCTATTCCAAAAATGTATCTCTTTGGGGGTTAACATTGACATATTGTTATATAAATATTCTGTATTTGAAAAATAACTTTAACACTTGTGAAGTGTCAATTAATTTCTAAGATCAATGTTTGCATCAAAAAATGTAACATCAATATTTCAATCTGATTGCCGCCAATTTGTGAATACTTGAGAAGCTAATTAAAATTGTAAATGTTTGTCAATAAAAAACATGTGTTGTTCTTATGCAGTAAAGATAAAGAAATGAAGTGACAGACTCCTCAAAACAAAGTCAGTGTGCAAAGAATATTTAACATAGAACACATCCTCCACTTCCTCTTCAGAAATATCTGAAGTCTTTGTATAGTCATTAATATCATAAAAATGACTGATATTTGGTTTTCATTTTCCCACCCCCAAAATAATATTAAAAAAGGGTGATTAAGCTAGAAGACCATCTTACCCAGTTTTGATGAGCCAACAAAAATAATATATACAGTCTTGAATGACTAGACCCGTGGTTCCCAAACTATTTTATAACTCAAGGTACCCCTCATTAGACTGAAGGCACCCCTTGGAAAATGATAGCTTACTTTTCATTATTTAGGAAAAAGCAGAGCAATTTATCTGGTGCAAAGCACTTGGAAAGATCATAACAGGTCAGAATAATGGATTCCTATTTGGAATCTCTGGGTTTATCTAGTGAATCTTGTTTGCACATCTAAAAGTGCTAATATTACACAGGCACTCCGTGGCACTTTTGAAAGCATTTCAAAGCACCCTGGTGGAGAATCACTGAACTAAACTAGGAATTCAGAAGAAACCTACTAACTGATTTTGATATAGACTTTTACAAAAGAAATCTAATTAGTTACCACTGTTCCAGACCTCAGCAGTATATCTTCAAGATGGAGAGGATTTAAAGCAGTGTTCGCCTTAGAAGAGGTAAGCAGCAGAGTTTAAGGACACATTCTCCTGACTGCTAACTTCACTTCGAATTGCTTACGCTGTATAGAGTCAACTTGTGCTGACTGAAGATTCCAGCTAAAATATTTTCTTTTGTAAACCTGATGCCACCACCTCTTTCCTCTGTGCGCACCATCCTCTATGCACACCAACAGAATTGTGCCACTCAGTTTATGGGCTAAAAGGCTAAAAACAGGGCAGGTGGCACAGCCAGGTTCTGCATGCCTTAGTTGTTCTGCTCATGTACCCAACAGCATAAGTTAAAGCTACTCCCTTGAAATTTTTTTACATACACAGGCACCAAACTCAGAAGAATAAAAGGGCCATGACTGACTCAATGCAGTATTGAGCATTTGCAACTTACACATGAATTTTTT
Source organism: Gavialis gangeticus (assembly GCF_001723915.1). Taxonomy (NCBI): domain Eukaryota; kingdom Metazoa; phylum Chordata; order Crocodylia; family Gavialidae; genus Gavialis; species Gavialis gangeticus. The sequence goes on from NW_017729034.1 coordinate 83,240,486, forward strand.
CAGTCCACCATTAGCCCAAATGGTCTTTTTCATTTATTGTGAAAGGTGAATTAACTAAAAGGAATAAATAAAGCACAGAACCTGCTCCCCCCCTGCAAAGAACAAAACCCCCCAGAAACAAGTGGTACAAAAATGCTGATAGGTCATCCCCTTGATTTTACCCTTCTACTTCAACCCTTTCCTTTCCTCTGAAAATAATGTAAAGTCATGGGGAATATTCTATAAATGTCACTTCATAAAAACAGAATCCCTCCACAAGCTTAAATGGCAAGAACCCTGGGCAGCTGACAATTGATCTCTCCCAGAAACAACTCATCTAGCCACAGAGTCAGGATTACTGGTGCTAACTGTCATGAAGCTCTTTGCACTCCCAAAGTGCATCTCTGTTAGCTGAGGGTATTGGCCCAAGTTGACCTTCTGTATTCTGCTTGAGGCAAGCACATCAAACTCCCTTTCTGATGATCCAAAAAGTGAATGGCACTCTGCTAATGATTTGATGCCAGGCTTCAAGATTCATGACAGCTCCATCCAAAGAAATTATAGATCCCATATCTTCTGCCTGCAATTAATGAAATCCTTTCAGTCCAAAGACCCTTAGCTTTAATGCTAATTCCAAGGATATCAAAGTAATTGAGAGTCTGCATGAATAAATCTGTGTGCTCTAAAATACTTAACCTTCAGAAACACCACCAATTTATAATCACCATGTCTTAAAACAGTAAAATCACTAATCAGAAGAAAACCCTAATATTTCCTCATAAAGATTTTTTCCTAGTTTAAGTTAACAAAAGAAAAAAGAGTTGATTTCCTTAATAGCCCCAACGTTATATAAGAAATTCAAGCAGGAAATAATTATACATTGTCAAAAGTTATCCCCTGACCTCTAGAGAGAGGATTCTTGTTCAGCACCAATCCCACAGCCAGCATTTCCAATGCTTCTCCTGATTAAAAAGATCCAAACTAATTAACATGTACAAATCAACACAGCCAACATAAGCTAAGACTTAAATACTCCTAATTTATAAAATGTTATTAATTAAAAATTAACATTTTTCTTGCTCTGGAGCAGTTAACAATTTTTTAAAAAGATAATGAATATTTATAAAGTTATACTCAAAACTTGCTTAGACTCTCTGATACCAACTTCTCACATTTAATTGTAGTCAACATGCCCCTAGCAACCAGACTGTATTCTTTGGGCAAACGTTGCCCTTTACTGCACTGGTTCACACTTTGAACTAAGGAAAGTAGGATAAGTGCTCCCCTGCTCCTTCATGTAACAAAGGGTACAGGGTCTCCCTCTCAATGGCACCCAGTAAAACTCTGGGATAAAGGGTCAGTCCAACTTTTCTTTTCATAGAAGTTCAGGGGGGTTACAATCACAATGACAAAGGAACAGTTCAGCTTTCCAACTGCCTAGCATATTTGATAAAGTCTATGGCAATTGCTGGCCAGGAATTAAAATGGCTTCTGGCTGGAAAAGCAGCAAGATATGCACCGCGCTGTACACTGTACCATTCATTTTGGCCAAAGAAATCCCTCTGAGAAAGGGTAATGAAATGGTTAGCATCTCTGTTCTCTTTTATAGATTTATCCTTTCTGAGGTACATTTTTAAAAAGCTGCTGTTGTGCACATTTCAATTCATTCTTGTCGCTGTCAGGAATCTGTCTACTCACTTCCCAGATAAGCCCCAACAAGTCCTGATAGCCTAGATGGGACTGGCTGGAGCAGCACTGCCAACTCAAGACCATTTTTTTCACTGATAATTTCCAAATTTTTACTGAAGACCATTTTTTTTTACTGACATGTTTTCCATAATGTAAGTGTAACCTTTAAGTTAAGTCTTGGACAACAGGAGTTTCAAAGTTAGAGTTCAACACCAACTGTAGTAAAACATTTGGTCTTCAGTAAAAAGTTTGAAGAATACCAGTAAAAAAAAAATGTCTTGAGTTGGAAACACTGCTTGGCTGCAGCAGTATTTTTGTCACCACCCCAGGAGTCCAACACTTACCTCCATACCCTGATGCCCCTGACTTCATTGTGTACTTGTGCTCTGCCCCCAACCCATCCCCCTGCTTTATTTTTGCTAGCTCTGCCCCTCAGTCCCAGCAGGGACCCCCAACCAAGGACTACCATCCATCTACCTGAAGCAGTGTTACAGGCAGGGATACAGCAGCTTGTGGGAAGGGATAATAGGCTACAAAGCCATGAGAAAATGGGAGGGTGGGGAGGAAATGCAGCATACTGCACTTACACTCAGATGCCAGGTGGCACTGTTCTTCTCTGCCTGTCCTTCAATGTTTGCCTCTGACAAGGGATTTTTAGTTCAACTCCAGTTGCTTAGTATTTTTATGGATGGCTCATTTTTTTATGGAATTTACAGGCAGGTATTTTTCCATAAATTTACAAACAGTTGGCAACCCTAGGCTGCAGGCTGCCCGAGTGTCCTCAGCTGGTTCTCACTGAAGTGCTTGGTGTGTGCACATGTTGCACATATTAGCCGCCCTTCAGTACTCTGTGGCTTTGCAGCAAGACAGGTTCTTCTCTGTTTAGCGGTAGTGCTCATGATTTGTTCTATGATCCTTGGCTTCCTGTTTTCTCTACCTAACTCCTGCCTGAACCTTTGCCTAGCCTGCCTCCCCTGCCTTGTTCCTACCTGAATCTTAGCCTGCCTCCTCTGCTTTGCTCCTCTCTGTCTTCACAGCCTTGATCCCTGGGCTCCAGACACAGTTTGTGACCTTCAGCCCTGGACTTCTGGTCGTGACCATCGTAACACCATACCCCCAAACCACCAACTTTTGAGTTGCCTCTATGACAGTTGGAGCCATTAGCAGCTTCTCCTATTGTTTTCCTTACCTCTGGATATTTAACTCCTATCAGCTTATACATACTATTCTGGGCTCTCAACATTTATTTTTTCTGGGTTTTTTTAGGATGCTTCAGAGGTTTGGAAATGGCAGACAGGCTCTAAATATCTACTCAAATCCAAATGAGTAAGAATGGCAAAATATTACTACTACTATGAATGCCTATTCAGTGGTGTACAGGAAAGTGAAACAGCTGTTCCAATTGCTAGTGAAGAGTAGGATAGTGTACAAATGCTATCTATCTCAATTTATACTGAGTAGCACTTAAGCATGTTCAAGTTTCTATACAATCCCATCAAAGCTCTGTAAAGACACCATAGTCAGGCATGGAAACTGGGACAGCCATTTCCTGAGATGTAGTTACTCCCTACCAATACAGCTCCAGTTCAAAAAGGCACTTAATCGCAGATCTAATCTGAAGCATGTGTATCAGTCAGCAAGACTTAAGTATATGTTTAAAATACTTTCTTGAAAAATAATGACCATATATGGAGGTTCTGGTGTATTGAGACTACGGTGAGTATTTCAGTTTCGTTTGTTTCAATTTTGCATTTTTCACAAACACTGGAAATTATTTACACTTATTTAAAAGAATCTCCAGGCTTGCTCTATTTCCCATTAATCACTTCTTTGTTTTAATTAGCACAATTACTAAGACTAACAAAATAAAAAATAAACATTTGCTTTCTCTTTATTTCAAATTTTAAAATGCAGCCCAATCACTGACAGAATATCACTATGCACTGTTGAGTAGAAGACTTATTTTGGAAATCACAGAATCATAGAACCAATGAGTTGGAAGGGACCTA
>NW_017729034.1:83249162-83255847 GCF_001723915.1 Gavialis gangeticus
TGGACACAGTACTCCAGCTGCGGCCTGACCAGCGCCGCATAGAGGGGGAGCAAGACCTCTCTGGACCTGTTAGCGATGCCCCTGTTGATGCATGACAGGGTGCGGTTGGCTCTGCCTATTGCTTCATTGCACTGGCAACTCATATTCATCCTGGAGTCAATCATGACTCCAAGATCTCTCTCTGCCTCTGTGCTGCTGAGAGGGTCAGCCCCTAACCTATAACCATAATGCTGGTTCCCAATGGCTTTAGTCATCTGGGACTAAGAGCATGTGTGAGCGAATATCCTCAGCTTCTACCTAAAAAGTTGTATTTTTAATTGCATTTTCACAAAACTTTTCATGACAAATATAACAACTAACTTAAACAAGAGAGATATGAAAGAATATCTGATAATATTAGAATTGCTCCAGAAAATAGGTAACCACAAAGAGCTATTTGGTTTTGTTACTGCTTGAGTGATGGAAAAATGCATTTGGATATATAGCATCTCATGATAAATATCAAGGCAAAAGGTAAAAATAAATTTAGCAAAACAAATTTCTGCTCAAGCTAAGAACACTAATGTGAAAGAAAAAAGGAGAGCAAATGTGAAAGACGGAATGACAGGAATACCAGTGGTGTGGTATAGACAAAATTCAGATTAATGGATTAATGGCAATGTTATGAAGCGACATTTTTGACACATTTGCTGAAGTTCAATTTCAAGTGCAAGTCTATACTGCTTTCTAGAAACAAACAAAAATGTTTTAAAATATTTATAAATAATTTTTCTTACTGCATTTGGTGCCCAGGGTAAAGAGATTTTGTGGTCTCACCTCCACCTTGTGCCTTAACAGAGTGATTCAAAGGGGCAGATATGTGCAAAATTACTTTCTGTCCCTTTTCTTGGACTGCATGGTAAGTCAAAACATTCATTTCCCTGAAAGGATCTGCCAACTCAACAATTTTATGGGCAAGTGGAACTTTTGGTGTTATCATACTGAGAACTTGAAATCTTATTAAGTTCCTCGTCAAAGAAGTGCTTTTCTCTTTCAAAGGAAGGCTTATGAAATGGTCATGGAAACAGAATCTGCTGATCACTGATGCAGCCATAATGCCCTTCTAGCTATAGTCTTTGCAGAAATGGTTTTGACAGTGAAGGAAATGTAGTTATAAGCTTTGTTTGCCAGAAATATGGGTGCTATGTATAGGAATAGTTTTTAAGCTCCTGTCTCTGGGAACTAGTCTTTAAAAAAATCATTACAGTTCTGGAAATGAAGCCAAAATTATTCCTTTCAAATCAGCTGAATTGATATCAACCTTCCTTCAAACACTAGCTCTATATCACATTATACAGGGCTTTAGTAAATCGTTATTGTTGCTAAACTACAAGGAGGGGGGAATTACTGTAAGGGGGGAACAAAAAAAATAGGCCTTACAGGAAGCTAATTTCAAAGGCAATTCAAATTATCTTTTATTTGTACCTTCCTTTACTAATCAAATTTTGGATGTATTGGCAATATAAACACTTTGCTTATAAAGCCCTGATGGTAGGTATGATGAATGTAGACATATTAGTACCTTGCTTCAGGACTACTAAGAGATATAGTGATTGCTACACTGTATCTATAGTTTCTAGTGGACTTCCATAGATTTGACCTGTTAGAGGATATTGTTTCCCAATGGAACTGCAGAAGACATTAGGAGTACCTATACACGTGCCGGATGTCTGCTCCGATGTGTGCTAATTAGTATGTGATTTGGAGCAGATTCAGTTAATCAAGCCTGCTGCAGCATGCTGATTAGCATGTTCCAGCAGCCTCTGCATCACATGTATTTAGAGTCCCTGCACTTCAAAATGGTGGCAAGGGTGGTTTAACTAAAGCACATTGAACGAGCTTTAGTTAAAGCAACCCCCCCCCACCATTTTGAAGTGTGGGAAATTGAATACATGTGACGCTATGGGTGCTTTAATTGGAGTGCCCTCCCCCCACCGACCCTTTGGGAGCACATGTAAAGATGCCCTAGGAGATCTTCAAAAGGAGACTGGATGCACAAGTTGCTGGGGTTATATGACCCCAGTAGTCATTCCTTCCCAGAGCAGGGGGGCTGGACCCAATGATCTCCCAAGGTTCCTTTCAGCCCTACATTTCTGTGAATCTACTCTTGGTACACCTTGGTTTGAATGCAAATTTTTGGAGATTTAATGTTTGTTTGTTTTGTTTGTTTCTTTTTCATTTCTATTTTTCCTTAGAACCAAATAAAATGAATAAACAAGAAAAGGAGGCAGCAGTATTTTTTTATTTACCTTTGGACAGAGGAGATGTGACAGACTTATGAGCATTGGGAAAAGATCCATTTTGGAAGGCCTCCTCTTTAAAGAATTAGGAAGCTCTTATGTACTTTAAGGTGGCCAAGCTGTCACCTTTGATGGATAATGTGTCAGTTTAAAAGACTTGTCTCTGGGAAGGACAAGGTTTCTCTCTTTAGCCTCCAAAATTGTGAAGGGGAAGGGAAGGGAAATGAAACCCCTCAAGACTTAAAGATGCAGGTGCTTGATTTAACAAAAGAGATCCACAAATCAGGACCAAATACTAGCAGTCACTACCTGCTCTTGCTGCTGATCTGGTTGGTGAGGGAGGATAGGTGAGGAAGAATAAAGGGGCTCTATGATAGGAACCCTGCCTCTCTGAGTAGAGATGTCCTGTGCATGTGCTACTCCAAGTGTAGAAGTGGCTATGACTTTAGGGGCTCAGCCTAAGGATGAATTTAGGTTGTTAAATTTATTTAATCTGACCCTGCCACAAATGAAGTACAAAGTTACCACATACCACTTTGTCTCTATTGCCAAGTTTTGGGGGTCATTCTCTTTATCTGAGATATCAACTGGAGGCTTAAGACAGGGCTGCAGGGAGCTGACAAAGCACACATAGCCACCACAATCAGGGAGCTCATAAGGAGCAAGCAGTCTGACGTGTTCATTTGAACTGTTCAAAAGGATGGTGCACAAGCAAATGGAGATCTGTACCTTCTGCTTTTCTGCTCAATTCCATTCATTTCATTGTTCCACCATCCTCCTGACTCACCCTGTTAGTCTGTTTTGTTCTCCGGTCCAACACTTAGATGGTAAAGGGACTCTCTCTCTTTTTCTCATTTATCTGTAAGGCAGCTAGCACAAAGAACACCGATCGGAAACCCTAGGACTTTGCTTATAAATGTGAATAAGCAACATTTATTCAAAAAATAAATTAGGACCAGAGTAAACTTCAGAGACCCAGATAATAAAGGGAAAATTTGTTTAGTACTCCTCTTCTGATGTCTCAGAATATAAGTCTGGTTGTGCAGAATTAGGCAACCATAGAAGAGGAAGTTTTGTTTTTGTTTATTTTTTACTGGTACTACCGTAGCAAGGGGGCAGTGGCTAGCAGGGTGACTGCCCTGGGCACCAAAGCAAAGGGGTGCCAACAGGCTCTACCCAGCTGGGGTGGGGTGCAAGACAGAGCCAGGAGTGGTTCATTTGTGGGTGGGGGGGGAGGTGGCTCCTGCCACTATGTGCATTCCCACGCAAGCATGGAGGGGCGTGTGCCCCCTGGATCTGTGCATGGGGTGAGGGTGGGCTGCTGCTGCAGGCTTTGCCCTGGACACTACTCAGAGCACTTACACTTTTAGGCACTCTCTCTCACCATTTACCAGGCTACAGAAAAACGAGGTAAACTCTCAGAAACCTGAGTTCTTGGTAATGGCTTTCTTTTCTATTTAGTGTGCTTATAGGAAGCATCCCGAGAAAGGAGTTGCTCTCCAAAATTTCAAGTGTGTTGCACCAAACCTCCTCCCCGTTACCATCTATGCAGTTACACATTTCAATAATCTGACAAATAATGGAAAATCTTTCCATTTTCATTTATTACATTATTGATATCTCCCTTCACACTTTCCTTCTGCCGTTGGTCACTTTCAGAGGCCAGCTGTTGAACACAATAAGGCTATTCTGATTATGTTGCTACTAACTGGTAGGCAGTCGTCTTGTTCGCAATGCAACCTGGGCCCCTACCAGACACTATTTCAACAGCTCCATGGTATTTTGAACACAATGAAAACACGGTGCTATGTGCACAGCTTTACATACAAAAGGCAGGCTGTCCAGAGGGAGAAAAAGTGGCATGCCAACTTGTGCTGCCACTACTGACTTTCCTCATCACTTTCCTCTTTGGGTATTATTGATGCATGGTCAATGTTGACCTTACAGGCTCTGTGCTACCAGCAAGTCAAGCCCAAATATCCCAACTCCAATCTCACCTTAAAAAACAACCATAGGCTTTGTTTGGTGGCAGAGGCTCAGCCAGGCTTATAGCCTACAAGGCCATGGCCTTAACACACTTGTCATCTGACAGACGAAGTGTCAATATGTATATACCTGTGGCAAGGCACAACACTGTGTAGGCTCCCAAAGGTGAATACAACTTTCAATAATTTCTAATTCTTTTTTAATGCAGTGGTCAAAACAAATTACATATTTACATTCTACCAGTATTTTGAATATCTTAAGCTGTTCTGTACCATGGGTTTATTCCACATCCTGATCTGGGTGTTCTTGTTCCAGCCTTATCATCCAGCTACTGTACTATTCTATACCTAGTACAGCCCTCTGCCCCCAACCCCACCCACCCTTGGGAATATACATGTGGCCCACATGCCAAGTTCAGCTTAAGTGAGGAGTTCATCCATCTGCCATGTTCACTTTCAGATGGACTGATCAGGCCTATTCTGGCCAAAGCTTTCTATGAGCAGTATACATATGGATTAATGCTCCAGTGAGGCCTACATTAACCAGCTGGGGGAGATCTGCTGAGAAACATCCCCTACCTCTCATCCCACTAGGAACTGGAGATGGGGAAGGTCTCTCTCTGTGTGTGGGGCGTGGAAAACCCACCCCACAGAAGAAGGCAAGAGGGAAATCTTTGTCCCGTACAGAGAAAAGGGCCATGAACTAAAGTGGGGGGAACCCAACCCTTACCCACTTCATGAAGGGATCTCTCCCCCATATGTCTTGCTCTGAGCCAATGAATAATTCGTTGCCCACCATGTTTGTGTCAGGAATTTCCCCTGCACCTGCTTCTTAGGGGAGGCATCCTCCCCTTCCCCACTGTCCAGGTAGGGAAAGAGAATCCTAAACATGTCATGTTTTGTGAGGCAAGGGATTTCCTATGCATGCTTAGCTCTGCAGGGGAGATATTCCCTGTTCATCTGGCTTTCCATAGATGAATTGCCCTGTTTTCCCTTGCCCAGTATGGAGAGAAGGAATCCCCAATGCCTTGCTCCATGCCCAGAGGGATTTCCTCACTTTGACCAGTGTTTGGGAAAAGAGATACTGAGGGCTGAATTTGAGAGCCTAGGGCTGCATTCAATCTCAGTTATTTTTTCCGATAGATGGCCAGTGAGGTGGGAAAGGTAGCATTGCACCTTGAGATGCTGGAGGAGCTAGCAAAGACCTATAATTCAGTGTGTGACATGCTACATATTCAAATTAAAGCTTGATAGAAGGCAGGTACAAATATTCTACACCTTTCAAACAATATTTCTGTGCCTATTTGTCAAATTTTGTGGCTGGTTGGCCATTTTTATGGTACAGTAATTACTTTGCATGTATAACATGTCTCAATTTATTGTGCAATTAACCATTTAATTGCATAATAAATCTAACTTATGGCAGGGGCCCTAGTTACACAAATTTACTGCATTTTCAGATGATGTTCCAGCAGTCAGACATATCCTCAGGAGTCTGACATATTAGGTTTATTGAACATACCAGTTCTTACTGAAGTTTTGGGGAAAAGATTTTATCTTGCCCAGGTGTATTATTATTTCCTATACATGAGAAAAGTCTCAACATGCATTCATTATTGAACACAAAAATGTCAATCAACTGCCCCTATTGACCAATATGGCATCTAGGTAGGATTGGAAAATAGGGATGTCAAGACATGCCCTGCAACCCAGCTACATCCTATTCAGTTATAGGTGTGGTGTAGGAATCAGTACACCACCACTATAGCACTGAAAATTACACCCCTCGTATGGGTATGCTTTTGTCTATAGATCCAATTTGTGCTTAGCAGATGACATAAAACACCTTGGGCATGTGAGGTTACATTTTCCAATATCACTCTCCTGTAATAAGAAACACCTCTGGAAAGGTGCCTGTACATGTAATGGATTTATAATAAGCAGAATATATTTTAAAGAGTACTGATTGTCCAGCATGCTTATTAAGCATCTGCCCATGTTTTGATGCATGCTTCATAGATTTCATAGACATTAGGGCAGGGAGGGACCCCGGAAGATCATCTAGTCCAGCCCCCCGCCCAAAGGGCAGGAAGTCAGCTGGAGTCGTAGGATCCCAGCAAGATAAGCATCCAATTTACTCTTGAAGGTGTTCAATGTAGGTGCTTGAACCACCTCTGATGGCACGCTGTTCCAGACCTTGGGGGCTAGGACAGTAAAGAAATCCTTCCTTATGTCCAGCCTGAAATGGTCTTGCAGTAGTTTATAACCGTTCAACCTCATCATCCCTTGGGACACTCTGGTGGTCACCTCTGACAAACTTATAGGTGGCCATCAGATCACCCCTGAGCCTGCGCTTTTCCAGGTTAAAGAGATTCATAGATCTCAGCCTGTCATCGTAAAGTCTGTTTTCCTGACCTCTGA
>NW_017729034.1:83260847-83283070 GCF_001723915.1 Gavialis gangeticus
TGGTGGACCCAAGGCCACAATTGGCCAGTTTTGCCAAGAGGTGATCATGGGATACCAGATCGAAGGCTTTTTTGAAGTCAAGATATATGACATCAATCTCTTCTCCCTTGTCCAGGTGATAGGTCACCTGGTCATAGAAGGAAATGAGATGGGTCAAGCAAGACCAACCCACAACAAACCTATGCTGGCTATCCCTCAGGATGTTGGTAACAGCCAGTCCATTAAGGATTTTAACCCAGGGGGTCTCCAGTCATCCACCCTGGTCGCCAACATCAGCTTGCAAGGACGGGTAGCTTTCCTTAACATAGAGAGCTATACCCCCGCCCCTTTTATCTACACGATCCCTCCTGTCCAGAGTATAGCCATCTATACCTGTGGTCCAGTCATGGGTGGAGTCCTACCAAGTTTCCGTTATCCCTATGATGTCGTAATTATTTGTGTTAAGCAGGAGGACGAGTTCCTCCTGCTTATTCCCCAAGCTCCTGGCATTTGTGTATAGGCAGGCAAGTGTCCCCTTGGGGGCTCTTGCCTTGCCCACAGATTGCACTAGGCCTGGGGCAGGGGTGGGCTCCCTTAAGTGCATTGGCCTGCTGGCTTTGTAAGGGTTGCTCAGTAGGCCAGCAGTGGTGGTAGTCCCCGCATCCCCCAGCAGGCTTAGTTTAAAGCCTGGTGGAGCAGGTCAGCCAGTCTGGCTGAGAAGAGCCTCCTCTCCAGGGGAGAGAGGTGGAGGCCATCTCTTTCCAGCAGCTTGCTGCCTCTCTCGCCAAAAAGTGAGTTGTGCTGCTTTCATTCCTCCAAATCTGTTCACATATTTCATTTGTCCTCAATAGCCCTATTGTGTAAAGTAATGTTGAGGTGATGTTATTTCCATGTAAGGATTCCTATTGTATAATGATTCCTTAATGTTTGTCCTTAAAATTTGCCCTTTCAGTTGATTTCTAATAATTCAGACTGCCCATATCTGATCTACAAAAATGTTTTACTTCTGAGAAGAAATGATGAAAGAAGGCACACTGAAAAGGAGGCTGACCATTCTACTGTCTCTCACCTCTGTTATGCTCTTGCTTAACATATGCAATATTCCATAGCAAATTGAGTAAGGCTTTAACTTTTAATTCAATAGATTTTATCAGGCTGCATCATATTATTGCTTGAACAGAGTTATGTGACCAACAGTAATAAGCAGTGAAATATTAAATATAGGAAGCAGAGACAAACATATTTTATAGCACTTGAACTAAAAAAAGAGGGGATGTGGACAAAGGGCAACCATTTTTCATGCACTGAGCTTCTGTAGTTGCTATAAAAGGTTTGGTCTACGTCTGTAGTGACTTATGTAGTTATAGACCTTTCATACACTCATGCCTGCTTTGAACCATACAATCTACACTACTCGTTTGGGCAATTAATCTTAAAGCAGTACAGATCAGCAAAAATCTTATGCCGACATTAAATCACAGTAAAACAAAATCAAGTTTAATAACTTCCATTAAACACTTCAGGCTCTAATGTAACACAGTACTAATAGCACTAATATATGGCCTTTGGCATCACATTTAAATAAATCAAAACTCAAGTCCTTAATGATCTTTTCAATAAGTAAAGGTGTTTAAAGGTTTCCTTTTTGTTTAAAGCCCTGAGGAAATCAACATGAAAGGAGGGAGCAGGTCAGAGAAGAGTCTTAGCACACACAACACATATGCATTTAAGCAGTAGAAATCATCACAGTGTGTTTAGATGTGAATTGTCACTGGTGTGACTGAATCACTGCAACGAAGTCAATTCTGAGACTGATGCTACTTCAAAATGAATCCACAAGAACTTGAATTTCTCCTCTGACAGTGGTATGATACTCCCCAAGAGTCAAAGTTTACAGAAATACTCTTTGTGGGCTTGATCTTGCAAGGTGTTAAACATACCAGTGAACAACTGAACAGCCTCAATTCCCCTGAGAGTGGGATTGAGTTCTGGTACTCCCCACGGCTTTAGCAAAGGTTGAAGAAACCTTGTAATTAAGAGGAGAGTTCAGCAATTGGCAGCATAAAACCATTTAATTTTCAATATTCAAAAAGAAACTAGTATGGGCAATATTTGCCACTGGGGAGATACCCATACCCAATATTTTAGTTCAGGATCAAAATGCAAGTCAAAGGATTTTGCTGCAAAGAAGGTGAATGGGAAGAAGAGGAGGTCTTCTTTGGTGTCAAAATCAAAAGTAAAATTCATTAGATGGGAAGTTTCCAAACAGCACAAACTAAATTTTTGACACTTAGCTTATACATATTCAGAACACGAAGAAACAGAACAGTATCACTGCCTGGTTTGAGAAAAGTTGCCTTATCTTACCTTCTAGAAATATTCTAGCTCAGCATTCCCCCAATGTTGATTCAACCCAAGGGATTTCCTATCTGATTAGAATGAGCCATTTTCTTTACTAATTCCCCCTGGAAGCATACTAAATAAATTGCTGTCTGGTATGTATCAAGATATAAGATATAAACACTTGGCTAGAGTTATCACTACCACACTTAATTTTACTGCAGAGAAATAAAGAATCCCTAGGCATGCCTAGCATTTTACACGATAAAGAACAGGTTATTTTGACAGCAGCCAGCATAAGGGTTCATGGGTAATTATTAACACAAACCAATAGACAGTGGAAGTATTGATTATACCTTCCCTGATAATTTTCTGGCATCATATCTCAACATTTGTGATATGTCCATTCCCTCATTTATCTGTATGGAGAAGCCTGAAAATAAATGCAAAAAACTCAAAAATTGAAAAAGAAAAAAAAAATCAGTTTACAACAGTCTTTCACTCCAACATCAGCTTTCTAAAAGGATCCCTGAACTAATGTGGTACCTGTTTCAATTAGCATGAGAATGGCTTAAATGGGACTTTTCAACAAAGTGAGAGAAATGTGATGGTCACGGGGTGTCCCAGTTGCACTTTTCACTGGTGAAATGAATAAAAATGAAATGTAGTCCCAAACTTTAATGGGTTCTGGCTGGATTGATGTGGCACAGTGAAGGAAGTATTTGCAAAGCAATATTACATATTTCTAAATAAGAAGGCCCTAGCCTAAGAGTGACATAGAACTATACATTTGAGCTTGAATACAATGAGTGTAGGGGGGACATAGTGTAGAGACTGTGAGTCAAGTGAAAGGGAATGGATCAGACTTGAAGAGTTCCATGCAAGGGAAAATGAGTCAGTTTATGAATGAAGCTGTGGATGAATTGGTGGCATTGTTAGGTGTAGGAAGGAAAAAGACAGATATCATGGACATAAACTTCCAGAAAGGAAAAGATCTTTAAGTGAAAGGATATTGCTGGCATAACAAATGGATATAAAGTGGCCACAAATAAATTTAAACTAGAAATTAGGTTTCCAGCCATCAAAAGAATGAGGTTATAGTTTACTGGTAAAAATAGGTTATGCAACAGTTACAAAAGGGAACTTGATAAATTTAATTGTTTCTAATACAGTCAGCTGCAATAGAAGGGAGTGGAACTTGGCGACCAAGGAAGTCCCTCCCAGTTCCATGCCCTAAGTTCAGATGAAGTGTGAAAAGGACAAGGATTAATGAGTACTGCTTCCTTCCATCATGCCTTTAAGTTCTCTAATTTCTTATTTGGAAAGGGTTTGTGTTGTTTTCTTTTTAGCACCTCATTGAAGCCATACAAAGGCATTTGCCTGTGACGCTCCTGCAACCACAACTCAGATTTTCATTTAAAAATGATATTATGAAATATACAACTTGCATCTCCACCAACAATTTTGGGCACTAATCACCAGTATCCTTGTAGCAGGGACCTGGCTGAGCCCTGCGTTTACCGGAGCGATGACTGCCAGAGTGCTCTGCAGGCAGCATAATCCAAGTTGGCTCTGAAAGAACAGCGGTGAGCCCATGGGCTAACTACATGCTCCTCCACATCCCCAGTCCCTAGGTGGGATGAGCAGTTGGTGGGCAGCACGCTCTCTATGGACCCATTCCCCAGGCAGGAGTGGGAGCCAGAAGCAGGGCTCCATATGGGCCCAGGGCCCAGCCTAGGAAGAGGGCAAGCAGCCAGTGCCATTTAGGATCTGGAAGTTGCAGGCGCAGGAGCTGAGCCCCGCTGGGGCTCTCAATACCTGGCAGTGGCTGCAAGACACATGAGGGCAGGCAGGGGTCTGGGTTGGCCCAGGCCAGCCCAGAACTTCCTACATAAGGCAGGATCAGCTGCAAAAGGGGGGAACACTGGCATAGGCACTAGCCCACACCACATCCCTCCACCAGAATCAAGGACCTGTGATTGAAGACAAGCTCAACACCAGGTCTCTCCACAGAACCCTGACCGTCCTACAGCCGCTGGAGGTCAGGTACCTTTAAGCCAAAGGGCTTGGCCTGAGACAGGCCACCCCATTCAGACTGGGCTCATAACAGGGGGCAAACCCTGAAGAGCTCCGACTGCCTGAAGAAAGGTGGCTGTGTTATGCTGCTGGGCCAAGACACAGCCTGAAGCAGACAAGGGCATTATTATTTAAATAATATTGGTTTATTCATTTTCTTTCATGGTCTGGATGCCATTGACCACAGACCATTAACATGACCCCTGGGCTCGATCAACTTACGCTGACCCCAGGCCACTTGATTTTCTTCCTTCACAGACCTGTCTACCTAGCACATGAAGCCAGGCACCTAGGAAGACCAGGTACCTACTCCAATCACCCACAGAAGACTCTCGGACATTGTGACCTGCACAGGTCTCAGTGAACCCTATACGATCAGGTACCACCTCCTGATGTCCTTTATAGTTGCACCAAGTTGTAGCAGGTGAGATACAAAAATAAGGGAATAAGATACCCATTGAGAGTACAGCACCAGGGCCCCATTCTGTGTGGCCGCTCAGCCTGGGTCCCGCTACAATCCTCTTTCATGCTCTTTACCCAGTGGAGTGGGTAGGGCTTATCCCAGTTCCTGCAGCTGCAAAAGCAGCAGCAGTTTGCATACATGTATACATGGAACCAGGGGCTTGGATCCAATCATCACTGCAGAACCCTAGTGTGCCTGTAGAGTTGCCAACTCATAATCTTATTGCAAGTCCGATATTACTGTATTTAAAACGCATTATGAGCTTCTGGAATCAGTAGTTACCCAAGGAAAAAAAGAGGAAGTTTCTGAGTTTCATGGTCAGAAAGAAAAGATTGAAAACATGAATCCTAATAAGCTTCAAAAAAACCCCAAATGGCAATTTTTCAAATTATGTATATTTTAAAGAAATAATTTCCAAATCATCCTCATTGTCATCTCAGAGGGTTCAGGATTTTTTTCCCCCAACAGTTAGGATCAATAGTTCTGAATCTACGTACAAAACTCACTGCTATCAGTGACATGTCATGTTCCACACTGTTAGGACCACGCTGCTTCAACTGTATGCACATTCACTTTGAGATTTATCCTTTTCTTTGCAACCCTCTGGCTGCAATAGTGTTACTTGTGGTGCATCCTGGGGTACAGACATTTTTACAGCTGTGCTATCCATGCATTTTATGAGCAGCATCTCTCTGGTAGGTGGCAAGTGCTATGTTCCAGTACTATCATCCTAGGAGGATATACTTTATGACTGTTTCTAAAAAGAGAACTGAACCATAGCTAACTGAACCAACAGAATATCCTGCAGCTACTACTATGCACTTTGCTTAGTGGTAACACGTTTGGGGAATTTTGTAGGTCTGTTTCCCATAAAAGGGCAAGTCAGCAACCTAGAGTAAGGGTGTTCACGTATTTTTAATTGAAAAAATTAATATAAGCTCTGATTCCTAAAAAAGGGAAACATTACACCTGAATCATAGTGCAAACATGCTTCTGCTGAACTACAGCTTTACTTCAGCACTGTTTTCTGATATTGAGCAGACTGACCAATCAAGCTTATTTTAGAGAGAGAAGTACACTCACTGTTATTTATCAAAGAATTTTCATATTTGTCACCACGCTGATCTCCATGGAGAATAAAATGCTTCCAATGTCAGTCTTCCCAGACTGAAAAAATCACCAAAGTGCAGATTCTCAGATCTGTGCTCAACACAAAACACAAGTCAAGCCCCCTTTTAAAATCAGATATAGTATTACCAGAGAAGTAGCTAGCTGTACTAGCTTTCAATCAGGCAGAAGGGTCTGATGAGGTAGGCAGTAGTGTAACGTGGGGTTTGCAAGTAGAGTACCCACCCCATGTGTCTATTTAGGGGGGAGAGACTAGAATGGAGACTCTGCAGGAAGTCCCTGGTGCTGCAGCAGTAGTACCCTGCACTGTGGCTATAGCAGCAGCAGTCCAATGAGGCAACTCCACTCTGCTACAGCAGCAGCAACAACATCTGGGGCCAGGTAAACAGCTCCATGCCACCAGCACCTGGGGATATGAGCCCCTGGGGAGAGCAAAACTGACACCCCCTGACACCTCCTCCCCTTCAGGGTTTAGCCTTCCTCCCCTTCCAGTGGTTTGCCTAGGGCACAAAACCTTCTAGTTATGCCTGTGAGCTTTCACCTACAAAAGTCCGTGCCTCTCTAAACCAGTTAGTCTCTAAGGACACCTATACGCATGCACAACGCCTGTTCCAATGCATGCTAATTAGCATGCATTGGACCAGACTTGATTAATCGAGTGTGCTGGAGCACACTAATTAGCACACCCAACAGCCCAACAACCCAATGCATCATGTGTATTTAGCATCCCCATGCTTCAAAATGGTAGTGGGAGCGCTTTAACAAAAGCTCATTTGATGAGCTTTAGTTAAAGCACACCCACTGCCATTGTGAAGCATGCTGAATACATGAGACACTGTAGGCATTTTAATTAGAGTTGCTCCTAAGAGCCGCTTTAATTAAAGTGCCTCTAGAGGAATCCTGGGGAAACTCGAGGCACTGACCCTTGGAAAGAATGATGTTCTGCTTATTCTACCACCTTCTGGTAGTGTTCTGGTAGCAATGCAATCCCTAAAAGATGAGAACCCTTAGCAGCATACATGTGGACACTTCTGTCCAGTGACAATTGTGAACTGATTCCCAATTAAAGGAATGGTTTGTGTGTTATGTCTGTCCACACCTTAAGATAGTCACCCTTCCACCTTCTGCCTGTGCCAACCACAGAAGCTGATCAAGTTAAACTAAAAACAGAATATTGATGCTCCATCTATATTTCAATTATTCCTAAAAAGTTATTTTATACTTGCATGCCTTCTGGAAGTACTTTGGCAGGTGGTATGCCAAGTGCAAAAAATCTTGTCAAATTTTTCTCTCCCCCAAATTTAGATTAATCTATGCTGAAAACTGGGTGGATGTTCTGCTGTAAAATGTACACCTCTTTCCATATTGTACTTCCTTTAAAAGCAGGAAAAAATACAAAATACGAGTTCTGTTATTGATTCTTTTGATTAGTTTGTAAATCTGATTTTTTATGGTAGTGGTTGCAAGTAATGCCTTCTAATGTATAGAAAAGAACATATTAAAAAAATAAAATGGTAGCCATAAAACAGAGATGAGTGATGAAGCCCAAGAATGATAGTATATACAAATTATTCTAGGCGACAGTTCACTTTGGTATTCTGATTTGGGGTTTTCTGAATTTTGGATCAAGAGTTTCTGCCCAATTACAATGAATACAGGTAGCTATCTTTTTGGATATGGAAAGACATCATTTTTGTAAAACTTGATTCTGAGTCACTTCACTTTAAAACTACTTTTGACAGTATAACCAATAGATGAGGGTCCCAAGAGTGAAAAGTCTGTCCAGAGAAGGACTGCAGAAACTTTAGCTCTCTAGAAGTAGCTGGATGGAGGGTAATGCAGTAGATGCAATGCTTCCAGAGTGGCTCATTAGCAAAATGACAGTGGAGAGGCCCCTGGAGAGGCTGTACTGCTTACACTTCTTGGCCTCAAATTCATCAATTACTTGTTAACCTGAGGAAGTTAATAACCTTGTTGCTAATTTTTCCAGGCTAGGAAATATGCTTTACCCTGAGACTAGACTACAATTTAGAAGAAGACGTTAAGTGATAACTGCGTAGCGTAAACTAGGCCATCTACATTTCAATACATGCTTTGTCTATCACCACCTGTTAAGGAACACCTTTCAAGTTCTAGGCAAGGTTTATAGCTCAGTTTTTACAAATGTGTTAGCTGGCTCAGGTTAACTGGCACTTAATTAACACCAGGCAAAAAAGTCTGCTGTGGATATATACTTTAATGTTTTATTCCTCTGGCAAAACCTCTAGGAGAGCATCAGCAGAATAATCAATAACTGGGACAATATTGGCTTGCAGCTGCACTAGGGCAGTAGTTTGCACGCCCTGAGACAGTGGGGATGACTCAAGCCTGGTACTCTCTCTTCCAAAAGTGCCTATAATTTACAAATCCCCTTCCTTAACATGAAACTTATCTGAAGAAAAAGTAAAAAGGAATGGTGTACTCATATATAAACTGCCCAAGAAAAAGCATGCTTTGTTTTTATTTAAAATATGTGGCATTATTTTCTTTAATTGGGTTCTAGAAGAAGGAGGGAAAACATTTTAAAGATGACTAAACGGACCACTACTTTTTATTTTTAGTTTTGAAATAAAAACACCTATTTTAGACATTCTGATAAAGTTTTAAAGTAAATTAAATTTAGCCTTGGCAGTATTAAAATCCTTGCCCCAGTATTTCTGCCAAACACACAGCCTACCTTATGAGGTCCATTTCTGAAATACTTCAACAAAATACAGGTTCTCTGTAAGGATGGGATACCTAACAGTAGGTAAAATCAGTCCCCAGATTTTCTGAATTCTTCTTTTGGAATTACAAAGATGATACTGGGTGCATCTACATGAGGCGCTTTACTGCACCGTAGATTAATCTACGGTGCAGTAAAGTGTCATTATGTAATTGTGGGTAGCAGTTACTGCAAATTCAAATAGGCTAATGCGTGGTTTTCTACTACCTCTATATACAAGTAGTAAAGTTACTATGCATTAGCTAGTGCACAGCAGCATATGGGTACATAGCTGACCAGGAGCAAATTACTCCTGGTCAGCCCAGGCAGCAGGAGGCAGGAGAACTGTTCCCTCTCCCAGGTAGCTGCCTGCTTCCCATCCCCCGGCTCTAATCAGCCAATTGGACCTGGGGCTGGGACATCATCCCCTGCCCCAGAAACTGCCTGCTGCTGAGGCCCAGCTCCAGTCTTGAAGCTGCTGGCCCCAGCTCCGAGCTCCAGACATTGACCCCTGTTACCTCTCCTGGGACACAGATGCAAGGTGGGAGGCAGCTGCCCCAGAGGTGGGACAGCTCCTCCCATCCCCCATACCACAGCCAGCCCAGGGCTGGGACCTGGGGTAGCTGAGCAGGGCAGGAGTAGCCCTGACCTGAACTGCTCTCATTGGGTGTGTCCAGACAAGCCCACATGTGCTTTCTGCTGCATCTCAAACTGGTTTGAGATGTGACAAGAGGCTCGCTGGGAACAAAAAATCATTCCCCGTGCTGCATATTTGCAGCATGGGCTCAACATTTGATACCTGGATATCTAGGTATCAAAAAAAAAAACTCAGAAAAAAAGCAGGGCAGGGCATGGTCCAGGACTGTGCCTGGAGGCAACTGGAGGCTCAGGTCCTCCATAAAGATGCTCTGGTAGCTGGTCAGGGCGTCTTTGTGCTTACCCCTTGCCCTGATGCTGTAGCACTCTGCCTCCATGTGTGGAGCAAAAAGCGATGCAGGCTGCAGTGACCTGGACCCAGGCTCCATTCAAAGTAAGTAGGGGGTGCTGTTAGGGTTCAGGGGACCATGGGGGGAACTCAAGAGGCGAGGGTCCCCTGCTCACCCCCCACAGAGCCCACATGCCCCCCACCCTCCCCGTATGGCCCACAGCTCACAGGCAGCAGAAGCAGTCATTGATGTGCTCAGGGCCTCCTGGAACAATCCCCCTGCACTGCGTGGGACAGCGCAGCGAAGCTCAGCCCTGGCTTCTTGGCACCCAGCACTGCCTGTGTCATACTGCATAGGCTGCACCCGGCTCGGTGTGGTGCCATGTGGTCCCCTTAAGTGCTGTGGGGCCCTGGGTGACAGCCTGGAGCTGCTCAAAACTACATGGAGCCATGCTGAGCCAGGCGGGGCCCACTCTATGTGGCAGAGGCAGCGCTGGGTGCCAGGCAGCTGGGGCCGAGCTGTGATGCCCTGTACTGCAGAGTGGAGCTGTGCCGGGAGGCCCCAAGTGCCCCAGTGGTTGCTGCTGCTGCTGGTGAGCTGTGGGCCATGTTGGGGGGATCATGAGGGGGACATGTGGGCCATGTGGGGGGGCATGTGGGCCCTGTGAGGGGGCTGGGATCCTGTAGGGGGGCTGGGGCCCTGAAGGGGGGGGAGCTATGGGCCATGGGGGGCATGTGCTGTGTGGGGTGGCTATGCCCCGTGGGGGAATAGGGAACACACCCCTCCTGAGCAGCCCTCCCCAAACAGTCTCTCCCACACACATACCCACACACCCTATGCCCCTCCACTTCCCTTCCAACCCCCTCCTACAAAGCCCACATCCCCCCATCATGTACCAATCATGCCCAGCTGCCAGACAGGATGAGACCTGCTGGCAGGAGTTGTGGCTGCAGGGGGAGCTGTCCCCATATCCTATTTAGTGTAGGGGTCAGGGGGAGCTCTAACTGTTCTATGATAAAACCAAAAGCAAACAGCAAAACATATAGATATTTAGAATTTATTTTATTATGATGATAAGAGACACTGGTAGGCTTCCAAACTGCTTTGACATTGTAAATATATTAATAAAAAATTGCCCAACTGATCTCTCTCTCTCCCTCCCTCTCCATATATATCTAGAGGAAGAACATGGATTTTGGAGTGTTTTAGAGTGAATTTGGGATTTTTTAATCAAAGATTTTGCAGTTTTTAAATAGGAAACACCAGGATTCCTGCTATTGAGGCGAGTGGCAGGACCCAGACAGAGAAGCCTGCTCAGGGCTGGCACCCAGGACTCAGCTGGAGGTGGCTGACCTCCTGGCAACTTGGGGCTTTGACAGTTCAAGCACAGATGTGCTTCAACAGTTCAAAGCAGGCCACCACACTAAGAACATCTTCCAAGCAATAGCTGCCCAGATGGTAGGGCACACATGGCAGTAGTGCTGAAAAAAGGCTAACTGCTTCAGCCATGCAGTCCCCATCTGGGTCTGGCATGCATGCTATTTTCCAGGGCAGGTTTTTATACTGCTGGGACCAGCAGGCTCTAGCTCCCCTGGCTACAGATCTTGGAGGAGCTGGACAGGGTTATTTTGCCACAAGTGGCACAACTTGCTCCACACCAAAGTGCGTATCTGGGCATGTGCGCTGAAGCAAAAATCCCTGGCTTGGATTTGTGCTGCTCCTATATGAGCTGCTGCAAGTGCACAATGCCTGCATGTGTGGACGCACCCATCAGGGGCAAATTTGCTCCCAATTGGCACATGTGTAGATATGTTCCAAGGGAAAGCTTACTACACAGTATTTTACTGTGCAGTAAGCTTTCAGTGCATTAATTGCACATGTAGATGTGCCCACTATGACCTGAAACTCTTGGGCACAATTTGTCTCAGAGATGTTCTGTGAAATGACTTAGTTGTTGCAACCATAAAATAATAAAACATTTTTATGTGATCTACTCCACTGTTAGCATCTTGTTTCTTTCTTCCTTTCTTTTTTTTGGTACAGAATATCTCATTTATATTGACGTGTTTTGGGACTTTTTTCCTCATCTTTTTGGAAGGCACACCCCCTCCACCTCCCTTTATCTCATATAAGGTCAAAATATACAATGAAAACCGTGGATCTTACTTGTAGGAAAGAATCTAGTCCAATTTTTAGTTAGACATGCCAAACTGGCTAAATTCCCATCTTGTCAACCAGGGATGGATCTGGGGGTGGGGGGAGTCCTAAACTGGTGAACATGAACCCTGCTTTGATTCCTGCTTCACCCAAAGTTTAAAACCAGCTTTCTGGCAGTGGTGGCAGCATTTCTAGTTCGACAGTACTGAGGGAGTCAATTGACTTCATGGCCCATTGCAATCTACCTGATTTCTTCTAAACTTTTCATTCCACTGGTGTTACGACCCTCTTTTCTATTTAATGGTCTTCATGTTCCACCAATCAAGCTATCCTTTGTTCTGAAATTTGACTGTCAGCTGCTCCTGGTAATGAAGCTCCTATTTCACAGCTCTGCAGACTACATTTAGCTTTTCCCAATGAAGTTATATTTGTTTTCCTTCAATATAGCTCAAGCTCCCTAGCATATTAGTAAAGCTTCTAGCTTATTTTTAACTGGAGAAAAATGTCTTATTTCATATGTGATTATGCACCTCACCATCTGCACCCCCCTTTTCAAAATACTAGATCTGCCCATGGTATTACTCAACTTATTCACCTAAATCCATCAATTTCAGTGGATGAAATGAGGACTGACTGCATTTCTAGTGTTTAATCCTGCTGAATGATATATAATTAGCACAACTGAACTTTTTCATACAATATTTTCTTGTTGTTTCTTTTTCTGAAAATACTTTAAAAAATGTTCCCAATAGAAAGTAAATAATTAAAATGGCATTTATTATTAGATACCAACACGATATTGAAAACATTGTCATGAGGATAAACAGTTTCTGACCTACAGATCTTACAAACTGCCCTTAAGTAGCTTTCCTGAAATCCTGATTGTAGACACCACATGCTAATGATCAACCTAACCTAAAAGTACTTCCTGAAAAGCATCACACTGATTATCTATTCTATACTTTGCAAAATTAAATTAAATTAAATTATAGAAAATAAAATAATTATTTCTTAATACAGTGGTTATAGAGCATACTGAAAAATGGGAATAGACTAAAATTAAGGAGACAAACTAAATTTTCACACTAGCAGTTGTTTCCATTCAATTCTGACATGATCAAAGTTTTCCAGCTGATTCTCACTTCCAACTACCCATTATATCCTGTAGCCATTGATTAATCTCTATTAATAATTTCCCACAGTATAGTCTCTCACCATATACCATACCTTCTGTTACATCCTTACCACAGTCTAATTATATTTTATAAACAATTGTTGTGTCTTTGGTTATAGATCATGATAACAATAAAGTCTAACGGCCCTCCCAAGCGAGACCCTAAATAGGGAACATCAATTTTAGTGTAAAATTTGCATTCACTAAGTAGTAAGAAACTAGCACCGAAATATCTCATTTAGCAGTATGTTGGCATCATTTCCATCCCCACTACAAGTTATTGTGAGATCTTCGTTTGTCAAAAATGTAAATACACATTTTATTAAGATAACAGAGTCTGTGGTGAGGTAATACAGGGGTGGAGGGAAGCTTAACCAGGTCATAAATGTTAAAATGTAAAAGGAGGAAAATGCCTGTTATTCATCTTCCATGCAGTATTCAGACATTCATGAAATTGAAAGTTAATGTACCAGGGACTTTCATTATCTGACCCATTCTATCCTATCTATTAGAATCCCATAGTACTGGAGACAGAGGACCAATATGTCACTAACACAAGACGGAAAAGGTCACAAAAACTAAGCATCAATAAGGCATTACTTCTCTATTAAATTCCACACTGCTCAGCAGAAAATACAGTTGCTGAAACCAGAATATTTTATTATGTAATTCAGCTAAACCAAGAGAAATATATGTTTACCAAGGCCAGGGGATAATGATTAGTTGTCGAGTTAAAATAATGGCTTCTTTCTCCAGTTCCTCTATTAAAGACATTTTGTTTGTTGAAAAGAAAAACATATATATACAGGCATTTCTTGTTTGTTTTCCAGAGCTATTCCTTACAAAATAAGTACATACTGTTCCTCTGACATCAGAGTTCTACTTTCATGCTCTTAATTTTTGTCAGTTTGTTGCAAGTCAAAATAAATGTAGTCTCTTGTCTCTGTTTAGTGGCATGTTATAATAAAAAACATCAGTTATAATAAAAAACATCAGGATATTTACAGTAAATCTCACTAGACTGCTAACCAGTTTTAATAATAAAAAGATAAAATATGATGCAATGGTTCTTTGATATTCAATCCTCATTTTCCTATTTTCTGTAACATCCCCAAATCCTTACTATGTATTATTTGTACCCGTTGTAATTTATCCTGCTCAGACAAAAAAAATCATAAAATGGCTAGGAAAATGATAAATAAAGCAATCAAGGGAATATTATGAAACATATTATGCAACTTTTAAAATGCCCTACACCTTTTCCACTGGCCACTATGGAGAATATGCATATATCTTCCAATATGAAAAATATATAAATATTCAAGACATTTTGTGCCTTGAATTCCTATCTAGTCTTCATTTCAGGAAGGCACTGTATGTAGGCCAAAACCTTGGTAGAGGCCTGGGACTCACTTGCTAGGACACTTGTGGTTAAACTGAATCACTCACCTACATGCAAAAGAGTCAGGGCACCTAATAGGTTATTCATTGTGAGGATTTGGGGCTACGTTACTTGCTCCCTACTTAGTCCAAGAAAGCCAGAAATTGCAAAATCTCTGGCCAAAAATTATTTGTTTGACAGTTTTTATAGAGGGCCAAGGATAATGATGGAGCAAAATGGAAGGGATTTTTTTCAGTACGTCAGCTGGCTAAATTCCTGTTGAAATGAACTTGTTGAAATTCAGACTTGCTGAATTTTAATTACTGAGATTTTATTGCTTTGGAAAAGCATTTTTATTTAAAGCTAAAGTAGTAGTCTTCTTTTAATAAGTGACCCTAATAAGTGTCTAGCTTCATTCATCAAAATTACCATTACAATTATTTGAAAGGATGAAAACGGACAGAGTAGGGTAATTTGGGTGGTACAGAGAGATACTAAAGCAAGGAACAAAATGAAATTATGGAAATAACACTTAGGTAAAATATCAGGAAAATATTTCGGGGAGTATAGCATGTTTTCCTGAGGGAGACAGTAGAAACTCCATCACTTGGGATTTCTAAAACTAAAAGTTGGACAAAAGAGTACAAAGTTATACCACAGGGAACAATTCTGCATTACCAGGGTGATGACCTGGATGACCTAATCTATACTTAAATGGTCTTTTCCATCCTCATTTAGCTGTTATGATTGATATTTCTGATTGGATTGTCATTGAAATCTGAAAAGGGGTTGAAGGCAGCCTTGAAAATTACTTTAGACAATTTAATGTACTAAACCTAGATACGATAGATATGATTGGGGATATTAATCGTCAGGTATATAGAAAGCCTTTTTTCTTTTTTTTAAAAAGGGATCCTACTGTTTGGGGAGATGGAAAGGTATATTGGGCATGATTTTTACCACATTTGGGTAAGTGCTTTGCAATGAATCATGATGCAATCTTTATTTATTCTATTATTGACTTTTCTTCTTCACTCTGCCTGCAAGAATGAATCAATAGTTACACAAACAATGCTGGTAGTTAGTGGCTAACATCTGCTCCTGTTAGCAGGTCCCTCAGGCACAACATAGCACTTCTGCTAGGAATAAACTTAAACTTAAACACCATAAACAAATTCCCAGTACTTGACATGCCCTGCTATACCATTTCCCAGTCAATATGCTTTGTTTACAAATGCACCCTTGCTGTTGAATGAGGTTCTTTTTTTGGTCATGGATTGGATAAATGAGTCTTTTGCCAACCTTAAATGTCTATTGTTTTACCAGTACAGTAACATATAGCTCAAAGCTAAAAGACTTGAAACTAATACTGATTTTTGTTAAAGTCAACACCAGTGCTCAGGGACAAAAGATTCTGCCAACAGTGATTTGAAGAAAGATTCTTCAATAGTTCCTTCAGCTATCCAGTGTCCCCGTTTCGCGATACTTAAAAACCTGGGGAAATATGTCCCATCTATGATTACTTCTCATGTGTACAATTACTGCAAGCGAAGATATGCATGTTTGTACCTATCACATGTTCCAATATTAGAAAAAAATAAGTATCAAATTGGTTGAACTAACCTCTTTCCCTACCTTCAACAGCCTGTCATGGCTAAGTCAGCACACTTGAATTCTTGAACTGTAAAGTACTGTAGCTTCACTGGGACGTCAGTACAGGACACAAAAACAAATGATCTGTTTTACTTTTAATGCTTTTGTAGTCCAGTAAATAGTTAAAGGTTACACAAAAAGTCTCGTAAAAGAACCTTTCAGCATACAACATGTAAAAAGCCTCAGAGCAGTACAATATTAAAGTCTGAGCAGACAAATAAAAAAAAAATGAAATACTGTCTGGCAAAATGGCTATTTATTTATTTAACATGTTTCCTTTTATTATTGTTCCCAGTGATTGCTATTACAGTTTTAATTAGATCTTCTTGCCAAAACTCATTATCCAAAACCTGGTACAGTGGAAAAAAAATAATACACTCAGCCTATTTATAAGTTGCTTTAATTATTTTGCTCTTAAAGAACAGGGACGCTATTTTCTAACTTCAATCTGACCTAAAACAAAGCGATAAGAATAATGTGAAAAAAAATCCTTCAACATTATATAATCAGTATTTAATGAAGTTCACATAATCTTCTATAGTAGATTCATTTAATAGGGCCATGTAATAGGTCTAATAAAATATTCCCTCATTGAATACTATTTTCCCAAAAGAACAGTGATGCAATTGCCAGTCAGATACCATAGGCTATGAAAATGATTGTGAACTGGTAAAGAGGTAGATGCATCCTTCTATAAAGCTATTCTGGTCTAGGTAGACTGCCACCAGATACCAGCAACTGCTTATGTGAACTCTGCTTAGCAGCCTTAAACAATTTCAGGTGTTCAAAAGACAAAAGCCACCATTACACTTGGCTAAGAAAGGAGCTCAGCAAAGCAATAAAAGACTGATTTAGGATTGATTCAGGAAAGCACTTTAAAATTTTAAGCATGAGCTCAAGTTCCCTGCTTAAGTGCTCTCTGGAGTCAGGGTCCAAGGAATCCTCTTCCCTTTCCTCACCTGAACTTTGAGGCACATCTAAAATGACTGAATTTTGTGTACCAATGCCTGCCTATGGGAGAGGGAAGGGATAGTCCTGGACACTGCATTGTTTAACAATGAGGGACCACCCAGGATGGAGGTTGTCCACATTTCAACAGAGCAGTCATTTTAGGGACTCTTTGGGACAACCCCAAAATTAAGGACTCGTCTGGAAAAAAATCAGATGGTGTGCTGCCTTAGGTATATCAAGCAAGGCTATATGAAATAGAACTGTCCGTGCTCCTGCCAGTGCTACACCCATTCTAAAGATTAACATTTACTTCACTCTCCTGGAGTTATCTATTCAGCATCCTGCATCACCACAAATAAATTTCACAGTTGAGCTACTAGATCACTGAACTGTATGGTGAAATGCAGTTAGTCTGAAATCAGGTAAAATAAAAAAGGAAGATGGCAAAACTAATCCAATAGCAACATGTAATAGATTCCAAACTCACGCAGCTCCAAGATGTTTAATAAGAGCAATGTTAGACTCTTTGTGTTCAAAGTCTTTCCATTACATATTTGAGAATGATTTATGTAAAAGAAAAGTAAAAAACACATAGGAAATGAAGTGAAAGAACAGTGGCACAGAAGTTTCAAAATCAAATTATATTAATTTTTTCAATTCCTACTTTACAATCTGTAGTGCTACCATCCTTCACTGTCAAATATACTACTAATAACATTAAATAGTTAGCAAGGATACTTTTGTATTTCAGCATATGGAAAACATCTAAGTTTCCATTTCTTTTTGTTTGTTCAAATAAACTGATATTGCTCCATAGTCTAGCTCAATTTTTGAAGTGGCATTACTGAGGACAGTCTCAAATGCCTTTCAAACTTCATAGAAAAAGTTTGTCTGATCCTATAAGTAACTTTCCCATTTTGAAGCACATACAAATTCTTTGATAGCTTTTGGGGGAGGAACCAAAAACCAAAATTAGATGTACTTGCAGACAGGGCTGTGCGAGGCTTCGGGTGCTGATTTGATTTGGAGGAGATTCGGCCCGATTCAGCGGCCAAATCTCTGAATGCAAATTGAATCAGAAGCCCAATACAAAGGTCTGAATAGATTCAGAAAAGATTTGGAGAGCTTCTGAGATTCGGGCAGTCCCTGCTCGCTGCCACAGGGAGCTGGACCCAGACGCCATGCTAGTACGTAGGGGATGGGGAAGGGAGAGCTGGAGGAGACGGGAGGGGACCATAGGAGGGCCCTGCCAGGCCGCATCCCCTACCTGCTCCCCCAGCCCCCCTGAGCACTCCTGGGGCCTGTCCAGTTCAGAGATTCGGCTGATTTGGCAGTAGCTGAATCTCCGAATCAGACTCGGCTGAATCAATTCAGGACACTGATTCGAATCACCGAATCGAATCACTGTCCCCCGAATTGGCTGAATTTGAATCTGAAGTGAATACCAGCTGCTTCACACAGGCCTACCTGCAGACTCATTTGTACATAAACTGTGAAGCAGATGCACTTGCTGCATAATTGGGGATAATCATTAGAAATAGCAACACTAAAAAATTTGGGGTCGCCTGCTACTTAGTGGTACAAACTAGTCCTTAGACCAGTGGTGTCAAAGATGTGGGCCACAGAGCCCTCTCATCTGGCTCAAGGTGCTGCCCATGGGCCTCAGAAGTTATGCACAGGCACCATGTAAGGCACTTATGATGCCTGTTTCAGCTACTCCATGACTGTGCTGCACGTGGTGCCTGCTACAGTGCGCATCTCAGAGCAGCAGAGTGGCTATCATGTGCAGCACAATCCTGGAGTTTCAGGGGCTGCACTGCATGTGGTGGCCACTCTGTGGCTGAGCTGCACAGCTCCAGAGTAACAGAGCAGCTGCCGTGTGTAGCACAGCCCAGTAGCAGCCAGAGCAGAACTGCACTGTATATAGCACCCACTTCAGCTGCTCCAGGACATATGCTGGATCTGACATGCAAGGCTGGCACGCAGATCTGATCAGGCCTGCAGACTGGCCCCACACCACAGGCTTGGATGAGTTTGATGCTCTTGCCCTGGATTAAAGGGGATTTTGGTGGGGACATGCATCAGTAGAAGGGTCTATTTACCTGGCTTGGATCATATGGGCTAGGGACAGACATTCATAGATTCGTAGACTGTAAGGGGCTGGAAGGGACCTTGCATGATCATCAGATCCAGCCCCCCTGCACTAGGCAAGAAAGACAACAGGGGTCAATTCATGATCCTACCTTTTGGGGTGCGCAATTCTTCTGCCTCTTTTCAGAAACTGATTAATAACTTGGTACAAGTGAACTGTGAACAGTTTGCAGTGGCCTACATCAATGACATCACCATCTTCAGTCAGGATTTTGAAACACCTGATTCATCTAACTGCTGTGTTAGGTAAGATCAGGCAGGCTGGACTTGCAGTGAAAGCCAAGAAATGTCACTTGGCATTACCTTAAGTGGTGTATTTATGACACCGTGTGGGTGGTGGCAAAATTGCTCC
The DNA here is from genome assembly GCF_001723915.1 of Gavialis gangeticus. NCBI lineage: Eukaryota > Metazoa > Chordata > Crocodylia > Gavialidae > Gavialis > Gavialis gangeticus. The sequence continues at coordinate 83,280,322 of NW_017729034.1, forward strand.
CATGTGGGATAAGATCAAGGCCATTATAAATTGGCCACATTCAAAAAGCCTGAGCCTGAGTTGATTCAATCTTTGCAAGTTAATTTAACCTGGCTAGGCTGAATCAGTTTGTAACTGCACAGATATCCCAGAAATGCAGGCACATTCCTGTGGTGGCTCAGGCTAGAAGCTGGGAGGTGCTGGAGCAGCCCTCCCTTACCTTCCAAAGTGCTGAGCTGAGGGGAGGCATGGCAAGGCCACAGGAGAATCCTCTGATTAGGGAGGGGTCCCCCTCCTTCTGATCAGACCAGCAGGGAATTGATAACTCAGTGTTCATCACCCCATTAAGAAAACAGAGGGACATTATCAGCTCCATGTTGATTCTGCCTTTGTCCCGTCTGCCACAGCATGTACTGTAGCCAGCATATGGTCTGCTAGCAAATGCTGAGAAGTGTCTGTGTACAGCAGAGGAGACTGGGGAATCCCTGCTTAGCAGGGAGTGGGGAGGGCAGGGTGGAAGCAGGGGGAAGCCAGGCAGATGCCTGCCAGCCAGCGAGCAGAGGGGAGGGACCAGCTCTGATGTGGAGCAGAGAGCCCACCCAGCCCAGAGAGCATGCCAGGATCTTGGGGGAGTCTGATTTAACTTAAACCAGGAAGGGGTCTGGGGCAGACATTCCATAAACTGGTTTGACTCAAATCAGTTAAGTCTCATACTACATTCAAGCAGGTTTATATCAAACTAGTTTCAGCCATTTTCAAACTGGTTTATGTGAACTAAATGTCTGTTCTGCTACAGGTTTAAACCAGTTTCTGATCACTTAAACCGGTTTATGTGTAATGTCTGTCCCTAGCCTAGGAGAATTTTGGGAGCTGATTAAGAACTCTTCTGCAGACTAGCTGGCTTATGGTGAAACTACGTTTGCTAAATGAAGAGCATGCTCTTTGACTCAAAAACACATTTAAAAACCCATTCGTGAAACAGCTTAGTGCACAAATTGTCAAATGCTGCCAGCTTTATCAAATCAAAACCAATTTGCTCCTGACTGGGGTTAAGGGCTACTAGCAGATTTCATATCACAGCTAATTTGACTCCAGCTCTGTTTTAAAATAAATAAATAAAACAACAATTTTTCTATGCTGGATAAAATCCTGCCACTCCCATTCAATAACAAGAATTAAATGGAAATGTTACTTCTACCAGAGAGCTGAGGCCAGTGAGCAAGGGGAAAAGACCAGAGGGACCAAGCAGACAAGCAACGGTAGACCAAAAGGAAAGTAAAACAATGCAGCTGCAGCTAGGGCTTTGAGAAAGCTGACATGGGGGGAATGAAGAAGTAGCGCTACATTTTCCACATATGAGGAGGAGAAGGCAAGGATTATCATAGCCTCTGAACCTCTACTCCCCTTCCCCTCCTTCTCCTGAGACACAAAAGGGGCAATAACTGGAGGCTGAGCTGCTCTTTCCTAAAAAATATCAAAAAGCAAAATTTTTAGAAGAACCTTACGGGCCTGGGGACCATCAAGCAAGGCACAGTGTCAAAAATAGCAGAGGAGACCAAAAAGAGAGTGGAAGTCTTCACTAACTAATTTGATTTGGTTGGGGCATCAGCACTAAGGGCACTTTTACACGTGCTCTGATGCCTTCTGATTAAAATGAGTAGTAGCAGACTTGCACTTTCTAGGCAGAACGCTCCAGCGTGCTGCAGCATCTTGAATATTCAGCGTCCCGTGTTTCAAAATGGCAGTAGGGGCACTTTAACTAAAGCTCATTGAACGAGCTTAAATAAGCCTTTCTTAAATAATGGCTCACAAAATAATGGTCAAATAGCTTAGTTTTTCATGTGCACGATGATACTGGATATAGTCAAGTGTTTGAATTTTTCAAATGTGAATTTTTTCAATGCATGGGTAAACAAACAGATCAAAGCTATCTTGAATGAAGTGGTCCAAACATCAACAGGGAATGAGTTTTTCTCCCTTCTTCATAGTCTTGAAACAAGATTAAAAATGTGAAACAATAGAACAATTTACCTATAGAATAGCTTTGATTATTATTTTTAAATAAACAGATTGATTCCACTCATTTCTTCACTACAGATAATATCTGAACCCTAATCAAGTGAAATCAAATTTTCTGGCCTTCTTAGAAAGCAAACTGTAGAAGGAATGATAGATGCTAAACTAGATTGTAGCAGAGTATACTGAATTAGTTCATTAATCTGTTGTTCACTAAATTTTTCAGTTGCATCAAGTCATGTTTATCCAACCCAGCTCTAGTTTCTAAAACCTCTTTGTTCTAAAACAGGTTTAAATGTAAGAAATTTCCACGATATTAATTGCATCTGTGGCAGGGTAGAGAAATATAATAATAATAATAATAAAAACAGCTCCACCAGCTCATATACTTACCATCACCTCAAGCCTTGTGTTTCTGAGCACTGACTCAGTTCAATGAGACAAAAATCAATCTCTATTTTCACTCAAAGCTAATTTGTCACAAATGCATTCAGAAAATGCACTTACTTGTCCTAATTCTTTTAGCTTGTCTCATTTTCCCTTCAATTCCTTTCCCTGGCCAAGGAAGATGATCTGATTAAGTCTCCTGTTAAAAGTAGCACTGAGTTGGCTGAAGACTTCTTTTGTACCCTTGCCAACTAAAAATGATTGACATTAATAATAACCCATATTGTAGCTAGTCTCCACACTGATAGCAGTAGCAGTAGCTGATGCAGAGCCAACACCAATGTTTTGAAACATGCAGGGAAACAAA
>NW_017729034.1:83288070-83289664 GCF_001723915.1 Gavialis gangeticus
TGTACCCTTGCCAACTAAAAATGATTGACATTAATAATAACCCATATTGTAGCTAGTCTCCACACTGATAGCAGTAGCAGTAGCTGATGCAGAGCCAACACCAATGTTTTGAAACTTACAGGGAAACAAAATGTGCCCACATACCTGGCAGCAATAAGAGCACACTCGCTGATGGATGGGAATAAATATAAAGGCTGATAGCGCTGTAATAAAACAATAATGATAACCTAAAATTATTTATTGCAGAGAAAGAACACCAATGCCTACACAAGCTAAGCTATAAATGGAAGTTGACATCAACGGCTGACTTGATGAGAAAAAACATGGACTATGTTAATTTGGGAGGTGCCAACTGTTTCCCCGCCATCTCCTTCCCAAGGTGGAAGCTATTTAAGAAGTGACAGTGATCTACAGAGGATAAAAAGAAACAATGGAAGGTCATACATAACTTTTTAGTCCAGTATTTTTACTATAATCAATGGCCTTCCTTTAAATTATGAAAATCAAAAAATTGCGTCAGAAAAGTCCGAAGTCGTAAAACAATCAGAAACTTCTTCCCCAGGATCTGAAGTCTGTTTCTATCTGCTGTATTTACAAAAGAAAGGCAGTAAGAGGAACTATCATACTTCCTTTCAAGAGAACATGCTTAAATGATATTATTCGAAGAATGGCAGCCATTGAAAACTAGTGCATCACATGAAGGGGGGTGGAAGGCCTAAGAATAGGTACTACCATAAACTCAAAGTCTGATATGCAATAACAAGTGAGCACACTCTATTACCATCTAGCTAACATATATAGCCAAGCTAAACCTATACTGGCACACTTATGTGAGAGGCCTTGTGGCATGTTCTGGACATGGTCGGTGGTCTGAAATGCAGTGTTGCCATAGAAACACCTGTGCAATGAAGCAGGTATATTGTTGCAAAGGATTTTGGGGAAACCAATACAGGTTCCCATGGTAACATTTCTGAGGAACCAAATCAAAAATGTTCCAGGGCCTTTCTGAGCAATAGGTAGGAGAAGAAGAAAATAATGCAATATTTTATTATGTGGAACTTATAATCTTATAGTCACAAAAAATGATGGTAAGGTCATTAGAATTCAAAATCAAAATGTGAAGGGCAGCACCAGAAGATGTTATGACCATAACTAATATTTTGGTCAAACAGTTGTATGAGACCACAAAAACAGTGTATGCAGAGATCCAGAGATAAAGAAAAACAGCGAGTAAGGTAACAACAGCATTTCAGCAAGTAGCATGAAGGTAAGATGGGGGTTTTAGGCCTCCAATTTTCTCCCAAATACTTGTAAACTTATACATACAACCAATATAACAGCAGACTCTACAAGTGCATGGCATGTTATCTGCAGTATTTGTGTTCTGTGTAAGAAAAGGAGATGGATCTTGCCAATGAGAATGATGGGCAGCATGAGAAAATGGACATATGAAATGGATGCAGTGTGAAATGGACCCACGCTGCCTCCAGCTCTTGTCTCCTTGTTGATCCTTTTGCTCTTCATTTATGCTCTCACCTAGGGTAGCTTAGTGACAGCAAAGTCACTAACATGAGATGCCTGTATCCAGGATCCT
>NW_017729034.1:83294664-83302440 GCF_001723915.1 Gavialis gangeticus
TGAGTTCCACACTTTAATTGCAGGCTCTGTAAAAAACAACTTCCTTTTGTGAGTTTTAAACTTACTATCCACTATTTTATTTTGTGACTCCTAATTCTTGTACCTAGGGAGAGAGTAAATAATAAATCCCTATCTACTTTATCTTTGTCATTTACTATTTTGTAAACCCTTATGTCCCTCCTCAAGCGTCTCTTTTCAAAACAGAACAGGCCTGGCCTCTTTAATCTCTCCTCATATGGAAGCCCCTCCACACCACTAGAGAGATGGGACTAAGACTGTAAAGATTTGCTTTTTAGGAGGCATATCTGAAATTGCCTGTAGAATGGAAATCCTAATAAAAGAACAAGGCTTATTAAAGTCACAGGAATCATCCTTAAAAAATGGATTCCCTAACAGCAGTAGATTTGCACTTAAACTGAATTAAATGAGGCATTTGCTTGGGTTAATTGCAGACAAACTAGACTAGTAAATAGTTTCCATCTCTTCAAAGTAATCCCTTTCCTGGTCAGAGTAATAGCCTTTCTGGTTGTCCCAATAGCAACATTTCTCTGCTCTCCCTGGATCTATCTATTAGCTCCAATCTTCAGATTACTGAAGACTAACAGGCGCAATAGGAGCTGGGATCTCTACAAGGTATTCCACTGAGGAAGTAAAGAGCTTTAACATTGGTTAATGGCCATCTTTCAAACATTTAACAACCTAGCTCATATAAATAGCTTTCACAGTTCACTTGCCTGGCTTCACCTGGTGTCAGTCAGGCCTCTTATTGAATGCCCCTAAGCAGTCATGAAGTATGATTTATGGACAGAGGCCCAGACCTCTCTGTAAATGTAAGCAGCCTAAGTTGGAAGGAGCTGCGCTCAGAGCTGCTGTTAATGGGAACTGCACGTGGTCGGCCTCTATAAAATCTGGCCATTTTAGGACACTATTTTAAACTGGAATTTAAGGGGGAGAAGCATTTCATTTTACAAACTTATAAAGAACGTGCTCTTAAAAATGGCAAAATGCAGAAGAGGAAAATCCTAATTCTAGAGTGACTTTCTAACCCTAGACAAGCACTTTATTTAAATATCTAATTAATTATTGAAGAGACAGATCTAGTAATCTTTACTTGGGTACACCTTACCATTCACTGAAACCTTTGTAAAGGCTTACTGTTATCAGTCATCTTCTAACTTTAGGGAGAGTGCTACCAAGTGTTGCACTTTGGTACAAATTATATATTTTAGGACACCAAACAGCTGTACTGTAGTTGATAACAACAACAACAGTAACAACAACAATAATACAAATAAAAACAAAGACACATTCAATAATTTAATGGAGAACTTGGTATCGTCAAATCCTCAACCCCTACCGATTTTAATGTTTTTCACAGGCTCAAGCTACGCATAATATACTGGAATTCTGCTTCTCAGAAATACCACGTAGTTCACCTCCCCCCGCCCTTCCACATACAAACACACACGCTTCCCCTCAAACCCCAAAATCTCCTAAGCACTTTGGTTCCTGGGAAGTTGAAATTCGTATCACCAAAACACTTAACAAATCCGAAGTGAAATGGTCTCACCCTCCCTGTTCTACTATGCAGGTTTTCTAGTGGGACCCTGAACCACTTTATTTAAAGTCAGCCATTCAATAGCTGCCTAATGAATTTCCCTAAGTATTTAACAAATTACTCTGTAACTGTCCCTATTAAATGCGAATGAACTCACAATGCCAACTGCTGAAGAACTGCTTTTTCTTACACTGACGTGCTCCACAATCCATGGAAAAAATAGCATAATTTCACACATCTCAATGATGCAAAAACCACATGCATTTTAAAGCACTGGATACAGGACTGCCCTGAGGACCACAGAGAGCCATCAAGAAAAACTGCTTGAATAGCCAAAAACCATCCTGATTGAGCAAGCCTTTTAAGAAAGAGAGAGACCTTTTATGAGCACTTAGTAACTCTGACTGCATTTGTGTCAGAAGAGCAGAAAGAGACCCTGTACATCCAGGTACATCACAGAGTATTGTAGACAAGCTCTTTCTTACCAGACCAGTGCCTATACTTGCTGAGTTCTCATGAGATCATATTTGTCTTTTTTACAGTCACATCTCATAGGTAGCTCATAGGCAGTCTGTGATTGTCTTATACCCCTATTGTTTCCAAATAATGAACCCCCCCATTTGTAGAGGAACTTGTTTCCAGTCCTTGTTGCATTTTCATTAAATTTCACTCTACTTCTGCTATTCCAGGCCTGAACATCATCCAGTTCTTCCTGTGCAATACAGTATAATTCATCCTTGGTTTTGACTACACCTCCCAATTTTGTGTCAGTAGCAAATTTCACAAGGACTCTCCTTTATTATCTGCCGCAGTTACTAACTGAAATATTTAGTCAGATCCTCCTCTTAAAGTATACCTTTTCACACAACCCACTGTTTCAGGCTCATAGGCTAGGGACAGCCATTACACATAAACCAGTTTAAGTAATCAGAAACTGGTTTAAACCTGTAACAGAACAGATGTTCAGTGCACATAAACCAGTTTGAAAATGGCTGAAACTGGTTTAAGATAAACCTGGTTAAATGTAGTATCAGGCTTAACTGATTTGGGTCAAACCAGTTTATGCAATGTCTGTCCCAGACCCCTTCCTGGTTTAAGTTAAACCAGACTTCCCCAGTATCCTAGCATGCTCTCTGGGATGGGATATCTGCTTTAGACAGCAGAGCTGGCCCCGCCCCCCTCCTCCCTGGCAAGAGCTCTGGCAGAGATTGCAGGTACAGCAGGGTCTGCTTGGCTTCCTCCTGCTCCACAACCCTTGCTGCTCAAGCAGGAATCCCCCCCTCTCTCCCTCCCTCCCATTTCCCACAGCACAAACCCCAGCTCCACAGATCCTAGGCATGTGGTGTGCCAGCTAATGCTGAGAGGTCTGTTATGTGTTTATGTCTCTGAATTCACTGGGACAGGTGAACAGAGCAGTGTCTGCTTAGGAGTTTTAGAGCTAATCAACAGGTCAGCTGGTAATTCCTTCCTTGGAACCAGCTGTTTAAGAAGAGCTTGAACTGATGGAGAGAGGCTATTGTTTTGCTGATGGGACAATAAACACTGCTATCAGCCCCCTGCTGGCTTGCTTGCATGTTAGTTTACTGAAGACAGTATGAAGAAGCAGGGAGGGAGATTGAAAAACTCCACATCATCAACAGGTGCATGCACTGCACCCTCCCCACCTTGCCTCAGAGTGCTAGCCCGGGGCTGGGGGCTGGCAACACATCCACCCTTGAGCAGCCAGCAGGGAAAAGCCTGGGATAGTGCTGGCAGGCCTCCCTAATCAGATGTCCTGCATGGGCCTGGCCATAACCACCCCCTCAGCTCAGCACTGTAGAAAGGAAGGGAGGGCTGCTCTAGCGCCCCTGGCTTCTAACCTGAGCCACTGCAGGCATATGCCTGAATTTCCTCAGTCCAAAGAGAATGTCTGTGCAGTTACAAACCAGTTTAGCCTAGCCAGGTTAGACTAACTTGCAAAGGTTGAATCAGTTCAGGCTCAGGGTTTTTGAATGTCTGTCCCTAGCCATAAGGAACATGTATGAGGAGGGGGAAGGCTACAGTCGGGTGTGAGGACTCCTGCTTGAAGCCCTATTTTGATACAGAAATATTCTGCGAATATGAGTGCCTTGCTGATGTGGTTTTACAACTTAGCAGCAAAATGGTGCACTCTCCTCTTTCAAGGCTAACATTGTTGTACAGGATCACAGCCATACAGGTTGGAGCTGAGATCAATGGAGTGAGTAACTAGATGGTTTCAACAAAGTTGCTTAGAGAAAAGCCATTACTAAGCTAAGTAAAATTGTAGGTTAAGTTACAGAGCACCTAAAGGGCAACTCTCTGGCTGTATGTTCACTTCCTCTTCCTGCTCCACCCAAGGACTCTGGGATTTGCAGTCCAGAATTACAGCAGCAGGACTCTGTAGGGTTGTTCATCACCTCTCCCCCCACCCTGTAGAGTGGGCTGCATCCCTAGCTGGACTTGTTCCCCTCACTCCCTTGTCAGCCAGCCCTTACTGTTCCAGCTAGGGAGCAGAGGGGCAAGGCCAACTCTGCTCTCTGGAGCAAACAGCCCAGCACAGTCCAGGGCTGGGAAGCATGCTGGGATGCTGGGGGACTGTGATTTAACTTAAACCAGGAAGGGGTCTGAGACAGAAGTTTCATAAACCAGTTTGACCCAAATCAGTTAAGTCTGATGCTACATTCAATCAGGTTTATCTTAAACAAGTTTCAGCTATTTTGAAACTGATTTATGTGCACAGGGCTTCTGTTCTGTTACAGGTTTAAACCAGTTTCTGATCACTTAAACCAGTTTATGTGCAACTCCTGTCTCAGCCCTTCAAATACCTGAGGTACACCAGGAAGAAATAAATCCACTAAAGAGCTCCACGTGCTGGTATTTATCAATCCCAACAACAGACTACAATAATCATATGTTCTATTAGGCTACATAAAGTACGGGACTCTTAGGAAACCTAATTATTAGCTAATCCACCTGCTCTCTTATAAACAATACTTTCCATCAAAATACACCATGAAACAGGGTTGTCCAAGTGGCAGCCTGTAAGCCTCATGTAGCCCCTGACTGGTTAGCATGCAGCACACCAGCTCCTGCCTAGCCACCACTCCCACCCCACACCTCTTCCATCCTCCTGAAGCTTCTACTTCCTGGGCATGTGGCAGGGGCAGGCTGGGGCAGGCTGAGGCACCCGTGCTGGACTGTAGGTGCAGCCGGAAGGGGACAGAGTGGGAGTGGATAGGGGGAAAAGAACCAGAGGGCCTCTGCTACAGGTGCAGGTTTGAGGGGGAAGAATAATACCAAGCTGCCTACACAGAGTGTGGGGGTGAGGGGGAGACTGTGCAGCAGAGGAAGTACCCGTACAGCGAGCAGCCCCTGAGACTGAAGCTGAACATCTCTATGCCAACTTATTTCCAGACAGGGAATCAAGGTGTTGGTTCTGACTATGTGGTAAGGGATATAGCTACCACACAAGAAGCTTCTTAAGTAGAACCACAGCAATTACAATCAATGTGAACACCTATGATATCTACAAGGCTACTTACTGCCAGATCCAAAGACTACCAAACTGAGCAAGAGACTCTACGGCATAGACCTGTAACAGCTGGGACCACCACTCCATACCTTTTGTCACCATGTTTGCCTGTGTAACCAGTTACCAAAACTTTATGTAAACTAGCAAAATGCAGCCTCTCAGATGCCCTATAAAACCACGTCGCTAAGTTATACAAGTCTTTAGCCTGTACACAGCTGCTGGTAAAATTCCAGCATGGATGCTCTCCAGCAATACAGCAATGTCTAAAACTGTGAATGGATAAAAGTCCTGGTGGCAAAGCTTTTTGTGCAGATACTGCCCCTCTCATGAAGGGGTTAGGAGCAGGAGTATGGAGTATATTAATTTGGGAAGCTTAATGAATGGTTGGCCAATTTAGATTTTGTGAGTTGGACTCCATCTCAACAGATTAGCCAGACTTTGATTTTTAAATACAAGTTTTCCTCACTTTACGTGGGTTTTGTATGTGCGAATTTGCTCTTATGCGACGACCCTTTTTATACCAAAAATTTGTTATATGTGAGGTAAATTCACTCTTATGAAATCGGTGTGGTAGAAGCCTGCAGTCAACTGCTTTGTGTGTGTGGTGAATTGCGGGAGTGACATGCACCAAAATATAGTCTCCTATGTGGATCTGTGCTCCTCATTCATTGTCTGTGCCACGTGTTTCTGTAGTTGCCATCCCCATTATGATAGTGCCCTGTGCTTGTGTGTACTGTCTGCTGTTGGATGCTAACAACACACTAACAGCACTTTATACTTAATGACTTAAAATAAGTACTTACTCTGGGCAAGTGCATAGGCTTTCCTGTGTCCCCAGGGTTTTTTTTCCCCTCAAAAGGATTACATTGTAGTGACTAGTGTGCTGAGAATTGTTTAATTATTTAGATAGAGTTTAAGCCTACAGTCCTGGCACAGTGAATGTTAGGTTTAAACATTCTCTGCATGAGTAAGATTATACCAAAATGATGTAGGATCAAGTCCCTGTACTGGGATCTGATAGGTTAAGTAGCATCTCACAATACTATCACTATGAAAAACAGAACTTTAGTAAGGTCCTGGCCAGCTTTGCTTTAACACTACAAAATACATAGGCGAAGCAATAAAAAAAAAGATCAATATTTTATGCCCACTACAGGTCTTGCACAAGTTTCTGCAAGGTCAAAGCTGGAAAACTTTGTTTATATAGAAACACCATAAGAATTGAATTCAAAGGGTTCTACGTGCTTTTAGAATAAAGCCCAAGAGTACCAGCTATAGCTCAGCAGCTCACAACACAGCACACATCATGACAGGAGTTCAAGAATGGCTTTTGCTCTCCTCCAGTCCTGCATTAACTGCAAAATAATCTGGCCCCCAAATTCTACCTGCAGTATAGCAATATAGCAAATACAGCCAGGATGGCAAACAAGGAACCAAGATGTAGTAGAAAAAATCTCAACCACAATCTGAAAACCAGAGGCAGGAATTAAAACTGTCTAATGTCTGCTGCACCAGAGGCTCTGTCTACACCACACTGATCAAGTGTCTGGCTATAGCAGCCTTCGGAGTAAAAAACTGTGAGCACCAGCTACTAATTTTTCCTTGAGTTTTTCCTCCAACATGATTAAAGAAATGAAATGCTAAATGCTTTCAAACAAAACAATGTTTTAATTTTATATGATGAGAGCTCTGATTTAGGAGAGAGCTGTTTTACATCAAACTCGTTCACACTGATCCACTGCAGGCAAAGTACCTTAAACATGTCATTTTGCAAAATTGTCTTTTTTGTGTCTCTTATTTTAACAGCTACTTAAATGATATGACAAGTGCACAACCTGTTAAGTTCATTTAAAAAATTTTTTAGCACATTTAAGAAGAAAAAAGTTAACAAGATACCCAAAGGTTCGGTAAGTAAAGTTGACTTGAAATTCCTTTTTGGTTTTTTAAAGTAAATTAGCTAATTGACACATATGCTTCATTTTATTTTAATAAAGCAGCACAATGTTAGCTAGCATTTTACGGACTTCTTACTTCAACTGAATGGTGTAATAAGTAATGTCATAAAATCTTCTTCAGAATCTTCCAACGAATAAAGATTAAACTAGACTTTGTTACAAGAGCACACAGGTCAGATGTCTGAAAAGCTGCACAAATATTATTCCCAAAAATGCAGACTATGTAACTCACTGTGATTATATTGGGTATGTAAAAATGCTACATTTAGATCAACCTAACCAAGATCAGGTTGGGTACTAATGTGGGTACTAATGATGCAGCCAGGAGAAGCCCTGATCACCTGATGGAGGACTACCATGCTCTGGGGTGCATGCTAAAGGAGACAGGCACACAGGTGGTTTTCTCTTCTATCCTACCAGTGAGTGGACTTGGAAGATGGCATGAAACATGCATCGCGGAGACCAACTGGTGGCTTCAGGAACGGTGTCTCGAGGTGGGCTTTGGCTTCCTCAACCATGACCGGCACATCACGACGAGAGACATGCTTGGATGGGATAGGCTCCACCTTTCCCCTAAAGGTAAGCGTGTTTTTTCTTCCAGGTTGGTGGACCTCCTCCGGCGGGCTTTAAACTAGGCTCGTCGGGGGAAGGGGAAGACAAGGATGGAGGAATCATCGGACTACCTGACCAAGCAACACTCACAAGTACAGCCCAGCCTAGACCAGCGAGCG
>NW_017729034.1:83307440-83311187 GCF_001723915.1 Gavialis gangeticus
GGTCAGCTCACGGAGGTAGTAAAGTCTAAGGATGTGGTCGTCATGGGGGACCTGAACTTCCCGGACATCTGCTGGGAAGAGCAGTCAGCCAGAACTGACCGCTCACGTAGGTTCTTAGCCAGAATGCAGGACCTCCATCTAACCCAGGAGGTGCACAGCCCCACCAGGGGAGACGCCTTGTTGGACCTGGTGCTGGCCACGGGAGATGACCTGGTGAGGGGGCCGCGGGTGCTCTATCACCTGGGCGATAGTGATCATCGCCTGCTGGAATTCACCGTCCAGTGCAAGGTGGCAAAGGCCTGCAGCAGGGCAGCAGCCCTAGATTTCAGGAGGGCAAACTTCAATGAGCTAAGGAGAATAGTCAGGGAAGCACTGAGGTCCCAGAGGGGAGGGGTGCCAGGCGTCCAAGGAGAGTGGTCACTCCTTAAGGAGACGATCCTCCAAGCCCAAACGGAGGTAATCCCAATGCGGATCAAAGGGAGCAGGAGGGCACACAAGACCCCATGTCTCACCAAAAGCATCTGGGAATGTCTGCTTGCTAAAAGGGAGGCGTACACCCAATGGAAAGGAGGGGACATCACCAGGAATGACTATACTGCGGTTGCTCGGGGATGCAGGGGGATAGTCAGGAAGGCCAAGGCAGAGATGGAACTGGGACTAGCTTCCCAGATTAAGGACAACAAGAAGTCCTTCTTTAAATACATAGGGAGTAAAAAAAGGTTCCGGGTAACGTGGGGCCCCTGCAAAACACATTAGGAAATTTGGTCGTCACACCAGACGACAAAGCCAACATGTTTAACAATTTCTTTGCTTCCATTTTTCTAACCAGGGACCGGAACAGTCACGCCCCCGCTGGGCCCCCTTCTGTGCTCACACTGAAACTTAATGTGGCTGCTGGGTGCTGAAAGTGGTTTAACAGCTGCGGGACCCTGAAGCCAGGGAAAGCATGCTCTCCTCAGCCTGAGGGTCTTGCCATGCAGGCCAGGACAGGTTTCTCTCCCCAGCCAGCACAACCCCTTCTGCCCCTAACCTCCCTCCAACCCAATCCCAATTCACTGAGAAACATTCCAGATTTTAGTCCTCTAATTTTTTTTAATAATTTTCCCACCATTTTCTCTTTATTTCCCCCTGATGGCTACAAAATGATATGTAGAGGTTTGCTTTTGGGAATTGGTTTGTAGTTAAAGTAGATAGACCATTAGAATAATGGTCCAGGAGAAATGGCAAGAGTTAATTGGTTTAAAAAATCCTGTTTGTGACAAAGTTTCCTTCTAAGCCCACTGTGTCTGAAGCCAGCAGGCCACAGGCTGGGAAATTGAAGGCATGTACCACACTGTTCCATAACATGAACAGTGTACCCAAAGAGAGATAAGGGGCTCTGCAGCATTGGCACCAGGTCACAGTGCTCAACTGCAGAGCCCCTGGGATTTCCAGTTTTGGTGAACGGACCAAGTTAGGAGACTAGTAGATAACCAAATTAAGATGTGTGCATGTAATGGGTTTGTTGCAACAAAGGAATGTGCTGAAAGGACAGAACATGGACAGTTTGATGACTACAGGGAAACCAATCAACAGTGTCTGGGAATGAAGAGATGAAGAGTCATCAGAGGAGGAAAAAAGGAGGCATTTCAGAGCAGCAAAGGGTCCCAGAGAGGAGCACCTGAGACCACCATGGACAGAGTGCACACCACCAGCCAGTCTCACCCACCCCACTGGCAGGGGTGGGCCTTGGCCCTCAACCTCCAGGCTGCTGACATCTGACATGCAAGAGAGAACCTAAGAGTGAAGCTTGCATACTGGCCAGATATACCATCCCTTTGTGACAGGATTGGTAGATATAGAATTGCTTGCCTTGCCTGCATTCTTCTTATCTGCTATCACTGTATATCAGTAAAATTTGCCTATTATTGAATGGAGAAATCATGGTTGGTCGGAGGGTTTGGTCTGCCCAGAACATGGTATTTAGGTCATAAATCCAGTAGCCACACCCCCTCCCCCCCAACCTCATTGCAAACAGGTTTTAAAGATTTCTCCCTTCTCACCCTCTGTTCTGGCTGCAGTCCTGCTGTAGGTGGATGGAGGGAAGGCCCCAGGCTGATTTCTTTACTTCTCAGCTACATGTAACCCTCCCTACTCTTTTCCTACCACAGGTGAGGAATAAGCCCTGGCTCCTGTCCACTCCCCTGCTCAACAGCCCTCTGGTAGCAACTCAGTCATGCAGGTCTGAAATGCCACAAAGCTTTCACCTGACACTGCTCTAAAAATACCATCATATTATGAGATCACAAGAGTCCACAGCTTTCTGACATTATACAACTAATCTATCCCAAAGCCCTAAGTTAGTTCACTTCAGGAGGTAAACCAAGTTGATATCAATAAAGGGTTAACATAATCCACAAAGGGTTAACCCAATTTAGTGAATGCCTTCATGCATTCACAACACAGCCCCAGGGTTGAGAAAGCCCAGCCACTTGCCCCAGTCTTGGGGCTGTGCTATTCCTACCTCCCCTGGGCCCTGACCAGGCTATTTTTAGCCATCTGATTATCCCCCTCCACCCACCCAAGCCGGGCAACCCCCTTCCCACAGTCCCACCAACCCTCCTCTGGACCTTCCAGTCCCCCCTGGACCATCCAGTCCTATCCCTGCCCCCTGGTCTGGCCCCTGTGGAACTGCCAACTCCCTACTCTGAGTTATTTATCTCAGGTTGCCTGTGCTGCTCCTGGCAGCGGTGAATGCCTGCATATGCTGATCCTGGTTTAGGTCATAGTGGCTTAAAGCAAGTTGCCTGAACCTAAACTAGGTGTGGTGAACTCTTGCACATACACACACACATTTGTTCTGCACAACATAACTTTCTTCTGCTCCAAGGTGAAACAGGCTCTTAACAGTAGGACTTTCCTTACAGAGTTAATCAATTATGCATTTCAAATTTACAAAATATCCACTCATTACCAGTCCTTTTTTTGGCACAAAGGAGAAATATTTGCACTAGATAAATGTAATCATTAAAGCCAGGAAATGAAATCGAACCATGTGTGAAAGACCTATTTTTTTTAACAGGTTAAAAAGTCTATTCAGTGTGGATTAAAGTTAATTACATCAGGATACAGCACATATACAAAGGAATAAAGGTTACTTTCTTATTTGAGATGTCATAAAGGGAAATTACTGCTTTTCCCCAACACTAAATTATTTTTGTTGAACTGCATTAGTAATAGTAGCAAATCCAATTATTAAATGCCACAAAATTGTATAGTAGTACTACACAACCTCTACCGAGTCTGAGTGCTAAGAGAGGGGTTTTAATTTACTGTGGAACAAAGCAGGTAAAGTGTTTTACATAAATTTGGACAGGGAGCAGAATTTATGTTATTCATTTGACACTTAATTCCCTACCTACTCTGCCCACATCATTAAAGAAGTTTATAGCGACTTCTTAACAAGAGCTGCTTCAGAAGAAAGGAAAAAGGTGAGAAAGATACAGTGAACTGTAAACTATTTTAAATTAAAATATTATTATTAATACTACTACTACTAATATGCTAATTATGAAATGGTCAGAATTGAGCCACTTTCAAAAGAAACTACATTTATTAGCTATAAAGACTTCCAGATATGATGCCACCTCTGATTTCCATGTTCTCACAAAAAGATGTCAAACATTAACAAAAGGGTAGGAAGCAGCATAATTTAAATGAAGGCCAAATTGCCTGTTGCAAATATAAAAACTGTATACACACACACAC
>NW_017729034.1:83311198-83313789 GCF_001723915.1 Gavialis gangeticus
AAATGAAGGCCAAATTGCCTGTTGCAAATATAAAAACTGTATACACACACACAAATAAGGATCTTTCTGTTCTCCTCCTGCCTGTCCCCCCTCCCTCCGAAAAAAAAGAAAAAACCAAAAAACCGCAAAAACTGATTTTTCATTACCTAGGTCTCTATATATTACTGCATAATGCTGGTAAGAAAGGTCATTTCTAATGTGCAGATGGACCAACAAAACTGTGGTAAAAAGCTGTAAGGCAACAACCACTCTTTATTAAAACATACTGTACCACTACCAGTTAATTACATGTCTATTATCTACCTTGGGAAACTGGGACCCCACAGATTGTTGCTAGCAACAATCTCACCTAACAAGGTAAAGTATTCCACTTTCCAGATGACCTTCATTTTTCCTCAATCTACAACAGGATTACATAGTTTACCAAAAACATTAGGAGAGTTAGAAAAATACTAAATGCCAAATAGAAACTTCCATTGTCCTCCAAGCACCTACTTTCGTCCCTAACTAAAAAACCCAGTAGGCCTGGAAGCAGTGGGAACATAAGTGTGGACTTCTTTCTTTGGGCTTGGGGGGAGAAAAGAGGTGAACTTGGAGTACAACTAATTTCCCTTTCCCCTCTGTTCAGGGGAGTAGGGGAAACTGGGCATCTAAAATGCCTGACTCTCAAGTCTACCCATCTCCTCCTGGTGCCATTATGCCACTGGAGTAGTGTCAGATGGACTGCTTAACTCCCACTTACACAGACAAGTGGGAGGAAGGGAGAGATCTGCTGCTCTCTGCTGGCTGATAGCCATCTTCTACTTTGTGCCAGCACACATTGTAGCTTCCTGTGCATCAGTTTCTAACTTTTCTCTTTCCGAAACACCAGACACAACTAGAATATCTACTAGTTGTCGTTACATTATGGCAAGAACTGTGAACATTAACTTTGACTTAGCTAGTAGCTAAGAAAAGCAGTGAAGATGCAGCTGTATGGACTTGAGTATGGTCTAGCAATCTGATTATATAATTAGGGTCCCCTGTGGGTTTGTATGCCCCATACCACAGCATCTTCTCTACCACCATTACTCATACAAGCTAAATAAATGCTAGCATGGTTATGCCTACCTACAAAACAGACCTCTAGGATGCAGTACAGACATACCCAAAGTTTTTCTGCAAAGTGCAGAGAACTGTGAGACTACCACAGCAAATGCAGGAAGCAGGGGGACACACACCTAAAGGAAACAAGGGTGAGTGACTGTTCCACACAATATTGAGTTAGCCTTCAAATTGCTCCTGCAGTATCCTTCCAACTACTGGAGTTTGATTTCAAAGGACAGTTTACTTTCACAAAGCCATTCTAATGGGGTACTCTATCTCCTATGCAGCTTCTGAAAAAGTTTAGTGCACCATTAGAATGGGCGATATTGAGAGAATCTGAGCTATGGAGATGATCTTGATGGGCTTTCTTTTTCTAGGGAGATCAGACACAGACTTGGTTCAGGAGCTTGAGAGGCTCCAGCTACTGGGAGAGAGGGGAAGGGAGGAATCAAGAGGCCCCAGTGCCCTATTAGTATACCTGTGCATTGTATTAGAACCGAAAGCAGAGAGATTTTCCCTGTAATGGATGCCAAGAAGCTACATCTTAAATAGCTATAGGCCTTTGTCAGTCATCTAAATTTTGCTCCTGGTCATGCCTTTAATGCATGGATGGCAGCAGCTGCCATGGCAATACTAAGCTTCCCTGCTATATTAGGGTGATTAGGGAGAATGAGAGAGATGGACTATCAGTCTGGCATATAGTCTTGTCAGAATATAACACAGCATTCCTTCAATGTTAAAAGTAGTTGTCAGCACCAGGTTCATTCAAATACAGCAGGTGGTTTGAGTTTTGGAGTGTATTCATGGGAAGAACCATGTGTCTAGCAGTGGCTGGAGGAATGGCACGTGTAGAAGAATTATTTAGGCATAGCAAATATGGCTAGTCTGATTATGAGGATAAGGAGAGATGTTAAGGCCTTGTTACACCTTATGCTGTAAGCTGCAGAATGTTCATAGGCTTAGTGGAGCTGTCACACCTTAAGGTGACAAAACATCTCTGACTGTTCTTCACCCACACAGCTGTGACTTGCCACTAAAGCATTGGTGAGCAGAGGCAGGACTAGGATCTAGGGGAAGGACTAGCTCGCTGGACAGAGTGAGTGCTGCAGCCCCAGAGTGCCCAGCCGCTGCAGTGCCTCCCACCACCACATGGACTAATGCTTGCTCTGCCCAGAGGGAGCAGCGAGGCACTGCAGCCATTGGGTGGTCTGGGACTGCAGCTCTTGCTCTGCCTGGTGGGACCAGCAAAGTAGTCTAGGCAGCCGAAAGCACTGTGGCCACTAGGTGCCCCAGGGCTGTAGTGAGCAGCGGGGAAGAGGTGCTGTGCCCAGTCCCACTGTGCTCTGGTGTCCCCACTTGCTCTGACTCAGGAGAGACCACTACATCCTGGGATACTGGAAGACTTCAATTTGGGCAGAACAGCTGTGTGGAGTGGCCACAACTCAGTGGAACAGGAGCAAGGTTATGTGGATTAGAGATAATCCTGCCCTGGAGTGGCATAACTT
>NW_017729034.1:83313800-83316050 GCF_001723915.1 Gavialis gangeticus
TAGAGATAATCCTGCCCTGGAGTGGCATAACTTTAAGATGAATAACAAGTGCTTTAAGCCACTTAAAGGTGTTAACATGCAGCCAATCCAGCCACCTAAAATTACTGTGCAACAAGGCCCTCAGTCAGTTCTTGTCCCCAGGGTTATCTTAGTCTGTGATACTTCTCTGCATGTCTGGTGACGAGCTGCCAGACAGGCAAAGATCAACTAGGCTTGTAAGAAAGTAAATGGAGAAATCTGTGACCTTATTACCACAATAGGGGTTGTGGCAATTTCCTGACTGAGAAGGAATACATTTCCGTAGAAGCATTTAGAAAGGATGGAATACTTCCATCCAACTGACTTTTCCTGAAGGGATTAAGACAAGAGTCAAGTTAATTTCCAGCAGCCCTGCAGGATGGGGAGGGTTCTAAGTAAGCTGTTTCCTGTCATATTTTGTGACAGCTTGAAGCTCAATGGGCAAGCTAAGAATGGATCTAATGCAATGACTCTATAATGCAGCAGGCTGACTGAGCACATTCTCTTAGCGCAACGTCACATGATAGGAAGAGAGGTTGTCTTGCACAGTGCTCAGCCCTCCCTTATCTCATCTCTCCTACCTACAAATAGCACGAGGGAAGTTGACTAGGATGTCAGCTTCTTGATGAGGTTCTGGGGAAGGCCTGAGAATATAAAAAGGATGTTGTTCTCATAACCAATCTTGCATTTATACAGCCTTTGTTGCTCAGTTAAATTTCACACTGGAATTTATATTCTGCCTGCTGGGTGGTTTGGGGAGAGGTTCCTTATTAAGCATTAGCTCAGTAAGGAAGCAGCTTCCATACTTAGCCATAAAGTGGCATTTCTCTCATTGTTGCAGCACCTACATTCAATTACTCAGAAAACCTTTTTCAGTCTGAACAGTACTGTTCTTAGTACATTTCTCAGTTTGATGCTGTATTTATAATACTGTCACTTACAGTTCAAATTATTATGTAAAGCATTCAAACATCTTGGGCAGTGAGAAACAAACAGGCACTAAAAAATTAGCTCCAGTAACCCTTGCTGTGTGGAAATTGAATGATAACACTCTCCATAGGGGTCCAGAGATTTACAAGTAATCATGTCTGTGCCTACCAACCATTCAGTTCCTGGACATCATGTAAATACCACACTCCCTGTAGTGCATCTAATAATTCGTCTATGCTCAGTTTTAGCTGATAATTGTTTCCTACCCCATAACAAATTTAGAACTATTTGAGTTTGTGCTTGGTACAGATCAGGTTTGAAGCTTGTACAAGTACAAGACTGAGTTTAGCAAAACACATAGCATGAATAAATAAAAGGATTACCTGAACATCTCTCTTTATTCAGTATCCTCACATGCAACAGTACATGGTACCAAAAAATAATGCTCACTAATACATTTGTTTGCCATTCAGTAATAGTGGAGGCATAACACTAGGCTGTCCTCCTTACTAATTTTATCATAAGCATAGATTTGGCAGCAGGAAGTTTGAGAGGACTGGAGGCTTTATTTGAGAGATGACACCTACATTATGACATGTATCATAAATAAACAGTGAACAAAGTGTGATTATAGAGGTGGGGTGTTTACCCTCTAATTGCCTCTATGACTAAGCACAGACAGTCAAAAAGCCCCAAGTTGCATTGATTTGATCTTTGCAGGTTTCTCTAAACTGAACAGATTGACCGAAAAAGCAAGTGAACAGACATTCACTTTTGAAATGGGAAAGGCATGCAGATCCCTGCAGTGGCCCATACCAGTAACTGGTAGGGGGCAACAGAGCATACTTCCTAGCCTGCTGGCCACTGCTGAAGGCACCTGAATACAGTCAAGCAGGGCTTATCTTTGATTGGCTGGCCAGCACCCCCCCCAAATCCTTGTGGTACCCCCTAGGGGTGAACAGTCCCCACTCCAGCTAGGGTCCCCCTGGCAGAGCCCCCCAAGCCCTGACCCCAGTTACCAGACTTAATATTAGACTTTACACTTCGGGGTGGAGGAGGAGCCTCTCCCCCTCAGTCCAGGACCAGACCCCCAGCCAGGTGCTGTCTGGTGCAGGGGGTGGGGGGAAGCCCACAGCAGGACTGGACCAGAGCCTGAGGAGGAGGTGTGGCTGGAGGACTTTAGTCCCGGTTTCTGGGGAGGGGGGTGGAGCCAAGCCCCTGCTTTAGGCTTCCGCCCCCACCCCAACCGACCCAGAGGCTTAGAAAGGGGCATGGCTGGGGGGAGTCCACCCAGCTCCTGGG
>NW_017729034.1:83321050-83327941 GCF_001723915.1 Gavialis gangeticus
AGCCCCTGCTTTAGGCTTCCGCCCCCACCCCAACCGACCCAGAGGCTTAGAAAGGGGCATGGCTGGGGGGAGTCCACCCAGCTCCTGGGTTCCAGCTCCAGGGGTGAAGTCAAGCCCCCACTGTGGGCTTCCCACCCCTCTCCCTCACCATGCTGGCAGCACCCAGCTGAGGGTCCAATGCCAGGTCAGAGGGGTGGGTTTTTCTCTGCAACCACTCCTCAGCCAGCTGGAAGAGTGATAGTACTCTGGCTAGGGAGCAGAGGGGTAGCGCAGACCCTGCTCTGCTGGAGCAGCCAGCACAGCCCAGGGCTGCAAAGCATCCTGGGATGCTAGGGGACTGTGAGTTAAGTTGAATCGGGAGGGGATCTGAAACAGAAACCAGTTTTACCTAAATCAGTTAAGTTTGATATTACATCCAACCACGTTTATCTTAAACCAGTTTTGTTCATTTTGAAAGCAGTTTGAGTGCACTGAACTTCTGTTCTGTTTAAGGTTTATACTGGTTTCTGATCACTTAAACTGGTTTATGTGTAACTTCTGCCCCTAGCCTATTTGGCTCTAACTTTAATTTTAACACAGTTGGGACTCCTTTCACTTTTCACATATGGGACTAGCTGATAAAGTAACTCCGCCAAGACTAATTCACGGTTTGATTTTGATGCAAATTAAAATCAATAAATAAGATACTTTACCAATATTACTTTAGTCTCTGAATACTACTCCTAATTTCTTTTAACATTACTTTACTGAGATTCATCTTACTCTTGCTGAAATCTTAACTCCAAATGACCTCTTGATACTTTATTTCTTTTCATACTGGATGTCTTTTCTAGTCCATATACTCCAGCACTTCTTCATACAGTCATTGCTACTCAACACATGGTCACACTAGGAGTTCCGGTTCAGGAAGTAACTGTTCTCACCATTATGAGAGAAATTGTTATGCAAAAAGAAATAAACTCATCAGTATCTAGTGGTTCAATATCCATTTATAGCCAAAACACCTTTTTTTCCCTTTTTTTAAAGAAAAGTGCATTGAGGTTCATACTCTCTTTGATGCTGACTCTCAGCTTCCAAGGAAGACACATGTAATGCCATGCCTCCATTTAGTAAGAGAACTTTTGTAAAAGCTTTTCTTTTGTTAAAGTATTCTCACATTTCACTGGTGGGGTAAACATAAAGCTTTTGTTGGAAACATTAAGGCATTTTTCTTTGCCAACTCCATTTCCCTTCTGCCTACTCAATACTAAACACAATCAGTTTCAGGGTAAGTTTTTTGAGAAAGTGGAAATAAAGTAAATCTGCATGTTGGTGGGGCATATATCACTTTTACTATGCAAATGATTGTTTTGAGAAGAATAAAAGGCTGTAAATATTTTGAAAAGTGGGCCCACAGTGCCTCTTAAGTATTTCAAACTGCACTGTGTGCTTCGTAATTATGTAATATATAGAATACCAGCTGGTTTGAATTGTGCTCAGGGGGTTTGGATGATATCGAAATGCTCTGCTCCCCCAGTGAGAGCCATAATCAAGCAAGTAATACCGTAAAGCCAGACCAAATTGACATTGAGTTGTTGGCTTTGACGCACTTTAAAACAGATGTTAATGCCATGCATTGTTGTGATTATAAAGGATTTTTTTAAAACTAAAAGCATTATTTCTATGATAAAGGCATATTTCAGTATCTAGAGCTTCTGTCTCTGAAGTTCAGTGTTTGTTTCCTACTGCTATAGCAAAGAGGAGAATGGTTGCCATTCTGCTGTCATAAAGTGGTTTGAGGGGCTGTTGGGATGGGAACGAATATATATTTTGATGTATGTAGAGTGCTTACTAATTCAAGCATGGCCCTAGGAGGATATTTGTGAAGTGTCATAGGAGAGCTGGTTAAAAAGCAATGAAATCACTGTCAGCATTTGGAAAAACTTCAACCATCTTTTTTAAAAGAATTTTGTAGAGGATTTTCCAACAAGGGAACAATAAGCTGGGAATATTCCCAAGAACTCAGCTCCATGGCTTGCACAGTTTTACTAAAATAATGTACTAAATAAATCACAGGAGGAGACTTAGTAAAATAGCAGCACTTTTGCACATGAGGCAAAATGCTGGCTTTAACAGCAGATTCTTGTGTGATTTCACAGAGAACACTTTTTTCAGCTTGTAACTTAAACATTCATCATAGCCAGGCTGAAGCACATTTTAGGTTTTCTGACAGCTGAAAGTCCTCCTCCTTTTTGTGGTACAACTTCAAGGTACCACTTGGTTCAGGTCAAAAGCACTGTGAACAAAAGAGTGAGTTACACTTACTACAACCACAATTACTAAAAATAGGCACAATGGCAGGTTGCTGTTGCCTCGGTCTCTCCTAGCAAGTAACCCTTGTCATGCCTTAGGTGCTCTTGGAAGTAGCATTAGATTTGTCCTAGCAAAACAAGGGACTTGGCAGCATAGATGCATGGACTAAGGCTAATGCTTCAACTGTCAACCCTGCTGCCTCAACGGTCAATCTTTTCGCACAATTAAAAGCTACTAGGGCTTCACACAATGCCAAGAGTTTTATTCACAAAAGTATGTGCACCTCTCTATCCTTCTCATAGTGTTAGCTCAAAAGCTGCCAAGTCTCAAGAATCTGAGGGGTGAAAATTGGTTGCCATGCAGAACACATGTTCACATGGCCAATCCATATTTTTTCCCCCATGGCCTTAGCAATCCTCTACTATGAGCCTCTGACAGCCATTCTGCCTGATCAGAGATGTGGGAAACAAAAAGGGCTAGGAGATTACTGGAGCTGTTAAAAACCAGCGGCTGCAAAGGAACTGGGCAGCAGATTGAAAATAAGATATATACAGGCATATTCTAATTGTTCACTGTTCAACAATTCCAAAGGGTCCATCGCAAATAACATTTCCTGCTGTAGAGTCTAAAGTGGGATGGTTTTGTAAGTGGATGCAGTAGTTGCACACCTAAAACCATGGTAATGCTCCCTTTATCCTCTTGAGTAAACACTGAAAAATGTTGAACATGTTATCAATAGCCTTCCTCTAGATACCTCTGTTAAACAGCAAGCAGACAACCCCTTAGGTAAAAGGAATAAAGAAGCAATTATGTTATCAATTATTCAACTGGATAACTACTTTAAAGAACAGAACACAGCTACATTAATAGTTAATAACATTTAGCATCTTAACAGCCCGTGATATCACCAGAGTATTCTTGAAAAGACAATATTACTGGCCTGTTGGGTAAATGATTTGTTGCAATACAACTGACTGAAGAAAATACAGGAATGAAATACCCTGGTATTCACAAAACTTCAAAGGTTATAAAGCCATGATTTATTAAGCATTTGAGATTAGATTGCCTTTCCTGCATGCTAAAAGAATGGACTCTTAAAAGAGAGGATTAGTAATATTGTATTTAAGTGGTTCAATGTTTTTGCTTATTTCTTTTTTTAGGGTTTGTTAATCTCTTTTGGAGATAAGTGAACAAAACAACATTTTTGATCAATCTGGTTATTTTCCGTTTACTAAATATGGATTCTGCCCTCCCCTCACCCCCCTCCAACTGGAGTTTGTAAATAGCTCAAATCAAAATGGAAATCTGCAAGCCAGCCAGCCATGCATACAGAAATGTCTTTCTCTAAGAGCTATTTGATAAAAAGGTCTAAGAAGTCAAATTAGTTCTAACACATATAATACATATAAGCAGACAGTGCCACTCAAGGAGACTACTATACAGATACTTCTGTGTATTTGGGGGGTTTTGGTGTCTAGAATATTGTTACTGGTTCAATGGCTTTACAAGTTTGCTGTATTGGGGATGGCAGAGGAAGCAGAGAACGTTACTAAGACGCTATTTAAACAACTACCAACATTTTCTTGAGCACCTAATTTTAGACTCCTAAATCCATATTTTGCAATAAACAAGTGGCCTGGTATTCAGGAGTAATGAACAACCTACAGTCCTTTTGAAGTGCATGGAAGCTGCAGGTGATCACTCAAAATATTTGGAAATAAATCTAGTTCTATTTAGGTGCCTACACATAAATTTAAGAACTTCACTGTAGGCACCAACTCTTAAAATTATCATCCAATGTGCATTAACAGAAGTCTCATGAGATAGACAAATTTAAGTGACCCCCCCCAACCCTAGAAAAAACAAAACTGAATTCCCCAGAAGAATCCATTTGAACTTCAATAGAGTTAACATAATAACTTCAGAATAGGTATCCCTTTAAGGCCCAAATCCGGCAGCTGACTCCATACAGCTGACCTGAGGCCTGTTGTGGAACCACTGCCCAAGTTTTGAAAGCTGTATTTCTACTGATTGAATTCGTTCTTCTAAAACACAGATGCTTAAAGTGAGAGTTTTCCTCAGATTTCTTTCCTAGCACGATCATCTGCAACTGTGCTTCGCTGATTGCTTATGTTTCAAGGACTTGGCTTTACAGGAAATTCATCATATCAGGCAAGGTATGTTCAAAAAACCACAGGGTCTGTGGCAATAAGTCTGCAGATGAGCTATAGCAGCACCTATTGTACAGTTTTTGAGAAATTACCCAACTTCTAGCTGAAGTAAAAACAGTGATTTTTATATTCACAACACAACCCAGCATCTGGTCCACATAAAGGAATCCTTTCCACTGAGTATATAGAAATTAAGACAACCCCTTTTCAGATGGAACCAATATGATTAGATTACATCTCTAGGTAATAAAAGCTGATTTCAGAATGTCATAATCTGGGTTGCTGCAACCCAAGACCTTTCAACAGTGCTGCCAAACAATGCAGAGATAAATTTCAAGTTATGTTCATTTACAGTAAAACTCAGATAAAGAAATAATGTTATAGCCATGATCATCATTATCCCACTTGAAATAATAAAAATCCCACAAGCTAAAGAGTGAAAACTAGGTCTTTACTATGGTAAACCTAAAGTCAAATTTAAACCCACCTCTCTACTTTGGATGACCTATTCAGGGACTGCTTTGGGATAGATCACAATTCAGGCAGCAATATTTTTCACCAGCACTTCATTTTAGGCCAGGTCTATAAACAGAAACTTTTGCTAGTAGATAGCCATGTCAGTAAGGGTTGGGGAAGGACAGGGGAAAATAGGTAGCAATCAATATAAATTACAAGTTATGAAGTGCAGAAAGCTGGTAATGGATGCTAAAGGCATCAGGAAAAATCCATAGCTGGCAAAGGCTAAGCATAGTACTAGGAAGTTTTAAGTCCAGTAAAAGAAAACTTAGCAATGGTAAATGTGCATTAGTAGGCGGAGATAGTAAAACTGTTAATAATGAGCAGAAGCACAGACATGCTCAACATGTATTTCTCTTCTTTATTTGAAAAGAAACAGGATGAAATAATATCATATGGAGATGAAGAGGTGCTTTCCCACTCCATTAGGAACTAAGGAGGATATTAAACAGCAACAACTAGTAATAGCGGTTTCCAAATCAGCAAGCCTGGGTAAAAACAAGCCCTTGGAGTTCTGAAGAGATAGCTGAGGGTATCTGTAGCATACTGATGCCAATACAGGCCTGACTTCACTGCATAGTAAGTACAAGTAACTGGCACTTGGGTCTGAGTACTAAATCAGGATTTTTCACTGGAACAGTCTCTCTCATTATTGCGTCCTCTCTAACCTGCATTTTGTATGTGTGTGTGCATGCACAAGAGAGACAGAGAATGTTTGGGGTGGGGGAAGAACAATGCTTGCAGAGGTACTTGTTAGAGCAGAACTATTAGAAAGGCAGAAGGCAAGGTTGCAGTGACCACGTAGATTAGGAGTGTCAATCTCATCTGGTCTCATGGACTGGATGAAGGCACAGGACCAGTCTGCAGGCCAGATCTGACCTATGCACCAGCCCCATGCACCAGATCAAGCAAACAGGGCTACTCCAACATGAGCACCTCGTGAAGCATGCACACTAGACCAGCCCTGCACCCTACATGCAGCACATGTTGGCCCTTGTCCAGGGCCAGCATAGGACATGGATGGCATGCAGCACCTGGCTAGATTGGCCCAATGTGCTGGCTCTAGTGCACAGAGGCAATCTGTGGGCCCAATCCTGTCAGGCCCTGGAGTTAGCGTGCAGGACCAGTCTGGCATGGGTGTTGTGTGCAGTGCATGCCCAGACCAGCTCCTGCTGCCACAGGTAGTGCCTACAATGCTGGGGTCATCCTATGAGCCACATTCAACACATGTGACCAATACTAGGGCCAGCATGTGCTGAATGTGATGTGCAGGGTCAGTCTGAGACTCGCGCTATATATCTGGCACTCCTGATATAGGATAACTGAATGAGATATATAGAAGACTAATGTTGGCTAGCTAGCTCTGCTCCTGTAGGAAAGGTACTGGGTAATAGTATTAGTACTTGTGTGATTTTTTTTTCATCCTTACTAAAAAGAGGACATGTTCCAGTTCATATGGAAACAGCTCCTTGCTTCCAATAATGTAAGATGACCTGGCTTAGAACAGGTTCACTCATATCAGAAGTTTTCCTCCATGAATGGCAGGGGGTGATTTGATTAAATAGGACTGTGAAGACAAGGGCAATTATGTGTTCAAACAGATGGGAAAGGGATGTCATGCATTTTCCATCTCTTGACATCTTCAGAACAAGACTGGATGATTTGCTGAAAGGTACCTTTTGGTGATTGGGCCTAGGCTTACTACTGGACTAACGGGGTAATATGCCATGGCCTTTAGAATACAAAAGGTTGCTTCTAGCCTTAAACTCTATGGATCCCTAGTGTAGCTGCAGGCCGACTAGAAAAATGTTTTTGTTAGAATAGCTTACACCTTCTTCCATATGGGAAACTAGTATCAGTTTTAACAGCAAAAGCATTGTTTTGCTAGTATAAACTCAATAGTTATACTACA
>NW_017729034.1:83332941-83338441 GCF_001723915.1 Gavialis gangeticus
GTGAAGGGAGAAGGGAGACAGGCCAGTATTCAGCCTAACTGGAAAGGTCAAAGACGTTGGGGGGGGGCGTTTAAGAACGAAGGACACTAGGCTGTGCTTGTATCGAGTGGGGAATGAGCCAAAAGAGAAGAGAGAGGAGCCAAGGTAGAGGGGTTTTCCAGTACACTTATACTGGCAGATGCTTTGCAGGGTTGACTACACCTCCCAAAGCTCTGTTTTTATGACTGCAAAGATAACATTCAAAAGATAAAACAAGCATCTTGGGGGCTGTCATCCCTTTAAAGTGGAGCCTGCTCAAGTCTGAAGACAGCCTGAAGAGAGCTCTTAGGGTTCCCCGTAGGGGGTTAACTGTGGAGCCTCCTGACGATAGTTAAAATGTCAGTGCTGATTACTATTTAATTGCTGATAAGCATGAAAGGAGAAAGAGGGAAGGACCATATTTTGAATATCCTCCAATGAATTTCAGTGCCATCAGTGCAGAAAGCTGGGGAGATTGCCACAAATGCATCCCTGGAACTATCCAGCATTACCATTTCATGAATCCATTTCAGATTAGAAGAAAGAGCTGCTCTCTGATTCACCTCAGCTAAGCAGCCAGGTAAGGACTTTACACAGGTGAAATCAGGTCAAAACTAGTGATTTTGCAGCTGTTACTTTAAGTGTTATTCTGAGGGCAGAGAAAAGGCACTCTCCTTTGGGAACAGAGGAAATTCCAAAAGCCAGGGGGGAGGGGCAGGGATATTCTCATAATTCACCTGGGACAGTCCTTAGAAACATATACTAACCTCCCACTGCCATCACTGTAACAAGTCTGCAGCTATCCCTTTATTACACAGCAAGATGTGCAAATCTATTACGACCCCTACATTTTTATGAAGTTCCATTGCATAAAAATGTATTTATACAACTCTCCTTAAATATGCATGAACAATTTAATATAAGAGATGCTTAATGGATTACTACAACAAACATTTCTTCTGTCTGAATTTGGCCCACAGTTTGTAAAAAATGCATACAGAGATGTTACAGAAATGAAAGGAATTCCTAGGATTTACACATTACAAAACCTCTCTCCAATGAGAACTAATACATTTGCAAACATCTTAAAGAACAGACTTGTAGATATCTATTTCAAATTAAACAATATATACACACACAAAAAAGAAAAAAACCTTCTACAGCCAGTTAATTGAAGAGGCTGCAAGTGACTAACTGCTTCTGACGTTTCGCACTTCCTACTCAAAGGTATACAACACTATGTCAATGAAAAAAATATATAAATGCAGATGGATTGGTGATGAACAGGCTGTGGCTATTGAGAAATTGAATGAGATTCCTGGGCTCCCATCCTTTTAAAGTGCCTCTTACACTTTAATCTATTATTCCATTTGCACACAGAGTGTCTTTTGGGAGACTGGGGGGAACTGAGAGAAGTGAGTACAATATTCATTCACCTCAGATGCCTGCCTATGATAACCCTTTTCCCCACCCCAACTCAGGGATCATATTGCTCAAGGAGCAGGATTTTAAGAGGTTATGAGAGATGATATTTTAGATGCTGGGCACATAATATCTGCTGAGCAACTAGCAGAGAAGTTTAATCCCTCAGCCAATCATTTTTATGTCTACCTGTCCTACAGATTCAACATTCTGGTTGCGCACTGTTGGGAACTAATGTCAGAAGTCCATCTTTCTTTCCTTCCTCAGCAATTTTTGTTGAAAAGGTCTTATTTATGCTCACCAGAATTACTTGACTCCAAGTTATGAATGAGGCTAGTCAGAGTCCAGAGAGATCATTTTGGGGCAAGTAGAGGTACAAAAGTTGTGAAGCTTGAAATGACATAAAACCTAATTCTGCAAAAAGTAAGAATTGGGTAACTTTTATGAGAACTAAAGAACAGAATGAACAGAAAGGGTTGATTCTAAATCAGTGTCTAGATTTTCTTGAGACTTCAGAACTCAGTAGCTCCCATTCTCCTCAAACACAGTATGAGAACTACAGTGGAAAATGAAAAGATATTGTACCAGTGCTGGATTATGACATGTTGAGGTCCTAAACTATGCCCATTTTAAGGCCCCTTCTGATAAAAATAATCCACAAAATCCACAAAAATGGATTTTCATGAAATTTTAAGATTAATTATGGTTATTTCTGCACAAATATATTAACTCGTTATGAATAATAACTCTGGAGCCATATATGTATATTTTTGTCATATTAGAACAAAAATGTCATTTTTTTCTTATTTAGAGGCCCTTCATATTGTGAGGTCTTAAACTGTATCTTAAGTAGCTTAAGCTTAAAACCAGCACTGTATTGTACCCATTTTCAGCGTGGAGGTGAAAGCATTGTTTTCAATATCCAAAAGTTTGGCTGGCCTCAAGTGAGGAGAGAAAGGTAGTTCACCATGTTAATCTGAAGTCAGGCAGAAGATAAGGTAGAGATGGATCTTACAGAATAACAAAACCAGAGAGTATAGTAACCCTGCTGCTTATGAAAACTGATGATAGACATCTTTGATTCAGCTACTCTAAGGTGAACATCCACCCTGCCTTCTGCCTAAGGGAGGGAGAAGGATAGAGTTAGAGGGAAACATGAAGAGAGCAAGAGATTTTGAAAAGATGGTTTCAGCGAAGAGCTTGAAGGTGGGAGATGGGTGGTCCCTACCCAAGGGAAGGGAGCATTCATGGGCATTGTCTTGGCAACAAAGTAAACCTCAGAGAGAAGGAGGAGACAGGTAAAGGTAGGATGGTGGAGGTGCAAACTGGGGACATTTGCAACATAGAAGCAAAGATCAGGGGATGTAGAGAAGAGACGCAGGGTAGAGGACCTTGCAAGAAAGAGGAGGACATTTCTTAGGAGATAGGAATATTGGTTAGAGGCAAGGCTACATATCTGGGAATAGAGAACAGGATGACAGAAGTGACAACAGGGGACTTCCAAGGAACGGAGAAGGAGAAAGCCAGTTTAAGGAACAGGATGGGGGAATTAGGTTCCCAGCTGAATGAGGAAGGGACAGAGAATTAAAGTCAGAGGTAAAAGGTGGCAAGGAAAGAAAGAAAGAAGAAAAAACCAGACTGTTTGGAGTAGAAATTGAAGGAAACATGAGGAGATAAATTCCATCCCCAGGAATCTGTATTACTTTGGGCATCATGGAGACATGTTATAATTTAGGGATGGGATTTTCCTGCCGCAAAGTGGTAGACTGGACAGCTAATCTTCTCAGCTAATAAGAGCTCTGCAAAGTATTACGATCAGGTGAAGAGTCTGAATATAATACAGAATAGCAGACACTAAAACACAGATTCATGAAACTGGAGATGAGAGAAATGAGAGTTGGCAACAGGAAAGGTGATTATCTATATATGAGATAGCATGCTATCATAAAGTCTAACATTTTTAAATATATATTGTATAGTTCCAAAAACTTGACTAACCAGTCAAGATATGTAAAAGAAATCCTTGGATGTTAACTAAAAATAGGTTATTCAAACTACAAAGTTTTTCTGGTTTAGCTATTGTGAATACCATATCCTTTGATACATTTAACATTTCCACTTGCTATATTCCTTAGATTGTTCATGTTCTTAAGCTCAGTGCTGTAGAACATGCATTTATGTCTGTCTCTAGAAACGTATCTTAAATTGATTAAGTGATCATGGAGTTAGGAACTATATAGATTACAATTTAAATAGTAGGAGGGGCTTAAAAAACAATCCTAGGATGCTATGTGATAATCAGAGATGGCCACAACAAAAACCTTCTGCAATTAAACACTGCCATTATCATTATTTTGAGTATTGCCAGTCATGAGGCATGTTACAATGTTCACAACCCTACTGTACACATGACAAGGTCTGTTACTTATTCCTATCTGAATAATAAGAATGGACTTGACAAAATAAAGCAAGGAGAGATGATACTATTATTGCCCAGGCCACATATTCTTCACACTGTCACATCTAGTTGTGTTCCGAAGAAAAAGGAGATTTGCAAATCAACTACTAAAACTCATGAAATTGTTTTGGAAACCAAGGGTATCTTTTTCATCTACTTAACAAAATAGTCATAAAATACATTTACTGATAACATTTTAGCAGAGATTTCAAAAGATTCCTGAAAACTTGAAGGCAAGTGAGAATCTGGCTGGGGAGGAGATGTGCCAGAGAAGTAATGGAGCTGCTGGTATTCCTACCATCATGGTGCTGCTATATGCAGATCAAGGGATCCACAAATCATGACAGTCTCTGTTGGTGTATTTTTTATACTTAGAACTCTTCCACTTTTCCCTTTGATTTGCTGCTGCACCTTTGGCTGTTAAGGAATACTCCTCCTTTCTTTCACCTTCACCTTACTCTCCACTTCTGCTTCAGCCTCAGTGTTTAAGGTTCTCTTCTCACAGGGCAATTCTTATCAGCTGCACTGACATTTACAAAATCATCAAATAGTAAAGGTGAAATACTGACCAGATTTTTGTAAGTATTGCTCTGTAGCTGCCTGACAAGGCTACAAGCAACAGAAGAGGCATTAAAGCGGTCTGCCAGCGGTCTGATGAAAACAAAAATACTTTTATCATATTAGCACATTATTACCAAATTACAAAAATATCTGGATATTGTCTTAAAATATTTTTTAAAATACAAACTTTGGGTCATTTTATCTATCTTAACACTATAGCATTGGGCCTTCATATTTTCAAACTTTCTCACATAAATGTGAAGACAAAAAATTTAGCTTTTCAGGAGACTGCTTGAGTGTCTCAGTCAATTATGTGCTTCCAAGGACCTGCAGTTTTAAGAAATGCAGTGGATGTGGCAAAACATGCAATAAGATTGTGATGGATGACAGTTTGAGGACTGGTGCTATCTGGTGGAGGCAGGTAGCATAGACAGGTTCAAAAAAAGGACTGGATAAATTCATGGATGATAGATTTATTAATGGCTATTGAACAGAATGGTTGGGGATGTTTCCTTTAGCATCTCTAAACCGATAATGGTAGCTGCCGTAGAGGATACTGAAGAGGGGATAAATCACTCTAGAGATATTGGTAGGGTGCACTCCTATAGCATCCATTTCTGCCACTGTCAGAAACAGAAGACTGGGCTAGATGGATCATTGCTCTGGCCCAGTATGACACTTCATATGTTTCTTATGAAGATTACTTTTGAAAATGAAATATGCTTAAAAAATTAATGGAATAACTTTTCTCTTCCTTCACATCATGCTTTTTAAAATAGCCATAAATGAGTATGCAACTGAATATTTTCTAAGTAATTTCTGTAACATTACTGAAAAATTAAGAAAAAAGTACTCAACACACAGTCATGATTATGGAGTGCAAGTGAAGCATTTGTACGAGGTGCTAGATACTCTATGGGTATGTCTACATGTGATGCTACATCGCCGTAGTGACACGCTAGTGATGTAGCATCCACAAGTATCTACACATGACCGGCAGCTATTTTGCCGTAGTGGTGCACTCCCCCATTATAGCACACT
>NW_017729034.1:83343441-83348439 GCF_001723915.1 Gavialis gangeticus
GTGATGCTACATCGCCGTAGTGACACGCTAGTGATGTAGCATCCACAAGTATCTACACATGACCGGCAGCTATTTTGCCGTAGTGGTGCACTCCCCCATTATAGCACACTGTTATGGTGAAGCAGCTGTTAAAAATAACTGCACTGTGCATACAGTGCAGAAGGGGTAGTTACTGCACTGTGCTTTAGTACTTTCAAAAAGAAGTAGTAAAGCATGATGCAGTAACAGTGTCACCATAGGGCAACACCTAGATGTGCCCTGTTAGTGCTACAGTCTATCAAACAACTTTACGTGCTATTTTATTATACCTTGGAATTCTTAAATGCAAAAAGCAAAAGTTCTCTCTCCAGTATTTACAGGGTATTTTACATCTCTCTAATTTTATAACTTTATCATTAAAACCCAGACACTGATTTGTATGCAGTTCCTGCCAGTATGAATTTCCTTCATCACAAGTACATGCAACTGTAACACCACAAATCTTAAACAACATCCTCCTGAAGCTTTCTTGTTTAAATTTAATTGGACTTGAAGGCTCCCTATTGTCTCCAGATTTCAGTATAATTAAGGCTGCATTTCATTATAATTGAAAATAGCTAAATCTTCAATAGAGAAGCTGCTCTGTTGTGAACTTTTATCATCCTAAAGATCTCAAACAAAAGATTGCAATAGATTTAACATGAGTTGTATACCTCTGGGGCAGACATCTGTCATTCAGTTAAATGTCTCTCAATAAAACCATCCAAGCAATTCGGTTTTCATGTCTGACCAGCCACTGAAGCTATTCAAAGTTGTTTTTGAGAAACACGCGTTAAAATTATTTGCAGTTCACATAAAACCCAGGTATTAGTCATAACCAACTACCAGCTACAAAGGCTGGCACTGGGCTGAGATACCTCTAGTGCAAGAAACAATTGTTTTCACAATCCATCAGGAAAGGGGAACTGTGACTGGAGTATTATTGTAAATGCCCAAATGATCTCTAATATCTTGTAAATTGTCTGTATTTACACAATTTCATTTTGTCTCCACTGAAAAAAATGTTGTCTCTAATAAAGACACAATAAATGGCATGCAGCTGAAACACCAACACATTTTCCTCCAATCTTATTTCAAGGAGGGATCTCTGTGCTTCGCCAAGCAAAGAAAGATGTTTTTTCTCCTTGCATCAGACAGAAGCAAGTAGAAGCTTTCGTATATTTGTCTCATGACAACATTTCATCTTAATACAATCTGGTCGCAGCAGCTACTGCAGAAAATTGCTCGCAGTTTGCTGGCACCATGGGAGACCATCATTACTGACAAGATTGAGAAACCCATCAATGACAATTCAGGACTCAATCTAACTGTGGCATCAAAGTGCTATGCCTTTTTTGTTTTTTATTAGGGCTATTTTCTTGCATCTCCTTAATTCTTATTCATGTCCATTGGTCCTTGACTCGCACTGAAATTCACTGCAATAAAGGCTTCAGCTCAACTGAATTCAATTTCAGTAATCATCAAAAAGTCAGATTTATACAGTACTTTTTAGGAATCCTTACAACCACCACCTATTCAAATGAGGAGATGCATTTTGTATGCTTGCTTCTACAGTATTTCAGACGATCTCCTCCTGCACCAGGGAATCATGCAGAGCAACCTGTTTTGTATCCTGTTAAGGAGACTTAAGTCATTTTCTCTATGGACATTAGGCAGCAAGATGTTAGGACAGGGGTTAGCCAATTTGCTCAACAGGCCCATGTGTCTGGTTGGAGCCTAAATATCAAATGATATCAAGTACTTATTCACAGAAAAATAAACTCATCTGTATTGTCTATGTTCACATCAGACTTAAGAAAGACTAACTGCTATATAAAAATCAACTGATACCATTTACTACTAAGATGTGACCAGACTCAAACTTTGGGGACTGAAAAGCCCACAGTCATGGCTCAACCCCAGTTCAAGGACCTTATAAATATAACATAAAGGAAAGAGACCAATTGTTTGCTTTTCTGTGACTTAGGGAACTTAAGGTAAGTCTTGGGCAGTGTAAAGAGCTATGGAGATACCCGGTAGTCGGGTTACCATACATCTGGGTTTGCCCGGACATGTCCTTTTTTTGGGTCTTCGCATCTGTGTCTGGGAAGTTTTTTTTAAATATCAGCAAATGTCCAGGATTTCCTCTGCCTCTACTTTCCCGCTACTTCCTGGCTTGCCTTAGAAAGAAGCTGCTTGGGGATTGGGGGAGAGGCAAGGCCTGTGAATTAGAGACAGGGCCATCATGCGGTCTGTGTGCAGGTAAGACTGTGTGGGTGTGTGTGTACACACATGCGCACACGTGTGCATGCCTGGCTGCCAGTGCTGGGGCTGCAGCAGGGCGGGGAGGCAGGGGAAGGTGGAGGGGAGCGTTTTTTGGGGGAAGCAAAAGTGGGGGGTAGGGGTTCCACCCAAGCAGAGTCATCATGGGCTGACACGTTACACTATGATCACAGTTATATAATCAACATCACTTCAATCAATGCGAGAAATTGGTTCCTTTCTGTGTTTCATCACTGCATTACTTTGCAAAGAATAATTAGAGAGAGAGGGCAGATCCCAGCGTGAAGCCAATATTAGCAAACACACTGGCAGCACACCAAGGATAAATCAAACTTCTGTCGTCCAGGGAAAGTAAGAGAGTACAAACAGGAAAAATAAAACGAAAAATACTTAAATGCTATGGTATGTAAACACTTTCTGAATCATCTGTTCACTCTGATCTAAAAAAAAGAAAGGAATAAAGTGGGGGATGGGGGGACGCAGGGACAAGCAACTAGATTTGCACTTGTCTGTGAGCAAGAAATAGATTTAAAAGTAATTTCCTAACGATAGTTAATCAATAGAATCAGGTAAAGTATATTTAATATAGATGGCCAATTTTGGACCACATTAATCTGCATGTCGTATCTACATTCCATGTCTTTTGTATCATTAAATATGGGGAATACTCCAATGCTTTCCTAACAGACATTTGTAAAACCATTTTGGTAAAGTATGTGTGTTGAAGAGAGTTAACTTTATTATTTAAAGAACAAATCACTGCTTCAACTTGTATCTAGTGACATACCTCAGAATATATTTTCACAGAAACCACCATTTCCCACATTACAGTAGTCCTGAATGTGTATTTAGGATTACCCTAATGGGATATTGTTACCAGACAGCAGGTCACATTTATGATGTAGGTAATAATAAACCTTTAACTTGATCTTTTAGAAATGGTGCTCCTGGGATCTGTCCCTTTTCTCAGCTTCTTTAGATCAAGCCTCCTCAAAGCTGTCTGAGGAAGTTGTAGAATTGCCTTCAAGAAAAGGCTGAAGAGACATCCCTCTGGGATGCTTTAGGAATAGAAAATCCTGTATTAGTGCAGAGGTTTGGACTAGATTTTCCTTGATGTCCTTTCAACTCTACACAAAGGTAATTGTACCAAACTACTGAACTCTGGCATTATGAAAAACACAGCTCACAGACATTGTACTTTGATCAAAGTGTAGCAGTAATCAACAATCTGGACCTCAGTGTGGGTAGTTAGTTTCCCTTCACCAACAGAAAATGTCTAGTTTTTAAATACTTTTGGAAATGGTTCTCTGGTGAGCAAGAAGCATCATCAGTTTGGGCCGTGTTGCAACATCAGTCGCTTTAGACAGCAAATGTACCAGTATTACACATGAAGGGAAAACACAGTGACACCACATTCTAGGGTAATGTCTGCTATGTTTGTAAACTGACTGCACAGTTTGTGAAAAGTCCGTACGTAAAAATCTGTCAGTCTTTGCCCTACTACAGAAATTAGCATGCCCCTTCCTTAACAGCCTGTAATACACATATATGCACAAGGCACAGAAGTATGCTATAGCCAATTTTTCCTCAACATAGAAATTTTTTCCTCGATTGGGGCCCCCGTAAGGAGGGAGGCAGTTGGGCAGGGCTTGGGCTAATGCCCAGCTGAGTGGTACCTGGGGTTTGGGGTCTAGGCCCGCAATGCACATTTGCAGGGCCCTGGCGGGGAGCGGGATGGGGCCAAAGGCAGCTCTTTTGGTGGGGTGGGAGCAGTTCCCTGATGCTGCGTGCACTCCTGGGAGTGGAGACAGGGGCACGTGACCCCCAGATTTGTGCACAGGGCAGGGACAGAGGGGCTGCCCACTAAAGGCTCAGACTTTCTGCCCTGCTGCCCTCCTCTGGGGCCTCCGCAGCCCAGTGGGCCATACCCAGTGGGGCAGGGCAGAGCCAAGCTGGGTTGGGAAGCTTCTTCCCACCGCGATCTCTGCACGACCCTGGAGAAGTACCCCCTGCCTGCCCCACAGCAGCAGGGGCAGCAGTGTGGGGTTGTGCCCCTTGGTGCTCTGGGACAAGTAGGGAGTGCCTCACCAGGGTGGTGTGGAGCTCACAGTAGCAAGGAGCTTCCCTGCCCAACCCCACTCTGCCCTGCCACACCAGGTCCCACTCTCTGGGCCGCAGAAGCCCCAGGGGAGGGCAGCAAGGTGGAGAGTCTGAACCCACAGAGGGAAGCCCACACCCACATCTGCCTGCCTTGCACACAGATCTGGGGGGTATGAGTCCCTTCTGCCCCCCCCCAGGAGTGCACGCAGCTGGCCACCCCACTTGAACCCACAGCAGGCAGCCTGCACCCACCCCCCATGGGCTCTGCTCTGGCTGTGCTGTCCACGGGGCCGGGGGAGCTGGGGTCTGTGCACTGCTGTGCTGCAGCAGTCACCGCCTCCCACTGGCGGCAGCCAGGGCTCAGGCCCTGCTGTGGGGGGGGTGGGGGCTGCGGACCCAGGTCCCTGGCCCCATAGCCCTGGCAACTGGGGCCCCCTCCAGCAGGGCTGGGTGGGTCAGAGGGCTGTGGTTGGGGAAGTGAGGGGCACCAGCAAGGCCAGGAAGCCCTTGGGGGAGTGAGGTGAACCAGCAGGGCTGGGAGCTGGGTGGGAGTGGAATAAAGAGCACTAGGAGAACCAGGGGACTGTGTGGGGGGGG
>NW_017729034.1:83348852-83391178 GCF_001723915.1 Gavialis gangeticus
ACCAGGGCTCTGGTGCCGGTAAGTAAGGGGTCGGAGGGGATGTAAGGGGCACCAGCTGGGCTGGGGGTTTGTGGGGGGTGGAGGGGGAAATGAGGGGCACCAGCAGGGCTGGGGGCTTGGGAGTGAAGGGCCTGGACCTGCATCCTAGTGAGCTAAGGGGGCAGGGAGAGCTCTGATTTTCCATGATAAAAAACCCCAAATCAAATACCAAAATGTATAGGTATTTAGAATTTATTTTATTACAGTGATTGTGGCACTGGTAGGCTTCCAAACTGCTTTAAAACTATAAACATATCAATAAAACATTGTGTTCAACTGATGCCAATATGTACATAGTGGTCTTTAATTTTAATCATGGATTCTGGGGTTTTAATCAGAGAATTTTTTATCAGGGAAAACTAGGACCCCTATTAATGACTTATCCTTCCACAGAGTAAAAATAAGTAGCTTTCTTTTGGGCAGGTGTTTTTGTTATAAACAGATCACCTCATTCCTTGCAATTCAAAAGTAAAATGCCTAAAGCAATAAATGAACATCTACTGAAAAGCACCCTAGCCATGCAAGGATGAATTAGCTAAAATGAAAGCTATATGTATCGTGAAGCCATAAATTACCACTGATTTATAGGGAAGTGATGACATCTGAGTTCATTCCGTATTCAGGTGTAACAGGGGTCAGTAGCTTATGCTCATCAATTGCCTGTAGAATCAGAATCATATGAATATCACCCCTTTCTGTCTGAAGCTAAATTTGGGGGAGGGGTTTGCAGGCCGGGTAAACATCATGAACAATCACATTACAGCTATAAAACTAAGGGGCTTTCAACAGCATTCAATTTATTTCTAGTTGCTCAACCAGGAAAAATTGTCTGTCTTAAAGTCAAATGTAATTAAAATCAGCTTAAACATTCTGGCTCCACAATATGCTATGACAGTGACAAACAGGTATGTTTAAAATACCATGACTTAAGTCTAAGCTAAGAATGCAAAAGAATTCTGAAAAGTATGAAGCACACACCAACCTGAGCATAATTCTTTCTTTAAAAGAGTGCTTTCTGTGAGATCTAGGTCTGTAAGTTATTTTAAAAAAATGTAATGTAGGTTCCTACATCACTTAGGCACATATCAAGATTTTATCTCAAATCTATACACTGTATATTCTAGCTAGGGTCCAGATTCTGTAAAACTACTTCCACATACAAGCAATATATGTGATTTCAGTACAACTAGTGTGATACTGGATTGTTCATTTAAGTGACTTTGCTTTCTGGACATGGGAAATCTGAGGAAGGGATATGGCAGAACCACAAATTCTCTTAAGTAAAAGCAATTAAAATTGTATCACCAAATACAGAGAATTGTTTCAAGCACCTTGGGCTTGTGGGATTCCTGGACATCACATAACACTAGGAATAAAATTATATTAAAATAGTCTGAGAATAAAAGCTAAAACTCTCTACACCTATGGAAGACCACTTGGAGAGATTGTAGCAGCACTTCACTTTACATTTCCAAGCAATAGTGGTCAGTGACAAGGAAAACAATCAGAAGGCAGCCTTATTTTTCACAGTAGCAGATTCTAATGTGGTCAATGTATTTAATGATGTTCAATTAAATCAGGCAGAGAAGGATAACTATGGAACTCTATGGCTAGAGACAGAAATTACATTTAAACCAATATAAGTGATCAGAAGCCAGTTCAAATCTGTAACATAACAGAAGATCAGTGCACATAAACCACTTTCAAAATTGCTGGAACTGGATGAAGATAAACCTGAATGGATACAGTATCAAATTTAACTGAATTAGGTTAAATTAATTTATTGAACTTCTGGCCCAGATCCTCTCCAGATTCAAGTTAACTCTCGGTCCCCCAGCATCCCAAGATGCTTTGCATCTCCCCCACATACCTCCCCCCACTGCAGGGTGGACAGACTAGCCTCAGCCCAAGCTGTCTGCTCCAGCTAAGCAGGAAAGCATGCTACAGAGCCCCCCGGCTTCTGGCTCAAGTCACTGCAGGCATGCAGCTGCATTTGCAGAATCAAAAGTGAATGTCTGTTCACTTGCTTATCAGTTCAATCTATGCAGTTTAGACTAACCTGTGAAGAGTAAATCGATTCAGCCTTGGGCTTTTTGACTTCTGTACTTGGCTATTTACAAAAATTTCAGAGGTACTGCACACCACAAAAAAAGAAAAGAAAGCAACATATGACAGTAAAATGCAGAAGTGATTTTAAAGAAGAGTTTGTGACTTATCTAAGGCTGAACAGACTATTTTGCAATTTAGGGGAGGAAACCAGGCTCCTAAAAGATTAACATGTGACCATAATCCTGAGTATAAAACTCAGAAAGAGTACTATTGAGGGAACCCAGCATTAATCCACAATAAGCAATTCGAATTTGCCAGGCAACTCAAGTCCTTCAATGCCAACTGAATCTTACGGATGGCAGACAGACACAGTGCTCTGACACTGTAGACACAACTGAGAAGTCAAAAATAGTACAAGAATGGAGACCAGAGGCTAAAAGACATGTGGAGTTCAAAGTGAGAGTCAAGCAAGAATAGCATCTACAGCTGTGCACACTAAATAACGAGCACAAACCAGGACAACGCTTAGCATACGGGAACAAGTGCAAAAAAATGAAATGGATTCCATCCTCTTATATGAATGCACATGCTGAGCTCATGGCAGAGTAAGATACTAACTTAGAGCGATTCTTCATAGGAGCAGTGGATGCCATTACAGAAGATGAATGGACAGCTTTAAAACAAATGGGTCATATCTTAATTTTATATTGGACCTTGATGCATATGCTAGGGGTTCCAAAAAATGTTACTAGCATCAAAGAGGGGTTATTAGCTGTGTTAGTCTGAAGTTATGCAGAAGGCAGCAATTTACCAATCTATAGTGAAAGCGAAAAGAAACGACTAAATCAGACCTACATAGCACATATGTTCATGAGCCTGAGCTCACTTCATCAGATGCTGTGAAAGGACATGCATAGAGCAGTGTAGCAATAGAGAAAGTGATGTGAGAAGGAAGGAAGAAAGGGAAGGAAGAGGGAGCCAGTGCTGGGAGAAACAAAAAAGCGATAAACCCATAGGGACAAAGGGCTCACAAAAGCCAATCCAGGTAATAGGTAAGAATCTGTACTCCCTGTTTATACCATACATAACATAATCCAGTCAGATTTCTTGTTCTGCAATTTTGTGTTCAGGTTCATTAAAAAGTGTTATTGTCTAAAAACAGCTATCCTGAGGTCATAAATGGAACATTACACTGTTCTGCCATAGGCTGGGTGTCTTTCTGGACCTGATGTCAGATCAGTGTTCACTCATTCTTATATATAGGGGTCATCCTGTCTGTCCAGTGTACAGAGCAGACAGTCACTGCAAGCAGATGATGACATATATGATGTTGGGAGAGATGCAGATGTACAAACCTTGAATATTATAATCCATGCTATTTGGTCTGGTGGTGATGTGGTCTATATTGATGAGGGGGCACAGCTGGCATCTGGATCTGTTGCAAGGGCTGGTACCTCAGTGAGAAAATGGGAGATAGGTAGCCTGTTGCTTGAGAGACGTCATTTGAGGTTAGGGAGCTCTGTATGCCGGAACAGGTTTATCCCCCATGGCTACCTTGAGACAGTTATGCTTTTCCAGGTGAGGCTGGAGGTTATTAATGATGTGTTCAGGGTAGTCAAGCTGGGGGCTGTAGGTGACAGCCAAAGGGATTCTGTTGTCCTCATCTTGGGGTTGGTATTTTAGTAAGCTGGAGTGAGCTCTGAGACGCATACACCTGTGGCAGAATACTTTCACCTCACTGGATATTTGATCACTGACCTCAAAGTAGCTGTTCTTCAAGAGCAAAAATTTTAAAGCCAACTTGAACGTGAAATTGTACAACAAGAAATCATCCACAGACTGGATTGTGTTAGGTAAACAGGGAGTACAGATTCTTATCCCATTCTCTGGATTGGCTTTTGTGACCTCTGTGGGTTTATCACTTTTTTGCATCTCCCAGCACTGTCCCCTCTCCCTTCCCATCTTTTATATTCAAATCACTTTCTCTATTCATATACTGCTCTGAGCATGTCCTTTCACAGCATATATAATTTTGCATTCACAAAACCTTACATCTCTCTGAGGGCCTTGCTACACATTAATTTTAGGTGGCTCCTGGAGCTCAACCCCTGGACTGTCCACATATTAACACTGAAACTAGTTTTAATCACACTCTAGGCAGCTTAAAGAAAAGCTGCTCCAAGGCAGGTTTTTCTCTGACCCATGTTAGCCAGATAATGTTCCACTTATTTGGGGCCACCCCACAGATGAGCCACTGAAATTGCAGTCCTCCAGCATCCCAGGATACAGTGTCCCCTCTCCAACCCTCCTGTTTTGTGTGGAAAAACTTTCCACTCCTTGAAATCTATTGACCCAGTTGGCAGTTCAAGTATTATGCCAACTTCCATTCCTGCCCCCAGGGTGTGACCCTATGCAAACAGCTTGCAAAGCACATTGGCTAGCCTGGTCACAGGGCATGGATGCAGCCAGGAGTGGGGCTGAGGGTAGGAGGGACAAGAATAAGGTACGGGTCTGGATCAGGTCCCCATGAGCTAGGGCTTCCTTCCTTGGGCAGGGGCAGTAGCTGCCCTAAAAGTGCTCCCATCTCCTAGCCACCCTGGGACGCACAACCAGAACCTCCCTCACCCTGATCCGAAATCCCAATTTATTAAAACATGCGTCCTTCTGTACTTCCTCTTTATTTCTTTTTAAGTTCTTTTCTTATTGTTTCTTTTTATTCTTCAATGGCCGACTTCCTTCATTTCACCACCCTTCTTCCACCTCAGTTTCCTTTGCACCTCCCATTTCATTAACCACCCCCATTCTATTGACTCTCTACCTCCTAGCTTCACCCTAAGAAATCTTTGCTGCTTGCATAAATTTACTAAATATTTTACTGGGGTAGATTCATCTTGATTTATCGTGTTGTTCGTCCACATCCAGAGATCTCCTAGGGCAGGGGCGGAAAATTATTTCGGGCAGAGGGCCGCTTACTGAGTTTTGGTAAGCCATTGAGGGCTGCATGATAGGCAGCCAGGGGCAGACAAATATTAATTTTCTAGGAAATAGGAAAGCTCTTAAGAGAGTACATAATAGAGTTGAAAGAGCCTAACTGTCCCACACTTTACATATTCAGGAATGAGCCCCTTCCCTTGGCTGTATTTGGAACTGTACATTATACAATACATGATAAATTGTATATTACATAAATGCAACTAGTTAAATGTTATTAGTATGGTTTGGCTGGGAAAAGATGTGATATTGCCAATTGTACCTTTAAGGGTATGTCTACAACAGTATTTCTCAGCAAGTGGGGTGCCATGAGATCCTTTCAAGAGTGCCGGGGACTGCACAGTATTAGCACAATTAAGTATGCAAACACCTACACGATTCACAAAATAAGCCCAAAGATTTTAAATAAGAATTCACAGTGCCAAAGATATTCTGACTTTTTGTAATCTTTCTGAGTTCTTTGCAACAGAACAGCGGTTCTATTATATTTCCACAATCAAAAATGAGTGAAAGCTAAGAGCAGGCATTTTCCAAGGGATGCCTTGAGTCTAAACAATTTGAAGGCGGCTGGTTTACAGTACACAGCATTCAGCCACCTTTTCACAGTGCCTAGCCTGGGCTAATTAGCCATATTGAGATGGCTCCTTTAGAGTTAGCTTTGGTGTCTATATAATACTGCACTGTGGTGTGTAGACATACCTTAAGGCAGTGTTGTTCGCAGATTTGGCCCCATGAGCCAGACGAATGATGTGGGCATGGTCTACAGGACAGATCAAGCCCTGTGCCACATCTGCCCACCTGGGATTCGGCTCTGGGAGGCCTGCACTGCTCCTGCCTGCAGCACTGTGCACTCAATCTAGCACGCCGGTCCATGGCTCCCAGGCCTTCTGACAGGATCCATGAGAAACCCCACGGGCTATGTTATATTGTGTCAGGGGCTGGATCTGGCCTGCTGTTGAGCACCCCTACCTTAAGAGGTTTGGTTTCCAAAACATAGAAAGGCTGAGTAAGGGCAGGGCAAAAGTACCCGTTGATACAAATAATACATAGATACAAATAATACACAGAAAGAGCACAATTTTTTCACTGAGAAATGTGTCAAAACAATTTTTTAAAATCATATTTCTGTCAAGAAAACTACAAAAATGTAGGGTTTTTTTGTAGAATTGCTAAAATCTTTGACTGGTCAAAAAATATGCAGTCCATTGACTGGTCAACTGACAATATTTGACCAGTCAATTGACTGGTTTACCAACCCTATTCTGAATACAAAACACCTCTTTTTTAAGCAGCTTAGCCCCAGAGTGATTGCAGATCATCTGAACTACCTGGCATAGGAAAGAGCAACAGAACCAGTCCTTTTATTTAAACATACTTTTTACTTTATTTCTAGCTTAATACAGAAATGAAACACCCAGGCTGAGATTCATATAACGTGCATTCCTAAATGCTAACTGGCTAAAAGATCTTAGTCTGTTTTTACAAAATGTCTGGGAGAACAAAGCGATGTTGCATTCTTTGCCAGTTTAGCCT
Source organism: Gavialis gangeticus (assembly GCF_001723915.1). Lineage (NCBI taxonomy): Eukaryota > Metazoa > Chordata > Crocodylia > Gavialidae > Gavialis > Gavialis gangeticus. The sequence goes on from NW_017729034.1 coordinate 83,355,465, forward strand.
TCATCAGGAAATGACCAGATGCTGAATCAGAAAGTATTCTAAAAGCTTCTCCATAAAGCAGTTCTAATACTGGATTACTTCCAGTCCACTTTTTTGTCCCCCTGTTGAATTATGGGGCATGGCTTTTTCAAACAAAGACCTTGGTGCCTGCCATTAATCCTTTAGGGTAAGCAAATCAGCAATCCTTTTAATCATCAGGATTGATACGACCACTCCTAGTAAAGCATCAGCAGCCATCTGCCAATTTCACAACTATCAGATCCATGACTAAATGAAAGTACAAGATAAACAGCATAGTACAGAACGCCAAAGCTGAATTAAAAATTAGAGCCATCACAGGGGAAATGGATTACTACTTTATTATACTATAATCCATAGTATAGTTAAATTTGGACATACCATTCCTATTATGGTATCCTTCATTTCAAACTGCAGGTCTAAGCATAAACACACCTCTGTCTATTATGAGTATAGAATAAATACACAGTCACACACCTTTAAAATACAAAAATGCTGTACATTCCTACAGCCTGCCTTTTTCTTTCAAGTGTCAAACATACCATATCTTTTCAGCAAACTCATCTTTAAAAAGAGGCAAAAGCCTCTATGATTTTGTTAAATACAGAGACAGATATGAACAAACTGGATGCATTAGAGGCAAGTATTACAATGGATCAATCATGAAAACCTGATAAGGCTGACTTCTAATCTCAGGCGAAGTCCAAAGGGATACTTTTTCTCCCAACTCAAACCCCTTCCATGATTTCTGGCATTCCTCTCCCCAGTTTTGTTGTTTCAAAGTCCTCCTTCAAAGAACAGTGTGGGGAAATAACTCATAGTCCAACATACTACACATGGCAGATGCTATCAGGAATGCTATCTTGAAATCTAAATGCAATGAGAAAATCAACATGAGTAACCAATAGTCATAACTCAGAAGAAGCAACAACTGCTGTATTCAAATGGAAAAAACACGGCGAGGGGAAACTGATTTTGAAGCACAAATCTAAAGCATCTGAAAATAATTCTCTGTAACTGTTCTTGAGCCTCTCGCAACCTAATTATAGATAAAAATGTACTTCGACTTTTCCTAGTATAAACTCAATGGCCAGTTTCTACAGAGTGCAAACCAGCTACTAAATAATAGCAACAAAAGTGTCTAAGAGTAACAATTAAAAGAAACAGTAAGTAATTTAACATGGTAAGTTCCACTTTCAAAAGTGAGAGAGACACTTGGGCTAAATTCCATAAAGAGCTTAGACACTGCGGAGCTCTATTTTTAGCTACACAGAGTGGAAAATAGAACTTCATGTAATGCACAAAGCCTATCTATACACTGTGTGCACAAAGTCCGGTATCTCAGAATGGGATGCTACACAGCCATTACACTAAACAGGATGTCTTCTATAGCCAGTGGTTGGCAAATGTTGAGACTGTCTGAAATTCAACCCATCATTAGGACTTAGATGACTCATTGAGAACTGAGGGAAGCACCCCTACCTACTAGAAGTCCACCATCCGGAATACCCTCTAGGGGAAGATGGCTACAATCATTCTTTCCAAGAACTGTATGAGTCTCTCTCTTCTAAAATATTGCTCTAGGGAAAGATGCCCAGTTTTTCTAATCTCCTGTGAGGTGAGACATAAGTTTTTTTGGCCCCTCAGGTTCTGGACCTAGGTCTCCCATCTCCTGGACAAGTGTGTTAAATATATTTAATGTATTAGCTAGATAGGAGGAGTACATTTTCTTTATTAAGTAGCTAGCACATAAAATGTGACCAAGAACTCCTGCAGAAGACACAATCTTTGTGAGGAGTAAAACTATAGCATGCTCCAAGACTTTGTGCTTAAGCTCCTCAGGAACTTAGTTTCCAGATCCTGACTGTGCTTAGACATGAAAGCTATTCTACTCAGACTGTGCCAGGTCTGGATATGCACAAAACCTGAATAAAAAAGAAGAATGTCTATGAAGTTTAGGCATTTCCGAAGATAAGTGGTATTTTGCATGGAGAGAGTGGAGGGGGAAGAAGGGTCTTGTGCATTTGGATTTACATTTCTGATAACACATGCTAAAACCACTTCGTCCTTTACTGAATCTAGCCCTTAGCTTCTTAAATGTCACTGACTGTACTGCAAAATAATAAATACTTACGGGTGTGCACACATATTTTAAGTCGATTTAAAATAAGTTGACTTAAAATAAGGTGACTTAACTAAGTTGGCTTAACTCGACTTAAGCCATGTCAGAATGTACACATGTACAGCTCCTTGACATGGTGGCAGCCATCTTGTGAGCTAAGTTGACTTAACTAATGTGACTCAAGATAATACACCTTGGAAGGGTATTATCTTGTGCTGCATTTAAGTCGACTCTGCTGCACATAAGTGTGTATGCTCTGACAGTTAGGTCAACTTAAAGAAGTTAAGTCAGCTTAACTTTGAGAAAGTTAGTATTTGCGTATGTATCCAAAGTGTCTACTTAGACCACATACAAACATTCCCAGGTCCTGACCTACAATCACATGGCTTACTTTAAGTGGTGTGATCATTGATCAAGTCCCAGTTGTGCACATGCTTGCTGTGCTGGGAACACAATCTAAGTAAGTCAGAGTAGGGGGAAAGGGCAGGTGAGATTGGGGGGCTAGCAGATCCATGGGATTGGTGGGACTGGTGGGTCCGAAGGGTTGGTGGGATGGGGGGGTTGTGAATCCATGGTGGGGATGGGGTTGGTGGAGCTGGGGTGGAGGTGCATTGGCAGAATTGGAGGGACTGGCAGGATCAGGGAGCCTAGCAGGTTAAAGATAGCCTGGTCAGGGTGGCAGAGAGGAGGAAAGGCGTAGTCCCAGGGCTGGGACAAATGGCTAGGCCTTCCCAGGCCCAGGGCTGCGCTCTGAATACATACACATGTACAGTGGACCACATGCAGATATTCCCATGACTGGATCTACAATCATGTGCCAGGAACACAATCTAAGCAAGTTGGGGGAGGGAAGCTTGATGGGATTGGGGGAGAGGAAGCTGATGGGTTCATGTGGGGAAGGTTGTTGGGTCTGCGGTGGGAGCAGGGTGGAGGGCTAAAAATAGTTGGGTCAGAGTTTCAGGTGAGGGAGGGGAAGAAAAAGCACAGCCCCAGGCCTGGGGTGAGTTACTGGGTTTTTTCCAGCCCTGGGGCTGATCTCTAAATCTGTATAGACGTTCACTAGAATGGGCTAATCCCTTTCTGATCTAACCTAGTACACCTCTCAGCTGAACTAAGTTAGATCAGGAGAGATTTTTTTTGACTGATCTAACATCCCCAAAGGTATGTACAGTTTGGCACTTAGATCAACTCACTCCTAGTTAAGTCAATGCAAGTGTAAATTCTGCACATGAGTGAACTAAATCAGACTGGGCTGGCCTTTTTGCTAGATCTAGCCTCCCTGACCATACATACAATTAAGCACTTAGATCAACCTAACCCTAGTTAGGTCAATCTAAGTATAACATCTGCATGTATCCTTAGATATATTTTTAAGTATCCAATACATAGATCAAGTTAGTTTTAACCAGTTAAGGAAAACGAAGAGAAAGTTTTTATCAGAGTTTCCAAGGACCTATTCCAAGTTCCAAGGACTACCAGGGAATGGGAGGATCTATCTGAATTGTGCACGTTATGGGAAGTAATAAGATTTATATTATATGAGAGAGAGAATGAAGGCATCTTAAATAGTATACACTCTGAAGGGTGTTTTGATTTCTTTGGACCAGTTTCTCCTCTTACTATGGCCTTGCAATGAAAAATGTACTTCCTTAATTACTGGACCAAACCAGGTATTACTCAGAGCTAAAGTAGTTAATGGAAACAGTCAATTCTTTGTTCTTATGATAAAGTAGAATACATTGTGTTGTAAAATGATTCTAGGGATATAGGAATGTAAGAAAAATATTACTGCAATAATTTATTATACATAATTTAAGGTTTTAAAATATGGAATTTTATTCCTACTTTACCATATTACTCGTCTAACTCTTACTTGTTTGCTACTAGAACTCTGAAAGCAGCTTTGAAGTTCTTCATACCAAAACCTTGATGTGAAACAGATCTTGGAAAGAAATCCAGGGTAACAATGAAGTATGTTAGACTTGTCTATGCTGTTCAGAACCAGCAAAAACAGCATGCAGAGGCTTAAGGGATCTTTTAATAGAGGAAAGCAGAGAATATGCTAAAAATTAAGGAGTTGTGTATGAGTATTTTCATATAATGCAACTAAATTACTTCTGCAGAGTGTAAAACTTGTGCTAACATTTTCATGTGTGTGGAAGCTCATTCCTGATTTATCTTGCCTTGCATAAAGGACACTTCTCCACCTGTCTCATAAGGACTCAAGTAAAAACCCAGGATGTAGCTTAATTTTTCAAAAGTGTTTAGCAAACATTTTCAATCAGAATTGTGGGTACTCACCGTCTCTGATAAAAAGGCTGCATATTCAGCTGCTTGATTTGATTTTATTGGAGGGACCTAAATCTAAAAATATTAATTTGAGTATCCTACATCTAGATCTTAGAAGTTCTGTACTTCCATGCTGCAGGTGTGGAAAAAAAATTATAAAATAAAATGCACCTTTTCCAAGTTTATTCACAATAACAGTGGGGGAATGCATTTCAAATTCTGACAACTGCACTTCAGACCTCACAAGACTTCTGTGTCAGGATTATATTCTTCCTTCCAGAATCTCTGTAGTCATATTCAGCAGTAATCACTAGTAAAAGGAATAGCACTCTCTGGAGATGTAAAGACATTGATTGTAAATTTTTGTACTATAGTGGTTCACTAGAGAGACTAGGACTCAACACCTTATTTTTATTTAATTGCTTAGTAGTATCCAGTCCCTTGAAAGTAGATCACAAATAATCTAACTCAATTGCAATGACCTTTGTTTGGGTTAATGGTTCAGGAGATATACCTGTGCTGTTGAAATGTATTTTCTGTGTTTTTAAAAAGTGCCTGACACAAAAATGGGAAATGAATCTCTGTAAATGGTAGCATTTACCAGAGAGAGACAACGGCCCTGTGAAATACACTTTATTCTAGTAAACCTGTCAACTTTGCTTTTAAGGAATATTTCCTCAGTGTAATTGCTGTTTATTACATACATTCTGATAGCAGTATGATAGCTGTGATATCAGGTATGCACCAGAGCTATGGACAGAAGTACACATATACATATATTAAGTGATCAGAAACCAGTTTATATCAGTAATGGAATAGAAGTTCAGTGCACTTAAACTTCTTTCAAAATGACCAATACCAGTTTAAGAGAAACATGGTTGGATGTAGTATCAGATTTAACTGATTTAGGTCAAACTGGTTTATGGAACTTCTATCCCAGATCCCCTTCCGGTTCAAGTTAACTCACAGTCCCCCAGCATCCCAGGATGCTTTGCAGTGATGGGCAGTGCTGTCTGCTCCAATGAGCAGGGTCTGCCCTCTGCTCCTAGCTGGAGCATTTTTTCACTCTGGGTGGCTGAGAAGGGGGTGGGAAACTCACCCCTCTGGCCCAGCACCAGACCTCCAGCTGAGTGCTGTGGTTGGAGTGGCAGAAGGAGATGAGGAAACCAGACCCCCAGCCAGGTGCTGGCAGCCTGGGGAAGGCAGGGGGAGTCTGCAGCAGGGGGCTTGACTCTGTCCCCCTGAGTCGGGAGCTGCGAGCCATGCCCCCTTCTCAGCCTCTGGGCTGGCTGGGAGGTGAGAAGAACCCTCCACTGGGGCTTGGCCTGGTGCCAGAAGCCATGCCCCCTTCTCCACCTCTGGGCTGGATGAGGGTAGGGGGTGGTGAAAAGGCTGCACCAGGGCTTGGCTTTGTGCCAAGAGCTGGAAATCAGACCCAAACTCAGCCTTGGGGCTGGCTGAGTAAACAGGAGATAGGGAGAAGGAGGGAGAAGAGAAGCCTGGCTCTGGCTTTGCCTGCCAGAGGCAGGAACAGGGCTGGAGTCCTCTGTTACATCCCCTTCTCAGGCTCTTGGCTGGCTAAGGGCAGAGTGAGGGCAGAAGCCCGCAGCAGGCCTTGGCTCTGCCCCCCAGAGCTGGGAGCCATGCCCCCCTCTCAGCTGGCTCAGACGCTGAGAAGGGGACATGGCAGGGGACTCCAGCCCTGCTCCCTGTTCTTGGGGGCAGAGCCAAGCCCCAGTACAGGCTTCTCCCTTTTTGCAGCCAGACGGGAGGCTGAGAAGGGGGGTGGCTCCTGGCGAGACATGTTCCAATCCAGGCTTCTCCTCTCCCTCCTTCCCTTTGCCCTCTTCTCAGCCAGAGGGAGGCTGAGAAGTGGTTGCGATTAGTGGACTCCAGCCCTGCTCCTAGCTCTGGAGGCACAGAGCCAAGCCCTGCTGTGGGCTTTTCCCACATCCAGCTTAGAGGCTGAGCCATAGACATGACTCCTGGCTCCCAACTGTGGGGACAGAGTCAAGCCCCTGCTGCAGGCTTCGCTTCCCCACTCCCCTCAGCCAGCCCCAATCTGAGGAGGGGGTATGACTCCTATGTCCCTGCACTGGGGGCAGAGCCAAGCCCTGCTGCAGACTTCCCTCCCCCATTGCCTCTCCTGGCTGGAGGTTGAGAAGGGGGCATGGCTAGGGGATTCCAGCCCTGATCCTAGCTGGGGGCAGGAGCAGAATAAAGTCTCCAGTTTCAGCTTCCCCTCCCCCCGGGCTGTTCCTGCCTGGGGATCTGGTGCTGGGCCGCAGAGGCAGGATTTTCCTCCCTACCCCTTGCTCAGCCAGCAGAGGGGCTGAGGAAGGGGCATGGCTTGGGGAATCGGAGGACTGTGGCTCTCTGGAAAAAAGTCCTGCATTTCCCATTCTCATACTACCAGCTTACACAGTAGCAAAAGAATACTGCAGGAGGAGTAATTTAAACTAGTATTAGCATAGTTTGGTTAGGCCATGACAGAAAATTTCTTTTCTCCTTTATAAAGTGCCACTAATTCCTGAAGATCGTAATCATGCCACTATATATAGGACTGGCCAGTAGTTTTCAGAGTGGTTTTGTGATATCCCTCTTTAGGAGATGTCTACGGAAGGAAAAACTGTTTGGTTTTTTAAATAAAAATCCTGAAATTTCCCTCCCTAAAAATCTAGTTCCTCTAAATTTCTGGGTCACTGTTTCCAGCATAGTCTTTTATTTTACATGAAAGAACCAATGGATAAAATACATAAAGGGTCCTGCCAGGAGCGACTGCAACCCAATTCTGCTCTCTCTTACAACAATGCAGCCAGTAGGACACAGGGGCAAGCTCCCTCTTGCTTGCTCTGCTCTGGTTCTATGAGTCTTGCATCCTTTCTACCCTGTGGCCCAGCTTTAAGAGGAGCTGGGGGGTGGAGACTGGCATGACCCAGGCTGTTTTATAATCTTACATGGGGGAGGTAAAAGCATTGATTGTAAATTGTGTCCTGTAACCTATTACTCCCATTATGTAGCTAAGTGCTATAGTCAGAGGGCTATTATCTAACCTTCCCATCCTCACCATATATTTTAATAACAGTAGCTGAGTGCTGAAGTAGGAGTATTGTCAACTGGTTTTAGGCACGTTCAGAGCCTGTCTACCAGGTCAGACACCCTGAGGGGTATAGGCACATGGACTCTTACTGTGTGAATCCTACATGGCCTGAGGGATGCTGAGAAACTCAGCTCAGCTCAGCTCAGATGGCAGCTCCTGTAGGCATGTGCAGCAGCTGAACTTCAGATGCCTAATGATTTCTTGTGAAAACTTGGTTGCTTAGGGGCCCTCAGACACTTACAGAGATTTGCACAGGTGGTGTATCTATGAATAATTCTTTTGCATTTTAGCACCTGGGCCCCATTTTGGTCTCCAATTTCTTTTGTAAATTTGGACCTATGTTCCTTAAGGCCAGATCCACAAAGGTATTTAGGTTTCTCACTATTATTGATTTGAACCTTACATTATATCTATGCCTTTGTTCTACAGCTGTACAATAGGGCTAGTAGTACAGCAGAACCCGGATACGTTGCAGGGTTAGGCTTAAAACTGATTTTACAGCGGCGGTAAGGAAGGTAACCTTGTAAAGTATCCTGGTTATACTGTGTAGCTGTAAATAAGCTAGGGTTGATATACTGCCACCACAAACAGCTGCATGAGACCACTGAGATACTCCAGCTGCTTAGAGTGGATTTAATTTCAAAAGATGCCACTTCTCTGATCACTTGCACAGGACCACTGATGAGCCTCAGCTGAGTGGAGAAGTGGTGCCCTTTGAAGTAAAAGCTGCAGGCAGCATCTGAGTGGCTTGTCATTAGTTCAGTCAGGTTGCATTGAAATACAAAATGTCCAGGTTTGGCTGTACTTCTTTCATCTAAAGGTATTGTGAGATTAAATACATTAAAGATTATGAGACTTCAAGTACTACAGTATAGTGGCCACAGAAGTACTGCACTATATAAGTGGATAGGACAAGGGTCATAGTGGGAGATATCAAAGAACAAATGTGACAAGGAAAAATATGAAACTGGCGGAAGACATAATTACATAGGGAAGAGACAAACTGGGGGGGAAAGTTGAAGGTATGCTGAACAAGGTGTTATAAAAGCAGATTAGAAATATTTCTAGAAGTTCTAATGGTGTTGCCTCAGTTTTTTTGTAAATTTACTTGTCAAGAAATATGTTCATACAGGACGTAAAAATTAAAAACAAAATCTGGCTCCCAGTTATCTTCAAGTTTCAATAACTGACACCAACATTTACGCCACATAGCAGCCCCCGCCTTCCATGGATTTGCCTGGGGCCTTTGCCCAACCACGCACTAATTTAGTACATTTTGTACTTCCCCAGGGGGCTCAAAACTGCAGTTATTTTTCTACTAGAAGTCTGTAACTCTGACTAAATATGCCAGCTGAAGTGATCAGTGCAGTCTCTAGGAGGACCCAGCACAACCAGCATCTTTCAAAGGTTTTTGGAAGGAATCACAATAGTCAACAACTGTAAGTTCCAAAAAAAATCATTGTCCTAAAAGAAGTGAAACAGCCCATTTTAAAAATCTGATAAGAGTTGGCAGTAAAAATAATAATAGCCACAACAAAGGCATTTCCTATTCCACTAATATCCGAGATATACTCTGCTTTCCCAATGGATCATTAATTCCTAGGTAATGGTCTGTCTCTCAATGGTTATTCTTCAAGCAAAAAGAATAAATAGCATAAACCAAGCAAGTACTACACCATACCTAATTTAAGTCCAGTTCCATTTACAGTTTAGACATATGGGACACATTGAAAGTCAGTATTAATTACCTCAGACCTAATTGATTTTTTTCACTGTGCTGATAGAAGCTGCTATCAGATTGGTGTCCTCAAAATCAGGCGCTTGTTAGAAATGAAAGCGTAGCCCTATGTGCTGACACATAGATATTCATTGCATTTTAACCCTTATAGGAGTACTGAGCAGATGGATATTTTTTTATATCAACTTCAAATAAGCTGTGAACATAGTTACTATTACAGGGACCATATGTCACCCCATGGTTGTTCTGTTTTATATTGCATTCATCTATGCATAGAATATAAACTCCTTGAGACAGACATCTGTCCATTTTTTACACTCTCTAGCCCTCCTCCTAAAGCTGGACCACTCAACCTTGCATTCAATAATCAATGAATAAACAGCAATGATATAGTTTATGCCATGTTTTCCAACAGGAACCCAGGCCAGAACCCTTCCAGGGCAGCATCGATATCACCAAACTATAGCACCTTCTGGCTTGCTCTTCTCCTTCTTATCCTCTTGTGGCTTCCCAGTACACCAACTACCAAAAGAAGGCCCAATCTATGATGCAGCGGTTACAGCACTTTCATGGGAAGCAGAAGATGGAGATTCAAACCCTCTCTGGGCAAGGAGGGCCCTAGAATCAAGTGCTTGTACACATTATGGGTTGTTTACATACACGTTATGAAACATTACAAACATTGCCATTTTGTTAGGTTAATTGTGTAACCAAGTACACATACTCTATTTTTTTTTTCATGTTAGATTTTGATTTATTGTGTCAAGTCAGACCACCTCCAACATGTTTTAGTTTTACCACGGCCAACTCTTCTAGGAAGCTTTGTTGTCCTTCACCTTGGGCAAGTGCTATAACTTATTGGGCTAAAAAGTGGTTGTCCTAAAAACAGCTAACAGATAGCCCCAGCTTCTAACTAGGACCCCAGCCTCTAACTACTAACAGGTAGCCCCCAGCCTTTTGATTTTTCTGCAACTTAAGTTTCGGGACATATATAAGTATTATGACTATGAAACTATGCCTGGGGTAATTCAATTCCTCTCTATCATTCTGCAGAGCCTAGTGATTGTCAGAAGGGAAGTGCAGGACAAATGTAGCTATGCTGAACCTCAAACTGCACATACATGCCAAAAGCTGCAGTTACAAAGCTGTATGAGTGCCACTTCCAGGACTCCATCCAGCTGTGCAGAGGGAGGAAAGGGGAAGCCCAACACTAGTCCAGGGCCACGGGTTGGGTGGCCGGGGGGGCGGGGCGGGGCGTATGGAGGTGTGAGAGGGGCATTCCCAGTCCAGAATCAGCCATACAGGGGGAAGGGTTGTGGCCCAGCTCCAACCTGGCCAGGCAGAAGGAAGAGGGTATGGATTGGCATCACAGAGAGAGGGAAGGGGCCACAACCCAGCCCCAGTCTGACCACATGAAGGGAAGGGGACAAGGCCTGGGTTCCAATCTGGCCATGTGGGGAATGGTCATGACCCAGCTGCAGCTTGCCGTGCAGGGCTTGGAATTTTGGCAGCGGGGAAGGTGGCATTATGAACTACCATTGCTCCCTCACTGCCATATTTCCAACCTATGGGGAGCCCTGCAGGCTGAAGTCCTAGTCTCCATGAGCTGCATTTGGCTCCTGGGCTACATTTGGCTCATAGGCTGAAGGCTGTGCACTCCTGGTCTAGCTCAGTCCCACTCTCTGAGCAGGCCTCCATCTGTTGTGAAGGAACCCAACTGTTGGATCCAATATGCTTGAAAGATGCCAGTCCCTCATTCACTGTTTCTAACCCTGGATCTTCCAGGCACATTCCCTAGTATGATATTTTTCTTTACTGGGGCCTTGAAGTGCAGAAGCCTTTGACTCAAATCAATATCCCTTCATTTTCCAAATGCTCAGGTGCTTATAGTTGTGTAAGAGTGCTGCTGTAGCCATGATGGTCCAGACCTTATGCAAGAGACAAAGATTTCTTAGGGTGATATCTTTTATTGGACCAACAGAGCAGTTGGAATAAAGTTTGACAAGCTTTTAAATGAAAGACATTTTCTGTCAAGTCTCATAAAGAAGAGAGCTGACAAAGAATCTCTTGCATTCAAAAGCTTGTCTAACTTTATCTCAACTACATAGTTAGTCTGATAAAAGATATCATCCTAAGTAATCCTTACCAGGTACTTATACATGTGTCCAACCTTGCTGGGGAAGCTCTAAACCTCTCAGTTCAAGACAGCATAGCAGAGACGCAAGGAATGCAGGCTAAGTAAAGGAGTTCCTTAACTAAAGGCATGTAACATAACTGCACCCTGGAGTTTCAGATCTTTCCAAAATAACTAGCAGTCCAGAACAGATGTAGCAGTCCTTTTACCCTAGTTTTTTTCTCTGCGGCAACAGCCAGCCTAATGTTTATAAAAACACTCTATTTTTTCTCTACTTCCACTTGCGGAAATTCCAGGCTCTTGCTATTCCTCTTTCCTCTTTTCCGACTTGCACAGAAGCATTCAAAATTAATGGACACATAGGCCCAGACCTTATTTCACCTATTAGGCACCTAACTAGCTGCCTAAGTATGATTCTATTGCACCCTGCTCAAGTCTCTGAAACATTTTAACACAAAAGATGGATGGGTGCATTTTCTGATGTAGTCTTAAGGCTGAGATGGCAGCATGTTACAAGAAGATACAAATTCACTGTTTTTCAGGGACACAAGAATGGCAGAACAGGATTGCACTTTAGGTGCTTAAGTCCACTCATCAGTAGAAGAGGATCTGATCCTTACTATTTCATCCTTACTTTCAACAAGGATGGTCCTTGATTACCTCAGTCATAGTTTCTTGTAGGGGTAGTCTACAAGGTGCCAAGCCCCTGTTACAAAGCAGATGTTCCAATCCAGAAAGGAGGCAGCAACACCATATGAAGGGAACACTCCAAAAAAAGAAAAGAGGTTGCTTTACAAGGTTCATCAAGCAAAACAAGCTTATAACTTGACACAATAATCCTGTTCTATATAGCATTCCAGTTGTAACAGCCTCTAATTGCTGCCTGTCTCTTGACATGTTATCATAAAATCAAAGGACTGGAAGGGACATGCCAGATCATCAAGTCCGGTCCCCTGCCATAGGCAGGAAGTTATTGGGCTCAGATGAGCTCAACAAGGTGCTTGTCCAGCCTCATCTTAAACACCTCTAAGGATGGCAATTGCACCAGCTCTGCTGGGAGCATGTTCCAGATTCTGGTGACCCTAAAATCCAGGGGCAGAATCTTACATTCTTATAGTCTTACAGTCAAATACTTTTGCATTATTATTATTTTTTATTTTATTTTGTACACTAATTATTTTAATATGTATGGATGTCTCAAATTGTGCTCTATGGATTACAGGTACTCACAGAATCCTGTTCCTTCTCCTTGTTCCATTAATAAAAAGATCCTGTAAAAACAGCTGGCAGCAAGAAGAATCTACTCCCCGGCTGTCTTTCATAGGGGGTGCTATACAGTGGCAAGTCAGTAGCTTGAGACAGGCTGTAGCCAAGGAAAGGCATCTGAATCCATTTAAAATTCTCTTCCAGTTACTTCTTCACCCTCTTGCCTTTATAATTACAAATACACTTCTCAAATCAGTTCAGTATGCTCACCTCTTAGAAATTACACAAATCCACAACCAGCAAGGTAAAAGGAGGAACTTTTCAGAGTATTGTAATCTTCTTGTCATTCCAAAGATGTAGCTCTAATTTGAAAGCATATCCAAATGCAAAATGAGAATTAGCATGCATCTGCCACAACATAAATTTTAAATAACTTTTTAAAAAATTAAATGGAAAATTAGGTAGCTACACAAGGGATCATTTTCAATATACCTTGAGCTAAAAAATGCTTCATGTTATTGTGAACTGCAAATTTCCCAAGCAGAGAATTCCATCCAGCCTCTCCTTCATTTAAAATAAACACAAATTTGAGTTGCAAATGCTTATGAATGGGAACAAGCTTGCAGACTGCATTCCTATTTTGCTCTGCCACAGGTCAGACTTATCACTGCAGCAATTTGCAGTCTAGACTGGCAATGTAAATGCTATACCAGGACAAATTCTTCATACTAATTCACACATTTCCAAACCAAAGAAACCTCCTTCATAGTCAGAGTATGGATTTCAATGCCAAATTTTCTGTGTCTCTTTACATGCACAGAACAAGCAAATGTAAATGAGGAAACTTGACAGTTACTGTTTGTCCTCAGGCAAACGGCCCTAAGGATACATGGGTTGTAGAAGTGAAGCTCAAACAGTCTGTGCAAAGTAAATAACTGTAAAATGAAGGATGGAGCCAAACCACTAAGCATCTTAATAAGAGAAGATAAAAATCCATCCTCCACATGAAAAACAATTATTGGAAGACAGAGCCTACATAGTTGTACTGTTTGTGTATAACCATGTTCACATAAAGAAGAAGAAACTGATGATGTGTGTGCCCTTGATGTAACACAGTTCTGTACTCTCTGAAGGGCAGTTCAGAATGTATTTCTTAATAGTTAGAATATAGGAATGTGCCATTAGCTGGGGACAAGAGAGGAGAAAGTGCCATTTTCAATAATTTACTTGGACTGGTTACTACACTACAAGGCATAATGACTTCTATAAATTATGGAAACTTTACCCGTGTAGTAATGATTCGGTAATAAGTCCAAATGCATTCGGGCATGATATAACATCAAAACATTTTACTGAGTGTTAAATGTTATCATCTGGTCCAGAAATTATTACAGTAAATAACATCTGGTGCAAACAATTAACAACCTGCATTTCAGCTGTAAAATGACAAGTCATTTTCAAGCAGATTAGATGCAGCTTGTACAACACTTGTATACTACCCTAAACCAAAGACAGTTCTAGAGTCAGAGTGGAAGCTTTTTGACATTTAGCAAGTGGGTGTTAGGGGAAGAGAAGTCGCACAGGTCTGGTTTGGGTGCAAGTCAGTTTAACAGTCTTACTATGTATCATTCTCTGCTCCACAATTCATACCTTTAGCAACAAACAAAAGATAAATATCCTAATATAAGTCTCATCCATTCTGCTTCAACTCAAGCCCTGTGACCTAGTGCCATATCTTTCAGCTGGTCACTAGAAATCTGCACTCATTTGTCCTGCCATTCCAGCTAGATGGGATTGCCACTATTGCTGTCTTCCTTGATATTTTGCATTCCCTTCTTCTTGCTTCCCTTCCCCTACAGTTCTTTAAAATACAAAATGCTTTCTGTGCACCTTAGGCATGATCCAGCAAAGGACTAAATAGTATTCAAAGAGAAGAGTTATTCACACAATGTCACTTGCGAAAGCTTTGACAGCCAATGGATCTGACCAAATTAGTATCATCCTTTTAAGATTTTTTTTTTAAAGCATATGATAAAATCTTGGAATGCAACCCTTAAATGCAAGCACATAAATTCAAGATCACTACACAGTCTTGCATACAGACTATCTGATATCACATGGCCTTATAAAAATTATTATCCATATCTTATATGGATCTATTTATACAAAAGAAGATACCGTCAGGAGAAATATGCACTGCCTGGCAATTTAAATGAGTTACTGTACATACTATATAACTCATTAGTAAAAAAGAAAGCCAACTTTTATGTGAATTACCATGTCTCCTTAAGTTAGTGCAAAATCTGCTCCCTTTACCGGCTAGAAATCGTATTTGTATCAGTTTAACATAAAGAGACATATTTTATAAATCTGCTAACTTTAATTTACAGACTTGATTTCAAAGCTGGCATTGTGAAATGAAAATTCTTTTCTTGGTTACTCCTGTTTACGCAATTTGTATCTTGATCAGACCAATAGTTTGGGAGCACAGCATGGGAAGCCTCAGAGCAGGGAGCTGGAGGGTGGACTTTTCAATCAGAGATTGTGAGTATAGTTAGTGGTGCCATCAATAAACTAGTGGAACTCCTGCTAGAAAGGCAGTTTTGTTGGGGGGCAGGTAGCACAGTAAGAGCTCCACATTTGTATTTAAAGGTGCCTTGGTAAAAACATTGTGTGATCCTGTTGAGCTGTTTTTAGTGCCTGCTTATTTTACAGCAAAAAAGCTAGCATGCTCAAAATATTAGTCATACAATTGCCCCAAAAAGCTTGGTATAAGGAAGAGCCATAAGTAGTTCATTCTTTCATATGAAGGGAAAGATAATAGATACGTAGATTAAGAATGGACATGGTACAGGTTTTGTGTTAATGAAAGGCATGTATTTATTGAGCTATACTTACTTTAACCCTTTGACAGTTCCCCTATTGCTATATCTGTATTACTGTACATGTCAGGTTATACAGAATCAAAACTAGCTTTCATATGCACAAATATAATCTCAAAGTAACACCAGGTGAGAATTTATTGTTAGGACGAACTATGATTATATACTTTAGGTACTGTAGTAGGACCCAGGAAACTTGCTGGTCTTCTACAGCAGCGTTTCTCAATCATCTAAGTAGCAGGTACCCCCTTAACTTCTGAAAATTTTAATAAGTACCTCAACACTCAATTTTCTAGTGGATTTTATATTTACAGACTAATGTGTGCCATATATTGGAAGAAGGGCTGTGTATATAAGGCTGTGATATGACAGATGTCTGATCTGGTGTGGGTAGGGTTGCCACCTTTTACACCAGGGGTGCACAACTCAAGTATGTACCTGGGCTAGAGGTGATGTTGGCCAAAGCTAGGTAGGCTGAACCCAGTGCCACACAAAGCATAGCACACCAAATTTTTTGCCATAGTTTTGAGAGGAGGAAGGGGCAAGAGAGAGAGGAAAAGAGGGTGTGAGAGACAGTGTTGGGGTACCCGCGTACCCCCTGCCTGTGTCTCACATACCCGCAGGGGTACTTGTACCACAGGTTGAGAAACTATGTTTTACAGATTTCCAGTGCAATTTTAGGCAAGTGACTTATTTCTCTGCTTCCACTTCACATGCATAAAGAAGAAGAGAACGTTCCCTAATTTCCAAGATTTGAAAATCTTTAGCACAGGGATTGCCTTTTTCTCAGTGTAAAGCATAGAATTTGCACAATGCGGTCACAATTTGAACTCACCACACAGGTAAGTGTTAGATTCATATATACCCTCAGAAGACAGGTAAGTTTTGTTTTTTAGTCATGGCAGTCCCAGAACCTTTGCAAATATGGCTTGGGTTTATTATAAGAATACCATAATAGACTGAACTATATTGACACAGACAAATAAAATGGTGCCCAAGGACATACTGGATCCAGAATGTAGTACTAAGTATCCAGCCCATGCCATGCAGCTGTGAAGTTGCTTTTCCTTCATTAGAACATAGTGCCATTATGATTTATGACTGCAAAAGAGCCTTTAAATTATGATTTGTTTGATTGTCTGTTTCTATTAAGACTATGATAATAACTTTCCCTTTTCCTAACAAATACACTACACAGAAGAGCATCCCACAGCCATGAACAGGACCTGACAGTGATTAATTTCTGTCGCTGAATTCTTTATTTCCAATAACTAATTTAAGATAGCCACCACTTTCTAATCATTTAAGGATATAAATTCTGCAGGGTATTTTTGCTTAGGTAATTGATAAAACATCTTCATATTAATGACTGTAAATTATGGCTCTGTAATATAAATCTGTCACCTCGCAAGTCCCATGTAGAACACAGTAGGATAGGCAAGTGCTGTGCACCAGTGCATAAAATTTACACTATTAAAAAGAAAGCCATCGCTTCAAAGCCAGAAGTTGTCAGAATAAATATCAATAAAAATCACTTTTTGGATTGAATTTTATCAGGGTGATAAAGTCCTGGGGACAACACAGATATATATGAAATAAGGATACTAATTTTGAAATCTTGTACAGCATTAGTCTCCCAAAGGAAGCAGCAAAAGTATCACTGTTAAAAGTAGACTAGACAAAGATTAGACTTGCCCATAGGGAATTATCCTGCCCTGGGAGGGGTATGGATAAATAGAACTTTCCCTTCCTAATGCCTATGAACCTTTCAACCTCTAGCCCTTCCTCCGGCAACCTCCCCTTGCAGGTAAGAGGATAAGCCCCCAAGAAGGAACTGCAAGAATAAAGTGAGCAGACTAGACTCATATGGAGAACCACAGGGCCTCCTCCCAGCTCTTGTATGTTCTTAGTATAGAGTCAAGACCTAGACCACAGTATTATCGCCACCTGTTACAGTTTTACAAGTGAAAGGACATTAAAGAAAGTGTCCATGCATAGCTACATGACTTTAAAAGTCATCTCAACACCCCCACCACCCCCGGAGCATTTCACAGACTCTACCATACATTTCCCACATATTTACTTGACCGCATGATATATCATACAAATTTACTGAAAACTTTTAGTGTTATAGTTCTATCCGAATGTAAAGTATGCTTGGAAAAGCTTCATACAGCAGTGTAAGGCAACTCTGCAACCCACAGATCAACAGTGCAGATCAATAACCAGTTTGCTTAGAAGAAGACTACACTACAGACTGACTGTGTCATTTCACTAGTTTCCCCATTTGTAAACCATTGGATTTTCCTAGAACTTTGACAGCAATTAGAATATGTTCGAACTTTTTTCCAGTACATTCAGGACTAGAGTTTATTGAGTTTTATGTCACTAAAACCCAAAACAAATACACCAAAACTTAAAAACCCTAATGAAAATGTGTCTGGAGGAAAAGGTAGCCAAACAGAGACCCTCTACTGTGAAATAACTTCTGGGTACCTGGCAACACAGCAGTATTTGCTAAAGAAACTCTTTGGGCATCTAACCTAATGAGGAGAGGGGAAGCTGGTTATAAATATAGAGCTCTACAATTTCTTGTATATTTTATTGGAATACAAAGAGAAGGACATTAGAGCAAGGCGTGTAACTGCAAGCATTTTATTTTTATAGAGTGAAGGCAGCGTCATCATTTATTCGTACTATGCTCTCCTCAGTTATATTGCCACTATCCTTTATGTTACGACTGCCCTGAAACAGCAGCAGCTGTGGAGGATGCAAGGAGGCTGACACGAACACTACATCATTTCAGATTTGGGTACTTGTGTTATTTTTATGATTAAAAGCTCTGGAGTCTTCCACCATACCTGAAATGACTCTGCTCATTGAAGGGAGATGGGAGGGGAGTCGAAGCACACCCCTCATTTATGTCTTGGGGTTCAGTTAGCCAGAAGCATTCTCCACAACTTTTGACCAACACAAGCACCGCAGCTCTCCTAGGCTACACTGCAACAGAAACAACTCATTGATCTGGTCATGTCCTCTCCTCCGGGCCTGCCACTGAACTGATTGAGCCCTACTAGGGGTGACAGAAAAAAGGCTGGGAGGGAGCAGCCTCTTCTAATCACCTCAGAGACATGCAAGTGCTTCTTTGACATCTCCCCACTGGCACTGGACGTTTATTGAGTTAATGAAATTAAGCAACAGAAAAGAAAATTTCTTTTGACTCTGTGACTGTCTTAAGCAAGACAAATTACATTTAAAAGCATGTTATTCTCTTAACAATAACTTTGGTTTTATCCTGTGCCAATCAGTCATCTTTCAGGGCCTAAAGTCTTCCTTAAACTGACAGAGCCATTGTGTTCCATTATGTTTGTACTGTAAGCAATTTACCAGGCATGGTGCACTGAAGGAAAAAGTAAATGATAGTAATTCTCAAATTGCTCAAGATGAACGTGCTCTTTCTTTAAGTATACCCTGTGTATTAGTGTAAGGAGAAGCCTGAATTCCACATAAATCTTGACATGCCTCAATCTGTGACTTTGTTTTTTGTTATTCCTCAAGTATGCCATGTTTAAGTTTTCCACAGGCATCATGGCTCGCGGGGGTCAATTTGTCTTACCTCAACAGGGATATTGTGTGGTTAAACTTTAGCCTTTGGGCTGCTGCAACCATAAATGTCACCATATTTCTGTAAGTAAGCTGTAATATAATTAGAAACTATTAGAAAGCTACCTTCCGTATACCATAATTTGCATGTGTTCAATAAGAATGCATGAACTGTCATTTTTCAAATACCATAATCATTGCTTGTGTCATTCAAGTAAAGCTGTGGCAACCCCCCCCCCTTACAAGCTGTCCTAGAAAGCAAATTCTGGAAAAGAGATCATTGCAACACTGCAAGCACTTGTGAAATAATTAAAAAAAACAAGGCGCTTGTTCTACATATCCCCTTCTGTGCTTAGGAGTTTTACAAAAGAAATGTGCTGAGGGCATGTCACATAAAAGGCCTTCATGTTTATAACCCAAAATCCAAAGTATCCTGCAAAGGATGAGAGCTGATGTTATAGCAACAAGAGAGATACATCTGCCAGTACTGGGTTGGTTTATAAAAAAACTATATCCTCTGGACTGACAAATGATAGACCTATCAGAATCACACCCTCCACAGTGGTTTTAAGAACTAGGGAAAGTTTTCATACATATACCTATCTTAAACCCACGATGCTTTCAGATGTTCATTTCACTTTTTTTATTAACTTCTTTGCAAATAGGTTGTTTCCTTAACAGCCTCTTCTCCTCCATCCAAAACTGAAGTCATAAGGCTACATTTATGACACCACAGTCAATTCCATACAAAATACTAAACTGCAATAAATCACCAGGACTGGATGGCATTTATCCATCCCCCAGCATCCCAGCATATTCTGCAGCCCTCCAGCAGAGCAAGGCTGGACCTGCCCCTCTGCTCCCTAGCCAGAGCAGGGGCAGGGGTGTGCCCCCACCGCAAGGTGAAGGGGGCAGGGAAGAGGTTTATTCCCCCCTCCCTCTCCTGTCCCACTAATACAGACCCCAGCCGGGGTCTGCCAAGCTCAGCTGCAGCAGCCTGTGTCAGGCCCCTCCTCTTGCTGCAGGGGTAGGAGCACAACCAGGCGCCGACTGGCATGGCCCCCTCAGACACAGGAAGGAGGGAGGAGTCTTAGTCCGCCGCTCACCCCATACAAGGAGAGACTGGCAGAGGCAGTGGTCGGGGCTAGCAGACCCCAACTGTGGTCCCCCGAGGGCGCAGAGGGGAAATAAATCCTCCCCCCTTTGCCTCAGGCAGCCATGTCAGCCAGCATCTGGCCATGTCCCCACCCCTGCTGCTGCAGCAGTGAGGCGTTGCAGCAGGCAGACCCCAGCAAAGGTCCATGCCAGTGGGAAAAGGAGAGGGAAATTAAACCCCCTCTCTGGCCAGTTCACTCGTGGCTACTGCTGGGGCTAGCCATGCCCCTGCCACTCCAGTGGTGATGGGGGGGAGAAGGGGTAAATGCCTGACCAGGCTGCTCTGCCTTAGCCAGGCAGACCCCAGCTTGGGTCCTGGAGGGGAGATGAGTGTGGGGGGGAAATAAACCCCCTCCCTGCCCCCTTTGCCTCAGGGCCATGCCAGCCAGCACCTGGCCATACCCCTGCCCCTGCAGCAGCAAGGTAGCAGTGTCCCAGCCAGGCAGACCTCACCTGGGATCCATGCCACTGGGACAGGGGATGAAGGGGGGAATTAAGCGCCCTCTCTGTTTGCTTCATGCTGCTGAGGGGGTGGAGCTGCAAGGGCAGGGGTGGGAAACGCCTGGCACAGGGTGCTTCCCCCTTTCCCCTCCAGGCACACTAGGGTCCCTACAGGTCAGATTTGGGTTTAAACCACTCCCCCATCATACTCAGGCCTGGCCGGGCTGAGCCTGGCCATACTTCCCCAGCTCTAGCATGCCCCAGCTTCTGCCCCAAGCCTATGCAGGCATGTACCTGCATTTCCTGAGTCAAAACTAAATGTCTATTCATTTGCAAACTAGTTCAATCTATACAGGTTAGACTAACCTACAAAGATTGAATCAATTCAGGCTCTGTTTTTTTGAATGCCTGTCCCTAGTCTAAGGGATAATTTCCCCTTTCCTTTAATGATCTAGTTCTGGTAAGACATGCAGTACCAGACTAAATGAACCTAGTTTTGTTTGTTCTACTTAAAAGTAAAACAGTGAAAAAACTACAACATATATGAAAATCAGACCACAAGCAAGCAGTCTTAAAGAAACAAAAGAATTAGATAAAACTAAATTCCTTCTATGGGAAACATTTTTTTGTTACTTCCCCACTATAAATCGGGGCCTATTAGTGGAAGACAAAGCCTTCCAAAAGTCTAGAGGTATTTGAGTAAATGGAAAATGTATCCTTCTCAAATACAGATCTGTAAGGAGCAGTGAAAACCATTTAACAGCTTTATAATATTTTAGAGACAAAGCTTCACCTCTTCTTGTTTATGGTAATGCAGTAAGTATGATGATATTTGTTTTAGTTTGTCTCACTAGAAGTTTCCAATGGGGGCAGGAGAATCAGTGTCTCTGCTGTTATGGACTGTTGCATTTCTAATACTAGCTAGAAAATAGCAACATAATGGCTGGCCTGAGCCACCAAAACAAATGTGGCGTTTTCTCACCCAGGACTAAGGTAAATTTGAGGTTAAGTCTTAAATATGCTGTACTCCCCTAGCATGAATCCATAATGCCTCCCAGATTCATGCACAAGTGTTTTCTCTCTGACACACTCCACCACCTCCACACACCTTGTCCACACACACCTTGCTTTCTCTTCTCTTCCTGACATCCTTTAAGTCAAGGTTGTCCAACTGGTGGCCCAGAAGCAGCCAGGAAACAGCCCACAGGCTGCTCACAGCCCTCAAGCCCTTAATATGTAGCCTGTCCTAGCAGCTGCTTCTCCTACTGGCCTCAGCCCCCAGCCACATGGAAGTTGGACAGTCTTGCTTTAAATTATATATGCTAAATTTCACCCCTCAGCCTGCTTATTGTCAAACAAGGTTGCCCAAGAACAATGCAGTTGGACATAAGATGATTTAATATTAGGAGTTAATAACTTCCAATACCATTATTTATTAGCTAATGCCATTATTCATTAATAACTTACTAACTCCATAGTTTAACACAGGGCTGCCCAACTTCTAAGTAGCCAGAGACCATATACCCATATACACACTGGGGTAGCCCTGAGCTACACCAGGGGTGCACCACTCTGATACCCCTCCATCACATGGGCCCCCACACCACTGCACTGCAAGAGACCCACACAGAATGAGATTACTCCCCAAGCCTCCCAGTCATGGGCTGGCTTAGCCCTGAGGACCATGCTGCACTGCTCCTAGGGATAGGGCAGGATGTGGAAGCTGGAGAAGAGGAGAGGAGCCTGAAAACTCCAGTAGCAGCATCAAAAAAACATGGGGGGAGTAGGGCTGGACTGGGAGCCTAGGGGCAACAGGTTATGCCCTCAGGGGCAATGTGCAGCCCACAGGCTGCCAGTGGGCAGCTCTAGTTCAAACAGACTTTGCTTTCTTGTAAGGAAAGAAAAAAATATCAAAAGGAAACTGTTTGTTTGTTTTAACCAGTGCTCTACACTTTCATGAATTTGTCATAATTTTAGGATTTAAAGGGGGAACCAAGCAGAAACTGAAAACTTTCATAGAACAAGATTTTTAGAAGCAGGTGTTCATCTCCTCATTGCATAAAATAGAGAAAACATATGCTTCTGTTGCTAAATCTCTAGCATACATGTAAAAATAAGCACTTTCCAATGTAATAAACGGCCTTCAGATTTGTACAAGTATAAGCTTATTTATAGGTTAGAGTATCTATTTCATTTTGTATCTCTCTTTTTTTTTTAACAGGTGGCTGTAAATTACTTTGTTTCACACATTTTCAGCCAACCCAAATATTTGACTAGGGAGAAACTCCATATTACCAGCTTCAATGCTTTTGAAAATAAGTCTTCACATTCAAAAATAAGAAGCCAGAAGTGGAATCTTCTCTCATAATGAATTTATGTTCTTATCTCTGAATAATTTTCAAATCAAAAGAAACTATACACTGAATATAATATTGCACAGGAATAGCCCCACGAATATTTCCTTCCAAGTTACATTTCAGATGAAAATTATTATTGCATAAGGTGTCTAGAAATTATCCCAAGACTTTGATACAAAATTCAGATGATCTAGGGACTTCTCTGATATAGTTTCTATGGCAAATAAGTATTATCATTATAAAGGGATAGGTATGAAAGCAATATGAATGGTTGGACCAAAAATAATCCCTGCCCAGATGATCACCTGTGATGAAATTCATGTGTATAATTGATATATTATTGACTATATAACCACACTTCATCCTAAATATAACTATGCAACACAAGCTTTGTTATTTATTGTATGCAATCATCCATTTTAATAGGTCTCCTTAACATCAAAGTGACAGCAGTGCCCTGAAAGCTTTCCAAATACAGAAAAGCAAACACATCAGAGTGGATGCTTATGTAAAAGTAGGGTCTTCAGGGAAAAGTAGGAAAAAAGATGCTCTCTAGATCTTCATATGCTAGCAAGGATAATCAGATCTCCCTTTCTCAAGTTACTGGAGGAAAAGACTACTTAATGCTATGGCAATGGCAGTACTTTGAGATGTACTGTCCACACAGATTCCACCCTTGGTACACATGAATAAAAAGCAGTATCCATTGTGGTCATGTCTGTACCTCTCACACTGTCCATGATACCATAGCTAAGAACATAGGTGACGCGTAGTGGGGTACAGGGTGGGGGAGTGGGGGGAGGGAGCACGTGCCCCCTCTGAGATTGGCCACCACCAGCTTCTGCGAGCAGTCTCTGCTTCCCCCCCCCCCCCCCCCGCCCACTGCCAACACCGCTGCTGGTGTGTGCAGGCAGTCCCTGCTTGCCACTCCCTGCCTCCACCAACACTGCCGTCGGCTTCTGTGCGCAGTTCCTGCTCACCGTCAATGCTCCTCCCTATAAATGGTGCCCCCCCAGTCTCAGGAGGAACCAGTCTTTCATGGCTGAGGATATAAGGTGCAGAGAAGCCGTGACTCATCACTCAGTTTTTTTACAAATTAGATTCCCAGAGCTAGCAAGTCACAGAAATTGTGTGGATAATACAGCTTGAAGAATCATGTGGATAAAATAACTGTTCTTTCTTCTTCAACTAATAATCCACAGCGATCCCCCTCTTGGTGACTAGCAAGGAACTTTCAGTCACATAAGTGGCAGGAGAGAAGCCTCACTTAAAATATGACTGTAATGGGAATCTACCAAAGCTGGGATCATATCTGGAAGCCAACACCAATTTGCAGTGAATCTGTGAACAGAACAGCAGAAAGCAACTCCACAAATCTAGGAAATGGGAACATTTGCAAGGAAAGCTCCTAAATGCATGCAAGTCCTGACTAATGCATGCTGATATGGCCTAGAACAATGTTCCCCAAACTTTTCCTCAGCATGACCCCATTTATCACCCCATTTCTTCAACATGGCCCCTCACTCCCAACTTGCAACCCCCTACCCCCTACAGCTGTCCCTCACTTCTGACTCTCAGCCCCCCGAACCTGATAGTGCTCCGGACTCCCAATCCACACCCCCCCACACACTTTCCCCAGGTGCCCCAAGGCCAGGGTCCACAGCTCCCCCCTTGCTACCTCAGCAGCATCTGAGCTCTGGCTACTGTCTGCAGGAAGCAGCAGCTGCTGAGGTGGGAGAGCAGAGGATGGCTCCTGCCCCCCGGCCCCTTGTCCCCTCCCCTGCAAGTGGCACAGCCAAAGTGGAGTCCATGGGATGGAGGAGGATGTGGGCTGCCCGCTGAGAGCTTGGGGCTCCCTGCTCTGATGCCCTTCCCTGGGCTTCTGCAGCCCAGCAGGCGAGACCTGGCACAGGAGAGAGTGCTGTAACCACATCCACTGATATTGTGACCCTATTTGGGGTTGCAACCCAGTTTGGGAACCGCTGGCCTAGAAGGTCACTGTTTGCTACATGTCCTAATATAGCCTAAAACTCACTTAGATAATCTCTGAGATGTAGATTTTCCTCTGACTCTTTGTCAAAAGCTACACAGCTTGTGATACCTTTTTTTTAGATTGCTGCATATAAAGTGACTCTCTATAACACACCATTTCACTGGACTAGAGTCAGGCTTGTGGGAACAAAAGGTCTTTCCTGGCTTATTGAAGGTGGAAGCTGTGGGCTTCATGGACCTCACCAACATGAAGCTCTTTAGCTGTCCCTCCTAGTTCATGAAGGTCCTTCTGGAGAATGAGCATGACACTGACCATGACCCTTGAATGTCCCCAGCCAGTTCAACGTCCAGAGTATTCGCATAATAGAATCAAAGGTTGGGCAGTTCTGGAATGCAGCAGGCTTGATGTCTACCACAATACCAACAGGAGCGACATATCCCGCTCATCCCCATTGAGTGAGGTAGAGTAGTAGACAGTGATCAGGTTCTTTTCTTTGCCCTTTCTCCTCTTTCCCCCTCCCAAGAGGAAATAAATAAATAAAATATGAACTGAAACATTAACTAACTAAACACAAAGACAAAGAGTACCCAACAGTCCCACAGAAAGGTAAACCACTGACACTGGCAGTACAGGATTTTATCTCATACTCGAGACAGTAAGAAGGAACTGTGAGTCAGTATTTGCTACGTCTTCAGCAATGGCAACTGACAGAGAACACAAGGAGAGAAGACAGTAAAGACTGTCATTCAAAAAGAACCTGATTTTTCATGGACAGAACACATTTCTCCACCAAGAGCAGAATCTGCACGGACAAAGAAACAGCAATATAAGCACCAAATTGTCTAGATAATTAAAAAAAATCAAAACCAACGGTCGCAAGTTCTGAAAGCTGAATGTGATGCAATATTCCATCACATGCTTCGAGAGTATTTTGAATGACAGACAGGAATAACAAACAGGCACTAAGGAAAAATAGAACTTTCCTTGCAACAACAAATAAAATTGAGAGAGAGCACAAAAAAAAATCAAACGCTTGATTAAGGAAAAACTGAGGGGAAAGTTAATTCAGAATTACTGAATGATCTCTATAGGGCTGACAAACTCACAAGAACCTATACAAGATCATGTTATATGTTCTGACTTAAACATGGATGTTATTATTAAGTACAAACCTGGCACTCTCAAGATTAAGAAAATACTTGTCAAAATTTGTTAATTTTGGCTTTTCCTCGCCTTTTTCATACATCTTTCCTGGCTCCCTTTTGGATATACAATGTGTACATGCCTCCCAATTCCATGTCAATTTATTGGGGCAAGCATGTTAGGAGGGAAGAAATTATTTGTATAGTATGAACCAGTGCAACACCAAATTACACAGAATATCAGAGCTATATAGGATATCCCTAACCATAAGAAATGTGTTGCAATGGAGAAAATGATAATGTCCGTGGAAATGTCTGGTTCTTGTAAAAAAAATTCCACTTCTGATCGGAAGGGGAAAAAATGTCTAGAGCAAGAATTTATTTTTTCATGTTTGACCAGTTCTGAAATTATGTTACAGAGATAATTCTGTGCATCGCCTCACAGCAGGGAAGACTGCATCTCTAAAGACTGAAAATAGTGCTCTGCACTGAGGCTGTTCTCCTGGTGACCAACTGCTTGGAAACAGCAGTCACAAAGTGATAGGTGAACCTTTATCTCTCCTAGAGACATCTCCAGAATTATTATTTAGGTAAATCGAATAATGCTATGACCAAAAACACATAATTGCTTTTTCTGTGCCTCCCATACAGCTACAGATTTTAGGGTTGTTGCTGTTTCCTAGGTAGGTTATGGGGACCAGGTAATGGAATAATCTTGCTAGACAGAGTAGCTGCTTTTTATTTTGAAAGCCTGTAATATCAACCTTCTCCCTATTCACTAGCTAAACAACACTCTTACAGAGGAAAATTCTGTTGTAAGAAATGTCAATACATCTCATTACAGCCACGATGCAATAGCATGGCTATGAAATTAATAAATTCACAACTTCAATAAACAGCACACAAATTACCTCTTGAAGGGAGCTGCATAATAATACCTGAAGCGTAAAGAGAGGAAATGGAGTTTAATTAAGTGCTGCCCAGCTAAATCGTACTGAAGTGGGAAGAATACAGAAGAGTTTAGGTTTGCACTGAAATGGAAAGACTGAATGGTTAGGTAAAAGGCTGTGTCTGAAAATGTACTGAAGCTAGAGTGGGTCACACATCAGCAGTTTTCTGATGAGCAAAAGCATTTAGTTTCACTCTCACTCACCTTCACATAGAGGCCCTTCCCTTTTCAGCACTGGCTGTCATTGAAATGAAGCCCCTTTCTTACATAGAAAGGGAAAAAACAATACCATAATGCAAAGGGAAAAAATGAGTATGACTGAGTGGAATCTTTCCTAATTCATGTTAAATGTGTGAAGAATACAAAGCAGTAGTGCAACGTGACTTTAGCAGCATAGGAGTGAAGCCCTGACAAGAAAAGACGACACACAAAGCAGATGCATCCACTACACAGACAGAGCTGCCAGGACTTCGACTGGGGACTGTTATGTGGCGTTATTCAAGCTTTGAGAGTGGCTGGGTGTTTCCAGTGAACTGAACTGATGTGTCTAACAAAGCTAGCACATACATGTTTAGCATTAGACATCAGAGTGAACATTCCAATGGGAGCTCAAATCTCATTATCCTATCATGAGCGCTATTATCTCATGCTGTCTGTCTGCAGACTAGGGACCAAGATTTCAAAAGGGGCTTGTGTGTGTTGGACACTGTAATTGGGATTTCTGTGCCTCCCCTATTAAAGTGCAATTCAATAAAGTTCCACCTACATTTTCCAATAGCTGTATTTCCAGAGTTTATGCCCCTTCTTGCCAAAGTGCTAGAATGCATAGATCTGTGTTGAAATGTCTAGGCAAGAAAGAACTTGGGTATTGGAAATATAGCTATTGGAAAACATAGCTATAGCCCATGCACAGTGCATCTACAGTTTTTTGAGATGTGCATGGTAGCATCTGAAACCCACTTGAGACTGTTTGGGAATCGATAACTCGTCATCTCCGTGCCTAAATCCCCAGAGGGGCTGGATCCATTAGGCACATGTAGAGGAATAGGAAGGCAAAGCCACTTTTTGTCTAAGACCTAGTCGGTCCATGAAAGAGAGAGAAGTCCAGAGACTTTCTATTGGCTTTCCCAGACACCCATATGCATGATTGCTGGCTGCTGTAAATCCTGACCAAAGTGCATTTAGAGGCCTCCATTCCTGCCATAGATCCAACATGCATTCCCCCTACTTTCTGAATTCTACCTATGAGCGTACACACCTAAATCTGAAGTGCACCAATACAACACATCATCATAACTAGGAGTCTAAATAAATCAGGGACTAGGTCTGAGAGCAAAGTATCCTTATTACATCTGGAAAGATTTATTGTACGCAAATAGGCTTTCAAATAAAGTAAAGTTTAAAATTCTGTAATAGCTGGGTTTACTGGGCAGACTGAAAGTATGCTGATACAGATTTTAATACACTGAACAGTATTTATCTACCAATGATCCTTGACTCGAGCCATTAAATCTTGCATTAATGTTCAGTCTTAAATAATTGAGCTCTCACAAGCAGACAATAGATTAACATTGTGTCTTAAATTTAGCAGCATTGTTTATTAATGTTACTCATCCTGGCAACATTTTCAGTGATAGGAGAAAGAGACCTTGGAGTCATTACTGACTCCAAGATGAAGATGGGCCAACAATGTGAGGTCACAATCAGTAGGGCTAACCGTACCTTGTTGTGCATCCACAGAAGCATCTCAAGCAGGTCCAAGGAGGTGATCCTCTCCCTCTTTGCGACACTGGTCAGGCCACAGTTGGAGTACTGCGCCCAGATCTGGGCACCACACTTCAGGAGGGATGTGGACAGTATTGAGAGGGTCCAGAGGAGGGCCACGAGCATGATCAGGGGGCAGCAGGGCAGGCCCTACGAAGAGAGGCTACGGGATCTTAACCTGTTCTGCCTTTGCAAGAGAAGGCTGAGGGGGGACCTGGTGGCCATCTATAAACTCACTAGGGACCAGCAGGGTTTGGGAGAGACCTTGTTCCTCCTAGCACCCCCTGGGGTAACAAGTAATAACGGCCACAAGTTGTTAGAGAGTAGGTTTAGACTAGACATCCAAAGGCACTACTTCACAGTCAGGGTGGCTAGGATCTGGAACCAACTTCCAAGGGAAGTGGTGATGGCCCCTACCCTGGGGGTCTTTAAGAGGAGGATTGACATCTACCTGGCTGGGGTCATTTGAGCCCGTTTTTCTCTGTTGCCCAGGGCAGGGGGACCTGATGATCTATGAATGATGTAATTCCCCAGGTTTTTATTAATGTTAGATAACAGGAGCAATAATCCCACTTCTTGTTTTGTCCTCACTCTAATCTCTAAATGGAAAGGTATATGAGTACAGGATCAGACTGTATGCTTAGGATGGTTACTATCTGAAGCTTTACTGTGGTTAACTGGTGAAAATTATAAAATATGGTCACTTCCACACTTGAATGTACCATTTACAATACACACTTATTCCCAACAGTGTCAACAGCAGCTTTGTAGTGACTTCAGCAGGAGCAGTAACAGGGTTTTTTGGACAAGTCCAGGCAGGTGCTGCAACCTTCCTGATGATTTTGCTTTCAGTGTACTAATGTGGGGACACATTATAGAATATAATGCATATATGCAAACAAAGCCCACAGAAATATAAACACATTTAGCCTGAGTTCTGAAAATAAATTTGTATCTCTTGAGGATACGGTTGTTCAAAAACTAATCAAAAGCTTCAAAAAGACAATCATTATATGCCTTGTGCATTCATAATGAGTCACTAATAACTAGAGGCAAAGTAGGGAGAACAAAAAGGTGTTCATCAGCATACAGTCTATGCTAATAATAGACAAGCTATCATCTACTAATTAACACACCAATAATTGAATATTGATCAGAGTTTGTCAACTTTAAAATAATTGAATCCATCTTTCTTCAAAACACCAAGGGACTGCTAAAGATTCTTCCTACACAATGGGTTTTTATTTCAGGAATGCTTACCCAGCTTTTCTATTGTGTATTCATCTCTACACTGATAAATGTGTTTCAAATAATTTTCTACCTTTGATAGTGTTCAATTTCTGTAGTGAAAAAGCTGTGGTTTTCTTAGACACAAAAAAGCCTTATATGCCATTTTGGCATACTGATACTCAACATCAATGGATTTGCAGAAACCAAATCTAACGTATTATAAACTCAACTTCACACCCTATACTGGACCTCTACAGTAAAATTATGTGGACTACTGAGAAGTCATGGAAAATCCATAATACAGAAAAATTAACTTTCAATATTTTGCTTTAAAGGGTAAATTTGCCCAGGGTGAGAGAATATGTAAACTGGATAGTGATCCAAGGTCTTAAACAGGCTAAATGTGTATCCAGCACTTGGAAAATACCAGGATAGCATAAGGGGTTGAAGCTTGGAAAAGTCTGTTCACAAGAAGCCTACCTGAAATGAGCAGTTTGAATACTGTCAGGTATCCAGGTTGTAGCCATATTGGTCGAGAGGAAAAAAGCAATTTTTCTAGAGGAAAAAGCAATTAAATAATTTTTTTCTGCAAAAATCTAGTTGGTTTAACAAAAGATATCACCTCTACCACGAGCCCTAACTGCTCAATAAGAATACTGGATGCTGGGTGGGATGTAAACATCAGTGTACATCCGGAGTGGTCCTATTTCTAGGGCACAGAGAGGTCATTAATCTTCTAATAATTTCTTACTGTATTGGGGAAGAAAATGAAGATAGAAAACCCAAGAAAGATGAGGAAAAGGAGACTGACTGGAATGCAATTAGGAAAAGTTTCTTCTCTTGTGCCTATCTTTCCAGTCAACCACCTCTTTTTCCCTTACCCCTGCAGCCCGTTGTCAGTCTTCAAGTAATTTTTCTTTTTACAACAAATTCTATTTGACAGCATTTTTGTTCAGCATGTGCCCCTCTGCCAGCCCTGTTCATCCTTTATACCTTGTTTTTCTCTTCTCCAAAATGAAAACTGGACAGGATGAAGAGGCCTCCCTGTATCATACAGGGCTTGGGAAAGTAGGGTGCCATATACACATGGAAACCTTTCCCCTCGGACTTCCTCTTTCACATAGAAAGGACAGTTTACTCCCAGAGTCTCCTTTGTGCATGGATTTGTATGGAGAGGGGTATGTTCTGGCTCAAGAATTCCATTGTTTATAAAAACCATTGCAGCTTGTCTTTAAATTGGTGCCTAAAACAGCTCCTTCATTATGACCTTTCATGCCAAATTTCAGCATGCAGCAATTTTTTATAGCAAATTCTGTACCTCCTGCAAAGCATGGCTTAAAACGGAAGCTATGACACAACATCAACTATGGCAATGCTAAGATAAGAGAGAAGAGAATACAATAATTGTTATAGTTCTCAAAGTTCCACCTGGAGGACTTGGTAGCTAAATGGATTACTCACTGACTTTTCACCCTTGGGACTCCAGCCCTGACTGGAGTGACTGAAAATCATTCTGATCAGTCAAGTGAAAAAAGACCAAAGTGAAATTAGACTGGTGGTTTCAGCTCAGTTCCTTCAGCGCTGTAGTTCCAAATCACAAAACCACAGCACGTTGAGCATTAGTAGCAGGGGAGAGAGTGAGAGACTTGGAGGCTTAATGAGCATGAATCCAGCTGCCTTCCAGCCCACAAACACCTTAACATGAACTGTTATGTACCCACACAGACATGCACAGACCCCTGTGGATTACCATGCAAATTATTTAAAGCAATCCCTTGTGCTGAAATGTCAGCATTATACACCACAATAAAACTAAAGATCACTGGACTAGTTTTGAACAGCTGAATATCTAAAGGGGAGGCCAAACCAGAAGTTTAGTATTTTCAAAATGATACACAAACAAACCATTAATAATCTTCACACCTCCTTTGAGCTACATGAGTAAATCCCATGCCAGTTCGCAAAAAAGGCTGAGGCATTGAGAGGTAAGTGCTTTATTCATATATTTTTAAGGCAATCAGACACCATTCTGATCTTCTAGTCTCACCTCCTCCATTACACATGCCACAGGGTTTATGCAAACCTGCATAGTGACTAAGGAGAGATTAGAATCTAGGAATTCCTGATTTCTAGCCTCAAGATCAGTTCATTGTTAATTTACAAAACCAGACATGGAAAAATTGCCATAAGGCTAGATATGCTCTAGTGCAAATGAAACAACGTTAACCTGTGCCTCTTTCTTTAAGCTGTAGCTCAACCAGCAGACAAACAAAAATCCTTTTTCTTCAAGTGATTCAATTCAGGGTAAAAAAGAAAAGAGTGCCCATATATTAAATGTTTAAACAAAATACCCTATTACAGTATTGCTCAGAACCAATAAACAGAGATGCCTCTAATATTTTTAACAATTCAGATTTTCCATATATTAAAACATTTTAAAAGATTGAACCTGGATGGCCACATCTACAGAAATTATTCTTTTCTTATGAGAGCATAAGTAAGGAAGAAAATGAATTGTGTACTTATATAGGTTGGAGTTAAGATACCTGAAACAGAAGTCTAGTAAAAATGTTTCCTGAAAATAAACATTTTTTATTAGAAAAGGTTTGGATGCATCAAGCACATTGTCCTTCTCCCCATTAAATGAAAAATCAATTGGGGGGAAAAAAAGGCCTGTGTCTCTCTCAAGGGATTGGGCATTGTTCCCAACTGAAAAGCTAGTATCTCAGAGCATTTTTAATTCTTATATAAAGAGCTCTGTTCATTCTTATAGACCAGTAACAGCAAATGAACTGCTGCTTTATTACTACCATACAAACCACTCATCTTCTTTGCTCCCTTTAATGAGATTAGAGAATATTGGCAAATGGGAAGCACTGTGCTGTTGTGGAAGCATGGGAGAACATTTTAGAACCTGGCTGAAACATTCTGCACACATGGCAAGTTTTCAAATACACAGAGAACGGTTGATTAGTTGGATATGATTACAATCACTAAATCTCTTCTGTAGGGTCATGTAAGTTTTTAGATGCCCAGAAATTTCAGTTACAAAGTAAAACAGGCTACCTCTACTACAAGGCTTCTTCTCAAATCAAATAAAGTTTTCTGGGGATGGGCTGGATCTAGACATGCTGCAATTTCAATGCATCGGAGCAGACTCAAGCATGGCGATTACCACACTCCAGCAGCCTCCTGCATCTTGTATATCAGCATCTCCATGCTTCAAAATGGCGGCGGAGTGTTTTATCTACAGCTCATTCAATGTCTTTAGATAAAGTGCCCCCACGGCCATTTTGAAGCATGGGGATGCTGATATATGAGACACTGCAACGCTTAAGTTGGAGCTGCTCTAATTAAAGCACCCCTGCCCTGCTCCTGGAGCACGTGTATAAATGCCCCTTATTTTAACACACTTCTAGGGAGAACTTTGTCCACACATTGGACTAAGACTTTCACAGCTGGTATCCCACGCTGAGTAAGGTTACTACTTGAAAATGCCACAATATTCTTCCCTGACAGGTTGTGTTGAAGAAAGGTTGCCTAAAGAACAGAATAGACTCATCAGGCAAAGTTAAGGGTGAAATACAGGGGGAAAATAAATAAAAGCATCATCCTGACCATATTTGTTCAATGTCTTCAGAAGTCAACGAGAGAGGGGCATTCAAAACCTATGTAACTAAAGATGAAGTGGTTACAAATACATTTCAGACCCAACAAAGTTCTAGTGGACTTTTTAAATTTAGTTGCCTTGCCTTATCCTAACAGTGGGAGTTTCTTACTGATTTCAATAGCACAAAAGGCTCCATGAATTTAAGCCGAAAGGTATGGCATGTTATATTACCAGTAGAACATGACACATAAGAGTGTCTAAATATGAAACCAGTATATACTTCTCTCTTCAGGTCATTTTCTAGCCTGGTAACCACTAAAACATAATTTTCTCTTAAAAATATTGGTAAACTATGTACAAACAGGGCTCTTTTAATTTTGTTTTATCCATACCAAAATTGTACATGCCTGTATTATCATAAAAAATGTTGTACACATAAACATCCTTACAAAAGTGCCTTACCACTTAAGAAAACAATTTTTTGTTTCCTGTGACACACCTCCAAAAATTGAAAAAGGCTTTTCCAAGACCATATTGGAGAACCAACACATTTTTTTTTACTATTTTCTCACACACTGTTCCCAACATGGATTTTTTTTTTATTGATTTTGGAGTTGTCATGCACTTTGGTGCAAAGCTTCATGCTATACTCACAAATAAGATGTTGTTACATGCTTCTGTGTGTGACTTTGCTTTACGTTGTACAAAAACTAATCCCTCAAGGTGCAAATTTGCATTATCTTCTTTTAGGAAATGAGGTACAAACTTTTATAAAAAGCTTTATTTTAAGCTTTCAAGTATCTCTTATGCAAAAGTAAAATAAATCTTAAAAGAAAATGAATGAACTGTAGAAATTGTGATGAATGAATGTGATGATGAATTGTGAAGAATGAATGAACTGTATTTCTAAATGTCTTTGCAAAATATTACTATCCTAGAACAGAGCTAGAAAATACATGGTGCTAAAGGAGTCTCATGACTTCCTAGCACCCTACCTCTGCACCTAATACTCCTGACACAGTTCACTGCCACTTCAAAAATTACAAACCTGGCAATCAACTGCCAGTGATAAGAGAAAGACTAGAGAAATGTGTGGAAGGAGAAGAGAGGTGGAACTGAGATCAGGATAGCTTCAGGCATCATATCTCTCCCTGCTTCATTTAGATGAAAAGCAACCTTAAAAAGAGATGAAGTTATCTTCACTCCCATTAGCAAAAGGAGAGCATGTTTTCAGGGACCACTGCCAGTACTTTGTGTTTGTGAAGTAGTTGGAAGTGGGCCAATTTGCCCAGCCACATCAAAATAACATTCGCTGTCATTCCCTAAAATACATTTTACTGGGTGTACAAAGACATAGAGTGACCTATTTTGCATGTGCATGAAGCTGAATGGGGAAGTAATTACTTTGTGAATTAATGACATTTAGATTTCCCAACAAAATCCACAAAGGACAAGGGTCACTTGCCCCAGGATTCAGGACAGCTTCCCAGAATTTGAGCTGGTTGACAGATCTAACAATAGTTCTTCCAAGATCTCAAACTAGAGAAAAAGTCATAGAAGAGATGTAATCAACATTTAAAGCTGTTAATGACTGGAAGCCACCTCACCTCTAAATGTAATATAATAGGAGGAAGCAGAGCTTCAGAAGACACATGTTTACTGGGAGGAAGTCTGTCTGGAATGAGAGAAACATGCTACCAATTGTGGCATCATGTAAGTGATTAGTTCAGGGAACATAAAGGTCTGGGACAGAAGTTCATAAACCAGTTTGACCTAAATTATTTAAGTCTAAGTCTGATACTACATTCAACCAGGTTTATCTTCAACCAGTCTGATACTACATTCAGCCAGGTTGATTCTGGCCTACATCCAACCTACAGACCAGTACCCCATGGTTGCCATCCACGTGAGAACAAATGATGTGGCCAGGGGCAACCCTGACCACATTATGAAGGATTTCAAGGCTCTCGGGGACAAGCTT